>NC_092872.1:130397488-131051238 GCF_028372415.1 Notamacropus eugenii | reverse complement strand
CATGTATGCATGTGTGTGTGTGTGTGTGTGTGTGTGTGTGTGTGTGTTAGCTTGAGTACTTGTATAGGAGCTGATAATCTTTTTACCCACCTGTGTAAAGACATAGACATCAGCCTAAGAGTGATCTGTAGGAACTCTAAGACTGAACTCCATCTGTGAAACCAAAGCCTGGAGTGTAGGGGTACAAGGCACAAATTATACAAGTGTTGAGAGCTGCAACATATTACATGGGTAAATAGCAATATGAAAGAAGAGCAATTCATTTTCAACAAACACTAACAAATATTAGAATTTACTGAATCTCTCTCTCTCTTCTTCCCCGTATCCTTAATTGTCTAGCTCTCTCCTTTAGTTGTTATGCAACAAATATGCAACAAAGGATACATTTTTAGTATTTCTTGGAACTGTTGGGTAAAGTTTTGCTTCCTAATTAATGACTCAGCAAGCAATTTCTATAGATTAAAATCGAAACTCTTGAGTACAACATTCAAGGCTCTCCACAATGTCGCACATATACCTTTTCAAAAGTATGTCTCCACTACTCCTATATGCAAGCATGCTCTAGTCAGATAGAACTGGCATCCTCACTCTTCTAGGAATATGTCTTTTCTGACTTACATTTCTACATTCCTTTCCTCTTCCTGGAAATGTTCTATTCATTCCATTTTGCTGGTCTCCTTGCCTGGAATACTGTGCCTTCCCTACCCCCACTCCATCTTTGCTTCTTAATTTCCCTAACTCCCTTCAAGAATTCCACTTAAAGGCCTAAATTCTGCAGGAGGTCTTTTCTGAAATTTCTAGCTGCAAATGCCTTCCCCTTCCAAATTACTTTCCATCTACTTTGTATATGTCCTTGTATGTCCTTTACATGTTTTCTTCCCCATTAGAATGGTTGTTCATCCTTCATTTTCAAAGAGTGAGGGTGATGGATTTAAGTGTGGCAGAGTTGCACAATGTGACTAAGCCTCACTCTCCTTCCAGAGTCACCAAAGTCCAGTGACAAGACAAAAGTCAAGATGACTGGCAATGGTCCAAGATGCATTTACTTGAAGGTAGGGATTGCTTTTTGCTTTGTCCATTTGTATGCCTTTCTTTGTATCCCCAGCGCTTAGCACAGGACCGAGTACATAGTAAGTAATGAATAAATGCCTTTTTGTTGACTATCTAAGCCTTTTCCATTTTTCACTGATCAGCCTAAGTCTTACCTCCTTCTCTAACTGCCCTTATCTCACTGTCATTTCTACTGATGTAGATCAACAACACCCATCCGTCTGGTCTGGGTGCCGCTTTATTGTCTCTACCACTCATCTGACAATTATACTAAGCTGCTTTCACATTGTTAATTATCTTTTTACATGAGTCTTGTCTCCCCAACTAGACTGAAGGAGAGGCCAAGACACTTAAAGACAAGGATTGTGTGTTAAACTTATTTGTATCTTTTCCTCCCTTGCTCCCTCCCAAGTCCCCCATCACCCAGCTTCTAGTAGAGTTTTGAGTTTATATTGAGTACTCAATAAATATTTTGATTTGATCCACTTATTGACATAGAAAGTTAACTAGTAAAACAAGTCAGGATAAAAATCTTATTCCTTATCATTCCCCTATAAAAATCCTTCATTCAACTCAAAGGAATCTTCTCACATTCCCCAAACCCTGCCTGGCACATTCACAACTCTGTTTTGTTCATACTGTTAGCCCCATCTTGAATATTGCCATAAGAAAGAAGAAAAAGAACACCCTTGTAACAAATATGCTTAGTCAATCAAAATAAATTTCCCCATTGCTTACGTCCCCAAATGTATGTCCCATTCTACAGACTGGGTCCATCCACCCGTTCCACCCTAAAGTGATTTTTCTCTCTTTGGAATTCCTGTGACATTTTGTTACAGAGCTATGGTGAAGCAAGGAACATACTTGGCTCAGGCATGCAAAGCTTAGGGGCACAGAAAAATATATAAAACATACATCAACTATTTCAAGCACACCATGCCATTATGATAGGGGTGGGGAGGATGGCATGTTTGTGGTTTGCCTTGGATGCAAAACTTTGTGTTCACAGTGCTGCGATATTGTGCCCTCTATCTAATCTTCATCGTTATATGGTCTTGTCTTTACTGTTGTTGTTTAAGCTGGAAGGAACTTTAGAGATCACCTAATCTAACCCCCTAATATAACAGATGACAAAATCTGAGGTCTAGAGCAGAGGAGCAAACTTACCTAAGATCATATAAATAGTGAACAGTACAGCTAGCATTTCTGACATTCATTCCACTATACCACTTTAGTTAATTTTAAAAAGTCAATTCAATTCAGCAAGCTTTTATTAAGCACCTACTATGTACAAACCACTTTTCTTAAGGAAAAGGAAGGCAAAAACTAGTCCCTGCCCTCAAGGAGCTTCTATTCTATATAGCAAAGGACCTTTTTTGGGTCAGGGACCCCTATGGCACTTTGGTAAAATAGTTTTTAAATGAATAAAATAAAACACATAGGATTATACAAAGGAAGTCAGTTATGTTGAAATTTAAAGACGAAACAATCAAGGTCATGGACCCCAGGTTAAAAACCCCTGTTCTACAGGAAATAGAATGTGTCTATGTATATGACTACATAAATAGAATGTGTATAAGAATATGTAAAGAACACCCAAAGTAAATACAAAGTACTGGGGTAGGGGAAGGACTACCAGCTAAGGGCATCAAGAAATAGGCAATGGCCCCTGAACTGAGTCTTGAAGGGAGCTGAGAATTTCAATAAGGACTGGTGAAGGAAGACAAAAGCATTGTAACAATTCACAAAAGTATCATTTTTATATACATATATCTTATGCCTTGCACATAGCTGAAACTTAACAAAAGTTTGTTAAATAAACTCAATCCAATTGCCTCTCCAACTGGATTCTAAACTTTGGCAGAGTGAATTTAGCTTTCTTTGTAATAATGTGCATCCAGTATAGGGTCAAGTACAGAGGAAGTACTCCATAAATATCTGCTGATTGATAGATGAAATGAAGTTATATTTGTGGCTTTATATCCTAATGCAACACCCCTCCCCCAATGACAGGTTAAAAATGAAGAAATTCCATCCATCATTTTTGTGGCCTATACAAAGCCCAATGATCACTTTAACTGAATTTCTGGAGGGTTCTGAAATGATTGAGTTGAGGTAAGAAATACACAGACATCTGAAAGACAGTTGGGTAATTACTGATCAGTGTTTCAGAGACTGATCCTAGTCTCAAGAAGAATGAAAGACCCTATCTGCATCTAAAGAAAGAACGAACTGAGAAATAGAGATATAAATAAAATAATTTAACATATATATATATATATATATATATATATATATATATATATATATATATATATATATACACACACACACATACTTTTTTATGTCAAATGGTAGCCATCTGTAGGTCACAGGAGGGGGAAAGGGAAGAAAAAAAGGAAAAGAAAAGAAATTTACATGATATTTTTGTTGTATGTTGGAGGGAATAGCAAGTTGTACATGGTAGATTTGCAATTTCATGTGCAATCATTTTTTTTTATTGTCCTGTGTTATGGAAATGCTTGTTTTGTTCCATGAATTGAAAATAAAACAACATTTTTTAAAAAAGAAGATGCTGGCTGGAAGACTTGGGTTCCATGGTGGTCTCTGTCTCATACTGGTTATGTGACCCTTGAGCAAGTTCATTTAGCTTTGCAAGGTTCTGAACCAGGAATGGGGAACCTGTGGTCTCGAGGCCACATGTGGCCTTCTAAATCCTTGGGTATGGCTTTTTGACTGAGTCCAAGTTTTGCAGGACAAATCCTTTTATATAGGGAATTTGTCCTGTGAAGTTTGCATTCAGTCAAAGATGTAGGTTCCCACCCTGCGAAGTCTAGACAAACCAAGTCATAAATTGGCAGAGAAGGTGCTAATCTGCACTGGTAGAGGGAGATTCCTCCCCTAGGAGTTCCCCATTACCAATGAAATCAGAGGTACATACCCTATCCAGGAACTCAAAGGTTAGCACAGTGTGGACCTTCAATTAATGTTAATTGATGGTGCTAGTGACAAGGATAAATAAACTATGCTCCATAATTAAAATGTAGGTATTTCACAATAGACTATTAATGTTACCTACTTTATCCCATAAGAAAGAATGTGAGGTATTTATGAGCTCAATAATCCTTGTAGGGATTTTACCCATGGAGACATTCAGGACTGCCTGAGGGAAATGAATATTAAATTTCCTAAATTTGAACAAAAAAACCTCTTTGGCAAGAAATTGTTAGGATTTTTGGTAAGGCTGGTTACACAGAAGAACATTTCCTACTCTGGAGGGCTCCAAGCCAGCTTTTGACAACAACATACCAGCTTCTCAGACCTGCAAATGACTGGATGTGATTTTATATTATCCTGTCACAACTTAAAGAAGTACTACAGGAAGAAACATGAAGGATGGCATGTGAAGCAATAGCAAAGCACCATGACCAATTTAAAATTCTAGACGTAGAACCAAACTGCAGCCACAAAGCAAAATAAAGCTGAAGGTACTTAAGAGCCCAGAGCATCACAGAAGACCAACAGTACTGAGGCAAGAAAAATGGCAAAGTTAACCCTGATACTCTGCAGAGAGTGTCATGGATGCTCGACCCATCTTGGGACACTTCATGAGAACAACTTAAAATACTAAATTGATTTTAGATGTGATTCGGGGGGCTAAATTCTAATTTGTAAAGTTAACTATAGATTTTAGCTCACCTTTTTCTTTATTAAGAGAGGAAATCCTTCATAATTAATCAATTGTAATCCATCAAGATTGAGTTTTACCTGCAGACCCACAAACCTTCTCTGGGAGAATCCCAAGTTATTGGCTGCCTTTCCTTTTTGAAGGCTCCGTTGTTTCAAACTCAGCCCTCTTGGAGTTGGGAAGATTTGGATCTAAAACTTCCCTCTTTAACTTCCTGCTGTGTATGATCATAGATAAGTCACTTAGCTTCTTTATCTGTGAATAATAAGTTGTAGCTGCCCAACGAGGTTGCTGTTGAGGATTAAATGAGATAATACATGTAAAGGACTTTGTAGACTTGTTAAAGTCTACAAACTATACCTGTGTAAGCTATTTTTACTATTATTTTATTATGATTACATCTTTGTTATTATCATTATTAGTATCTCTGATATTCAGCTATATATTTCTTATCTATTTCATGCTCTGCAAATTGTTGTACTGATTAATAAAACAACTGCTTCTTATGATTGAATAAGAGTATTGGGATATAAGTTTTCCCTCTGAAAGCATCTTTTGAACAATTAGTAGCGGACAGGAGAACTTCAATAACATGTACCTGCTCTTGTTTCCCTATGGTTTTAATTTCTTATGCTAGATCTCTCTATACTTTGAAAGCTTTTCAGTCCATGTAGGTCATGAGTTGTTAGAAACACTCTTGACACTAAAAAGGTATCAAGGAAAATTTATTACAGCAGAGTTCAAAGGAACTGAACGCTTTGGTCAAAGTGGACCCCACCCCTCTTTTCAGGAGGAAGGAGTACTGAATATAGAAATGAGATAAGGTATATATACCCTTAGTTCAAGACAGATTCTCCCACCAAGAGACAAATTCATTCTCCATTAGGTCATCATCTTCTCTACATGTCCATTACGTACCCACCCTCGGTGTGATCCCCCCCTCCCAAACTACTTTAATATAGGACTCGTGATCAGAAAATGGAGGGATAATTATATGCAGGGTGTGTCTGCTTATATGCAAGCCTAGTGAAGATGAGCTTTCTCCAGGTTATTCTAGGTCATTTTCCTGACTGGTTCAGGTCAGTTTCAGGCCTGAACCCTCTTATCAAAAATTTTGTGACTTTTTGAAGGCCACTGCCTGTCTTCTGATTGGTAGAGTCTACCTGCAGTCTGCTGGTTTTCCTATTATCTGACTTGTTCTCAATGACTTTATCAGCTAATAACTTCTGTGGAAACTTAAGTCTTTTCTGTCTCTCACATGAGTATTTAGCATGAGTAGTATATATAAGTATAGGTTCAGTCCATGGAGGTTATGAATATTCCACATGATGCCAGCTATAAAAAAAGTTCTCAAATTGTTATGGATCAATGTTGTATCTGAGCAGTTGTAAGCAATACTTCTTTCCTTAATGATATTCTAGTTATTATACAGTGTATTTGCTGAATTGTCAAGGATATTTGGAAGTAAAAGAAAGAGGAAAGGGATCCAAATGCACCAAAAAATATTTAGAGCAAATCTTTTTGTAGTAACTAATAACTGGAAACTAAGATGTGTCTTATTTATTAGAGAATGACTAAACAAATTATGATATATGAATGTAATAGAATATTATTATACCATAAGAAATTTAAAAATGGACAGTTTCAGAAAAAACCTTTATGAACTTTTATGAACTGATTGCAGAATGAAATGAGCAGAACTATAGCAATTTCTAAAGTAACACCACTATAAAGGAAAATGATGTTGAATTAAAATTTTTTTGCCCTAAATTTTTGCTACTCTAAAACCTCAACAATATGTAGTAAGGATAGAGCATCTGTTAGCTTCTCTGGAATCAGCTCCCTTCTTTTTCATGTAAAAATGTGTCTGGGAGCAAAACAATGTATTAGTGATTTGTGGTCTTTAGAAATTCACCAAATAGGAGGGACCCAACAACTTGGGCCTTTTTATGCCCTATGGTAAACAGTAAGCTTACATTTAGAGAGGCAGGGGTCAATTAAGTCCCAGGGACAGTAGGGAAAAGAAGTCCTTGTATGGAAAAGGGAAGCCCTGGTCCTATCACAACCTCTGTTTCTAGAAACCAATCCGTAAGACTCAACCATCTGCTCACCTCTTTGTGACCATGTTGTTGACTGTGTTCATGTGGATATTGCCTTTAGAGTGACTTCTGTTACTACTCTTGGATCTTAGCTGTTTCACAGATTCTATCTGGAGATTAATTGCTTTGTTACATTCAACTGATCCAGTGAAGAATGTCTATTGCTAGTCTTCACTGTGGTATGAGGTGTGTTTGTTTCAAAAGTACTTGTGTAAATTTTAAAACCTGTTTATCTTGGGCTCTGAAAACATGTACTAGAATATCTTTTTGGTGAAGAAGTGTGAATTTTCCTAAAGCTATATTGGAAATGACAAGACCTATGTTTTGTTTATCTAATACAGGTTTAGGAATGAAGTTATTTTTTATGCCAGACGTGTTGCTAGTTTGTAATATATTGGTTGTATAACTTAGCACTGAGGATGTCACATAGAAATGGTATAAAATCCTTGCTTATAACTGATTAGATTTGTTTCCAGTGTAACAGGAATACTGTCTAATGAGGGCATAGTCCTTAGACTATGGGTAATATACCCTGCCTGGTATCAACCTCATACGGTTTGGTGAGTCTGTTTGAGTGACATATTGAAGGATCCTCCCCAATTCAGAACAAGCACACACAGGTATATTATAAGTATTAAACCTTTAGGCTTACAGGGAGTTGATGAGAAACCTTTTAATTAATCACTGAACCAGAATTGAGCTTTCATACAAAAAGCACAAAGAAGTAAAATATAACCCTCTTCCCTGGTGTTGAGGGAGGCAGGACATTCCTCTCAGCTCAAGTACTTGAATGCCTAGGTTTGAACCAGCTTGTTATTTTGTACAAAACCCACAGAATGTGAGTGGGAATACATTAGATGAACACTTTAGATTGGTGATTCATTCAACAGAAGTACTTGTCTGATACAGGTGTCAGGGCTAGAGTATTTTGTTAGTTACTTTCAGTAGAGTTGGGTGGTTGATTGCTCATTTCCTTCAAACCCTTACCCTTGAACCAACTTTGTTACAGTGTAGTACTGACACATAATGAATACTTCAATCCATTCTAGGATCATTTGTGGTTTGTCTGCATGGGTGGTCAGTGCCATTTACATTGATAGCAGGTAGGGTACTGGCATTTCCGATGTGTTCTAATGGTAGTCAAGTCAATCATCAAAATGTTTCTGAATAGGCTGACCTGAAACCCCTATGCCATCCTGACTGTCTCTCAGATTCATGGGATCACTTACATCATGTTTCCCTGGACTGGTACTATGATAGCCCATTTGACCTCTGTGTCAGGGGTCTTGGCACATCATCCAGTTAGTAGCAAGGCTGTACAATACCATGAATGGCATTCCTTTACTTTGTCATTCCCTTTTTTCTCTGCCCCACCCCTTTGTAATTCTACTACCCTATCTATGTCATGGACAGTGCATCAAGTTTTGAGAGATTATTGTTATAATTTTTATTATTTTCATCGTCATTGCTGTTATTATTTTGTTTCTCCCATCTTTACTGCTTTTATCATTTTCCTTATCACTTTTAGTTTCCTAGCTGGACTAGAAGCTCACCTTAGATCATATTGACTTGTATAATGACTCGTCTGCTTTTGGCCACTTGATTTTTAGCATCCCATGTCTCAGGTAACTGAGTCCGAGTTCTGTACAATTCAGCTGATGCTCCTGTTCCCTCCCTGAGCAGGTACCTTCTGATCACAGCATTCCCTGGTTCTTGAGGTAGGATATCTTCAGTTGTCATCATAGGAGACGCCCATTCCCAAATGGAAGATATGCTCATTTATAGCCCCAACCCTGATCAAGACACAGAATGAATGTCACACTCCTATCTGTTGTGCTTTACCTTAGTACTTAAATTTTCACCTGACTAATTTGAACACCTCATTTCTATCTTCTTGTTCTGTCACCAACTTAGCTCATCCACTTCTGTGAAAAGCTTAGCCTTCCTTCGCTCTGTCCCAAGGTCTTATCTGCTGCTTCTTGGATTGATCCCCTTCTCCCTTTCATTTGGCATGACTTGACCAAATAGCTATTACTTTCTACATGGCCCTGGACACCCTGCTTACAAGTTTGAATAACTTGTGTCATTTGTGGACTTGGATTCCAGGCCTTATCACCTGAGGAAATCCCAGTACCTCTGCCTAGTTGGAATAGAGGCCAATTCAGCTCACATTCCTGATTCCAAGGATCTCAGGCTTTGGGAAAACCACAGTGACAGGTTGGAGACCTCTCTTTTAAGAAGTCACACCACTGATGGGCTTCATGTTGTCAATGTGGATCAGACAGAGAGATGTAAGCTAGACAATAAGAGTACATTTAGGATAAGTGAGTCTGATCTATTGTGTTGTGATTATCATACAAATTTTATCCTTTGGTGGATCAGCAATCTCACTTTTCTGGATATTTTGTTCATCAGTGCAAAGTAGGACCTCTCTTCACCTTCTTGTTCTGTGTAATTCTTATCAATGTCTCTGTATAAAACCTCCATAGAGAACTCACCCAATATTCTAGAAATCCTTTCTCTATCTCGAGGGGACCAGTAATTCTTTCCCAGAGCCACAGCAAGAGACATGAACAGTACAACGCACAGGCAGCCCACATCAGAACAGTAGGAGAGAACCGAGAACTGTGCCCACACAGCCTACTCCAAAACCACAGTAAAAGAAAGAACCAGCATGACACCTAAGCAGCCAAAGTATTGAGGGTCTTACAGAAGGTCTGCTACTATCAAAATTAAGAATATCCAGTTAGAAGTTTATCAGGGTTACATCAACGAATAAAGGTGACTGCAGTTTGGAGAGTATACAAAGTGAAGAAGATAGAGATGGGTCTAAAACCTTAGTGGAACAACCTGGAAACTGAGTAAGAATCCATGGACACCTATTACTATATGTCCAGAGAGGACAAAACCAAAAAGGGTTTTAGTGAGTTTTTCTGTATGTTACCAACACAGCTCAGAAGAACAAAGAAAAAGAAATTCTATTCAATAACTATAAAATGTCTAGATGTCCACTCACCAAAACAAATACAAAGAATTATATGACTACAATGCAAAACAACCCCCAAAACTCTCGACAGAAATAAAGGAAGACAAATAATTGGCAATATATTAATTATCTGTGGTTGGGCTATGCCAATGTAATAAAAATGACAATAGTGCTTAGATCAATTAACTTATTTTATTCCATATCAAAATACCAGAGAATTTCTTTGTACAACTAGACAATATAATGATTAAATTTATCTGGAAAAACAGAAAGTTAAGAATCTCAATGGAAATTCTGCAGAGAGGAGAGGGAATGGAAAAGAAGAGGGACTCGCAATATCAGATCGCCAACTATACTATAAAGAAAGTATTGGAGACTGGTTAAAAAGTGGAAAAGTTGATCAATGAAGCAGGCCAGGTTAAGAAAAAGGCTCAATAGCAGTTGAAGATAACAGCACAGTGTCATATAAACCCTAGGAAACCAGCTACTGGGATAAAGATGCACTATTTAAAAAAAAAAAACACCCCAAAACCAAAACTCAAACCTACTGAGATAATTGGAAAACAGTATAGGAATATTTAGGTTTAGACTATTCTTTGTATCCCCATTGCTAAGCAAGTGCCTGGTATCTAGTAAATGCTTAATAAATGTATATTGACTGACAGCTCATATCACATGCCACAATAAATTCCAAATGGATATACAACATAGCTATAAAAGGTCATATTATAAGCAAATTGGAGAATTTGTGAATGAGATACCTTTCACAACTATGGACAGGGGAAGTGTTTTTGATTTACCAAGATATGGAAAAGATAGCAGGAGATAAAATAGACATTTTTGATTACACAAAATTGAAAAAGTTTTATACAAATGAAATCAATGAAGTTAATGGGAAACAGTTAATGGGGGAAAACTTTTGTAGCAAATTTCTCTGATAAATTTCTGATCCAAGATATCTGATCAAAGATGACCAGAAATAAGTATGACACTTAATGAAGGGACTGTGGAAATGCTTACTAATGCACTGTGAAATGGTTCAACCATTCTGGAAAGCAATTCAGAATTATGCCCAGAAAGTCATTAAACTTTGCATACCATTTGACTTAGCACTATCACTGTTAGGCTTAATACTCCAAAGATATTGAAGACAGATGGAAAAGACCCATATATACAAAAATATTTATAGCCACACTATTTGTCCTCCCATAGAAATGAAAACAAAGATGGTTCTGATAAATTGGGGGGTGGCTGAACAAATCATGGGATATGAATATATTGGAATATTATTGCATCGCAAGAAATGAAGAAAAAGACAATCAGAGAAACCTGAGAAAACTTGTATGATACAGAAGGAAATTAGAAGGAGGAGAACAATTTATACAGTGATTACAACAATGTAAAGGAAAACAACTTTGAAAGATTCAAGAACTTTGATCAGAGTAATGAATGACCAGTTACAACTCCAGGAAACTAATGATGAAGCATATTTCACATTTCTTAGCATGAACAGACTATAGATTCAGAACAAGTCATACATTTCCAGACTTGGCAAATACAATGAAGTTTGGTTTTTTGTTTTGTTTCGTTTTTGCTTGATTACTGATTTACTACAAGCGAAAGCTTTCATTTAAAGAGACAGGGAATGTTGTGGGGAAATGGAGAGTAGTAATACTGACAAGAAAAAAAGAGCATTAATGAAATATCTGAAAAACACAAAAAGAGTAGAAGAAAGTTCAGAAAGGGACGTAAACAAGAAGAGAGTTGGTAATACCATGTTAAATTTGGTGTTTACTTTTAAAAATAATGTATGTGATAGACATACAGATTCATATGCAATATTCTTTTCCTGTCCTTTGTACATAGAAATATTCATGCTTCTTGATGATTTTTTATTATTTATATTATATTATATTGTATTTATAATTATTTATTTTATTTTTTTAAAATTTATTTATTTATTTTTAGTTTTCAACATTCATTTCCACAAGAGTGCCAAATTTTTTCCCCTTCTCTCCCCTCCCCTCACTCCATAATATCTTGCATTCTTATTACCCCTTCCCCCAATCAGCCCTCCCTTCTATCACACCCCTCCCTTCCCTTATCCCCATCTTCTCTCTTTTCTTGTAGGGCAAGATAGATTTCTATACCCCATTACCTGTATTTCTTATTTCCCAGTTGCATGCAAAAACAATTCTCAATATTCATTCCTTAAACTTTGAGTTTCAACTTCTCTCCCTTCCTCCCTCCCCACCCATCACCACTGACAAGGCAAGCAATTCAATATAGGCTATATATGTGTAGTTTTGATAAAATCTTCCATAGTAGTTATGTTGTGAAAGACTAACTATATTTCCCTCCATTGTATCCTGCCCCCTATTTATTCTATTCTCTCTTTAGACCTTGTCCCTCCCTTAAAGTGTTTACTTCTAATTACTCCTTCCTCCCATTTGCCCTCTCTTCTTTCATCCCTCCACTCCACTTATCTTCTTCTCCCCTACTTTCCTGGAGTGTAAGATAGATTTTCGTACAAAATTGAGTGTGCATGTTATTCCCTCTTTAGGCCAAATGTGATGAGAGTAAGCTTCACTTTTTCCCACTCACCTTCCCCCTTTCCCCCTCCATTGAAAAAGCTTTTTCTCTCCTCTTTTATGAGAGATAATTTGCCCCATTCTATTTCTCCCTTTCTCCTCCCAATATATTCCTTTCTCTCCCCTTAATTTTATTTTTTTGGATATCATCCCTTCCTATTCAACTCACCCTGTGCGCTCTGTCTATATATATGTGTGTGTGAGTGTGTGTGTAATCCCTCCAACTACCCAAATACTGAGAATAACTACAAGAATTACAAATATTATCTCCATGTAGAAATGTAAACAGCTCAACTTTAGTTAAGTCCCTTATGATTTCTCTTTCCTGTTTACCTCCTCATGCTTCTCTTGATTCTTGTGTTTGAAAGTCAAATTTTCTATTCTGATCTGGTCTTTTCATCAGGAATGCTTGAAAGTCCTCTGTTTCATTGAATGACCATTTTTTCCCCTAAAGTATTATACTCAGTTTTGCTGGGTAGGTGATTCTTGGTTTTAATCCTAGTTCCTTTGACTTCTGAAATATCATATTCCAAGCCCTGTGATCCCTTAATGTATAAGCTGCCAGATCTTGTGTTATCCTGATTATATTTCCACAATACTCAGATAATTTCTTTCTGGCTGCTTGCAATATTTTTCCTGTGACCTGGGAACTCTGGAATTTGGCTATAATATTCATAGGAGTTTTTCTATTGGGATCTATTTCAAGAGGTGATTAGTGGATTCTTTCAATATTTATTTTACCTTCTGGTAGTTTTCCTTGATAATTTCATGAAAGATGATGTCCAGGCTCTTTTTTTTATCATGGCTTTCAGGTAGTCCCACAGTTTTTAAATTGTCTCTCCTGGATCTATTTTCCAAGTCAATTGTTTTTCCAATGAGATATTTCACATTGTCTTTTATTTTTTTATTCTTTTGGTTTTGTTTTGTAATTTCTTGGTTACTCACAAAGTCATTCATTAACTTCCATCTGCTCTATTCTAATTTTTAAAGAACTGTTTTCTTCAGTGAGCTTCTGAACCTCCTTTTCTATTTGACTAATTCTACTTTTTAAAGCATTCTTCTCCTCACTGGCTTTTTGGACCTCTTTTGTCATTTAAGTTCATCTATTTTTAAAGATGTTATTTTCTTCAGCATTTTTTTGGGTCTCTTTTAGCAAGCTGTTGACTCACTTTTCATGATTTTCTTGCATCTCTTATTTCTCTTCCCAATTTTTTCTCACCTCTCTTACTTGATTTTCAAAATCATTTTTGAACTCTTCCATGGCCTGAGACCATTACATATTTTTTTGTAGGTTTTGGATACAAATGCCTTGACTTTTATATCTTCCTTTGATGGTATGCATTGTTCTTCCTCATCCAAAAGGATGGAAGAAAATACCTGTTCACCAAGAAAGTAACTTTCTATAGTCTTATTTTTTCCTCTTTTCTTTTTGTCATTTTCCCAGCCAGTTACTTGACTTTTGAATGCTTTGTCAAGAGGTGTATATACTCTGGGGACCTGTAAGTTCCCAGTTCCTCCAAGGTGGCACAATCAAGGGAGAGAAGTTTACTCCTCTCCTGGCCTATGCTCTGGTCTTGGAGCTGCTGCAAACTTTTCTGTCCAGGATTCTCTCCAAAGCCTCCATCAGCTCCACCATGCCAGCACTGCTCCTCATCCAAGGACAAGCTAGTCAGGGCTGAGATCCAGATCAGCAGCTCAATTCCCCCAGGGTATTTAGGGTGAGGGCTCCAAAAATGGATGCTGCTGCTGCCTGGGGACTGGGCTAGGGGAGGACCCAGCTCCCTTCTCACCCAGGTGAAAGAGCTTTCTCACTGACCTTTGAAGCTGTCTTTGGCATTTGTGGGTTGAGGGATCTGGGAACTACTGCCCCAGATTCCATACCCCAGTCTGCTCCAGTCCTGTCCCTGCCATGCTGCACATCCAAGGCCAGGCTGCGCTCTGCACCGACCCTGGTGCAATAGATCTTTCCTGTCAACCTTCCAGGCTGCCTTGGACTGGAAATCTCTTTCACTCTGTCATTTTGTGGCTTCTGGTGCTCTAAAAGTTGTTTTGAGCCATTTTTTACAGGTATTTTGTGGTTGTGGCAGGAAAACTACAGGTCATCCTTCTCCTCTGCCATCTTGGCTCTTTCCTCCCTCCCATAATAATTTTTTTTAAAAAGAATCATGCTACTGTATTTTGCCAAATTCACTATCCATGAGTTTTTCATTCATTAAAAAAATCTTTTCCCTTTTCCTTACCTCTTTGCCCCTGCCCCCATAGTAGCTTAAACACCAGTTCCAGAGGGCCTTTAAAATTATCATCTTCAGGGAAAACTGGTTAACAGTATGGTGGAAACTAGGCATAGACCAATACCTGACATTGTACATAAGAATAAAGTCCATATGGGTATATGAGGTATGTATAAATACTGATACTATAAACAAATTAGTGGAGCAAGGAATAGTGTATTTATCAGATTTATGGAGGAGGGAAGAATTTTTGACTAAATAAGAAACAGAAAACATTATGAAGTGCAAAATGGATCATTTTGATTACATGAGTAATCAAACTCAGTAATCAAACTGAGGAAATGTACAAGAATACAAGTCATTCCCCAATTGATAAATGGTCAAAGGATATAGACAGTTTTCAGAAGAAATTAAAGTTATCTATAGTCATATGAAAAAATGTTCTAAATCACTATTGATTAGAGAGATGCAAATCAAAACAACTCTGAGATGCCACATCACGCCCATCAGATTGGCTAACATGACCAAACAGGAAAGTGATAAATGTTGGAGAAGATGTGGGACAGTTGGACCACCAATTCATTGTTGGTGGAGCTGTGAGCTGATCCAGACTTTCTAGAGAGCAATTTGGAACTATGCCCAAAGGGCTATAAAAACATACATCCCCTTTGACCCAGCAATACCACTTATAGGACTGTATCCCCAAGAGATCATAAAAATAGGAAAGGGTCCCACATGTACAAAAATATTTATAGCAGCACTCTGCTGCTATTTCCAAAAACTAGAAATCAAGGGGATGCCCATCAATTGGGGAATGGCTGAATACATTGTGGCATATGAATGTAATGGAATACTATTTTGCTATAAGAAATGATGAACAGGAAGACTTCAGAGAGGCCTGGAAGGACTTATATGAACTGATGCTGAGTGAAAGGAGCAGAACCAGGAGAACAACAACAACACAGCAACAACCACAGTGTGTGAGGATTTTTTCTGGTAGACTTAGAATTTCATTGCAATGCAAGGACTTAAAAAATTCCCAGTTGTCTCTTAAGGCAAAATGCCTTCCACATCCAGAGAAAGAACTATGGAATTCAATTGCAGAATGTAACAGATAATTTTCTTTTGTATTGTGTTTTAGTTTGTTTTATTATTTCTCCCATTCATTTTAATTCTTCTATGCAATATGACTAAGATGAAAATGTATTTAATAGGAATGTATGTGTAGAACCTATATAAACTTTTATGCTGACTCAGGGAGGGAAGGGGGTGGGAGGGGGAAAAAATCCAAGTTATGTGGAAGTGGTTGTAGAACACTGAAAACAAAATAATAATAGTAAAAAAATTATCATCTTCAGTATGAATTTCTTGTATATGTATCTGGTTAGTTTCAGCTGCCCATCATAATTTCATCTTCTTACTTTTATCTCACATAATACACTGGGTACTGAAGTAGTAGATTCCCATGGAGGTTCCACTAGTAATGAAAATATATTCCCCCCCAAAAAAGACTAATACGTCTATTCTCTTTTCTATTATCTTCCAGTTTCATCTACGAATGATCTGACTAACTTCTCAGCAAAATTCTTTTCTCCTCAACTACTTTTTGATGTTTTTTGAAGTGATATTGTGTGGCCTTCACTCACCCTCCTAAAAGTTATGCAAGTGACTTCGTCCTTCAAACCACTGTTGCCCTTGACTGCCATATCTCTCTGCTTGCCAAAGGGATTACACAATCAATTTATACTGTATGAGAATAAAACAAATTCATATAATGATATGGTGCTTTACACATATTATTTCTGTAACACATAGAATATTCCCTCTCATACATGGGGTCCCTTGAATAGCTATCAGAAATTCAAAGTCCTTAGTGGAGCCACATCCACTCAAAACAATAACTCACTCATGTAGTTAATTTTTCTCTATCAGAGAATACTATTAGTTCAAAGTTAAGGCTTTTAATAAAAAAGCACACTTAAGATGGTCCCTTTTAAAAAGTTTCATTGATGTTTTTCCATTACAAATATTTTTAGATCATTCCCACTTCATGAGAAGTCTCTTATAATAAAGTAAAACAATGAAATAAAACTAATAATAATGACTTCATCTAAAAATAATTCAACATTCCACATCTGTAGCAACTCCCTTCTCTATTTGTTTAAATTAGCAGAAATCTATTTTCCTTCCCTCTCACCCCAGCTCCAGTGAAAAAGAACAAAAGACAAGACCCACAATTTTCTTATAACAAATATGCATAACCAAGCAAAACAAATTCCTTCAAGGACTTATGGGAATATATATATACAGATTTTTTGTATGTGTGTATGTATATATATGCACATATAACTACATATGTGTATATATATATTTATATATGTGTGTGTTTGTGTGTATGTGTGTGTGTATACACACACTGTAATGAATAGCATGATTTGTCACCAGTCCTCTGCAATCATAAATTATTATAATATTGATCATAGTTCTTATAGCTTTGGTTTTCATTCAGTTCTAAATTCTCTCCCTCCAGCCCCTCCCCCAACCACTGAGAAGGAAGAAATATGATACCCATTATACATATGAAGTCATGCAAAACATATTTCCACATTAGTCATGTTCCCATCCACCCCCCAAAACAGGGAAAATAAAGAAAGAAGAAAAAAATATGCTTCGATTTGCACTCTGAGACGATCAACTGGTTTTCTATCTGGAGGTTGATAGCATTTTACATTATGAGTCCCTTGGAGTTCTAATGGATTATTGTACTAATCAGAATTAGTAAATCTTTCACAATTGATTATCTTTATAATATTGCTCTTACTGTGTAGATTGTTTTACTGTTTTTGCTCAAAGGAGATCCACAGCCACTCAAAAGGAACCAGAATTCACAATAAATAAACCTTTCAATTTTACTGATTTCTCCTTTGATAGTCTGTATTTCTATTTTGATGTTTACATAGATATCTTAATTTGTTGTTTTTCTATTGTTTTTTTAGTTGCATGCCCAGTTTGTTGAACTACTCTTTCTCTCTTTTTGTTGATGTAAGCAATTTAGAGTTATAAATTTCCCCCTATTTGCTTTGGCTACATCCCACAAATTTTGGTGTGTGGTCTCATTGTCATTATCTTTAATGAAATTTTTGATTGTATCTATTACTTGTTCTTTGATCTGTTTATTCTTTAATATTAGATTATTTAGTTTCCACTTACTTTTTAATTTATACTTCAAAGGCTCTGTATAGCATTATGTTCTGGAAAGGATACATTTAATATTTCTTCTTTTCTGCATTTATTTGTGAGGTTTTATGCCTTAATACATGATCAGTTTTTGTGAAGGTGCCATATACAGCTGAGGGAACAAATGTATATATTACTTATTTTTCTTCCCATTCAGTGCTCTCTAGATGTTTATCATATCTAACTTTTCTAAAATTCTATGTATCTCCTTCATGGTTTATGTTATGGTTAGATTTATCTAGATTTCAGAGGAAGTAAAGTGAGCTTCTCCCATTAGTACAGTTTTATCATCTATTTTCTCCTTAACTTTTCCTTCAAGAATTTGGATACCACTATGCCTTTTGGTGCGCATATGTTCAGAATTAATATTAATTCATTTTCTAAGGTCCCTTTTAACAAAATGTCTTTTCCTTGATAATCTTTTTAAATTAGGTCTTCTTTTGCTTTTGTTTTGTCTGAGATCATGATTGCTATCCCTGCTTTTTTTTTTATTACAGCTGAAGCACAATAGATTCTCTTCCAGCCCTTTATTTTAATTCTGTGTGTGTCTGTTTCAGACATTTCTCTTGTAAACAACATATTGTAGGATTCTGATTTCTAATCTATTTTGTTATTTTCTTCAGTTTTATGGATGACTTCATTCCATTCACATTCACAGTTATAATTGTTAACTGTGTGTTTCCCTCCATCCTATCAGCTCCTATTTATCCTATTTTTTGCCTTGCTCCCTACTCAAAAGTTTTTTTTGCTTTTCACTACTGTCTTCTTTAATTTACCTTCCTTTGTCTGACACCCTCCCCTACTTTTTCTCAGACCCTTTCCCTCTCCCCTTTGGATAACTTTCCCTGTGTAGTTGTGACACTGCCCACCTGGCCTATGCTTTGGTACTTACCTGGGTAGGACCCCTATTACCTTTGATCATAATCACAATTAGCACAGGGTTCCCTTTGAATCTTTTCCTGACCAGTTGTTCTATCCCCTTGTTATCCCTATATGCTGGCCTCTGCTGGCCACTGCCTCTGCTGCTTCTAAGGTCTATGCCCAAGCCCACTTCCAGCTTCTGCACTGATGTCCATAGACAATTCTTCCTAAGCTGCCTTGGGCTTGAAAAGCAACTCACTGTAACTTTTTGTTGGTTATCCCACTCAGAATTTGGTTTGAAAAGCTTTTTTTAAGTTGCTGAGAGGTGTGTATTCAGAAAACTCAGAAAAAAATGTTCACTTCACTCTACCACCTTGACTCCATTTCTCTCTTATGGCTTTCAAAGTTGTTTCTTTTTTTTTTTTTTTTACAATGTTGTTATTGTATAAGTTGTTCTGGTTTTGCTAATTTCATTTTTCATTTGTTTATAAAATATGCATGTCTTTTCAAATATTTTTGCAATAATATATTTCCTCATTTCTTAGAGTAAGATATTCTATAAGATCATTCCCCCCTTAAACTGAGGCCATACTATCCTACAAATATATACAATATCAGTGGAGAATGAGCATACATATGAATCATTGCCCAAACTTGGGCAATATAAGTAGAGGGGCAACTCACAACAATGTGGAAGGACCCTGATTATCTTCCAGTTATGTCATCACACTGCTCTAGGTAGCTATTTTCCCTGTTGGGTTGACTTATTTACTGGGAACATTGTTTTGTTGGTCTTATGGAGGTAAGTGGTGGTTATTCTAAAAATGATATTGTGATGACTGGTGCACATGTAGTCTCAACTGGTGCATTGCTCTATTTTCTCAGTGCCTTTTTTGACTGTGTACCTTTGCTAGTTCTGCTGAATCCTTACAGCTATGGGCAATGTTAGCTACTATCTTTTGGGAATCATCCTTTGTGAACCAGTTAAGTCATCTCAGTTTTAGTCTGCTAGGGTATAGTGGCTAGAACCTCTTCATGATAAGGACAGACTGATAGCTCTTTGGTCATAGTTCCATTCCCAGCTAATAAAAGCCAAGAAGAATTACCTTGGGCTAAGATTAAGACTTCCTTTTTCTGTACTTATGTCTGAACAGATAACAAAGCCTTTGTTAAATATAACTAAAACAGAGTTGGATATTTTTTAGATACTTACAAGTTCCTCTCTGGTTTACCTTCAAATGAATTTGAAGCAAAATAAGAGATAACCTAAGGAGGCAAAGTCATAGTATTCTCCCCCTACTTAGCCATTATTCTTGCCTGTATTATGTGTATTTGTCAGTAGCAAGGCTGACTGTTTTGGTGCTATATTCTGTCCACTGAAAAACCTTTGTCCCTAGACACAGTCATTTCATGTTCATAACAACTCTGTGAGGTTGATGATAAAAGGGGATCATAACCCCTATTTTATAGATGGCAAACTGGCAACAGTTGTTGATTTTATATGTAGTATTTTAAGTGTAGCACCTCCTCTGGGGTACTCTGTCAACTATAAACAAATTAGATCTCAGAGGGGCTGCTATTCTCAGAGGTTCTAAGGTACGTTATGGTTGCCTATTTCTAAAACTATGGCTCATGCTTCCCTTTAACAGTCAGTTAGTAGAAAGAATCAGCTTTTAACAAAAGCATCTACTAAGATGACATAGTATAAACACTACCTTCAAAACACTGCTCTCATAAACCTGAGGTGTATTATCCCCAAAATACACATAGCATCCATGAGAAGAGTGGGAAAAAGATTACAGTACAGTGGTAGTGAGACACATATGTAGAGAACACATATAATCAAGACCACTCACTACTCCTAGACTATAAGACTTCTTTGTCCTTTCTCTCCTCGTGAGATGTCACAAAGTTCTCTAGTATGATAGTGTCTCTGCTGAGTGGGCTTCTCAGCTGGGCTCCCAAGATCTGCTTATCTTCTTAGCTCAGTCCTTGATTATCAGTTCAGATTTTTCTGAATTCATAATGGGCATCCTTCTTTGCTGTCAGTGTTCCCACTCCTTGAAGTTACTTCTGGACTTGAGTGATTGCATCTCTGTATCCAATGCAGTATGTTTCTCTTCTCCCTCAACTATTCTCCTAATTCTCTAGAACTTACTTTGTAACTGCTTGATAAGTTTTCATCTTGGTTTTCTCAGGAAGTAACTCTATTGCTAGATGGCATGGCTGCTTAGGGGTAGAGAAGAGGTGGAAATCCCCTTTTCCTTTCCAAGAACAATCTTCTTTCAGAAGCCAGATTCTTCTACTCCAGGCTCTTGTTAAAAGTCCCTTCAAACTTATTCTTGAACTGTCTTTTAAGGATATTTAGTCTTAGTGAAAGGATCACTGGGTATTAACACCTTCTTAATACGTTAACATAGTATCATCTTCTATTTCAGCAATGGAACTGTGAGAAAACCAAATCTCACTTCTTACACTAGACTTCCAAAGTCAATTATTTTCATTATCTCACTTGTTCTCTAGTTATTGTCATTCCTCATTGACAAATGAGGAAATGACTTGTCCAAAGTAAACCTGCCAGGCAGGTAGTGTAAGTAAAGGAAAATGAAACAAAAAAAAAAACCAACAAAAACTTCACAAAAAAGGATGATGAAATTTTCAAATACTTGGGCACTTGTTTGGAGTGAACACAGGATTCATTGTACAAGTGAAGACAAACTCACAGTATAGTTGGATCTTGTTTAGAGAAAACTTCATACAAAGCTCAAAAACAAAAGCCAGGCCAGAACACAGCATATCAGTAAAATCACCTTCTAGTCAAATATCACCATAGATCTCCTCTTTCCTTTCCCCAGTCAGGCCAGAATATTATGTAAATCAGAGGTGTTAAATACACAGTCAACGTGCAAGCATATGGCCCACAACACTGGCAAGTGAAGTTTGAACCAGATTGAAATATAATTGGGAAAGATTAAACAAAACGTATAAAAATACTTTAAGTTAGTAGTTGGTTTTCTAAATGAACATACACCCACAGGCATGCTTATATGTGGCTGATGGGTACTATTCCTATTGGACTTCGACAGGACTGATGTAGATAAAATGTAGATAAAAAATAGAATGTTGGCATCTGGGGACAAGTGAGAATGGGTGGATAAGATGAAGCCCTAGCAGGTCTAGCCTGTGCCTAAACAGGTAGCATGGGGGGAGGAAAGGCATTGTCTCTGAGAGAGATGGCCCTCCTGTTGTTATAGCTGTGAGGTGAGATGGGCTACTGGACTCTGTTCCTGCTCTGTTGCTAGCAACCATGCTCCCTTGTCTTCTCTCAGGGCCACCTTCCGTTCCAACCTCTGAGGGAGTGTGGGCCAGTCAGAGGACCTTGAGACTTGAAGATATTGGATTCTAAACCATAAGAGGATAAAAAAGAATATCCTCCTACCCCCATTCTCCCAGACACACACCTTGGCGGCTGGAATTGACTAATCCCTCCTAATTACAGCTCGGAATAATGACATAATTATTTCACTTCAACCCAGTCAGAGGTCTTTATTGACAACCGGCAGTATCATTCATAAAATACTGGCTGAGCTAGTCAAATAGGACAAAATTAAGAACACAATATTGAGTTTTAAAATTCAATTGGCTTACAAGAGTCTCTTTGTCTAGAAGTTTCTCCAGTTCTAGCATATGTATGAACACAGACTCAGTCCAACCAGGATATTTATTCATCCATTCGTGTATTGTATGAGCAATTCATGCTTACCAAACATAGAAGGGGAAGAGAATCTGAGGGTGTTATAGGTAAGCAGAAGTGTTGGAAGCTCAGCAGCTTCTGGAGAATTTCCTTCAATGAAACACAAGAACTGGAGAAGACTTTAGCAGCCAGTTCTAGTCCAATCTGTCTCCAATGTAGACTCTCTTTTACAACATGTCATCATCCAGCATCGTCCTAAAGACCTTTGCTGATGGAAAATGCACTACCTCCCAGAGCAGCCCGCTTCATTTCTGAATGGCTCTAACTGACAGGAAGTCTTTCCTTACATTAAGCTTAAATGCTCCTCTCTGTAATTTGTGCCTACTGATTCTAGGTCTGTCTTCTGTGATAAAGCAAAAACCAAGTTCCTTTTCTACATGACAGTTATTTTAAATGCTTAAATACAATTATTATGGATTCCCCACATCTTCTATTTTGTAGGCTAAATAGGCCATGATCCTTCAAGAAGTTTTCATATGGCATGGACTCCAGACCCCTTCCATTTTTATGTCAGTCTTCTAGACTAAAAATTTTTCTTTTCAAGATTGGGTCCCAGGCCGGAAGGGTAGCAGCCCCTCACAGGTCATCCTACTACTAATTGGCAGAGGAGCTTTGAACTGTTCTGTTTCTTACCAGGGCTGATTTATCTGTTCTTAGGAACCCTGGTGGTACTTCTTCCCAAATCCACTCCCCTCCAATTTCTGGGAACTCACTATATTGGAGTCAGTGCACACATCAGATTGACTTTAGCCCATCACAGGCCAGAACTCCCAAGCTCAGTTGATCCACCAGACTTAGTTTCTCCAGCAGTAGATATTTCAACTATGCCTAGTTTAGATTAGGGTTCTTCAATTTTTTGTGCCATAGACCCTTTTGTGAGTCTGGTGAAACCTATGGACCCCTTCCTAGGGTAATGTTTTAAATGCACAAAATAAGATAACAGGATTGCAAAGGAAACCAATGATATTGAAATGCAGTTATCAGAGTGAAGAATATGATGAATACAGAGAAGCATGGAAAGATCTGCCTGAACTGATGCAGTGTGAAATAAGCAGACCCAAGAAAACAATATTATACACAGTGACAACCACAACTTAAGTGTAAAGAAGTGTAACCATAAAATGATGGAAAGTAAATGTCATGAAATGACAAAGAACAAGCATGGCCCAAAAAGAAGAGATAAAAGAAGATAGCCCCTTTGCAGAAGTGGGAAATCCATGAGTGTGGAACATTACATCTACTTTCATATTTTTTTCAATATATTCACCAGTTATGCTAATTTTTTCCTCTTTTTGTCTTTAAAAGTAATTACTATATGCAATAACTCTCGGAGAGGGATACTGGAGGAAATTATGGCAATGCAAAAATATAAATGACATCAATAAAAACTTATTTAAAAAAGAAATAGTTATCACTATATTAAAAGTTTTTTTTAAGTTCCTACACTTCTGGTTAAGAACCCCTCTTCTAGATACTTAAGGATTTTCATTTTCTAATACTTGTATCACCTTTTGGTTTATGATTTCTTTAGGCAGAAATAGAAGAAGGAATATGTGTGTTCGTCCTTCGTTGCTGAAGAAGACTATGCCGTCAGAGAAATAATGACATGACTTGCACTTGACTTTGTTTTGAGTGAGGGAGGGCTGTGAAAGCACTAGCCTCACTTCTTCCCTAGAGCCATCTGGATACAGTGACCAGATATTCATCAGGATGACTGGAGATGACCCAGGATGAGGCAATTGAGGTTAAGTGACTTGCCCAAGGTCACACAGCTAGTGAGTGTCAAGTGTCTGAGGTGAGATTTGAACTCAGGTCTTCCTGACTCCTGCACTGGTGCTCTATATCCACTGTACCACATAGTTGCCCTACAGAAGAGAAGGAGGAAGGAATAAAGGAGAGATCAAAGGCTTTTTGCCTTAATATAATATTTGTATTAAGTTTTGGGATGAGAAGTCTTTTCAACTGCTATGGTGGGTTTTGGAGGGTGGGAGGTGGGTGAGTATGACAATAATAACTAATACTTATAAAGCTGATTGGTTGGTTCTTGTGCTTTTTTCTCAAAGAGGACCAAAATGGCATGACTATGTTGAGGTCAAGGTACAGTGGGTCCAGCTGTGTCAGATCAGACCAACATGGTCTCTGAAGGCTCTACCACAGGTCTGTCACAAATAGTCTATATGAACATTTAGAGTGGAGTTGTCTCTAAATGTGTGCACCTCATGTTTCTTTTGAGCTACTGCAATTCTGTTTTACTCATAGAGTATGGTACCTTCTTTGATGCAGGCACTCCATGCTGGGTGGTCCTATGCCAGCGTCTCCCATGTCTCATAATCAATTCCAGAGACCATCAGGGACTGAGAATATCCTTTTATCACTTCTTCTGACTTCCATGTAAGCCCTTGCCTTGTGTGCTTTCTACTTATAAAGTACTTTACAATAACGTGTTTTACATATATGTGTCATCTGAGCCTCCTGACAACAGTGAAGTAAGGCCCCCAAAGTGCCTTTATTATTATTCCATTTTTTCAGATGAGGAAACTGAGGCACATAGAATTTAAAAGATTTGCCATTAGACATGCTCACACAGTATATTCGAAGCAAAATCTGACTCCAGGCCTTTCTGCCTCTAAATTCAGAAATCTATATTCAGAACTTTACCAGGCTGACTGACTCTCCAGATGATATTCTGGTCTTCAAGGATCAGAGGGAGGGGAGATTCTTATTTTTAATCTGGGTAAGAGCCCTGATGTCAGTCTAAAAGGTGATTTTTTTCAAAGAAAACATACTCCAAATTAACATTCATACAGTTATTGCTTAATTCAGGCATTCACTTATTTGTTCATTTAGGGGAAGATTATTACAGTTATATGACAACTATAAAAAATACATAGTGCTTCATTAGTGCAGCATTGATTTAACCTACTCTTAATATTATTGAGACATTCATTATTATGCTTTTGTCTGCAACGCTGACAGATTTTACTTGCAATCCAGCATTCTTTCCCCTATGCGATGGAAAAATTCCAGTCACAGATAGGTGAGAATGGCTGATTTCAAGGTCTTAAGGAAAGGGTACAAAGGCATTAGCTTGCCTAAGGTGAAGAGCTTCGGCTAGGTTAGGTGGAAAAAGCAAGAAATGTTCTGGTCTTCACAATATTACAGGGGTGTCACCTAGCAATAGAAGTCTCAGTTTCCTCATCTGTAAAATGAAAGGTTTGGAGGCAATTAGATGGCTCAGTGGATAGAACACTGGGCCTGTAATCAGGAAAACTTGAGTTCAAATCTGACCTCAAACACAGAGTAGCTGTGTGACCCTGGGCAAGTCATTTAACATCTGTTTACCTAATTCACTGGAGAAGGAAATAGCAAACCACTCTAGTATCTTTGTGAAGAAAACCCCATACAGAGTCACAAAGAGTTGGACATGACTGTACAGTTAAACAACATAGTGAATAGTGGTAATGACCAATCTTGACTCCAGGAAGAGAATGAGAAGGTACATTTCTCTCTTTTCAGAAGAGAAAATGATGTTACATATGTGATCAGGTGTGGTCACCAAGTTGGTTGGTTTTGTTTAACTGGTTTTAGTTTTGTTTTTTTAACTTACAAAAGAAAGCAAACTGCACAGATGAGGTCATTCAGAAATGATTATGATTTAAAAATAAAAGGTGACCATTAAACTGTTTTTTTAATGAAGGGGTTGGAGAGGATGACTTAGAATGTCTGTCTCTTCAACTATAAAATGGGGATAGCACCTACCTCTCAGAGTTGTTATGAGGATCAAATGAGGTAATAGCAACACAGTGCTAGCAGTAAAGTGCTAAATTAGCACAGTGTCTGGCACATAGTAGTTGCTTAGTTAATACTAAAATAAGTCCTTTAACCTCTGGATTTCTGAGCTGTAAAATGAAGGGGTTCGATTAGTTAGCCTCAAAAGTCCCCTTCAGTCCTAAATCTGTTCCTATTATGTGGAAGTGTGACTACGGTAAGTCACTTCTCAGCGCCTGAGGACAACTTTCTAGAACAAGGCAAGTAGAACCTGCTTTGGTAGAGAATTTCTTTCCTGGGAGTTTCCCATACCAATGAAATCACAGGTCTAGTGTAATAGCAAACAACGACATTAGTAACGAGAGTAACAACTGAAAGATTATCATTAATAATCCTAGACGTAATTAATGCAGATTTTGCAAGAAAATGTGTAACATATAACTACGTAACATATTACATAATGTATGTAACATTTTGCTACAGATGTAAAAATGTAATACCCATCAACCAAATGGTTAGAAAGATATGATTAAGTGGCTGGAATTTTATATCAGAAGCTCTTCTGGGAGGAAAATAGGCACCACAGTCATTCTACAACATCTCAATGGACTAACACTGTAGAAATCTCCTAATGACCTGGTAGTTTAATAGTAGAAACTCCTCAGCCCCTCTCTTGAGTATGTGGTAGAGCAGATAGTCTCATTCACTGTTGTAACAACTACTTGTTGTCCTTGGATAAGAGACCCTGCAGTTTTGCCTAAAAGGACTTCTTTCACAATTGTAAAAAGTATTTGGTCTCTTTCTCTGGTCTCCTGTCCTTGAACAGCGAATGTTTTCTTATTCTCCTAATAAATCCTACCTTCCTGAATCCCCTTTCTGTCTTGGCTAATCTACCTTCTTTCTTTACTTCCCTTTCCCCTCTGAAATACTTTACTTCTCTATCTTATCTATGTTGCTTCAGAATGATGGTGATTGGCTGTGTGCTCTAAGTGGTTTTGAAAGGTTATAAAAACCAAATCCATACCCTAGAAAGCTGAAGCTGCTATTCAGTGACAGTAATTTTCCTTAGCTGGTAGTTTGGCCTATATTTGACTCAGACCCCCACTGGTGGGTATGCGTGCTTTTCCCAAGAGGTCAAGAGAATTCCCTGAGATTCTCTTCATGAACTAACAAATGACAAATCCCTGTCCTACACATACAAACTCTCATCTATCCTTAAAAATTCAACAGATAAACTCTACTGGAACCAAAGTATCACAGATAAAATTGTTGCCTGCCGTCACCCATATATAACTCAGACCCATAGAAATATAAGAACAATACTTTTTATAAATATTGCTGTACCAAATACTCATAACCTCCAAAGTATGTAAAATAAAAAGCTTTCAAAATATTGAAACTTAGTGGAAGAAATCAAAACCAGATGAGCATTAGATGAGGTGAGGATTCTCTCCATGGTGCTGTCTTCTAATAGGAATTGCCTTGAAGATTTTTTTGGCAAACCTATAGAAGATGAGTTTACATATCAGTGCTTTTATTCAATTAAAAAAAAAAAAGCCCTGCTTCTATCCTGTACAATAATCCCCCAAACATGAAGCAGAAACTAACAAAAGCAGGGTAGCGACTTGTCCCAAGACCATTTCTATCAAAATGCCATCAACTATGAGAAGACCGAGAATTGCAACAACAAAAAAGTGACAAGAATTGCCAACACCCTGCAGTCCTATTTTGTTCTAAAGACAAACATGGAGAGGAGAAATGCGAGAGAGAAAGATTAAGAAAAAAGAAAATTCCAAAGGTGAATTGTCTCTAAAAGTATCAGGTAATCCTTCCCTGCCACATGAAAGAGCACCAAATCACTATAGGAAACAGAGAGACAAGGCGAATTTAAAGACTATTCTTTCAAAGTACCTGGACCCAAGCCAACTATCTATTTCTTAGGTTGGCTGAGTTTAATAATCTTCTAATTTAAATTATTCCAACTTGGATTTAAAGTTAACACCTCATGAAGGTGAAAAGGGGAAGGAGGTGGGAGGGAGGGGCCTGTTAAAACAATATTTTGCATTTATAGGGCTCTCTCTTTTCCCATGCATTTTACAGTTTCCAGTTAATTAATCCACTCCTGTGAGGGAGCTGGAGTACTATATTTATCACCCTCATTGCTTATTGAGGAAGCAGACTCCAAAGAGGTTAGGTAAACTGAATTGAGTCCTTTTGTAAACCCTGTTACTGAACAGAAACAGGAACCAGGAACAGGGAGTTTCTGATCTGGGTGCCCAACCTCTTGACGTATGGCAAATATGTTCCATCTTGGCATTGTTCTTTTCCAGCATGGCTGGGTTATTTGAATCATCCAGAGTAATCAGCATTTCAGTTTTAGGTCAGAGATAATTTTAAGGGGAAGGAGTAGTTAAATATCTCAATTTTAATAGAAAAATATAATTCCCCTGAAGAAGATGTAGGGTGGTATAGCAGTGGACTGGGGGTTGGGACACTTAAGGTCAGTTTTAATTCTTCCACTAAACAGCTGTGTGATCTTGAGCAAATCAATTCTTCAAATCAATTTATCTCTCTGGGCTTCAATTTCCTTGCAAAATGAAGGGGTTGGCTCCCAATCTCAGGTCCAAACATAAATTAGTGTAGCTTTGGAGTATGTTCTAGAAAACACTTTGGAATTATATCAGAAAAGTCACTGAATTGCATATACTCTTTAACTAAGGTTGTGTTGGTAAATGTTTAATAACTGGTTCTCCAAAAAAATTGTACTCACAACACACTTTTAAGTTTAATGTACATTTTTAACATTTTCTACATTACTTTGCCAAGTCTAGACAATAAACAGAATAAACTGTCTGATTCAAAGCCTCTGCTGATTTCTGAAGTATAAATTCCCACACTGAAAATTTGACAACTGACACTTTTGAGAGGTTTAGGCTGGCTCCAGATCATCTCTTTCATTAACCCAGTGGTGCCATTAGTAAGTATGTGCAACAAGGAGGTCAGAGGTCCTGAATATATGAAAATATTTATACCAGCACTTTTTGGGATAGCCAAGAATTGTAAGCAAAGTGGGTGGATGCCCAACGACAAGGGAGTGGCTAATATAATGGAACATTATGGGGTCCTCAGAAACAGCTAACATGGAAAGACTTTTATAAACTAATGCAGAGCAAAGTAAGGAAAACCCAAGGAACAATTTGCATAATGACCATGATATTGTCAAGGAAAACAACATTGAATCATAAAGAATCCTACATCAATACAGTGGCTGATGGTGATTTCAGAGGACTGATGGGGAATCATGCCTCCTTTTCAGCAGAAATAGTGGACTTTAATTTCAGAATAGGATGGATGTTGTCAGACACGGCCAAAATACTGATTTGTTTTGGTTAATGCTAGTCTTTATCATAAGGGAGGGTTTTATTGGAAGGATAGTCATTTGGAAGTAATAGCAATATGAGAAAAGAGAGTATCAATAATGCCCCTCTCCCATGATGCCCTTTTTTAAAAAATAAAATTTTGGCTTTTTTCCAATTACATGTAAAAATAATTTCCAACATTTGGTGTTTTTTTTATAAGATTCTGAGTTCTAAGCTTTCCTCCCTCCACTCCCCCCTCCCCAATTTGTCAAGCAATCCAATACAGGTCATACATGTGCAATCATGTTAAATATTTTTCCACATTAGTAATTTTTTTTAAAGAAAGTAAATGAAGGAGTTGGATTTTTTGAAAGCTTCAAGGAAGCACCTGAGTGCTTCTGGCCGGAACTCTTCTTGGCTAAGTGTAAGCCCTAGTGGATCCCCTTTCATTTCTCTTGCTTTTCCTAAGCAGAAAGGACACAGCTCACACCTGAACTGGGACTGAAGTAGAAGTTGGAGAGGTGGTTAAGGAGACTGTCCTATGAAGTTCTGACCCTGCTGATTGAGTTCCAACAGAGAGGTGAGGAAAGAGGATTGGGAGCTGCCTTTATTCTCTAGCCAGAAATGAATGAAGGAGATCCAAAGGGCTTGCTGGGATCATAGATCTTTTAGAAATAGAAAGTAGTTTTGAGTTTGACTTCTCCAACTCCTTGATTCTACACTTGAGGAAACCAAGGTCCAGAGATGCTAAGTTATTTGCCCAAGGTCACTGGCAGTAGGTGGCTGAGCCAGGATTTCAACCTCTTTCCTCTGACTCCAAATCCAAACATTCTTTCTAATATTCCACTAAATGAACACAGTCCCTGGTTAATAGCAGCAGCAAGGTGGAGGCACTTGAAATTTAGAATGAGGGCTCCTGGTACTTGCTCAATGGTATTCAAATATCCCCTTAAATGTAACATGAGGCTTGTAATGTGTGGTACACACACACACACACACACACACACACATACACACACACACACACACACACACACACACACACACACACACACACACCCAGTATATGTCCATCCTGTATTCTGTGATTATCCTTTGTTTTCGAAGAAGACCATGACATCAGAGAAATGATGACATGACTTGCACTTGAGTTTGTTTTGAATGAAGGAGGGCTGTGCAAGGTCACCAGCCTCACTTTCTCCTCCTGAGTCATCTGGGTCCAATGACCAGATATTCATCAGGATGACTGGAGATGCCCCAGATGCAATGGGAGACCTTGGTCTTTTTAGACTGGCTTTTTCAGGTACTTACTTAGAGGGAGGTAATGCCCATTGAGTGTATAGGTCTCTTTAAGAAGTAGTCAGGGAATGGTCCTTTTAATAAACAAAAGAAAAAATAAGTAAATCAACAGAAGCTGTTACTAGAGATAATCACTCTAAGCCAGTCATGAAATGGAGCTTGGGTGGGGACCTATTGTTATCCAGTCCATGGGCTTCAGAGTGCACTGGGTTTAAGGGTTTGAAAACAGGAAGGAAGGAAGGAAGGAAGGAAGGAAGGAAGGAAGGAAGGAAGGAATGAAGGAAGGAAGGAAGGAAGGAAGGAAGGAAGGAAGGAAGGAAGGAAGGAAGGAAGGAAGGAAGGAAGGAAAAACATCTAGGCAGTAAACCCCAAAGCCCCAAAGGAAACAGAGAGGGAGACAGAAGGGAGAGGATGAGGTAGTTGGGTCCCCAGTCAGGCAGCTCAGTCTACTCACAGCTGTCCTGCATTAGGGCCTCTAAGACATACACAGTCCTTTCCCTCAAGGAATCTCACAGAGGGGAAAAGTAACAAAGAGCACATGCTAGTCATTGAATGAAGGTACAGATGGCCACTGGTGTGAAAGTTCAAAGGAGGCAGAGATCACTATGGATTGGAGTAGCTAGAGAATATTTGATGGAGTATTTGAGCTGGGCCTTGAAGGGTGTAAGAGGCTGGATGGAGCACAGAAAAAAAATGAGGTGTCCATTCTAGGGAAGCGGGACAGCATGAGCCAAGGTGTAGAAAAGGGACTGTGCAATTGTCGAGGGACAGTGACAAGACCAGACTGACTAGAATGGAAAGTTCACGGAGAAGTATGTGGACATGATCTTGAGAGGTTCACAAAACAAGATTTCTTTGCTAATACCACACTGTCTGATAACAGCACTTGGCATGTTTATAGCACTATTTGCTCCAAATGCTTAAAACGAGCCGAATGTTTTTAGATCTCCCAACATCAAAACTTCTGAAGCACTCCAGCATCCTTGATCATACTCTCCTGTATACTCTCTTGACTTCGGTCACTTCTGTCACCTCTGCCTGTTCCTTCTCCTTCTTCTCTAGTTCTTCTTTCTCCTCTTAGTATTTTAAGGTGGGTTTACCAGAAGAGTCCATCTGAGGCATTCTCACTTGGCGATTTCATCTATTCCTGGGGCTTCAGAGAACCCCTCTATTCATATGACTTGCAAATGGATGTCTCTAGCCCCTAACCATCCTCCCAGTTTCCCTATTATTGTTGATAACACCACTGTGCTCTTGATCAACTAGACTTAAAACCTCAGAATTACCTTCTCCCTCCATCATCCCATCCCCACATCAAAGCATTCTGCACAGAACTCCCTTTTATACTTATCATATGATTATTTGTCAAATCCTGCCAATTATACTTCTAAAATATGCCTGGAATCTGCCCCTTCCTTTCCACTCCTACAGCTACTAACCCATTTCAATCCCTCGTGATCTCCTGCCCACATTATTGCAATAGACTCCTGACAGGTCTCCTTTCCACCAGTCTCTCTCCTTTCTAATCCATCCTGTCTCACCTCAGATATTGACTATGTGACCCCAGGCAAATCACTTAACCTCTCCAAGTATTAGTTGATTCATCTGGAAAATCTGGATAATAATAGCCCCTACTGCAAGAAGAGCTCTGAGGATGAGACACACATTTTTTTTTTTTTGGACATGGCCAATGTGGAAACTTATTTGGCTTGACCATACATATTTGTTACAAAGATTTTCTTTGTCTTTTTTTCTTTTCCATTCGGGGATGATGGGAGAGAAAATAAAAGCTAGTGATATTTCCTCTAACTAAAAAAAAAAAATACTGTTAATGAGAACAGAAAGAAGAAATCCCAGATCAGCTTTGAAAGTTAGATTGTGAATTTATTTTAGATTTAAAAAGAAACTCTATAACTTTCTTGTTGTTCAGTCATTTCAGACTCTCTGTGACCCCATTTTGGGGTTTTCTTGATAAAGCTGCTAGAGTGGTTTGCCATTTCCTTTTCCAGCTTATTTTACAGATAAGGAAACTGAGGCAAACAGGGTAAAGTGACTTGCCTAGGGTCACATAGCTAGTAAATATCTGAGGTCAGATTTGAACTGTTATTCTTGACTCCAGGCTTGGTGCTCTATCCACTGTGCCACCTAGCTGTCCTCTCTACATAATAGAGATTTGCCCTTTCATGTACAGTCCTCTCCTTCTGTTCTACAATGTGCATAGAAATGCTCATTCTATTTGGTACTTATTAAGTTCAATATTCAAAAAAGTAATATGAAAAAAGAAAAAACCATAAAAATTTCAGCTATAATAATGTATTTGATGGCTTACCACCTCAGGAAGGGTGGAGGGCAAAAGTGGAGGGAGGGAGGGATAAGATAGAATTTGGAACTCAAAATTTTAAATAAAAATTGAAAAAAATAATGTTTTTAAATAAAATGTTAGTATTACAATTATTCTTCAACTGCTGCCTGTGTAATCCTCTGTAGCAGTCCGGGAGACCTGACCATTACAGGTCTCTGTAATCGCTTAAATATCCTTTTGACAGATGGTTTCAGAACTTCGTGTTCCCTTGTTTTGGGCACCGAATCTGTTACTTCTTGGAATTACTCCTTTTTCTCATGCTAGTCTTCTGAAGACGGTCTCAACAAGAGCCCCATCTCAAGGATGGTACTTATCCTGCCCTAAATGAAATGAGACCTAATTCTAGAATCTGAACTCTAAACTCTAAATGGCATGTTTAATGACAAAAGTGTGTCCTCACTATCCTGGGAGGATCCTTGCTAGAACACCATGTAATACCTTTCTTTATATAAAGACTTCACTGGGTCATGAGAAAGGCCTGCAATTTTTGCTGATTTATTCTTCTAGAAACCAGATAAAACCTTGTATGTTCCACTAGCCCACTGTATCCCCCCGTTTTGCCAGCTGTTTCCTGTATTGGGTCTTAAGGCCAGAAAATTCCTGGTGGTAGTAGACCAGCTGTAACTCTGAATACTCTTATCTTCCAGCCAACCAACCACATGTAAAACCACGTGCTCCCAATGGGAATAAATGGCACTCTGCAAGGACCTCTCCTGGGCTCTTGAATCGTGGGGCAACTACAGATGGTGTGCACACATTTCTATTGAGCATCCTTGACCAAAAACAACCATGAGCAATTGTGTAGATAGTGTAGGTGTATTCATCATATTATAAATCTTGAACTTGAAGAGAACCTCAGAAGTCATCTAGTCAAACTTCCTTCATTTTATAGACAAAGAAATCTGCTCAAAACTCTCCCCTTTGTCTACTGAATAAAACACAAACTTCTTAGCCTGGCATTCAAGACCCTCAGAACCGTCTGATTTCAGCCTGCTGTTCCAGTTTTCTTTTCCACTGTTACCCAACTTCCCCTTCCACTCCCACCAAAATATGCTATTCCCTCTCCCCTCCTTTCTCTTCAATAAATGTTAATTCAGCACCTGCCACATGCAAGGATCTAATGCTACATGACCCCACTGTTTGTGAGCAGGGGCGTCATCATTAATTCCTTCCACTTCATTGGGCTACCTTACTTTTGCTCTGGTTGGCTTGACCTGGCCAATGGGTGCTGTTTGCTAGGTTCTGTCACCATCATTTTCCCTAGCATTTTTGGGTTCCATAAAAGCAGTACTCCTGTTATGGGAAAGCTAGAAGGTTTATTCCTTTCTCTTTCTTCCTTTCTTTGGTCACCCAAACAACACATTAATCTTTACGACTGAAACTGTAATTTAATACAAAGCAATAAAGGAGTAACATGTTATGTGGGGTGGGAAAGGGTAGAAGCTACAGTAATATATTAAAAACGGCCAACCTTTTGCAAGTTGCAGAGATTCTTCGAGTTTAATCCTGTTACTCAAAGACAACTACAAAACCAGTATTCAGCATAGACTTCTGGCCTATCTACTTCCTAACTTCCTCCATGGCCTTCATGTTGACATATTTTCTCTCTCTCTCTCTCTCTCTCTCTCTCTCTCTCTCTCTCTCTCTCTCTCTCTCTCTCTCTCTCTCTCTCTCTCTCTCTCTCTCCCTCTCTCCCTCTCTCCCTCTGTCCCCCTCCCTCTGCCTCCCCCCTTTCTTTCTCTCTCTCTCCTCCCCTTCTGTGTCTCTGCGTCTCTGTCTCCCTTGGCTGGCTCAGTCCTCGTGTTGAAATTGTCTCTTCCTATACCATCTAAACTAGGGTTGGACTAGTTAATACCTAAGGGTTCTTCCAGCTCTAAACCTACAACTCTGATTTTATGCAGGCCTTGGGCTTTGTGGCCTTGTCATATGTCACATTCATTGATACTACTTTCAGATGAACTAATTTTCTCTTTCTAAACTTGCCCCAACCTTGTGGCTCCATTCTAGTTCCTTACTCAATGGTTGGACTGGTCTGAGCTCACAGACACTAGGACCAATGAGTGTTGGACATCTGAATCAACCCATCCCTTTACCTTAGGACATTGTGTCTTTTACCTAGACTTGGGTCCTTCACCTGATGTCATGGTCCATTTTGAGAATGAAGGACAAACCACAACAGCACAACCCACAACAAATTCCTAAGACCTAAAACACTTCATGGGCATATAGCATATCAATGTGATTTCTTCCCTTCTCTGTCTTCATTTTTTCATCAAGAAAATAAAGGTGTTAGGCTTCTGAGTTCATTTCCAGCTATATATCTCTGATTCTGTCCCTACTTCTGCCCAATAAAGCAGGGTCATGGCATTACCAAAGCATCACGAACTACTCTAAGTTCATGTTCATATTAGTCTTACTCCCTGTTCTACCAGATGAATTTATTTGCTCTGCTCATTCAAATCCTTGCTGCTTTTTAAGGTCAGATTCAATTCTCAACCTCTCTCTAAGGCTTCCCAACTCATCCCACCCTGTAGTGATCTTTCCTTCTTTTGAGCTTACTGTCTGTACCACTCATTTGGTAATGAATCATGAATTGCCTTTGATATCTGTTGCATTGTTTTGTCATTTAACTTTTCACATCCTTTTTCCCTAACTGAACTAAGCTCCATGAAGCCAGAGACGAGGCCTTATATTTTTCTTTATCCTTCTCCTGTAGCCCCTAAACAAAATATTATGTATATAGTAGAGAGAGAATACCTGCTGTCATTTCATTGCTATAAATCATACATAGATGTCCCTTTGGCATCTTATACCATCACTCCTCGATATTTCTGGTAGTCAATGTTCTTATTTAATTTTCATTTGACTTTGGAACATGTAAAGACTAAGTATTAAGCTGACTTACAGTTGTATCTCTGCTTCCATTTCTTTTGAGCACATAAAAAATGGTAGAGCTAATTATACTATAGTAATTACCTGAAAATTATATGTTTATTGTTTTTCCACAAGAAGATACTGCTATTTTTGAACTTTTCATTGTTCTCCTCAATGACTGGAGTCACACTGTCTCTGAATGTTCCCTCCAATCTCATGATTAACATACTTTTAAAAATGGGGGCATATTACTGGTGGCATGGTGATTTGGTGGGGGAGGGGGAGGAGAACAGATGATGAATGGTATCTTGGGCAAGGTTACAAAGGTCTCCAGTGCCCAGTCTCTCTTGTACTCTAGATCTTGGTCAAAGCCTTTAAAAATAAGATTTTTAGTATAAACTGTACGTAATTCTATCTTTACTCCCAGATACTCAGAATAGCACCCAATGGTAAGGGACCTTACTACCGGATATATTTATATACCCTTCAATTATGTTCCTCAGTTAATTGTCCCTTTCCTACAGGCTCTTCTTACAACAGAGAAATCTTGAGTCTTGCCTTTAATTACAGTGAGAAAGTATTTCTATGAGCTTTTAAAAATGATGCTAATGAACTAAGGTTAAAGATAATAGGTCAACTGACCATAGGGAGAAGACTTCTATTATTTCTTTTTCCTTTTAATATATTCTATTATTTCTTTCTCTTTACTATCATACTAAGTAAATATCTATAGCTGTAGTTTTGTATTAGCAAAACACTGAAGGCAGAGTTGCTGCTCATCAGTTGGGGAATAGCTGGGCAAATTGTGGTATATAAATATAATAGAGTATTATTGCATGGTAAGAGATGACAAATATGAAGAATTCAAAGAAACTCGAGAAAATGTGTATGAACTGACATAGAGTAAAGTAAAACCCATCAGGCCATGTAAAGAACCACTCAAATACCATGGTTTCAGAGGACTGGAGAAGTACAAGTGAATCCAAACAACTATTTGATCTCAACAAGTGTTCTTCCATCTTCTGATGCCTATCATTCCACCACAAAAGTTTCGTCTCTTTACTTGAAGGCTTTCTCTCCAAATGTTTAAATGGATCTGTGATCCCATCAGTTTGGAGATTCCCCTCCAATCCCAATGAGGAGTGTGCTAATGAATGGTTAACAATTAGCTCTCTGGAAAAAAAGACACTTTTAGTTTTAATCTGAAAGATTAATATTTTTCTCTCCTTTGTTAAGTCTAGACAATCAGCTGAACAACAAATCAAGCCCTGATTTATAACATTAGCCAGTTTCCAAGATCTAAATTCTCACACTGAAAACTTAAGAATTAACTCTTTAGAGCCAGGTTTAAGCACACTCCAAACTCCGACAATACAGAACTTTATTCATGTTCTCTTACAAGTTTGACAATGGGGGAGGATGACAGCCTTTTGCTGGAGTCCTTCCTCAACTGTTTCTGATATGTTGAGGTTACCAAAGGAAGATTTGGAGTACCATCCTTCACCCTTTCCACACAATCGGTTCATTTCTCCCTCATATCATGTACACTTACCTGATGACTCTTTAACTCTAGTTCTTCTTTGAAGTTCCTCATTGATTATATGTTGCACACTATTCATACTTGGGGCTCTCCATTGTTTGCTGTGTTATTCATTTTCAGTTCTTTGAAGATTGATCTGCTCTTGCAGCCATGAATAACACCAATAGAATATCAGTATTAAAAACATTGGCCTTTACTTCCTATGAATATTCATTATGAGTTTTTCTTTCTTTCCTTTTTTTCATGTGGAGGAAAGGTAAGGGTGAGAGAAAATAAAGCTTACTATTAAAAAGAAATTTTTTTAAAGATTGAACTTAATATCCAAGAGGAACTAGGGACCATTTAAAAAAGGTTCCCAATTTCCTGAAAACAACCTATCCCTCTCTTCTTTACTTCTTTAATTCTAAGACCAAATCCTTGTCTATTTGTATTGTCCATCTCAGATACAGATGGAAAGCTCTTTAGATTGTCCCACAAACTGCATGTCATAATCTGGGCAACAGACATTCTTCATCCACTTGGTCTTTTCCATGCAGATCTTTTGAGAGGTTATAGAACTATCCCAGTACGAATGCAATGTTCCAGGGCTTGATACAATCAGAACAATGTCATCCATGAACATGAAAAGTAGTTCCATTAGTTTTGGTGGTAAAAAGTCTTGTTATAAAACTTTTACATATATTTCTATTTTTTCTATTTGCTGTCTTCCTTCCATTTTCATCCTTAAAAGGCTCTGGGATGATTTCGCTTAGATCTCTTGCTTAGCTTTCTTTAAGCAAGATTTAAAGAAACTACTGACTCTCTCTACTTCATTGGAATTTATTACTCGTGGTCACATTTCACAAATCAGTTCATATTCTAAATCAGTGGTGCATTGGGAGCTATTTCTCTTGATTGGCAACTGAGTCAAGTATTTGCTGAGTCAGTTTGGGTTACTTTGCTAACCCTGATAAGGCACTTGGCTTTTAGTAGTTAAACTATATAAAATAGTTATACTATATTTCTTTCTGTCGTTCTTTTTCTTTCTGTCATTCTTCCTCCTTCCCTTCTTTCTTCCTTCCTTCCTTCCTTCCTTCCTTCCTTCCTTCCTTCCTTCCTTCCTTCCTTTCTTTCTTTTCTTTCTTTCTTTTCTTTCTTTCTTTCTTTCTTCTTTCTTTCTTTCTTTCTTTCTTTCTTTCTTTCTTTCTTTCTTTCTTTCTTTCTTTCTTTCTTTCTTTCTTTCTTTCTTTCTTTCTTCCTTCCTTCCTTCCTTCCTTTTCTTTTCTTTCTTTCTCCTGTTTTCTTTTCTCACAGAAAGTACTGATGATCAAAATGCATAAAACTCCTGCATAGCTTACATATTTTTGGCTTCTCATTCCTTCTTTCTGACTTATAGTTTCTGGTCTATTTTTCAGTATACTCATCTATTATCAGATGATTACTGCCTTTATTCCTTCTTATCACCTTTGCATTGAAGTCACAGAGTATTAAAGTATATGTCAATTTAATTTAGAGGATCTTCTTGAGACCTTTGTAGACTGTCTTTACTTCTTCATCCTCTGCAAACCATGTTGGTCCATAAGCTGCAATTATTTTCATCACAGTATTTTTGCAAATACTCATTATGAATGTTACAGTAAAAAATATCCACCTGTCTCATAAAATCATGTTTCTTGTTGCCTTTGGGTACATTTTTAAAACAATTCCATCAGTGCCTTTCTTTGCTTCTCCAACTTCCTTCTTTTTTTTTCTAGGTTTCATTTGTGGTGAAAATGTCAAGACATATAATTCAGTTCTTCTAGTAGGCTTACTACTTGAGGCTTTCTCATCATGATTAAAATGAAGTCCCTTTGTGGATGTGTCATGATAAGTTATCAGTCAGTGTCCAGCTTAGGGTAAACGAATGATGTGGAAAAAGTTTTTATAGAAATGTTGAGGAGAGAGAATGAGAGCATTGGGTAACTGAGGCTGAGGAAAGGGGGAATGCCATTAAGGGAGGTCAGGCACACCGAGGAGGAGACTGAGACCACTAAAAATGAATTTCACCCACTTTTAATTTTGCTCAGAGCTGAAATTGACCACTTTGACTGAACTTTGATCCCAATGTGAGTGGAAGACACTGCTGTGCTTCAGATCAGATTCAAAAAGTATTTACCCTGAGGAAAGAGAATGGTAGAGAAAAGGAGGAAATAACGTAATGGAAAATGTACATTTCCTAATGGTAAAACATGAGTACTGTCAGGGAGACAGTGTGGAAAGTGTAGTGGAAAGAATACTGACTGGGAGGCAGGACGCCTGGGTTCTAGTCTCATGCCTAGTCCTAACTAGCTGCATAAACTTGAGCAGCCTGTGTCCAGACCCAAGCTTGTGCAAGAGCCAACCTTGTTTAAATAATTCACGATTATTTTTATTATTCAAGAGCCAAGAAGAGACATGGTGAGTACCTAGCTGACATGAAAGGATACTTGTTGGGGGCTGATTCCATTCAGGAGACAAACTGTCAGTTGCAGATGCTTCCCGCTTCCCCCATTCCAAGTGGTTTTCCTTATTCTGCTTTATACAGATTTCTTCCCACTGGACTTTTTGCTCTCAAACTCATTTTACAGCTTCTTGCTTAGGTGCTATAGATCATTTGGCTTCGATCTCATTTGGACATCAGTTGAGGCCACACCCGGGCCCCCAGATGGGCTATGTTCTCCTTCCCAGCTTATCTGATGCTGCTGATATCTCAGCATGTGTCTACCCCCGCCCCCTTACGGCTCTCCATAAAGAACAAGGACTCAACATTCTAGTCTTAAAAAATAAGCCCTCATTCTTGGCTCAGGCAATGACCAAGCCCTCCAAGTCCCACCATGGATGAGGCTCTGGACCTGAGGGCTTAGAACACGGAGATCCAGCAGCATTTGTTGGCCCAGACCACAAAAGAACTGGCTATGCTTTGGGCCTTGACAGAAAGAGATGAATGACTCTGAAAGCAAGTAAAGTCAGCTGCCCCAGCACTAGTGGCACAGGGTGTCCCTTGGATCAGTTCACCGAGAGGATGAAAGACCTCCCAAGATTTCTGGCATGAAGCAGGACATGCTGGCTTCCCTGGCTTTCTTCAGGATTCTGTTCAGACATCACCTTCCTAATTGTTCCTTTTTGCAAGGAGGCCTTTTCCAAACTCCTCTTCCTCACTGGTACTGCCTTCCGTTTACTATTCACACACATAAATTGCACATAACATATACAATAGTGATGTACATAGTAACATATTACTATGTATTACATGTAATGTTATTAGATTATAATATATGATATATATTTATAGTGAAAATGTTAGGACTGATCAGCTCTTCTAGCAGGCTTAGTACTTGAGCTTTTCTCACTATGATTAAAAGTAAATTCCTTTGTGGGGTCATGATAAGATATCAGTTATTTTCCAGTTTAGCACAAATGAAGGATGTGGAAAACATTTTTATAGAGGCATTAGTGGAGAGAGAGAGAGTACTGCTCAAGTGAGGCTGAGAAAGGGAGAGCACCACATATTATTAGTATATTAAATATATACAATATATGTATTATACAATATATACAGATAGTATATATGTTTGTGTATGTCTTGCATAAACAGTTATTTGCATGTTTCCCCCCCCCCCCCAATAAAATGTGAACTTTTTGAATGCAAGAACCATACTTTTACCTTTCTTTGTATCCCTAGCACTTATGTCTGGCACATAGTAAACACAAATAAATTTTTGTTGATTGACTGATGACTATTCATGCACTTTCACCCTGAGAGGCAAAGTAGTGTAGTAATTAGGGCACTAGATTTAAAAGCAGAAAGATCGGGGTTTAGATCTTGCTTTAGACACTTACTAGCTGTATGACCTGGGTAAGTTACTTAATCAGTTCGTTTAGTTGTAAAATATGTCTGTATGTGTGTGTGTGTGTGTGTGTGTATGTGTGTGTGTGTGTGTAGACTCAATGACCTCTAAGATTCTTTATAGTTCTAAATCTATGATCTTATGACCCTCTCCCCCTTCATGCACACACACTAGACTTCTCACATACCAAGTCAAGGTAGCATTTGGGGTATTTTACTCATCAGGATTGATTGCCAGAAGGGGCTACCCTGACTTCATAAAGCACAGCTCTCTATTTTATGACATTGTGGGAAGTTGCCTTTCATAGATCCACCTTGCTACTTGAGTGGTACTTGAGTGGCAGTAAGGTCCAATGAGAACACTGTATCTGAGTCAGAGGATATGGGTTCACATCCTGCCTCTGTCATTTACTACTTCATTGACCAACAACTTCTCCCTATGCCTCAGTTTCCTCATCTGTAAAATGAGGGGGTTGGACCAGATAGCCTCAAAAGTCCCTTCCAGTTTGAAATCTATGATTCTATGACTGCATTCTTTCAGGGGATCACTTGTTCCTTATCCTTAGGTTGAATCTCCCAGTGGTCAGGTGCTACATATCCCTAAATTGTTACGCCAACTTCTGCAGGAAGCTTTTCCTGATTTCACCAACTGCTAATGTATACCCTCATAAAATTACCTGGTGCCTCACTCTTTCTAATCACTTTCCATCTTACCTTTATACAGTATCTTTCTCCCATTAGACAGTAAGCTCCTTGAGGGCAGACATTATCTTGTTTTATTGTATTTGTTTTGTCAATATTTAGCACAGTCCCTGAGTCATAGCAGTTGTTTAATAAATGCTTGTTGATTGCTTCTTAACTGACTGATTGGTAAATTCTAGAATTTTATAGATATGCTCACTCAGCAAGAGCAAGTGACCCTGAAACTTTTTCCCCCTCCAATAGTATTCACAAGTATTGATGGAAGACCACTCCATCTCCACCTGTGATGCAGGAGAGCAAGCTTATATAGACCTGGGTGAGGAGCACCCAGGTGCTCCTCTGAGCAGAAAACCTAAAGATAAAGAAATATTATTCAACAAAACCAAAGAACCACTTCAGGCCTTTTGTCAATAAAATAGGTCATATTTTTAGAACACCTTTTGTGTTTGCAAAGTGCTCTAAGTGTGTATTGCCCCATATAGGCACAGGCAGGTTGGGGCCCCAGAGGGGAAATTGCTACTAATCTTAAGGTTCTATCAGGTATCCCTGAGAGACTGGGGCAGGTACGGATTACTAAATAGGTCAAAGTGACCCACTCAGGTTCTTAGATAATGACCCGTTCTCAGGCAAAAGTTGATTAGGTAAAATAACTCTGGTAATGAACACATATAAATACTGATAAAGAATCCTAAGAAGACCTATGCTGGTAAAAACAAAAATCCAAGAACTGGAAATTGAGGGGATGCCCAATACCTGGGGAATGGCTGAACAAGTTGTGGTATATGAATGTAATGGAATAGTATTGTACTATAAGAAATGATGAACAAGCAAATTTTAGAAAATCCTGGAAAGGCTTATATGAACTGATGCTGAGTCAAGTGGGCAGAACCAGGAGAACATCGTTCACAGAAACAGTGTGCAATGACTGATTTTGATAGACTTAGCCCTTCTCAGCAATGCAAGGACCTAAAATAATTCCAAAGGACTCATGATGGAAAATGTCATCCACATCCAGAGAAAGAACTGCGGAATTTGAATGCAAAGCAAAGCAGACTATTTTCCTTCTTGTTTTGTTTTTTCTTTCTCTTGATTTCTCCACTTTATTAAAATTCTTCTATGCAACATGACTAATGTGAAAATGTATTTTATAGGAATGTTTGTGTGGAGCCCCTATCAGAATGCATGTCATCTTGGGGAAGAAGAGGGGAGAAAGGGGAAAAAAATTTAAAAATTCTGGAAGTGAATGTTGAAAATGAAAAACAAATAGGAAAAAAAGAAAAAAATCCAAAGGGGACTCACAAAAAAGGTATACATACATGTATGGCCAAAGAGATAGTCACACTGAAGTCTTTTTCTCCCTCTGTGGAAGTCTCATGAAGTTCCCCTTAGGTATAGTACTTTGATAGGCTCTGAGGATCAATATCCATCCAGAGTCCATAGCTAGTATTTCTCTCCATCCCTGAAGGCATGGCTAGCTGATTGCCTTTCCACATCTGTCTGCAGGTGCTTCCTCTGTTGTGGAACAGCATCACTCTAGTGGGCATTGTTGCCTCCTTCAGATACCAGTGTGACTTCTGATGGGACCTCTGGATCTCCTGAACTCAGAGTCACTATGGCCAAATACTCATTCAAAAAAGATCAGAAAAAAAAAAAGAAACACAAAAGAAATATGGGCTTCGTGTGGTCATACACAAGACAGCTGAGTGGGAGAATACAGCCAGTTGTCTCTCCCTGACCTGGCAGCTCCCAGTTGTCCTTGCCTCACTCCCTTCTGAAAGAGACTGAGACATTGGTAGGTTACAACTTTTGTATGCATTCTCAATTCCAACTCAATCACTCCTAGGTCTTCTGTTCTTTTGACTCCAATTAAGAAGACTTTTCATCATTACTCTGTGCCAGCCCCTTAGCCACACCCTGTAAGGAACAGGCTTCCAAACTTTGATATGGTGGCTTGAAACCAGGAGGGCAATATCTGTACATGCTCTAAATAATCTACTAGCAAGGTAACATCTGAGCATGCTCCAAGGACTGGACCTTCATTAGCCAGTATGCCCATTTGACAACCTTATTTGAGCTTTGTAACAACCCCATGAAATGCATGATATTATTATCAAGCCAGATCATAGATTTAGACTTGGAAAGGACCCTTGAGACAAACTTCTCCAATCCACTCATTTTAAACATAAAAAACCTGAGATTTGTCCAATGAAATAAACTTCTAAGACAGGATCCAAATCCAGCTGTTCCTGACTCTAAGGTCAGTACTCTATCCACCACCCCATACTGCCTCTCACCACCACAGTGGAGCTTCCCAAACATAATATCTCCTCCACCTTAACTGGAACCATGCATCCTCCCCACTGGGCTCTTATGTATTCCGAGAATTCCATCTCTTTTGGAAATTGGTGTTTTTCCCAATTCAACAAATAACTAGAGTTAGTGTGGATGCTGGAAGACAGCCCAAGTCAAATCAGCATGCTGGACAGAGTTTCAGCTGAAGGTAAAGCTATTACCAAGACAAATGCCATCCTGTAGTCCAGCAGGTCTTAAAAAATAGAGTTCATGTACCTCTGAAAGATGGTGAGGGTGCTACACAGACAAAGTAGAATAGTTTGATTCAGACAATGTATGAATACAGACCTTATCAGTTCTAGAAAGCTTTTTTCCACTTATCAGCTTTCCATATCCAGATATATGTTCGCCTCTATAGATATATAATTTAATGAAAATCACTGTTCCAGCCAGCTGATCCATTAGGTTGGTTGACCAGGGCATGTGGGAGCAGCATTCAGAAGCTTGCAATCAGGACAAAGCTACAACTCCACCCTTTATTTCTGTCATCTCTAACCTAGTGGGAAGATCTGTCTGCACATAAACTGGACCCTCTTATTGCCAAGATAACTAGATGCTGCTGCTGCCGCTGTTCACGCAACAAACTTCATTATATGAATTGGTTTCCTCTCTTGGTTCTCTTCACTCAACTCATGCACCAATGTGTAGCCAAAGTTATGTATAAATAGGATGATTAACACAGAATGTCCGAGGAGCCCTTAGATATGGGAAATCAGAAAGTTTGCTCAGCTACTTGAAATTTGTGCACCAGTGGACTCTTTTAGGAATTGGCAGATCGGGCAAAGGGTCTCTTCCTCATCCTGCAATGGCTTGAGCCCTGTGGTCTCCTGGACAGGTGTTACTCAACTTGTTAGTTAACCATCCATCTTCTTATTGCAATGGGCCCACCTTAACATTGAACTCCTTTGTATCTTTTACATCTACTAACTACATATGGACAAAAAGAATGTATAAGTTCAAGGAATCCTGGACTTATATAGAAAATGGGACTACTTCTAATAATCAAATGGGAGGGCTCTGGCTCTGGGGAGAGAATAGGGGAAGCTGGGTAGAGTGGGCATACCCCCAAATTGATAAAAAAAAAAAAGTCATTCACCAAAGAAGTTCCACCAAACCATGGCCCTTGAACTCCAAGAAGTCATTCCAGAGGAAGATGGTATCATAATTTAACAGCTAAAAGGGGATCTTACAGGTAATTGAATCTATTCTGTTGATTTTATAGATGAGGAAACTGAGACACTGAGAGGTTGAGGAGCTTAGCCAAGGTCACACAGCTACTTAGTATCTGAGTCAGGGTTTGAACCCATTTTACTTGACTCCAAGTTCAGTGCTCTTTCCATAACTTCATCTTGCCTCTGGGTCCAATGTTATGTATATACATCTAGAAGAAGAGAGAGCATAGTCGGAAGTGACTTCCATAAAGGCTGCTAGATTGGACTGATTCCTTATATGAGACAAAGCATAAATCAGCAAGGCTACATGCTTCCTTCCTACCCACTCCCTTCCCTTCCCCAGTGCTATTTTCCTGATTTTGCTTGGTGAGGATTTCCCCTTCTTTCCTTACCCCCTTTTTCCAGATCTTTTACTTTCAAACTCAGTTTACAACTTCCTGCTTAGCCCTCTGGATTGGTTGCCTCTGTGAACCTGTGGCCTTGACCTCTTCCTGGCTTTCTGTTTACCCACTTGGATTTTGGATTGGACCATGCCCTTCCTGCCTCTGGTATGTTCTCTCTCTGGTAACGTTAAATACTGCTAATCTCTGGCATGTGTTGACCTCCTCTCTCTTTCTGGAGGAAAAGAAATATGACAAATTAGCTTTTCAGAAACAAAAACAATAAACTTCAAAGACTTTTGTTTTTAGAGATAATCTAATCTAATTTACCCTCTCTGGGCCTCAATTTCCTCACCTGTAAAATCAGGGAATTGGATCATCTCCAAAGCTCTGATACTGTGATTGAGGTTTCAGTCTTTTTCTGTCTGAGTAATTTACTAGATGACCTGGACTAAGCAATTTGGGGACCCCTATCGAATCCATTTCCCTGTCGATAGGGTGAGGCTGAGAGCTCAAAGGATGTTGGGAGGATTCATCTTGGTAAATCTTTGACAATGAAAAAGGCTCAGCAGTAGTGGTCTTTTAATTTAGGAGGAATGGTGTTTTGGACTTTAACCCCACTTTAGAATCCCTGAAGATCCCACCACCTGCCATAATCTTCTGAGAAACTGGTGTTTCACTCCTAGCTGAATGGACCCCATCCTCTAGCATATTAGGCAAGTAAGAAATGACTGGGTTTTGAGAGAATTGGGGATTGGGGAAGGAAAGAAAGAAATATTGAGGAAATAGGGAAAGATTAAGAGAAAGGAGAGAAGGAAAAAAATAAAGATGGTTAGAGAAGAAAGAATAGATAGAGATCACCCCTGTTTTGTGCCCTCAAAATAAATTGAAGGTCTCTAAAGAGTGGTTTAATTTCATCAGGATTTTAATTCTTCCTGTGTGTGGTAATCAGCTCCTGCTATCTACTGAGTGTCTTTGTTCTAAAGAGAGCAACATTCTTACACATTTCTGATCTGCCTTGCATTTTTGTCAAGATCTTTACAATCCTTCCATAGTCTCCTTAGATTGTCTGGCTCCATGGCAACACTGATGTCGTAGAATGAGGCAGGCATGCTGTTAGCATGACAGTCTGTGACAATGCTGCACTCAGTGGAATGAAGAGGAGGCCTCACACACAGAGACAGTCATCACTCAGGAACTGATCCCACTGCCAAGGAAGCATGGTATAGTAAAAAGGGTGCTGGCTTTGGAGCCAGCTGGACTAAAAATGGGGCTTTCCTACTTCCTGCCTGTGTAACCTTGGACTAGTCAGTCACTTTCACCTTCAGGGACCTCAGTTTCCTCATCTATAAAACGAAAGGATTAGACTAGAAGCCACAGTGACAAAATCAAATAGAAATGAATCCCTGCTGGCTACATATTGACTAAGAAAACCACAAATTAACATTATCTAAGTTGTATTTTTATTTGTTTTGCTAAACATTTCCTAATTGCATTTTAATTTGGTTCCTATTGCATTTGGGAATGTTGTAGACTTTTGCATGTGTAGTATAGGTCTGACTCCTCTGTACTAAATGATTGTGAAATTCCCTTCTGTCTCTGAGGCAATAATTCTATAATTCTCCACTCCAGATGAAATGCCTTACTCTAGGGCTTACAGTCTGATCGCCCAGGCTCTCCACTGTCTTTAAACATTAGTTGCTCAGCATCCATACTGACTTAGGATCAGGTCCCGGGGTCCAGACTAAGAGGCTGTCCTTTTTCATTCACTCTTTTTGACATGGAAATATGCTTTGATTTAATTCAACAAACAATTATTAAGGCAAGTACTGGGTTGGGTTCATCCACATTCAGAGACCCTACCTGTATAAACTAACAGTAACAACTGAAGGAATTGGGAGTGCTGAGGGAGACAGAGAGACAAAGATAGACAGACACAGACAGACAGACACACAGAGACAGAGACACAGAGAGACAGAGAAGGGAGAGACAGAGACAAAGAGAGATGGAAGGAAGGGGAGAGAGACAGAGAGGGAAGGAAGGAGAGGGGAGAGAAAGAAGGGGAAAGAGAGACAGAGACAGACAGAGAAAGAGGGAGGGAGGGAGGGAGAAAAGAAGGGAATAAGGGAAAGTGGGAGGAAGAGAGAAAAAGAAAGAAGGAGGGAAGGAAGGAGGGAGAGAGAAAAAAAAGAGAGACTTAAGAGTAGATGACAGCTGTCTCCAAATATTTGAAGGACTGTCACGTAAAATAATAGCTGACATTTATAGAGCTCTCTAAGGTTGGCAAAGCACATCCCATATATTGTCTAACGTGAGATATTAAGCAATCTATGTGACTCCAGAAAGTGGAAGCATGAATTAATCTATCCCTCTAGGTTTGGTATCTCTGGGCCTCAGTTTCCTCATTTATTATTGAAGGAGTGGTCACTAGATGCTTTCTAAGGTTTCTCCTCTGGCTCTAAATCCAACGAATCTTTGTTCTTTGAACCTGGACATTCATCCAGTTCTAAATCTCCCCAAGCTGTCATATCATTTGATCCACAGCTTCTTCTTGTGGCCAATGGAACAACATGAAAGACGCTGTTCTCACTTATGTCTGATAGCCTCTGACCACATAATACATTCTCTCAAAATTTAGGGGCAGCTCACCACCTGCACTCCAACTATCTATCATGAGGGTAGCCTCCTGCTGCCTCTTTTTAACCTTGGTGCACTGGAGCCAGGTCAAGAGAAAGTTCTGATTATTAAATTTTCAGTGTGAACATTTATACCTCAGAGATTGTCCAACACTACAATTCAGAACTTAATTTATTTTTTTGCTGTTTTTCTAGACTTAAGAAAGTCATGGAGAAAATGCAAATTAAATGTAAATTGTATTAAGAATACATTTTTCTCCCTGGAGAGCAAGTTGTTCAATGTTTCCCAGCACACCCCTAGTGAGTGGCATAATTATTCACAATTGTGGAAACTGTAGTCGTTCTTCAGCTTGGCACACGACTGTCAGCCCCTCCATTCTTACCCCTTTGTATCTCTATCAGATACAGGACTGGTTTGGATAGACCATGGAACTGACCCAGTATGGCACTTCTCCTGGTCCTAGAATAGTCATTGACTCAGATCCTACTCACTTAGTGAAGACACTCCAGGCCACTGCCTAGCCCTGGCCCTATTCTGAGGAGAGAGAAAGATCCTTTCTACCCCACTGCTGTTAACACAACAAACTGAGGGTTCAGGGTAAAGCTTTGGGGTGGACAGAAGGATGAAATCCTGGGATCCTAGACTTAGAGCCGAGAGGAACTGCTTTGTTCATTTTATAAATGGGGAAACTAAGTTATGGAGAGATGAGGATGTGCATAAAAACAAGGGGCAGAAGGGGGATTATGAACCCAAATAAATTGATCTTGTCACTGAACCACACTGCTTCTCAATGGTACACATCTCTCTCTGATGTGTTGCTGTCCTTACAGGACCCAGTCATTTATCTAATTTACAAAAGCTTGGGAAGCATCAAACAGTATAGTAATCTCACAAGCCTGAAGTTTGGGAAGTAGATTGGGTAAACTGAATAATATTGTCACCAATGAGGTGGCTAAAATTTTCTGTCTCTGAATGACAAGTTCAGACAAAGCATCCTTGAAGCCCCTTGGTTAATTCTTTTAAAAAAAGTTTTATTAATATGTTTTATTTTTACATTACAAATATTTCGAGGTTGCTACCATTCTGTGAGAAGACTCTTGTAACAAAATACAATAATTAAGCAAAACTGACAATACAGTGACTTCATCTGTAGGTTTATGCAACATTCCATGGATGTAGGCTCCCCATAATCTCTCTATTTTTAGTATTTTAAAAAAATGAACATAAATCTATTTTTTTACCTCCTACCTCCTACCTTTCAACCCACTGGGGGAAAAAAGAGAAAGAGAAAAATTACTCATAGCAAATATGCATAGAAAAATTTTAAAATTCCTTCATTGATTTTATATGTATGTGTGTATGTGCATGTATGAAACACAAACATATAATAAGGCAGTGTACAAAAATATATTAATATTATGTAATAGATAAAATACATAAGTGTATTTATAATATTATTGTAGACAATTTGTAAATACATTATATAAAATAAAATATATAATTTACATTTTCTCTATAAATATTTATATATTTATAATTATATATCATATTTATATATGAATACACAATCTTAATAAATATTAATGTATGTACTAATATGCAATATTAGTAAATAAAAATTAAACACAATATTAAATATTTTATTTATTAGTTATTGATTGTAGTTATATAATAAATCTGTGATAATTATATAATTTATATAACATTTATGTATTTTTATGTAAATAGTTAATGTAAGTGTGTAAAATATATATGTATATCTGTATATACACATGTATATGCCCACATATATTGTATATCAGCTAATATAACATATGTATGAATGCATACATGTATACATGCATACATGCATAGAATGAGACACACACACATTTATGTTCATTCATTTATTCTGTATTCTGTATCCTAAATCTATGACCTTTCTATCAGGAGCTGACAATAGAATGTTTCATCTTTGATCCTCTGCAATCAAAGCCAGTTGCTTTGTTGATTATATCCTTAAAATTTTCCAATTATTTTGTCTTCAGAGCTGTTGTTATCATATAAATTGTTCTAGTTCTGCTCATTTCATTCTTCATTAGCTTGTAAAAGTCTTCCAAATTGTTCATTTTTAAACAATATTTAAGTTACAGTATAAATGACTTCTGGTGTTACTTATTTCTCCACGTCAGTTCATATAAGACTTTCCATGTCCACTTGAAATCATCTATTTCCTTATTTCTTGTAGCACGATAGTGCTCCATCATACTCATATAGCACAACTTTTTCAACTATTTCTCAAATGGTGGTCATTCCTTTAACTTCTATGTTTTGGTTTTTGTTTGTTTTTCAATACCACACAAAAAGCTGCTATAAATTTTTTGTATATGTAGGATGTTCTTCTATTTCTTTGGTTTCTTTTGGGTAGAAACCTAGCTGTGGTATATAGCTGGAACAAAGGACATTCACTGCTTAGTGACCTTTTGTGTAAAATCCCAAATTGTTTTCCATAATGGTTGAATTCATTCACATCAAGAGTAAATAGAAATGTGCCTGTTTTCCCACAGCTCCTCCAACATTGATCAATTTCCTTTTTTTCTTTAGTTATCTTTGTCAATGTGATGGTCAAGGTAGAATCTTAAAATTATTTTAATTTAAACTAATTAGTAGTGATTTGAAACTTTTTTTTTAAGTATAGCTATAGTTGTCCTGGAATTCATCTCTTGAGAACTTCCTGTTCATATCCTTAGACCATTTGTCCATTAGAGAATGGTTTTTATTCTTACAAATTTGAATTGGTTCCTTATATGGAAATAAGACCTTAATCAGAGAAACTTGCTGAAAATATTTTCTCCAAATTAATTGTTTCCCTTTTAATTTTATCTCTAACTGGATACTTTTATGTGACCAAAAACTATTCACTTTTTCTTCTGCGATACTCTATCCTTTCTTTGGTGAGGAACCATAACCATATCCATGAACCCATGGTCTTCCATCCATAGATCTGATAAATACTTTTTTCCCATGCTTCTTTAATTTGTTTGTGATGTGATCTTTTATATCTAGATCACATATCCATTTGAAGCTTTTCTTGACATAAGTTGTAAACTTTTATTAAGGGAATTTTTTCTGTGAAGTTTGGATTCAAAGTGATTCAAACTTGAGGACTGAGGAGGCCACACACAGATGCCCCACCTCTGGTATAAATGATCTAAATCCAATTTCTTCCATACTTCTGTCCAAATTTGCCCAATAATTTGTTGTTGTTGTTGTCTTTGTTGTTTTTAAATCAAATGATGAGTCCTGATACTAATCACTAATTTTTATGTGTGTTTGAAATAATAAGGTACCTAATACATTTGTTTCTGTATGTCATGTACCTAATCTGTTTCCCTGATTGATTTCTCCTTTTTAATCAGTACCAATCTGTTTTGAGAATTACTAGTTTGTAGTATAATTTGAGATCAACGCTGCCAGGCCTCCTTTGTTCCTACCTTTTTTCGTTATTTCCCTTGAGATTCTTGACCTTTTTTTAATCTCCCTGAGATTCTTGACCTTCCTATGAATTTAGGTATTATTTTTTCTAATTCTATGGTTTATTTATCAGTTTGGTAGGGTATTGGCTAAGTATAATGATTTAGCGAGTACTGTTATTTTTATCATATTGATTCATCTTACCGATGAGCAAGTAATATTTTTCCAATTAATTAGATTTGTCCTTATTTTTGTAAACAGTAGTTAATAGTTATATTTATATAGTTCTTGTGTATATCTTGGTTGGTAGACTCTCAAGTATTTAACACATTCTTTAGTTATTTTAAATGGAATTTTTCTTTCTATCTCTTCCTGCTCCATTTTTATTGACATTATATGGAAGTGCTGATGCTTTGTGTGGATTTATTTTATAGCATGCAAATTTGCTGAAGTTATTGTTTCAATTCATTTAGTTGACTCTTTAGGGTTCTTTGAGTACATCATTCTTTCATCTGCAAAAACTGGTATTATTGCTTCTTCTCTACTTCTGGTTATTCCCTCAATTTCTTTTTCATTTGTTGTGAATTCTCCTTTTTCCACTTTGATGCTGTTAATTTGGGTTTTCTCCTTATTCTTTTTAATCAAATTAGCTACAAAATAGCTATTTTATCTTTTAAAAAAAAACCCAGCTCCTTGCTTTGTTTATTAATTAAATGGGCTTTGATGAGTGTTTTCAAAATGTGGCTATTATATTCTTTGATTTTCAGAATTTCTATTTTGGTGCTTAATTGGCTTCCTAAAATTTGTTGGTTTTCTAATATTTTTAGTTGCATTCCCAATTTATTGATCTGTTCTTTCACTTTTTTGTTAATAAAATATTTAGAGAAATAAATTTTCTTGTAAGAATTGCTTTGGTTGTATACCCCAAATTTTGGTATGTTCTCTCATTATTCTCATTATCTTTAATGAATTAACTATTGTTTCTATGATTTATTGTTTGGCCCACTAATTCCTTAAAATTACATTTTTTAGCTTACAGTTGATTTTTTAATCCTTTTTTCAGAGATCCTTTAAAGGAACCACAGATATCAACAATTCTGTTTAGTAACCAAAAGAGAATTGTTTATACAGCTTTGACAATGAGTAATCCTACAACTTCTACTCGAATACTCCCAATACTCAAGGTGGGGTGGGCCACAGTTCACTTCATTTGCTAACATTTTTCACTGTTAGGGCTTCCTCATCTTCCTCATAATTCACTGAAATCCATCTTTCTTCAATCTTGGTCTATCAGTTCTAGTTCTATCCTCTGGAGCCACAAAGACTAATTCAAATGTCACTTTCATATCTCAATCATTTAAATATTTGCAGAAAACTAATCCATGCCCTCGACTCTCTCTTTTTTGAGATAACATTTCCAGTTCCTTCAGCTGACTCTTAGCTGGCCTCTCCATCTGATACTTGTGCAATTGATTTTATAAACCCACATTCTGTAATCTACTCTATTTATTCCTGTGATCCCCATCTTGCTACCTTCTGTCCATTGTCCCAGCCTTCCAAGATCTTTTTGGATCCCATTGCTGCCATCCAATCCTTCTAACTACTCTTCCCTGCTTCATATCATCTGGAAATTCCTTTAGCATGTTAACTATGCCTTCATACTTTAATATGATGATCAATGTTTTGAAAGACAGCGCTGAACCTGAATTCAAATCCTGTTGTTGCCCCATTTATACCTGTATGACCTTTGAAAGTCACGGAATCTCTCTGGGGCTCAATTTCCTCACTTTGAAATAAGTGGGTTGGACTAGGTGACTTCTAGTTTCCCCTTCTAGTTCTATATGATAGGAGTCTTTATTCTTTGTGCTGGGTCATTTAACCAAATCTAAATCTATCCTAGCAATATTATCATCTAATCCTTATCATTCGATTTTATCCAGTAGCATATTATGAAAGATATTGTCAAATGTCTTTCTGAAATACAGGAATTATATGTTGACACCATTGCCTAGATCTAACACACTAATTATCTTGTCCAGAAAAAGGAAGGAGAAGGAGAAAGGGAAGGAGGAGGAGGAGGAGAAAAAGAAGAAGATAAAAAAAGGAGAAGGAGAAGAAGGAAAAGGAGGAGAAGAAGAAGAAAAAGGAGAAGAAGAAGAAGAAAAAGAAGAAAAAGGAGAAGAAGAAGAAAAAAAAGAAGAAAAAGGAGAAGGAGAAGAAGAAGGAGAAGAAGAAGAAAGAGGAGGAGGAGAACAAGAAGAAGAAAGAGAAGAAGGAAAGAACAAGAAGAAGGAGGAGGTGGAGGAGAAATGAGATGAGTCTGTCACATGTCCTTCTTGAACTCCTGCTAGCTTGTAGTAATCACCTTTCTATGTCAATCAACACACATTTACTAAGCACTTACAATGTGCCAGGCATTTTGCTAAATGCTGGAGCAGCTAGGTGGCATAGTGGATAGATTGTCTGGAGTCAAAAAGACATCTTCCCGAATTCAAATCTGACCTCAGACACTTACTAGCCATGTGACCCTGGACAAGTCACTTAACCCTACTTTCCTTCTCACCTGGCAAATGAGCTATAGAAGGGAATGGCAGACCACTCTAGTATCTTTGCCAAGAAAATCTCAGATAGGGTCATGAAGAATTGGATATGACTGAAAAACCAAAAAATGGTAAATGCTAAGAATACAAAGAAAGGGAAAAACACAGTTTCTACCCTCAGGGTTCTTACATTCTAATGGTGGAGACAACATGAAAAAAGTTATTCATACGAAATATAGTAGTGTAAACAGAAGGCCATCTCAGAGGGAAGGCACTGGCAGTGAGGGAGAGAGGAAGAGACCAAGAAGCTGAGTCTTGAAGGAAATCAGGATCCCTTTAATAATTCATTAAAATTATAAGGCAGTAATTATCAAACCTCTCTGATACTGTCTGAGAAATAGAAAGGCAGATCAGTGGAACAGAGTAGAAATACAATCTACAGCAAGAAACAAATATAATTACCTAGTGTTTGACAAATGTAAAGATTTAAATCTTTGCGAAAAGAATTCATTATCTGGCAAAAATTGTTGGGAAAGGTAGAAAGCAGTCTGGCAGAAATTGGGTATGGACCAATATCGTATACCATTTGCCAATATAAGGTCAAAGTAAATACAAGACCTAGATATAACGGGAGATATTACAGGAAAATTTGAAGAACATGGAACATATTACCTATCAGACTTATGGATAGATGAACAATTTATGAACAAACAAATGATAGAGAGCATGGTGAGGTGTAAAATGAATAATTTTGATTGCATTAAATTAAAAAGGTTTTGTACTAATAAAACAAATGCAGCCAACATCAGAAGGAAAGTAGAAAACTGGGAGAAAAAAAGTATAGATGTCTCATATCTCAAATTTATAAAGAACTTTGTCAAATCTATAAGAAGACAAGTTACTTCCCAATTGATAAATGGTCAAAGGATATGAACAAGCAATTTTCCAATGAAGAAATCAAAACAATTTATGGTCATATGAAAAAATGCTCTAAATCATTATTAATTAGAGAAATGCAAATTAGAACAACCTTGAGATATCATTTTACACTTATCAGATTGGCTAAAATGAGAGAAGGGGAAAGCAATATGTTGATGGGAATGTGGAAAAATTGGAACTTTAACTGGTTGATCTGTGAGCTGATCTAACCATTTTGGAGAGAGATTTAGAATTATGCCCAAAGAGTTATTAAACTGCTTATATATGCTCTTTGACCCAGCAATGCCACTATTAGGTGTTTCCCAAGAGGATTAGGGAAAATGGGGAAAAAAACTATATGTTCTAAAATATTTACAGCAGCCCTCTTTGTAGTGGCAAAGAACTAGAAATTGCAGGGATGCCTGTCAGTTGGAGAATGGCTAAAGAAATTGTGGTATATATTCATGATGGAATATTACTCTGCTATAAGCAATGATAAACTTGATGAGACTTCCATGAAATAATGAAGAATAAAATGAGAAGCATTAAAAATCAGTAACAGCAGTATCATTTTAAGAATAACTTTGAGCAACCAGGTCATTCTGACTATTATAAAATACCCCAAATAATTTCAAAGATCCTATGAAGGAAGACGCTGTTTGAATTCAGAAAGGAATATTGCTGCGTTGTAGGAAATGGTGAGTGAGTTGAGTTAGAAAAACATGGAAAGACTTGGACTTATGAAGCAAGATGATATCTGCTTCAAGAGAAATAGATGATAGGAGGAGACATGCATGGTATGGTCTTACATATATATGTATGAGTGAATATGTATATATGTATGCTTATAGATAGCTATATTTATATATATACACATATACATATACATGCTTCATTGTAGCCTTCTTTAAGGTGTAGGCAGAGAGAGGGGAAAAAATAAAAGTAAAAAGTGCCCAGCAGAGAACTAAAGAAAACCAATAAGGAAGCAAAGAAAAGATAGGAAATTTTGAAAAAATGCGTAGCTGTTATGTGTTGTCTTGAAATGGAAATTTATTGTTTTATATCGAGTCCTCTCTTGTGGTCTGCTGTGTACATGGCAATGGCTTTTTTTTCTTTTCTCATAAATGTACAATAAAAATTTTTTTCAAACAGAAAACAAACAAAATAACCCATTTAAGTATTCTGCCAGAGTTTGATGTTAAGCTCATCACTTTCATGGTGACCAAAGGGGCAGATGGCAATGGGGAAGGAAATTGGACATATGGTCTAGCCCAAAGCTAAGGTCATAGCAAAGAGATCAATCTAGGAAAAACAAAGACTGAGGTAGTAGACTGCCAGAGGTAATCATGAAGAAGTCATCAGTGTCCATGAACTTAAAGTCCAATGACCATGAGGGATCTAAAGCCAGAAGGGATGTGTGCAGCCATGGCACATATCAGCACCATTCAGAGAGATGAGTTTGTGCTTGCTATGCCAGTGAAGCACATAACCTAGCCCAAATCTGAAGAATTACTTTCTCTTCTTTTTTTTTGAAAAAATCAATAATAACAGTAACTGACATTTATATAGAATGTTGAAGTCTACAGATTCTTACCAACATTGTCTCATGGCACCCCAAAATGAAACTGTGACATAGGTACCGTAAATATTATCATCCCTGGTCTACAGAAGGGGAAACTGAGTCTCGGAGGGGATAAGCAACTACCCCATGGTCACATAGCTACTGTCAGAAGCAGGATTCAAACCCAGGTCTTCCTAACCCAAAGATCAGTACTCTAGTCACCGTGTCATATTGCTTCATCAAGAGATTCCTACCTTCATTATCACAGTGGTTCATCAATCAAGTTCACAACTGCTCCTAGAAATCTGCATGTAATTCATCTGGGTCAAGTACCTTGAACTAATTGAGGGCCAGTAGATGCTGCTTGATATCTGCTTTCTTATCTTGGGCTTCAATTAACTCTTGTTCTTTTTGTCCTGTTCTTTTCAAGTGAAAGATCATTCCAAGACAGAGAAAACAGAATAATCTTTCAGCAGTTTCACTTTCCATCTGTTGTCCATTAACATAGTCCCAGCTGTCCCAAAGCAAACAACCTATGTCTTCTAGTCCCTAACAGTTTTGTTTTCTTAAGTCTTTTGTATGCTCCTTAATATTTTTTGAGAGGCGGCTATGACATAATAGATAGAGAATGAGCTTTGGGGCCACAAAGCAGGACTTCTGACACATACTGGTCAAGTAACCTTGGGCAAATCGATTAACATCTCAGTGCTGGAGGCAATTCTCAGAAACTAGAAATTGCCAAGCGGGTGCTGATCTTTAGTAGAGGGAGTTTCCTGTATCAAAGAAATCCTAAAACCAGTTCCTATGCTCGTACTTTTCATGAGCCTCTAGTCCTTATTCTTTGGGTCAGCTCATCTAGATTCTCTAACTTCGTAGCCCTCTCTTATACGTCTCCTATTTAGAAAGCAAATCAAATCAGATTCAATTTTTTAAAAATTTCTTTTACCTCTTTTACTACAGTTCATCCTGCCAGCATTATCAACGTATTTAGTGTAACATGGAGGACTTGAGGAAAGGAAGTCACAAAACAGATTTGTATGTTAAAATAATTACCAGTTGCTCTTGGGAAGTCCTTATGTGTTCTTTTGCAATTTTAAAATGTGTAAGTCCCCACATTTATATAATTTAATACTTAAAATCTCCTGGCTCTTTGGTGCTGCCTACTGAGCTAGAAACCCTTTTTTGGATAAATGGATTATTCTTATTATTATTTCCACAGGTTATTACAAAATCAGAGAATATGAGTTGGAAGTTACCTCAGGGGGCATCTAGTCCAACCCATACACAAAAGGAATCTCCACTATAACATACTCAGGAGGTGGCGATCTATCCTCTTCTTGAAGACTTCTAAGGAGGTGTTAGTAACCATTTTTCAAGGCCACCCAATTCCCCTGTGAATAGCCCTGATTGTTAGAAAGTATTTCTTGATATCAAATCCAAATTGTCTTCTTTGCAACTTCTATCCAATTTCTGGATCTGCTCTAATGGGCCAAACAGAACAAGTCTAGTTGCTCCTTCATATAACAACCCTTCAAATCCTCAAAGATCGCTGTCATATCAGCCCTGAATCTTGTCATCTTATGGCCAAAGATGCTCAGTCATTTCAACTAGTCTTCACAGCCATGGGCTCAAGTCCTATCATCATCCTGGTTATTTTCCTCTGCACACTCTCCAGTTTATCAATATAATTCCTAAACTATGGTACCTAGAACTGAATACAGAACTTCGAATGAGGTCCAAGGACAAGGAAATATATCACTTCCCTCCTCCTTAAATTTGTGTTTCTTTTAATGCAGCCAAGTACCACATCATACTGTTGACTCATATAGATTTTTTCCCAAAACAGCTACTGTCTAAATATGCAGAAATACATCCATCTTTACTTGGGAAATTGATTACTTGCACCCAAGTGTAAAACATTACATATATTACTATGGAATTTCATCTTATTAGATTCAGCCCAAGTCCTAGCCTGTCAAGACTTTTTCAGATCATTACTTTATTTATTTAGTGTATTAGTTATTCCTTTCAGCTATGTGTCATCTTCAGATTTCATGAATATGCCTTTATCGAAGCCATAGATAACAATTGATATTCAATGCCTATCAATTGGTGAGCAGCTGAACATGTTGTTATATATGGTTGTGATAGAAGATTAATTGTGCTATAAGAAATAACAAGCAGGATGCTCTCAGGAAAAACCTGGGAAGACTTATATGAATTGATGCATAATAAAATGAGCAGAACTAGGAGAGCATTGTACACAGTAACAGCAATATTGTATGATGGTCAACTGTGAATGACTTAGCTCTTCTCAGCAATATGATGATCCAAGACAATTCCAAAGGACTTATGATAAAAAAAAAATGCTATTCTAGAGAAAGAGCTAATGGAGTCTGAATGCAGATCAAAGCACACTTTTTCTTTACTTTCTTTATTTTTCTTATTGGGAGTGGTGGTAATCTATGTTTTCTTTCACAATGTGACTAACATGGAAATATGCTTTGTATGAGTGTACATGTATAACCTGTATCAAATAGCTTGCCTTCTTAAAGAGAGGGGGAAGGAAACAAGGGAGAGAATTTGAAACTCAAAAAAATTTTAAATGAATGTTAAAGATTGTTTTTTTCATGTAATTGGGGGGAAAATAAAATATTAAATCATTTTTTAAAAAAACTGATATTCAAGTCATTGATAAAAATGTTAAACAGCATAGAGTGATATAATGGTTTCTGAGCTACTCCACTCTGCCAAATTAATATTGAACCATTAATCATTGTTTTAAGGCAACTGACTTTATTGGTTAAAAAAAAAACAACTCTTTACAATGGCAGTGAATGTCCTGCCAAAGTTATCCAAATTGTATAAAAGAGACCAGAAGTGAGGGCTTAGGGGGTGAGGAAGTCACTCCAGAGACCCATCCAGGAAAGCTAATAATTAGAGCCAATGGATTTTACAGGACAGGAGACATGCTGAGGTGTGGACAGGGAGGCTGGAGTCAAAATGATGGTGGAGAGGGGAAGGGTCTCCCAGGTGGGGACCGAATGGACTCTTTGAGTCCAACCATCTAAGCAGTGCTAAATCTATCTAATTGTATTATTGCCTGGTTCATATCTCTCCATCTTCTCCATAATAATAGAACAAGATATTTTTTCAGAAACTTTTTAAATATTTAGATAACCTAATATCTGTAGCATTCCCCTCATCTAGTTCAGTAATCTTGAAAAAAATGTTCAAAAATAAAGGAAAAAGAAATGGAGTTAGTCTGGCAATCACTATTCTTGATGAAGCCATACCAGCTCTTTGTATCGTTAATTCTTTTTATAGACCTTTGCCAGACATCCCTTTAATGTTCTGTTCTAGAATTTCCCCAGGAATCAGAGTTAAACTCACTGGACTATAGTTTGTAGACACTGTTGTCTTCCATTTTTTTTTTTGCAAATTGGGATAATATTTCCCTCTCTATATTACTATGGTACCTTTCCTGTTTTCTATGATCTTTCAGACATTACCAACAAAAACTCAGCAATCAAATATTCCCCCCCCCCAAAAAAAAATCACATGTACAAACCCATTTATAGACAGATATAGGGCCTTGTGGAATCTAAGAAGCCACCACTGATAACATTCTCTAAATACCTTTTGTTAAATTCACACCATTTCCAGGTAAGTAGGTAGCTAATGCCCCAGCTAGGATATTGTGCTTCCTGACAGTCTCTTCTTGAGGACAGCTGGATGATACAGTGGATAGTGTGCCAGCCCTAGAGTGGAAGGTTCATATTCCTTAGTTCAAATCTGTGATCCTGGGCAAGTCACTTCACCCTGTTTGCCTCAGTTTCCTCATCCATAAAATGAGCTGGACAAGGAAGTGGTAAACCATTCCAGTGTCTTTGCCAAGAAAACTCCAAATAGGATCATGAAATAGAACATAACTGACAACAACACAACTGACAATCTCTTCTGCATCTCTAAGGCTGGCAGGGCTTAGCACCGAAAGCCATAGAAAAAGCTGAATTGCTACCAATGTTGAAAATCAGCCCAAAGAAATCTAATTTAAGATTGTATAGATTCTGGTGTTTCCTCCAAGGTGGAAGAGGCTGATAAGTAGGTTTAGAAAAAGAAGACCTGGGTTTGAATTCCAGCCTTCTTACTCCCTCTTTATGTGAAATACTTATAGTAAGTCACTATACCTTCATGAGCCTCAGTTTCCAATGATGGGGTTGAACTAGATGGTTTCTAGAGTTCCTTTTAGTTCTAGAATCCATGAATCCTGTGAACCTATGGAAATTGAGTTAAATATTCTGGAAGCAAAGCATTTCATTACGAGATCTCAGAAACACTGAAGTTGTTGGATAGTAATCCATGCATTCCCATCTATCCAGCCTTCTCTTCGTCCCACCCTACCCTACACATGCACTCCTCTCCAGTCACACCGGTCTCCTCATCATGCTTGGAACACACTTTCCCTTTAATTTCCTTCTTAGAATTTTGGCAGCTAGGTGGATAAGAGTGCTGGCCCTAGAGTCAGGAAGACTGATCTTCCAGAGTTCAAATCTAGTCTCAGACACTTATTAGCAGTGTGACCCTGGGCAAGTCACTTAATCCTGTTTGCTTCAGTTTCCTCATTTGGAAAATGAGCTGAAGAAGAAAATGGCAAACCACTACAGTCCCTCTGCCAAGAAAATCCCAGATGGGGTCATGAAGAGTCGGGCATGACTGAAATGATTGGACAACAGCAATAACAACTTAGAATTTCATTTCCCCTCTTCATCACTTCTCCAAATCTTATCTGTCCTTTAAAGATTATCTTATCTATCATTTCTTCTGGGATCCTTAAAACCCACATCACTCTATTTGGGCTTCTTACTGTCTTTACAATTCAAGTTGTCATTTACCATTAATGATTCATTCTAGTTAATTTAACATGCATGTTTTGCCTCCCCAACTAGACTGTAATCCTCTTGAAGGCAGGGATTCTCTTTTTACTTCTGTGTACCCTCCAGAATACCTAGCAAACAGCAGGTGCTTCTTTGACCTCAACGGGCACAAAGAAAGACAATCCCATGAGGCTACAAAACTCAGGGCAAATACAAACAGAACATGTTGTCCCCACGTTATCAAATCTAAAGCACACATCCTTCTTTTCTGTTAACAATTGGTAAACGACACAAATGGAAAATGACGTACTATTAGTCACAATCCTGCTGGGTGGTTTGGCTCAAATGTTTTCAAAGAATGTACTTTACAGGGTAGGAGGTTATTTGGGAATTTGTTGGGCAACGTCGAATGTGTCCAACCAAATCTGCACAGAGCTATTATTTCTGTTAGCACAGGGAGCTCCCATTGTGGAAACTTCCTCTACCAGACTAGGGGGGAGCCTGAAACAATAAAAGGGTTAAATGACTTGCCCTCCATCAGAAACCTAGTGTCAAAGGTGGGAATGCTTCCTGACTAAGTCTGTCGCTCTCTTGTCTCCTTTCCCACAGCAAAACAAAACAAAACAAGATATCTCTTCAAAATGAACATTAAATATAATAGGTGCTTGATAAATTATTGTTGAGACCATAGATCTATCCAGTCTCTTTACTAGATCTTGTCATTTCTACCTTTTTAATATCTTTCATGTAAGTTTTCTTATTAATTAATTTGATGATATTAGAGCCTAGTTCTCTTGAGTTCTAGGTCAGTGTTCTATCCACTCTACCATCCATGTTGACCATATTCAGCAACATGAGTCAAAAACTTGTTTATGTAGCCAGAACCAAAACGAAATAGCAAGACTTCTCAGGAGCTCACTTGAGTTCTACTATGCAATTAATTAATTAATTTAATGCTTCCACATTGACATGACAGTAGCTCATGTTTAGATAGCACCTTTTCCACAAAATCCTTATGGAGCAAATAAAATGAAAATGTTATTGTTTCCATTTTATAGATGAGAAAACTGAGGCTCAGGAAGATGAAATATAACCAAAGCCATGTAGTTACTACAAGGCAGGTGTTGAGACTAGAAGTTTTTGATTCCATATAAGTCTTTCTTTCATAAGTACTCTAGTTCCTAGCACCTCATCCTTTCTTACCTACACTATCACAATAACCTTCAAATTTGTCTCCCTCTGTCATGTGTCTCCTCATTCCGTTCCATCTTCCACTCAACCACCAAAATCATTTTCCTAAAGTATAAATTTGGGTAGTCACCCTCTCCCCTCAATAAAATCCATTGGTTCTCTATTACTTTCAGAATGAAGTAAAAAGACTTCTGTTTGGCATTTAAAACTCTCTACAACCTGGCTTCTTCTTACCCTTCTGATCTTTTTATATTTCAAGCATTCTACAATCCAGCTACACTGGATTACTTGCTATTCCTCACTGAGAATATCTCATCTCCTATCTCCATGCCTTTGCATTGACTGTGTCCCATGTCTGGAATGCCCTCTCTTCTCATTTTTACATCTTAGTTTCCCTGCTTTTAGGACTTAACTCAAATCCCACCATCTGCAGGCCTTTGTTACCCTCCCCAGCTTCAAGTGTCTTCCCTCTCTGAGATCACATTCCATCTACTATGTATGGATCTTGTATGTATATAGTTATGTTATCCTCATATCCTTTGTTAAAATATAAACTCCTGGAACTTCTATTCTATTATTAAGGGACTGTGTTTTTTGTCTTGCTTTGTATCCCCAGCTCTTAGCACAGTGATTGGCACATAGTAAGCCCTTAATAGATACTTGCTGATTGACTAATTGACCAACTGAGTTAATAAATAAAGGTTTATGCTATTTCAATTTAACCCTACCACATTGACATGAGAGTAGCTCATGTTTAGATTGCACTTTTTTCACAAAACCCTTATGAGGGTAAGTAAAATTAAAATGTTATTATTCCCACTTTATAGATAAGGACACTGAGGCCCAGGAAGGTGAAATTTGACCAAAGCCATATAGCTAATAAATGGCAGATGTTGAGACTAGAAGTTAGAGCTTCTGACTCCATATGCATACTCCTTTCTACTATACCACAGTCTCTCATATGCTCTGAGACTTGAAGTGATATTATAATTGAACCTGAGACTTGAAGGAATGTTTAAGAGATCACCTGGTCTACCTCCCATCCCTATGCAATAGTCCTTTTATTTAACCTTCACTTCGCTGTTTCATGTTTGGGTACCTAAGTCACAGGGGATGATTTTCTACCTTTCCCTTGGTACAGGAGATCAGAGGAGATCATTGATCTAGTCCTTAAGGGGCCTTGGAGACCAATTAGTCCCAGTGGTAGGACCCTGGTCATTCAGACTTCAAGAACCCCACCTTGACATCGGAAATGATATATTGGGGGTGAAGCGTGAGTTTTTAGTGTTTCCTCTGACAGAAGTGAAGAAAATTTTTGTTCTTTATTATAACATGCACACATCCCTACAAATAGATTGTAAATTGATTTCTTATAAATAATTTGGTATGTGAACAAGTGATTTTATTGCTCTGTAGCCATTGGGTGATGAATGTTTAATATTTCCTAGAAATAACATTTTTTTTTTGCTCCATTTTCATCTCTTTCTGGTTACTGGGTCAGGAGGGAAGAATGGGCAATCACTGCCTTTATATCTGCCAGGAGACAAATATCAGGAGCCAGGACTGAATCACTTAAAATAACCCACTGCCATGTTCCCTTTTCAAAGAAAAATTCTCTCTTTTTCTCCTTGGACTTAAAAAAATGTTGGGAGTTTCTGACATTTACAAACAGTTTAATGCAGAAGGCAGCTTCTCCATTTCATTACTTAAGACACCTGAGCTGTCCTTCTCTCAAAAAATCCTATTTGTGCTCTAAAAAAAAACAAGAACAAACTTCCAAGAATATACGAAGAATTACATTGGCCTGAATAGTAGAACTTAAGTGAACTCCTAAGAAGTCATACTATTTGATTTTTGTTCTGGCTGCATAAACACGTTTTTGACTCAGGTTGCTGAATATGGAAAACATGAATGGTAGAGTGGATAGAACACTGACCTGGAACTCAAGAGAACTAAGTTCTAATCTAATCTAATCATCTATTGATGATTGTGGGTTGTGGGTTGTGGGTTGTGTGTGTGATGATTAGGGTTGTGACTGGGCAGGTCATTTCATCTCCTTGGGACTCAATTTCCCCATGTGTTGAATGGAGAAGTTGGACTGAATGATCTCTAAGGTACCTTTCAGTGCAAACATTCTACATTCTAAGTAGCTGTGTAGTGCAGTGGTTAGAACCCTAGAGCTGAAGCTAAGAAGACATGAGGTTAAATCCAACCTCAGACACTTCCCAACTGTATAAGCCTGGGAAAGTCATTAAACTGCTATCTGCCTCAGTTTCCTCAACTGTAAAAACAAAGATAATAATAGTTCTACCTCCCAGTGTTGTTGTGAAAATAAAACGAAATAATACCTTTGTTTAGTCATGTACGACTCTGTGGACCATAACATTCCAGTACTGTCCTTGGAGTTTTCTTGGCAAAGATACTGACATGGTTTGCCATTTCCTTCACCAGTTCATTTTATAGAGGAAGAAACCAAAGCAAACAGGGTAAAGTGACTTGCCCAGGGTCACACAACTAGTAAGTCTCTGATGCCAGGTTTGAACTCCGGAAGAAGACTCTTCCTGACTCCAGGTCTGGCACTCTATCCACTGTGCCACCTAACTGCCCCAGATATAGAGAAAGATATACATAGGTGCTATAGATATAGATGACTGGTAAAAAAGAGTACTGGACTTTGATGTCAGGATGAGAGCTGAGTTCAAATCCTGCCTACCTTCCAGCTGTGTGGCTGACTTGGACAAATCAAGTTAATCCCTCTGAGATTTGGTTTTCTTATCTACAAAATGAGGATAATACACTTACAAGTTTGTGGAGATCAAATAAGATATAAAGTGAAAAGTGATTTGTAAACTTTATTGATCCATACAAACATCAACTGTTACTGTTAAGAGGGGTAATAAAGCCATCGTAGAGTAGGAAGAGCCACTGGAGGAAATCTAGTCCAATTCCTTTATTTTATAGATAGGGAAAATGGAGGTCCAGGGAAGCGGGGTGACTTTCTGTTTTACAGTAGTTGTTTTTGGATATGTAAACCTACACACACACACACACACACACACACACACACACACACACACATGCACACACACACACACCCCATGAATCCTTATAACGTAGACACAGCAAAACTAACTGCCACCGTCTCACTGGGTATGCAACATTATACTCCTATAGTTCACCATCAAGGTGCCTTTATGTCTTCAAAGAAGTGATTCATTCAGAATTGCCCAAGTCAGTGGTAGAGGCAAATCTTCTGAAACCAAATCCAATGTTCTTTTACTATGTGAGGTTCCTTTTCTTGAAACCTTAACCCCAAATCTCTTGAACATCTGAAAAACTCTCTCACAGAAATAATTGGATTGTAATCCTATTTACCCAAACCAGTGCTCCTTTTGTTGATACCAACATCTGGTTTAATGATGCTAGATGATTTATCTCCTCTGGGACACTGTGAGCAGGAGACGTGTATCAGCAAGTTCCTATCAGTTACATGAAGCACCCTTTATCCTAAGAACGTTCAACATTCTTTCTAAATTCTGTGAGAATGAACTTTGAACTAAAGAAAGATCATTCTTTTCACCTTTAACTTAGTTTTGAGCCTGTCTGCACACTCACGCACACACGTGTGTGTGTGACAGAGAGAGAGACAGAGACAGAGACAGAAAGAGAGAGGAGGGGGGAGGGAAATGGGTTCAAATCATGAAAGCACCAGGGCACTGAGAACCATAATATGGAAATAAAAATAACTTATTAAAAATGTGTTCCCCTGAGCAAAGGGAGACCTAGGAAAGACTGCAAAGAGACTACAGGAACCTTCTGGCATCGTTAGCTCAATCCAGATGGAAGATTCAATTGGCCAATTAGGACATCACTTCTTTACTCAGAATGTCCTTAGATAAGCAGCCTAGAGGGTCAGGTAGGTTTCTACATTGCTGTGACAGATAAAGGAGGTCGGATGGTCACTCTTTGACTGAGCAAAGGTTGCAAATGTAACCCAGGTTCTAGCCAAGCTTGGTGAATTTTGCATTGGACTCTCCCTAACTGGTGGAGAGAATGCGGAAGGTGGAGTTCATGTGAGGGCTTTGGAAGAGAGGAGAGATTCTTTATCTCTTAACATAGAGGACACATGAAATACCAGAGTTTCTTGGGGACCAACTTCAGATTTGTAGAAAGACAAACAGACAGACTTTACAAACTGCAAACCTGAGCTGATAACTCAACACCTCCTTGATTTCCAGCTTGCCTCCTTAGGAGACATTCCAAACCTTGGGTGAAATCAGAGCTTCTTTCTTGGTGGAACTGTGATCATGAGATCACATTTTGCTCCCATCTAAAGAACATGTTCATTCTTGTGTATTTTCTACTACATGTTAATCTGTAGAATTTGCATTTCTGTTTACTGTTTGGATAAATAGATTCATTTACTCTTCACTGTATGTGATTGTGTTTTATGTAACCAGCATTTGGTGGAAAGGGATCAAGCCAGAGTTTATAAGCTTGAAGTAACTGTCCTTCTTTTAAAAGGTAATAGCCAGGAAAGGGGCTTTGTTCTGAAACTCTAGATCAGCAGGTTTGGGAGAGGGGCAGATAGTCTGATACCCCTCTCTAAGAGATTGGAGAACAAAACAGTCAGTTTCACGAATCCATCTCCTGTTGTCCTCAAGACAGAAATCATAGGAGATGGGGGTATGGGGTGGGTCAGTACAGTCCTAAGATCATATTACCATACCTCCCTTCCAGACACCTGTTTACATGTTTAGACATCTCATATGGATATGGATATATATGTATATAATATGATATGATATAATTTAATTAATATAATACAATATAATGTATTATATGGTATGTAATATATACTACATATAAAATATACACATCTACATATGGTATGTGTGTATGTATATATGTATGTATTTGTGTGTATATGTGCATATATACACACAGACAAATATAGATATAGAACACACCCCTTGTACATATAAGAAGCTGTGCTAGCCAGGTTCAAGCAGCAGTTACTAGAGCTGAAATGAAGAAAAACTCTACGTTCACCCTGTTTTTCAGTAAAAAGTCTTCTGCCTCTTTTCTCTTTCTTTTCTCTTTCTTCTCTTACTACTGTAACCAAGTGAGAGGTTACATGTTGTTCTTGTTCAATCGTTTTAGTCTGGTTTGACTCTTCATGACCTCATTTGGGGTTTTCTTGGCAAGGATACTATTGTGGTTTGCCATTTCCTTCTCCAGCTCATTTTACAGATGAGGTAACTGAGGCAAACAGGGTTAAATGACTTGCCCAGGGTCACATAGCTTGTAAGAGTCTGAGGTTAAATTTTCACTCCAATCTTCCTGACTGTAGACCCACTGCTCTATTTACTGCGCCACCCAGCTGCTCCATGAGAAATTGCAGTAGACTTAGACCTGGAAGGGATTTTAGAGGTGACCAAGTCCAATCCTCTCAATTTATGGATGAAGAAACAGTATTGGAGAAGTTAAATGATTCACAGAAGTAACTAGTCTGCTAACTAGGATTTGAACCTAGGTCTCTCAATCTCTCCTGACTCCCCAGCCTGGCACTTTATCCGTACCACTGAGATGATGTGACTCTTGGGAGAACCTATGACTCTTCTGTTCCATTTCCTCTTTGGCTGCTTCCTTTCCTGGCAGCCCCTCTACCTGTTTTTAGATGCTTCTGCTCTATGGTCTACTGGTCAGGTCTGCCCTTGCTCTTCATTCTAACCAGGGTTTTTACCTGCATGAAATATTAGGCCAGAGGAGAGGGCCACAAACTGGAGAATGTGCCCAGAAATAAGCCTGCCTGCTTTGCATGTTGGGTGTGTTTGCTTTGTTGGAACATATGCTCTTTAGTCCTTGGAAATCCTGAAGAACAAAGTGTTATAGGAGCCTGGGAGCAGATCTCTGACATGTACACTAATCAAAAGGTCTCCCTAAACAAATCATTTGAGGAGCCAGTCTGGCCACAGAAATGTGGGGAGAAGAGTTTGTGCATCTAGCCTTCTTGTCTGTTTGTGCTTCAGAGGGAAGATAAAGCAGGGAAGGACTCTGGGTTTTTGTTTTTGTTTTGGTTTTTTTTTATCTTCCACGGACTGTATTATCAGAGCCAACCAGCTGGGCTGAGGCTGGAGAAGCAAAGAAGCATTTCTGCAATACCTACTAAGTGCTAAGCACCTTTTACAAATATCATCTCCTTTGGGCCTCGTAACAATGCTGCAGGGGAAGTGCTGTTATCAATCTCATTTCACAGATGGGAAAATTGAAGGACAGAGAGGCTAAGTGACCACCTGCCCAGGGTCACTAAGCATCTGAGGTCACATTGGAACTGAAGTTTTCTTGACTCCAGGCCCAGCAAGCTATTCACTGTACCATCAGCTGCCTCTGGCAGAGGAGGGGGAAAATAATGAGGCTGGTATCAAAGTCTAGGAAACAGGGCTTCTTCACTGGATTTGAGAAGGGAGAAGAGGAGAGAACAGGGACCTTTTTGCAAACAACTTCTTATAATCTATTTTTTATAATTACACTGAGGATTGGGGTGGCTGATGAGATTTTCAGGGAAGAAAAGGTATGGGGTTGTATTAAGAGGCCAGGTAGCGCTATCTGGTATAGTGGTTTGGCTGGACTAGCCCTAGAACGAGAGATCGAAGCTATTTCAGTCATTTCCAACTCTTCATGACCCCATTTGGGGTTTTTTTGGCAAAGATCCTGGAGTGGTTTGCCATTTCCTTTTCCAGCTCATTTTACAGAGGAGGAAACTGAGACAAACAAGGTTAAGTGACTCGTCCAGGGTCACACAGTTGTGTGCCTGAGGCCACATTAGAACTCTGCTCCTCCTGATTCCAGGGCTAGTGCTCTATCCACTGAGCCATCTAGTTGCCCCATCCAGCCTACTTTTCCAAATTTATGTTAATTTCCTTATTGCATTGATCTTGCTACCCCTCTGACTCTTCATGCCCTCTCCCACCTCTGTCTCGGCAAAGGCCCCATGCCTGGAGTGTATCGGGCATCACCCCCCCTCCCAAGTCCTTAGCTTCCTTCCATGCTCAGCTGAGGCACTAATAATGGAAGCATTTCCTGGTCCCTCCCAGCTGTTAAGTGGTATCACTCTTTGCAAAATGTCTCATGTTTATTTAATCTGTTTACATTTTATCTGCCTTAGTGGGGTGCAAGCTTCATGGGAGAAGAGGTCATTTTTATTTTTTGTCTTTGGATCCCTACTATCTACCACATAGATGCTTAATAAATGCTTGCTTAATTAATGATGCGTACTCTTTGTTTGACCCAGTGATCCCACTTCTAAAGAGGTTATTAGGAGCAATTGAATCCACTTGCCCGAAAATATTTATAGCCATTCTATCCGTAAGAAGAAGAAACTGGAAGCATCTCATATGTCCAACAAGTGGCAAAGGCTGACTATGTAAAGAAGCTTCCTGACTCCAAGTCAATTTGCTTCTGTAATAGCATAGTGGGATGTCAACATAATGAAATGCTATTACACCATAAGAAAATACAAATGTGAAAATACAAAGATAAATGGAAAGACGGAATAATATGTTGAGATGAAGAAAGTAGGACAATACTTACACTGAATATAAAAAAATGATTACGGCAACTAGAAAACTGAAAAAACAATTTACAGAACACATATAATCCAAACTACGCTTTTTACTGTTTTATTAAAATTAATATATACATTTAAAATAAACTATAAACAATGGGGGCTCTTAGCTTTAAATATGAGGTATTTTAAATTTGGTTTCATTTATCTGAATATTTCATCACCTTTGAGCTTTTCTCTAGAGCCTACTGTGCACCAGGCACTATGCTAAGTGCTGGGAAGACAGAGAAAGGCAAAACTTGTTTTCTTGTTAATGGTTACAAAGTTTGGAATTTTTTAAGTTGCCCTCTAAAATGTTTGCTAATAGTGGAAGGAAGACAGAAGTTGACTATGCCGTCTTTGTTGTGGTAGTAGGAGGCAGTGACAGCAGAGACCTCTTTTCTTTCCCAAAGGTCACAGAATGACCAAAGAACCCTGATAAAAAAAACCCCATCAGAATGGGGCCCGTTTTACAGAGAAAGACCTGATGGTTTATAGGATCATGGGGATTAAGAGCTGGGGGGACTTTGGATAGCATGTAATCTAAGCTCTTCCTTTTTTTTACAGATGAAGAAACTGAAGTTCAGAGTTTAAATGACCTGTCCGAGGTCACGGGTACTCAGTAGCAGAAGAGCTGGTAATCAAGGTCAGGTTGTCTGTCTCCAAACTCTGCTAGTCCAGCGGATTCCCAAGGGGGGCCTTGGCCAGCTGGGGAGCTGTGGAATGACCCTAACGGGTGTGTGACCAGTCTGAGGGAGGGAAGATCTGTTCTATTCCACTCTCCACAAAGTAGCTGGAGACATCTCTAGCAACCACATTCTCGACTTTCTTCATGGATGTACAAGCTCCCAGTCTCTCCCCTTTGGCTCCAGAATGGGCCCCTCAGGGCAGTTTTAATCTAACCTTCACCAGGGCACCTGCATCAATAGCTGTTAAGGTGCCAGGGGGAGAATTCTCCCCCTTGCATGCCCAGCATATCAAATCACTTCATCAAGTCACTTGGTAGCTGTGACAAATTTTCTTTTGGCTGGCTCTGAACTGTTAAGAATGGTAAAAAAAGAAAGAGAGAAAGAAAAAGAAAGAAAGGAAGGAAGGAAAGAAGGAAGGAAGGAAGGAAGGAAGGAAGGAAGGAAGGAAGGAAGGAAGGAAGGAAGGAAGGAAGGAAGGGGCATAAAAAGGTCAGAATTGTCCCTCAGATCCTACCTATGGTTAACAAAGGGGTGATTTGGGCGAGGACAGTATTGCCCACTTTCTCTGTTCTCAGTCTTCCCACTTCTTTGGTGTGATGATTGATAAATAATAAAAGCTAGAGTGATGTAAGGCTTAAAGTAGTTTATCTATCTTTGGTTCTCACAACCCTGTGAGGGAAGTGCTATCATTATCCTCATTTTATAGATGAGAAAACTGAGGTTCTGAGCAGTTAGTGCTTCGCCCAGGCTCACACAGCTAGTAAGTGTCTAAGGTAGGATATGAACTCAGATCTTCCTAGTTCTGAGTCTAGTCCTTTTTCTACTGTGTGTCTAGAATAGATCTTCCTTTTCTGTTGCTCCAGAGAGCAAGACTAGCAACAGTGTGCAGGAAGAGGTTACAAAGAGATCGTTATTAGCTGAATATATGGAAAAACTTTCATACGCTTAGCAGTGTTCAACAATGGAATGTACCTCCTTGGAAATGCTTGAGACTTCCCTCTCTGGAAGGGGTCAGTCAAAGGTTGGCTTATCAACTATCTGAGATAATGTAGAGGAGATTTCTACACTGGGAAGGGAATTTGGGCAGTTGAGACTCCTAGGTCCCTTCCAACTTGGAAATTCTGTGATTTGAAGGTAACGATAATATCCCACTGCTGGTACAAAGGACTCTTTCACTATTTAGGAGACTCTGTATGGTGGTCAAGTTCTGTCCCCATAAAAGGTATTAAGCTCTCTTCTCTTTGGCTCTTTGGGTCTTTACACCCCTACCCCAGAATCCCAAAGGAAATTTCTTAAACCTTAGATTTGAGCCCATGCCTAGGGTCTCTTCAAAGGGGAGAATAAAGAGGTACTCAATGAACGATATAGAACAGATATCTGTTTAGATTGCTTTATTATCCCAAAGTGTGAGAGTCTTTAATGTTGAATCACACATGACCCTAGAGTCCCTGAAAGTCCCCAGCACAAAGATTCAGCACTGCATGGTCCATTGTTGTTGAATCATTTTAGTTGTGTCTCACTCTCTGGGACCCCATTTGGGATTTTCTTTGGCAGAAGAATTGGAGGGATTCACCGCTTCCTTCTGCAGTGCATTTTACAGATGAGGAAACTGAGGCAAACGGGGTTAAATGACTTGCCCAGGGTCACACAGCTAGTAAGTGTCTGAGCCCAGATCTAAACTCAGAAAGATGAATCTTCCTGACTCTAGACCCAGAGATCTATCTACTGTGCCACCTTGCTGCCCCATCATGGTTTATACTCCAATCCAGTTTCTGCTACACTACTATTCTAAGAGTTCCCAGTTCTGTAAAGTAGGAAGTATTTTTTATCCCCTCTAATTTTCTCTTTTAAGCTTGTAAGAGCAATCTTTCATTCTAGAATTTCAAACAAATCTCTAGTCATACCTTTCATAATACCCACTCCCTCCTTTGTGCTATTTCCAGATAACTCTTTCTTAAGCATATGTGTTCATGTCATTCCCTTGCTCAAAAGTCTTATATGGCTCCCTACTGCCTACTGACCAAAGTTGAAGCTCCTTAGTCTGGCATTCAAGGTCTCTCAAAATCTAGGGCTGCCATTGTTTTACAGCCTTATCTTATTCTATTCATTTTCATGTAATTTATGTTCTAGTAAAAATAGAATGCTAGCCATTGCTGCCATGTGCATGCCAGTCCAATGCTTTTCCATTTCAGCCCATGCTGTTCTCTCTGCCTGCAATCTTCTCTTATGCTCTTTTGAATAACTACCCATACTTTAATTCTCATCTCAAATGCCCCTGCCTCTTTGAAGTCTTCCCTGATTTCCCTCACTGGTGATCTCTTTGTATCCTCAGCCTTCACAAAGTATTCTGTTTACAAACTCCCATAATGCTTATTATCTTGGCTGGAGGACTGGTCTTGGTATCAGGAAGATTTGGGTTCAAATTCTACCTTTGACATATACCAGGTATGTGATCCTGAGCTAAATGGGCCCAGAGAGGTAGTGTGGTATAATGGATAGAGAGTAAGTCTTGGAATTCAGAAGACCTGGATCAAAATCCACCTCAGATACTAGCCATGTGACATTGGGCAAGTCACTTAAAGTTCTCTAGGTTTCAATTTTCTTATATGTACAATGAAAGGGTTGAACTCAGCCTCCAAGGTATCTTCCAGTCCTGCCTATGATTCTATAGTCTTATGACCTATTGTGGCCCCCACCCCTCCCCTCCCGTGCAAAAAAAAATCTACAACAGATCATAAATTGTAGATCAGTAGCTGATATGCACCATTGGAGGCAGCTTCTATACCAGGAGTTCCTTACAGAAATGAAATAACATATTTGTACCAAAATCAAATAATAGATGCCGCAGTATTATGTTTTTTGGAGTATCATTATATCCCATCCTCCCCTACCGACCACTAGATTGTAAGACACGTTGGAGCAGGGACCATAACTCATGTAAACTCTCTTATCTCCCCCAGCTCCCAGCATGGGTTTTCTATACTCCATAGACACTTCAGAAACATTCCTTATACTGAAGAGAACTGAATTGAATCAAAATAGATTGGCTACGGATCAAAGTCACTAGAGGGATGACTTTGAGCAGCCCACTAAGTGACAGCTCTCAACAAACCAGGATCCCTTAAGGGCCTTCTAGCTCAAACCATTTTTTTAAACCTCTTTGTCTATAATTTCCACCTTCAATGAATTTCTAACCTTACTCAGTAGACAAGTTGAAGAGACAGAAAATGTTTAGAGAACAACCAAGATTTCGGAGTGTTACACAATGTAGGCTCTGGAAATTTGAGAAGATGTCTTGGAAGAAGAGGAATTTGAGTTAGGATCTGAAAGGAATCTAGGATTAGGATAGATGAAGAAGAAGGGTGTGTGTATATCAACGTGTGTGTGTGTGTGTGTGTGTGTGTGTGTGTGTGTGTGTGTGTGTGTGTGTGTGTGTGTGACCTTGGATTCAATCTCTGATCAACTAAATGCACTGACTCAGGCCTCTGAACAGGAATTTTGGAGTCCACAGGAGCTTGGGAAGGGATTTTATTTTATTAAATCCATTTCATTCTTTATAAGTACTGCTGAGTGGCTGCTCCCCACACCTGTGAGGCAATATTAAAAACCCGAGCCAACTTCAAAATAAAAGAAAGAGAAAATGGAAAATAGAGTCTCAGATGAAAAGTATACTTCATCATTGGCTAATTCCAAAGCACATTCCAGGCTCTGTAGGTCAAATGCTTAAATTAAAAAAAAAAATCCTGAGCATCCTGGGTACATTGGCTATGATGAGTCCAGGTTTCCATAACTCATGGTGGTTTGCTTTCATAAACCAATGTTTTCATACTGAATTCAAGAGCAACGTGACCTCTTTCCTGATATATTTCCTTTAGGGACAGTAGCAGTTTTATTAACTCTTTCTGAGCAGTGCTTAATGATTTTAAATAGATCACCCAATAACTGTGACTCTGGAGAAGGTTCCCACCCCAACCTCACTCCTGCCCCTGTCTAGCACAATAGAAAGAATATGCTGGGTTGAGAGTATAAGGGTGTGTGTTCAAATCTCAGCTCTATCATTTATTATCCATTGATCTTGGGGGCGTCACTTAACCACTTCCCTGTGTCTAAGTTTTCTTGTACATAAATGAAAGTGTTGGATTATGTTACTTTTATGGTCCCTCTGTCTCCAAATGGACTCTGTCCCTGAGACGCTGGGCTCTAATTGGTTGAGCCTTTGTCTTACCTTGCCCCCATCTCCACATCATGTCGCCTACTCTCCAGCCATCCCTTGTCCTTCTCATAGGATTCTTGTACTCTGCCCCTGGAAAACTGGGCTCTGAGAACTGAATTTCGGCTGTATCTTGTCCCGAACTCAGCCCTGCCCGCTACTTTCTGGTGTTCTTTCCTCCATGCTGCCACTCGTGCTCCCTGTAGCTTTCCAGGTCCACTTGATGCATTGTCTTTCTGTGTTACAATTTAAACTCCTGGTATTGGTATCCTGAACACTTAACCCGGTGCCTGCCACATTGGAAGAGCTCCGTAAACATTCTGTTAGAATCTATGATACAATTGTTCCCTAGTTCTTACTTAACTACTGGTTACAATAACACTTCACTAACTGGGGGGTTGGGGGTGAGAGACAGATGGAGCAGTGGTGCAGTAGTCACTCATCTGACAACCATAACTAAGATACAAGACAGAACACTGAAGGAAGGAAGAGGGTATCTGAGCTACCAAAATAATGACATGAAATCCATAGGATAAAGTTTGGATATTTTACTCAGAGGAGAGCCTCTAGCTTTGTACACACTGATTCATAATATACACATGATTCTAAATTAATGGCCAGATTTCTCAGTATCCAGAAAGGAAATGGAAAATTAGAAAGAAAGGTGGCACATGAGAGGTTTCTAAAAGGCAGGTATGCTGATCAAAGCAGGGAATGAAAAGGTGCAGCCTGGCAGCAAAGGGAGTGACCAAAGTTTATGTAAAACAGACAGAAGAATTCAAATAGTACAGCAGTCTGGGGCCCCACATGCCTTAATAGCCTGCAAAGCTGTGCCTCTTTTATGGTATCATCATGGCGCAGTTAGATAGCATAGTAGATAGAGCACCAGGCCTGGAGTTGGGAAGATCTGAGTTCGAATGTGACCTTAGACACTCACTAGCTGTGTGACCTTGGGCAAGTCACCTAAACCCTATTTACCTCAGTTCCTCATCTGTAAAATGAGGAAACACTAGAAAAGGAAATGGCAAACCACTTCAGTATCTTTGCCAAGACAATCCCATAGAATTGTCCATAAGATCACATAGAGTCAGATACAACTGAAAGATTGAATAGCAACTGTAATCATGGCAGGTAGCTTGTGCTGTGAGGTTAAGCTATTTAAGAAGGTGGGGAATCATTTAATATACTTTGGAAAAATTCCCATCCAAAGTGAAATAGATGTAATAAGTCTGGGGCTGGCTTTTTCTCAAAGACTATCTCTCTCAGAAGGTTTTGGGGACAAAGGGTACTTAAAATGATTTCTCAAGGACCTATGCCAAGGTACACATAGGTGTACTTGGGCATGGAGTTTTCAGGGTGGGAAAGACAAAAGAGTGAGAGCCACAAGGGCAGTTGAGGTACATCTGCCCCCTTGCTGATGTCCTCATTTGATTTGTGACAGGTAATTAGGTACAACATGAGTCTTAGTCTCTGGGAGGGCATTTTCAGTACTAGGGTTTAGTAACAGACAGGGAACATAAGCTGACCTCGGCGTGTCATTCCTAAGAACCTGTAGAAGCAATCCTAGGTCCCTTTCTGCCCATGTGGCTGTAAGAATCACCAAAGTTTCTCAGTATTCCCTAATCTAGTCATGGGTTAATTACCTTTGTTCAGCCCTCCTATTTTGGGGAGATAGAAGGCTCATAATAAGACATAGAACTTCTACCACTCTTGTGCTGTGACAGAGAAACTGAAGAGAAAGGTGAGAGACTCCAGCCTAAAAGGAGTTTCTTCCTTGGGAGGAGATAGATATGTCCATTATAGAAGCTATTTAGGGTTTGGAAATCCAGAAGACCTGAGTTCAAATCCTGCCCCAGAAATTTACTAGCTGTGTGACATTAGACAAGTTACTTAATCCCTCTGGGCTCTTGCTCCTCATCTGTAAAATGAGATTAATAATAGCATCTACCTCCCAGGATTGTTGTGAGAATCAAATAACATATTTGTAACATACTTTCTCAACATTAAAGCACTAGATTCTGGCTAGTAGTAGCAGAAGTAGTAGTAGTAATGCATACATGTGTATGCATACAATGTATAGACATGATTAATCTTTCTACTTTGTCTTTGTGTGCTAAGGTACTTAAATAATGTGTTTAAGTTATGACCTTGCCTGTTTGAACCAATGCAAAATGAAGTAGATGGATGCAGGAAAACAGCATGTAGTGTGCCCAGTTTTGATCCCCCACTCCCCACATGTCAACTCAACTAAATTTGCTCTGGGTCTCCAGAATTGTCCTCAAGAAGAGACTTTCTTTGGGAAAAGTCCTGCTCTCAGAAAAGATTCTATTATCAGTTATTTACACCAGTGGATAAATGAATTTGAGTCTCATCCGGGGAAACTTGCAATGTACAAATTTTTGCGGTCTCCTTGGGAAAAGACAGGTTTTGTCCTCCATGACAGGCATTTTAGGCATCAAGAAAGCCAGGTCAGAGAAGGCATGAGTCTTGTTTTTGAATCAGAAGGGGGCCCTTCTTGAGGTCTGATGAGACTGCATGTGGGCAAAAGTAACCCCGATCCAGGCCCCAAAGGTGTTCTCCAACTGTTAGGCCTCTCTCAGATTCTTTTGTTATCACTCTTGGATAGTTTGAAACTCTTACTTCTTAAATATTTAAGTAGTACAGTGATAATGATGATCTTATTTTAAATTTACCTCCACAAGGGGCTATGGAGGGATAATGGAAAACTTGAATAGGAATTCAGAGACCTGGGTTTAAATCCTGAGTCTACAACTAACTTGCTATGTGACTTTTGGCAAATCAAAGACTTCTTCTCCCATCCCTCTGACATCTGCCGCCATCTCCTCCTTCTCTCCTATTTCATAAGCAGAGGTGATCTTTCTCCTTGCCAAAGTTACACCCTTCTCCATGCCTGTTTGTTTGTTCCCATCCTCTCCCTTCTTCTGCAGATCTCTCTCTCTCTCTCTCTCTCTCTCTCTCTCTCTCTCTCTCTCTTTCTCTCTCCCACCTCTCATCTTCAGTCTCTCCTGACTCCTTCCCTACTGCTTAGAAGTAGGCTCAGTCTCTCACATCCTTAAAAAACAAAACCCTGTCTTAATCCAATCATCCCTGCTAGCTATTGTCCCATATCTCAACTCACCTTCCAGCTAACCTCCTTGAGAAAGGCAATGACTTCAAGTGTCTCCATTTCCTCTCTTGTAAACCATCTGCAATCTGGTTTCCAGCTTCATCATGTCACTAAAAGTGCCCTCCCCAAAGTTATTGGTAATCTCATAATTGCCAAATCTAATTGCCTCTTCTCATTCATTTTTTTTTTTTTGAGGCAATCAGGGTTAAGCGACTTGTCTAGGATTTGAACTTGGGTCCTCTTCTCTGCACATCTGGTGCTCTATCCACTGCTTATCCTTCTTGACTATTGATCTGTTAGCCCTCTTAGACAGTCTCTTCATGACACTCTACTCTCCTGAGTCTTCTTCTACCTGACTACTCTGTCTCCATCTCTTTTGTTGGATCTTCACCCAAGTTATGCTTTCCTACTGTAGGTTTTCCTTGAGGATTTATCCTGGCTCCTCTTCTCTTTTCCCTCCATACTAGCTGATCTTATCAGCTCCTACCTATGGGCTCAATTGTCATCTCTGTACAGATCATTCCCAGATCTATGCATTCAGCCCTAATCTCTTTCCTGATCTCCAGTCTCTCACATCACCAGCTGCCTTTTATTTTTTTAATTTAATATTTTATTTTCCTCCAATTACATGTAAAAACAATTTTAACATTCTTTTTTTTTCAATTTTTGCATTCCAAGTTCTCTCCCCTCTCCCATTAAAAAGGCAAGCAATTTGACATAACCTTTTAGACTTCTTGAATGGATATCCCACAGACATCTCAAATTCAACCCATGCAAATCAGAACTCATTCTGTTTCCCACAAACCCTTCCCCCATCCAAATTTCTTGATACTTTTTGAAAGCACTACTATCCTTCCAGTCACCTCAAAACCTCAGCGTTATCTTTGACTCCCCACCCCAATCTCATTCACCCCACATAACCTATTTGTTTCAATGACCTTCGGACGGTTCTCCCTGTCTCAATACTCTCCCCTCCCCAATCTATCCTCAAATCAGCTGCCAAAGTGATTTCCCTAAAGTCTGAGTCTGACCATATAACCTCTAATTCAAAAAACTCCAGTGGCTTTCTGTTACCTTCAGGGTCAAAGAGTGGCAGTTCTGTAATCAAGAGGACCAGAGTTCGAATTTGGCCTTAGACACAATACCTTGTTCAGCTTGGGCAAGTCCCTTAACCCTGATTGCCTCCCCACCCCAAGTCCTCCATGTGATGTTTCAAAGTTTATAATCTGGCTTATATTTTATTACTTTCCATACTTAACTATCTAGCTACATTGGCCTATGTACTGTTCCTTAAACAGGACCCTCCATCTTCCACCTCAGTTCCCCATGCCTGGAATTTTCTCCCTCCTCATCTGTGCTTCTTTATTTCCCTGGCATACAATTAGTGTTTTTTGTTCTTCAGTCATTTAAATTCTATCTGACTCTTTCTAACCCCATTTGGGGTTTTCCTGGCAAAGATATTAGAGTGTTTGCCATTTCCTTCTCCAGCTCATTTGACAGATGAGGAAAACTGAGAAAAATAGGGTCAAGTGACTTGCCCAGGATCACACAGCTACTAAGTGTCTGAGGCTGGATTTGAACTCATCTTCCTGACCCTAGCCCTGCTCTACTCACTGTGCTTGGTGTAGTCAACACTTAATAAATGCTTATTGACTGACCTTAGAGTAGAAATCTAGGTATTCATAATTACTTTAGTATTAACCTACTAGATTAAGGAAATCAGCACCAGACCCTAGAACAGAACTGCAAAATTGTTCCAATTGTAGGCATTCCCCTGAAGCTTTAGCCTGACTTCTCTTCTCACTGGACATCCTCCCCTTTGACTTGGTTACTTACTCTTGCAGTCTCCTCTCTATCCTGATGACTATCAGCTTTATATATTCAGCCCCAGTCTCTCCTTTGATTAACAGTCCTGAGTCTCCAATTGCCTGCTAAACATCCACCTGAAGGTTCCACCCAACTTCACCAGGTCCCAAACAAAATTTACATCCCTTTAAACCTTTCCGCTCCTCCTAACCTAACTGTCTTTCTTGATAAGCCCCACTGGCCCTCCATACTATTTTGTTACACAGGCCCCTCCATCTCCATAGAAAATAGACCCTAGAAGCCATCAAGTCTGACCCCAACATTTACCAGATAAGGAAACTGAGTCATGTAATGACTTGGCCAGAGTTACACAGCTAATCACTCTCTGGGAAAGGATTTCAACCCACATTCAGTGTTCCATCCACTCTGCCATGTTGCCTCTCAGCTGCTTTCTGGGACAATATCTGTGATTTTAATGGTATTGAAAACACCCAGTGAGGAAATTTTCTGTACCAACATAGATGAGCCCCTTCTCTGTAAAGTTATTGTCTTAGAGAGTTACCTGAGCATTGAGAAGTTAAATGACCTGTCCAGAGTCACACAGATGGTATGTGTCCAAAGCAGATGTTTCTGACTTTGAGGACAACTCTCCGTTATGCCACATCAATCCTTAGTCTCTATCCCACTCTGCCTGCAATGCTTTATTTACCTTAGTTTCCCTAGCTTCCTTCATATCCCACCTTTTACTAGAGGCCTTTTCTTTCCTTCCCCTTGCCAGAGCCTTCTGCTCTGAGGTCACCTTCCATTCACTCACACAGATCTTTCATACAGCCACTTATTTCTTGTTGTCTGTCCCTTAGAAAGCGAGCCCCTTGAGGGCAGGAGTTGTTGGCACCTTTCTTCATACCCCCAGAAGGTAACCTGGTGGTTGCACGAAGTGGATGCTTAATGAGTGCTTGTTGGCTGACTGACGGATTCTCTAGGCCTTGGTTTATTCATCTGTCAAATTTTAGAGTTGGATTAGATGCTGTCTATGATCCCCACCCCCTGCTCAAACATTCCCCAAGTCTTTGTCTATATTGCATTTTCCAGGAAGGCAAGCAGACCCACTGAGACTTTGAAATCCAGCATCTTATTTTCAACCACATTTTTAAAAAGAAACCCAAGGAAATGTGCCCACATACTCCCTGTGTTGTTGGCCGCCCCTGACTACCTTTCTCCCATCCCCTCCCCCTTTCTTCCTCATGACCTGTATCTCTAGGGAAAAGAGCAAAGAGTTTTTTGGACAATGGAAGAATTCTGTGCATTTGGTTATGGTCCCAACTGCTGTATGTGATTACAAAGTGACCATGGTGATGCTGTGGAGAGTGTGATCAGAGTATTGGAGTACTTACTTCTTTCTTTTCACTTCTGAGGGAGTGAGAAAGTGTAGGAGAAAAGAAAGGAGGAAGAAAAAGTGGGGAGGGAGGGAGAAAGAGAGAGAGAGAGAGAAAGGAGAGAGGGAGGAAAAGGGAGAAAGAGAGAGAGAGAGAAAAAGAGAGAGAGAGAGAGAAAGGAGAGAGGGAGGAAAAGGGAGAAAGAGAGAGAGAGAGAAAAAGAGAGAGAGAGAGAGAGAGAGAGGGAGGGAGGAGGAGGGAGGGAGGGAGGGAGAGAGAGAGAGAGAGAGAGAGAGAGAGAGAGAGAGAGAGAGAGAGAGAGAGAGAGAGAGAGAGAGAGAGAGAGAGAAAGGGAGTCATCCAACACAGGATCAGCTAATACTATTTCAGGTTCACAGTATTTGTCTTTAATCTATTCCTGCCTTTTCCTAAAGCTCCTTTCACAGTGGCCCTCTCCTTCCTTCTGGTGCTTCTGTCTTTTTCTAGTCAACCTCTCTGTCTTATTCCCTCAACCTTTACCCCCTCCCGCAAACTGAGCCTTGTTCTCAGTTGGCTACCAACTAAAGGGAGGGGGCATGGTTTTGTGTAAAGAAGTGTGAACTTGGGTTTGAAGTCTTAGCCAGGACACTTATTAAGCAAGTATCTTGAGCAAGTCACTTCATTTATCTATTTACTCATCTGCAAAGGGAGGAGACAGGAGTCTTATAACATATACCTATCTCACCAGGTTGTGGTCAGTTTCACAAGAGATGATGTATACCAATCTTTAGACCCTATGTTAGCTATTATCCCCACTAAGGTATTAGCTGATGATACTTCAGATGTTCCCCCTTCTCAGGAGTATTTGTTTTTGAAATAGGAGAAGAGGGAAATCTAATTTAAATCAGATGCTTTAAAAATAGATGGAAATCCAGGTTTATTGTCAGAATAGTATTTAATATACAAAGAAATAAAAGTGATAATGATGGAGTTTTAGTCACCATGACAAAGAGCATGTTTGGGGAAATTGTTCTGAGACCCTATTTGGCACAAATCAAATCACACTATGTAGACAGCCATATATTATGCCCACTTTTATAAGGTCTACCCTACAACATAGACATACTTGGAGTCTGGAATTTATTGTTGTTCAGTAGCTTTTCAGTTTTGTCTGACTCGTGATGCATTTGGGATTTTCTTCGCAGAGACACTGGAGTAGTTTGCTATTTCCTTCTCAAGCCCATTTTACAGATGAGGAAACTGAGGCAAATAGGGCTAAGTGACTTGCCCAGGATCACAGTATCTGAGGTCAGATTTGAACTCAGGAAGATGAACCATTCCTGACTCCACTGTGCCACCTCACTGCCCCAAAGTCAGGTATACCTGAGTTCAAATCTCAGCTCAGACAATTACTAGTTGTGTGACCCTGGGCAGGTTACTTAAATCTTTTTCAGCCTCAGTTTCCTCATCTGTAAAGTAGGAATGATAATAACCCCTATCTCACAGACCACTTGTGAAGATCAGCTAAGACAATATATGTAAAGTGCTTTACAAATCTTAGATTGTTATAGTAATATCATTATTATAAATTTACAATGTATGCATACAGATATACACTCCTTTCTTTCAGAGTTTTACTGCTTTTAAAAATGAAAAAAAATAGATTGTAAAAATCCTCATAACAATAGGTCATTTTCCACTTCATTTTTCCCTTAAGAAGAATGAGGTTGGATTGTGAGTAGCCTATGATAACCATATTTTTGCTTGACTTCCCATACGATCCTAAAGACTTCCATGTACCTAAAAGTGGACTCTCCCTTATGATTTATGAACCCTCTAATGTCAAGCAGGATATAAACTCCTGAAGGGCTAACACTTTTTGCCTTTGTATTTCTAGTGCCTAATATAGCACCTGGTACACAATAGGTGTCTAATAAATGTCAAATGAATGAACAGGATGGGGCACTAAGTACATTGGACTTTGGGATACTGTTTGGGAGTGGGGAGAAAGAAATGCTACAGCTGATCAGTTCAGCTGGTTAGAGCACTTTGAAAATGAAATCAAGGTCATGGGCTCAAGTCTCAGTTTTTTTCACTTGCTTCTAAATATTCATAGATTGGGACTGAACTCATGTGGGCTATTATTCTGTGTGTGCCCTCGAAGGATGCTAGATGGGGGGACTAGGTGAGAAAATGTGAGTGGGATTCAACAGAGCCAATTCAACAGACATCTAGTAAACATTACAGTATACACTTTACCATGCTTCAAGATGGTAAACCCCAAGAATAAAAAGATGAAAAGGAAATCATCACTGCCCTCGATACAGAAGAACAGATGTACTCTCCCTTCCCTCCCTCCCACTAATGCATACTCTCCTCCATACTTTGGTCCCTCAGGAGAGTGGGCTCAAATTTGAAGTGGTGGCTACAAATTTTCTTCCCACTACCAAGTTCACTTCTGGGTGTGGCATAGCCAGGAGTGTGCCAGACCAGCTCATACCAGCTTGTGAGAGCTGATTGTTAAATTTGTAGTGTGGACATTGACATCTTGCAAATTAGCAAAGGCTACAAATTAGGGGTAAGTGTATCGCTTTGTTGAATGTCTAAATTTAAGAAAGTGATGGATAAAATGTTAAATATGCAGATTAAACTTAAAAGAGGATAGCTTTAAAACATTTTTAATTTTATTTTTTATTATGAACTTAATCACAAACAAAGATGAACAAATATAAAAGACAAACTCAAAAAGATTGTCTATGAAATTGTTTATTATGTATACTTTTAAAGTGTATGTTAAATTTAATGTGATAGAAACAAAACTGCCCTGCTTGTCTGGACCTCTACTGAACTTCCTTCTGTTCTCTTCTATATGTACATTTAAAAAAACTGATTGACAAAATTTTCTTTCTTTTCTGTTTTCAAGCATCACTAGAACTCTCCACCCATAAAACAGAAGCCCTTCTATTCACCAAGAAAGTCCAACTATACAAAGCAACACATTGGCCAAGTCTGAATACTTATATACTTCTAATTCACCACCTCTCTGTTGTGTGACTTCTTCCAGCAATGTTCAGCCCCATGAAACAGGGATGGTGAAGGTAGGCAGTTGTGGAAATCCAGGGTTGAGGATCAGTAATTCATGAACTGAAGGACAAGAGAGTGAGAAATTCAAGTATGGAAGACAATGATTGTTGAACTTGTTAATTATAGGCGAAGGCTGATCTTGATGGGATAAGAAAAACCCAGAGAAGTAACAAGAGAGAGGGGATTTTAAAGAGCCTAAGATGGCAAATTAGCCATCTTGTTGAATTCACCCAACATTTCCCTCCCAACAACTTTAAAATAATGCCTCAAATGAAATTTTGAAGTAGCCAGTCAAAAAAAAAAAAGTCAGTTTGGGGCATTTTTCTGATCCAAGAAAACTTAAGAGATTGGCAAAAGAAGTCTGTAACATAGGTCTGTCCATAGCCCCCACATGTGGCAATGGTAGAAACAGCCACAGCAATAGCAGCAGCTTTTGGAGTTCTCAGCCCAGAGATGGTAAGAGGGTCAGACAAGTGATCAGAAAGATTACAGGGGACCCTTTGCTGGCACTGGGTACAGCTGGCTCTGATTGGCAACTCTATTGCCCACACACAGTTCCAGGGCAGAGAATAGCACTGGTGACTGGTTGCAAGGGAGGGCTCTGGTCACAGTACCAAAGCAAAAAATTGCTAGCTCCAGGAGACCAGGGGTCCTTCTTTAAATAAAGACCAGAGCACAGACCAGGAGAGCAGTTACTACACCTCTGCTGGGATTCTACCACCTTCAAAGTACAGAAAACTTACAGATCCCTAGAAATAGCTCTGAAAAAAATAGCAAGAAAAAGCCTGACAGAGGCTCCCCACTCCCAGCTGAGCAGAGGCTAACTTTAGCATAAAGTTCAGAATTTAAAAATAGATTTTTAAAAATGAGCAAAAAAAAAATAATTTGACCATAAAAAGCTACTACAATGGTAGGGAAGACCAAGACATAAACTCAGAAAAAGACAATAATGTGAAAACAGCTACCAAAAAATCTCAAAGAAAAATGCTAATTGGATCCATGCCCAACAAGAATTCCTGGAAGTATTAGAGAAAGAGATGAGTGATAGAGAAGAAGTTGAGAAAAGAAATGAGAGTGATACAAGAAAACTATGAAAAGAGAATTAACAGCTTGGTAAAGGAGAGACATAAAAAATACTAAAGAAAAATAATACCTTAAAAAAACAGAATTGACCTAATGGTAAAAGAAGGACAAAAATTTACAGAAGAAAAGAATGCCTTAAAAAGCAAAATTGGACAAATTGAAAAAGAGGTACAAAATCTCACTGAAGAAAATAATTCCTTAAAAATTAAAATTGAGGGGGGAGGAGCCAAGATGGCGGAGTAGAAAGACACACATACACATAGCTCCGAACCCACAGCCCATAGAACATCTGTAAAAAAGAACTCCTGGCAAATTCTGGAGCAGCAGAGGCCACAGAACAGCAGAGCAGACGAGATTTCTGTTCCAGAGAGCCCTGCAAACCTCTCGCAAAAGGTCCGTCGCGCTGTGGACCAGAGCCGAGCCTTGGCCGTGTGGTGCTGAGAGGAGCAGATCCAAGCGGGCTTCAGGGACAGGATCGCCAGTGGCCGCGCGTGTCCCTCCACCCACGGGCCCGAAAGGTTGGTGAGAGAGTCTCTTTGGTGGGTCAAGATGGGAGTGGGGTGTCCCCATAACTCAGGCCCCCTCAGGAGGCAGCAGTGGAGGCAGGAGCAGACCTGGGCTCCCCAAGCAGGCAGGAGCTCAGATCCATTGTTGAAGGTCTCTGCATAAATCCCCTGAGGGAACTGAGCCCGTGAGGCAGCCCTGCCCCCACCTGAGCACCTGAACTTAATCTCACACTGAATAGCAGCCCTGCCCCCACCCAAAGCCCTGAGGCTGGGAAGCAGCATTTGAATCTCAGATCCCAAGCTCTGGCTGGGCAGATCTGGAGGCCAAGTGGGTGTGAAGTGAATATTCAGAAGGCAAGTCACTGGCTGGGAAAATGCCCAGAAAAGGGAAAAGAAATAAGACTATAGAAGGTTACTTTCTTGGTGAACAGGCATTTCCTCCCTTCCTTTCTGATGAGGAAGAACAATGCTTACCATCAGGGAAAGACACAGAAGTCAAGGCTTCTGTATCCCAGCCCACCCAATGGGCTCAGGCCATGGAAGAGCTCAAAAAGGATTTTGAAAATCAAGTTAGAGAGGTGGAGGAAAAGCTGGGAAGAGAAAGAGACATGCAAGCAAAGCATGAACAGCAGGTCCATACCTTGCAAATGACCAATGTGCAAATCTGTTTAATAAGAATGTATGTGTAGAACTCATATAAGATTGCACACCACCTCAGGGAGGGAAGGGGAGAAAATCTAAAACTTATGGAAGTGATTGTAGAAAGCTGAAAACAAATGAATTAATAATAATTAAAAAGAAAAAAAACTCAGATGTCAGTACTTCCCTCTCCAGTAACTGTGGTCAGACAGTTTGACTGTCTGTTGAATTCAGGCAGAGGAAGCCATGTCTGTCGATCTTTGTTTACTTTGGGGCTTACTGACTGGAAGTGTTTATTTGACCAGAGTAAGACTCTGGGAAGCTACTAAGGAGTCCCCTGACTTTGAAAACCCAGATCTCAGTGCTTCTCTCTCTGGTAACTATGATCAGACAATTGGGGTCAAACTGTCTGTTGAATTCAGGCAGGGGAAGACATGTCTGTTGATCTTTGGGTTCTCTGTATTTTCTTTGAAGTTCAGGGTGCTGACTCCCCAAACTAGGTGAATGATATATGTGCTTGGTTAAAGGAATTATACATGTGCTTGATTAAAGTGATTGTTGACCCTTCAAAAAAATTAGAACTGGGCAAGTAGAAGCTAATGATTCCATGAGAAATTAAGAAATGATAAAACAAAGTCAAAAAATGAAAAAAAAAAAAAAGAAGAAAATGTGAATTATCTCATTGGAAAAACAACTGACCTGGAAAATTGATTTAGGAAAGATAATTTAAGATCTGTTGAACTATCTGAAAGCCATGATCAAAGAAAGAACGTAGAAACCATATTTCCAGAAATTATCAAGGAAAGCCACCCTGATATCTTAGACCCTGAAAGTAAAATAGAAATTGGCAGAATCCATCAACCATCTCCTAAAAGAGATCCCAAAATTAAAACTCCCAGGAATATTATGGCCAAATTCTAGATCTCCCAGGTTAAAGAGAAAATACTTCAAGCAGGTAGAAAGAAAAAATTCAAATATCATGGAACCAGAGTTGGCATCACACAAGATTTAGCAACCTCCATTTTAAAGGAGGAGATGGCTTAAAATATATTATAGAAATAGTGGCATATGAAAACATGGGAAGACCTATATGAACTGATGTAAAGTGAAGGGAGATGATTGTGCACAGTAACCACAATATTGTAATGATGATCAACTATGAAAGACTTCACTACTCTGATAAATACTCTGATAAAATATCCAAGACATTTCCAAAGAATTCATGATGAAAAGAGGTTATTTTGATGACAAAACTGAAAATCTTCTGCACACAAAAAATTTTGCAGTTAAAATAAGAAAGGAAACAGCTAACTGGGAATAAAATGTTTGCAGAAGTATCTCTGATAAAAGTCTGTTATTCAAGATAGATGACATACTGCATCAAATACATAAAAATAAGAACCTTTACATAACAGATAAATTAACAAAGGTTTTTTTAGGCCCTCACTATATGCAAAGTGCTGTATTAAAATCTGGAGTTACAAATAGGGAAGTTAGAGAGTCCCTGCTCTCAAAGAGCTCATGTTCTTTTTTTTTTTTAATTTATTTAACTTTGAACATTCATTTTCACAAAATTTTGGGTTCCAAATTTTCTCCCCATTTGTCCCCTCCCCCCACCCCAAAACACCGAGCATTCCCATTGCCCCTATCACCAATCTGCTCTCTCTTCTATCATCCTTCTCTGCCCTTGTCTCCATCTTCTCTTTTGTCCTGTAGGGCCAGATAACTTTCTATACCCCTTTACCTGTATTTCTTATTTCATTTCCTAGTGGCAAGAACAGTACTTGACACTTATTCCTAAAACTTTGAGTTCGAACTTCTTTTCCTCCCTCCCTCTCCACCCTTTTCCCTTTGGAAGGCAAGCAATTAAATATAGGCCAAATCTGTGTAGTTTTGCAAATGACTTCCATAATGATTGTGTTATATAAGACTAACTATATTTCCCTCCATCCTATCCTGTCCCCCATTACTTCTATTCTCTCTTTTGATCCTGTCCCTCCCCATGAGTGTCGACCTCAAATTGCTCCCTCCTCCCCATTCCCTCCCTTCCATCATCCCCCCCCCCCACCCTGCTTATCCCCTTCTCCCCCACTTTCCTGAATTGTAAGATAGGTTTTTCATACCAAAAATGAGTGTGCCATTTTTATTCCTTCCTTTAGTGGAATGTTGATGAGAGTAAAACTTCATGTTTTTTCTCTCACCTCCTCTCTTTATCCCTCCACTAATAAGTCTTTGCTTGCCTCTTTTATGAGAGATAATTTGCCCCATTCCATTTCTCCCTTTCTCCTCCCAATATATTTCTCTCTCACTGCTTGATTTCATTTTTTTAAGATATGAGCCCATCCTCTTCAATTCACTCTGTGCACTCTCTATGTGTGTGTGCGTGTGCATGTGCATGTGCATGTGTGTAATCCCACCCAGTACCCAGATACTGAATAGTTTCAAGAGTTACAAATATTGTCTTTCCATGTAGGAATGTAAACAGTTCAACTTTAGTAAGTCCTTTATGACTTCTCTTTGCTGTTTACCTTTTCATGCTTCTCTTCATTCTTGTGTTTGAAAGTCAAATTTTCTTTTCAGCTCTGGTCTTTTCATCAAGAATGCTTGAAAGTCCTCTATTTCTTTGAAAGACCAATTTTTCCCCTGAAGTATTATACTCAGTTTTGCTGGGTAGGTGATTCTTGGTTTTAATCCTAGTTCCTTTGACTTCTGAATATCGTATTCCATGCCCTTCGATCTCTTAATGTAGAAGCTGCTAGATCTTGTGTTATCCTGATTATATTTCCACAATACTTGAATTGTTTTTCTTTCTAGCTGCTTGCAATATTTTCTCCTTGACCAGGAACTCTGGAATTTGGCCACAATGTTCCTAGGAGTTTCTCTTTTTGGATCTCTTTCAGGTGGTGTTCTGTGGATTCCTTGAATATTTATTTTGCCCTCTGGTTCTAGAATCTCAGGGCAGTTTTTCCTTGATAATTTCATGAAAGATGATGTCTAGGCTCTTTTTTTGATCATGGTTTTCAGGTAGTCCCAGAATTTTTAAATTGTCCTCTCCTGGATCTATTTTCCAGGTCAGTTGTTTTTCCAACGAGATATTTCACATTATCTTCCAGTTTTTCATTCTTTTGATTTTGTTTTGTGATTTCTTGGTTTCTCATAAAGTCATTAGCTCCATTTGTTCCATTCTAATTTTGAAAGAACTATTTTCTTCAGTGAGCTTTTGAACCTCCTTTTCCATTTGGCTAATTCTGCTTTTGAAAGCATTCTTCTCCTCATTGGCTTTTTTGAACCTCTTTTGCCAATTGAGTTAGCCTATTTTTCAAGGTGTTATTTTCTCCAGCATTTTTTTGGTTATCCTTTAGCAGGGTGCTGACCTGCTGTTCATACTTTTACCTGCATGTCTCTCCATTGCTCTTCCAGTTTTTCCTCCACCTCTCTAACTTGATTTTCAAAATCCTTTTTTGAGCTCTTCCATGGCCCTGAGGCCCCATTGGGTGGGCTGGGATACAGAAGCCTTGACTTCTGTGTCCTTTCCCTGATGGTAAGCATTGTTCTTCCTCATCAGAAAGGAAGGGAGGAAATGCCTGTTCACCAAGAAAGTAACCTTCTATAGTCTTATTTTCTTTTCCCTTTTCTGGGCATTTTCCCAGCCAGTGACTTGCCTTCTGAATATTCACTTCACACCCACTTGGCCTCCAGATCTGGCCCAGCCAGAGCTTGGGATCTGAGATTCAAATGCTGCTTCCCAGCCTCAGGGCTTTGGGTGGGGGCAGGGCTGCTATTCAGTGTGAGATTAAGTTTCAGGTGCTCAGGTGGGGGGCAGGCTCTTGCCGGCCTCAAACAACGGGGCTCAGTTCCTCAGGGGATTTATGCAGAGACCTTCAACAATGGATCTGAGCTCCTGCCTGCTTGGGGAGCCCAGGTCTGCTCCTGCCTCCACTGCTGCCTCCTGAGGGGGCCTGAGTTATGGGGACACCCCACTCCCCCTCTCAACCCACCAAAGAGACCCTCTCACCGGACCCTTGTCACCTGTGGGTGGAGGGACCAGCGTGGTCGCTAGAGATTCCATCCCTGAAACCCCGCTCGGATCTGCTCCTCTCAGTGCCACGTGGCCAAGGAGGGCTGGGCTCTGCTCCGGGTCTGCAGTGCGATGGACTTTTTGCGAGAGGTTTTTCAGGCTCTCTGGAACAGAAATCTCGTCTGCTCTGTTGTTCTGTGGCTTCTGCTGCTCCAGAATATGTTTGGAGTTCTTTTTTACAGATATTTTATGGGCTTGTGGGTTTGGAGCTAGTGTATGTGTGTCCTTCTACTCCGCCATCTTGGCTCCTCCCCGAGAGCTCATGTTCTAAGGGAGGAGGACAACCCATATGGAAGATTTAAGTTTCAAGTCAGATGGTCCCTTATGGTACAACAGCAAAGCAGATGTTAATGCCTCTTTTATAATGTTATTATTTAATGTCACTATTCCTGAGGTTCTTAGTTTCAGGGTCCTGGGTTGTCCCCTATCAGCGACTGAAGGGGATGGCAGTGCTTCATTATGTCTACCACAAGTTGCTGCCCCTTGTCCTCTACCTCAGGGTGTCTTGCAGTTTTCAACAACAGATAAATGGTCAATGACTATGAATAGGTGCTTCTCAAAAGAAGAAAGCTATCAAAAGTTATATGAAAAAAGTGCTCCCACAATCATGAATAATTCAATACATTGAAATAAAAATAGTTCTGAAAGTTTCACCTCACACTCATCACCCTGGTAAAGTTGACAAAAAGTAGAAATAGTTTAAGTTGGAAATGTTGCAGAAAGTCAGGACACTAATACATTTTTGGCGAATGTGCAAAATTGTTCCGAGAAGCATGAAAAGGTAAACAGCAAAGAGAAGTCATAAGGGACTTACTAAAGTTGAACTGTTTACATTCCTACATGGAAAGACAATATTTGTAACTCTTGAAACTATTCAGTATCTGGGTACTGGGGTGGGATTTACACACACACACACACACACACACACCACACACACACACACACACACAGAGCACCAGAGTGAATGGAATAGGATGGGATCATATCTTAAGAAATGAAATTAAGCAGTGAGAGAGAAATATATTGGGAGGAGAAAGGGAGAAATGGAATGGGGCAAATTATCTCTCATAAAAGAAGCAGGCAAAAGACTTATTAGTGGAGAGAACAAGAGGGGAGGTGAGAGAAAAACATGAAGTTTACTCTCATCACATTTGACTAAAGGAAGGAATAAAATGCACACTCCATTTTGGTATGAAAACCTATCTTACAATACAGGAAGGGTGGGGGAGAAGGGGATAAGCAGGGTGGGAGGGGATGATGGAAGGGAGGGCAATGGGAGGAGGGAGCAATTTGAAGTCAACACTCTTGGGGAGGGACAGGATCAAAAGAGAGTATAGAAGCAATGGGGGGCAGGATAGGATGGAGGGAAATATAGTTAGTCTTGCACAACATGACTATTATGGAAGTCATTTGCAAAACTACACAGATATGGCCTATATTGAATTGCTTTGCCTTACCAAAGGGAAATGGGTGGGGAGGGAGGGATGAAGAGAAGTTGGAACTCAAAGTTTTAGGAACAACTGTCAAGTACTGTTTCTTGCCACTAGGAAATAAGAAAATACAGGTAAAAGGGGTATAGAAAAGTTATCTGGCCCTATAGGACAAAAGAGAAGATGGAGACAAGGGCAGAGAGGGGTGATAGAAGAGAGGGCAGATTCGTGATAGTGGTTATCAGAATGCTCGGTGTTTTGGGGTGGGGGGAGGGGACAAATGGGGAGAAAATTTGGAACCCAAAATTTTGTGAAAATGAATGTTAAAAGTTAAATAAATAAATTTAAAAAGAAAAAGAAAAAAAAACCAAATTGTTCCAAAGGATTCTAGGGTACAATTTGGAATTGTACTCCCAAACCCAAAAAGTCACTGAACTCTACATACCTTTTGACTCGATGATGCCATTATTAGAGAAAATGATACCATTACTAGATGTACCACAAAGAAATCAAACAGAGAGGGAAAGGACTTATACAATAAAAAAAATCAGAGCAGCATTTTTAGTCACAGCTAAGAAAATAAGGGGGTCCCCATTAATTAGGGAATGGTTAAATAAACTATGGTATATGAATGTAATAGACTATTGTACAATAAAAAATAAAAAGGTAGCATCCAGAGCAAGCTGAAAAGACTTATATGAATAAATACAGAACAAAAGTGAGTAGAAATAGGAGAACAATTACATAATTACAATAGAGTAAGGAAAAAACAATTTTGAAAGACTTAGGGACCTACATTGACACAGTAACCAACCACTACTCCAAAGAACTGATGATGAAGCTTGCTAACCACCATCTGAGAGAAAAATGGAGGATTACAGGAACAGATTGAGACATGTATTTTCAGACATTGGCTAGGCCACTATGTGAGTCTGTTTTACTTGACTGTGCTTATTTGTTACATGAGAATTTTTTTATTTGGTAAGAGGATTTAGGAGGGGAAAGGGCATGTGGGTAAGACAAAGAAATAAAAGAAACAAGAGATGATAGTTTTACTATCTTTTTTTAGTGCAGAGAATACAAAAGAGATTCAGAAGGAGGTACAAATGAGAACATAGCTGAAATTAACATGCTGAATTTATTTATATGTATATTTGCATATATATTTGAAGTAGAGGCCTATATATGGTGTAATGTTCTATGCTCTTTTTCTATTCTGTATATATGGAAATATCCATGTTTAATGATGTTTTTCAAGCACAGAATAATAAAAAACTTTATTTATTTTTTTAAAATGGTGACCCTGACATTCTTTTTGGCTGAATTGAGCAGAATTCAGGTGCAAACAGCTGCCTTACTTCTATTTCTCTCCATCACAATCTTTCTGAAAGTCTGAGACTGGGGTCTACTTGACTGATGGTAATGGGGACAGAGATCCCCATCTAATACAATCCAAGAAACATTTGTTGAGCATCTATTTATGCCCAAGACCCAGTGCTAAGTGCTAGAAATTATAAAGACAAAATGAAAAGTTCTCATTTGGGAGAGGATCTTTATCCACCAGGATTTCCCTGACATGCTTCCACCCCAATTAGGTTAGACCCAGACTCAAGCCCAGTCATTGTGTCATCCTACTCTCCTAATGACCCCACACATATGGAATCAGGTCCCTTTAGACTAGATGGATGTGACTTAGTAGACATTCCAAGACCAGAAGAGTCATTACACTTTACCCTGTGGATCTGACCTGTTTCCCTACGGAGGCTGTATCTACCCAAGCCAAATAATTCAATATCCTCACTAAACAGCCTTTCTGTGCTATGGCTAAGTAAACTTCGTTTTGTTTAACTACTGAATTACCCTAAGTGTGTTTCATTTAGTTCCAATATGGTATCTGAATCAACAGGGGAACTAATTGACCTGAGTGGGACTCATCCCATAAAAACATTCTATAGGCAGGGATACAAACATGTAAAGAGATAAGAACATAGAAGAGAATTTTAAAAGAGAGAGAATATAACTAGTGGGAATGGGTGAACCATCGAAGTCCATCTTCACAAGTAGAAAATCAACTCAAAGCAGATGCCCTGCTGATTGGGGGAGAGCGGGCAGAATAGGGAGCACTTCCATGTTGCTGCAATAAAGATATTAAGCTAGTATCTGTTGAGCATTTATAATGTACATGGTATTGTGCTCTGTGGTAGAGGGGTACACATACCTATACACAAATACACATATATACACACATATACACATACAGAAACACACATATGCACACACATCTAAAACAAATTCAGATATAGTGGCTGTCCTCAAGGTACTTTACAATCTTGTATCAAAAGGCCCTAGACACTGGAAAATAAAAGTCAAACTCTGTACAACTAAGGTTGTCATGGTTATAGCACTTGATGGGATTTCATCTTTCAAACAAATATGTAATGGATATACAGTCTAAAAAGAAATTTTTCAGGAAAGAGGCACTCATGCTTCTCTATGTTGGCAGAAATATGATCCACATCTCCAAAATGACTGATTGTTCTGCGTCTGCTGCAAGTTCACAATGTTCAGTACAACTTTGAACAACAACAAACAGACAGTTGTTGGCTAATTACAGCCTGTGCTCTTTTATCAGTTCTTACGTTCCTGTTATTTGCGTTCTATTAGGAGATGTCCCAGCACAACTGAGGGATGCTTGCCTTCTAAGTCACTTAAAAGTGAAAGGTTCTATAGCTGTCAAAAAGCCATTGGTAAGGAGAGGTCCAAAACAGTAAGGAGGGTCCTGGGAGAGCCTGGAAAACCGCCAGCATCACTAGTTGACTAAATTGCTTGGGGATAAAGTCATGAAAGGGCAACAAAAGAAGAAAAATTGCTTTGGTAGGCCAAGGCACTGTTCCCTGTTTAACGCAGCCCAAAGTCTTCACCCCTTTGTCTTTGAAAAGTACAATGAAGATTTAACAGCTTAGAAGCTGCACTGAAGGCCAACTCTTTTAAACACTGGTCCTGGTTAAAAATGAAGCTTCTATATTTTCTGTCCTTGATAGTCCCTGCCTTCCAGCTTCTGTGCCCTTATCTTTTTAACTTTTTTTGTTTATCTATGCTATATTCTTACCTTGCTATTACTGGTCCAACAACACCACAGGCCCCCACCTCAAATAGTATTCTCCTATACGAAAGATGTACAGTTAATTAAAAAAAAAAGTCTGACAGCATGTGCCCCATTCTGTCCACCTCCTCTCTCCTAAAAGGAGAGCAGTATGTTTTACTGTAGTCCTCCAAAATCATCAGCAGTCACTGAATTGATCCAAATTCTGAAGTCTTTCCATATTGTTCTTTTCTATGTTACCATGGTCATGGTGTAAATTGTCCCCCCTGGTTCTAATCACTTCGCTTTGTACCAGTTCACACAAGTCTTCCCAGTCTCTTTGAATTCTTCATGTTCAATATCTCTTCTGCTGTAATGATTTTTCTTTACATTTGTGTACCACAGTTTTCTCAGCCATTCCTTAATCAGTGGGTACCGATTTTCCTTCTGATTATTTGCTACCACAAAAATTGTTGCTATGATATTTTTGATGTATCCTTTTCTTTCCTCCTCCACCCCACAACCTCTTCTCTGCCCCATTCCAAGTACCCAGGGTTCTCCTGCTTCCCCAATCCTATCAGTGAAAAAAGACATTGAATTGATAAACTAACTTACATTGAAGGTTATTAGACTAGATGTCATCTATTGCCCCTCCCAAGAAGCATTGATTATTTATTTTTTTAAAAATATATATTTTATTTTTTCCCCATTACATGTAAAAACAATTTCACCAATTTAAAAAAATTTTTGAGTATCATGTTCTCTCCCTTCTTTCCTCTCCTCCCCTCCTCTGAGATGACAAGCAATTTGATACAGATTATACATGTACAATCAGGCAAGACATCTTTCCACATTGCAATGTTGTGAAAGAGAACACTGACTAAAAAACAACATTAAAAAATTAAGTAAAAACAGTATACTTTGATCTGCATCCAGACTCTTTCAGTTCTTTTCTCTGGAAGTGGAGAGCATTTTTTCATCATGAGTCCTTTGGAACTGTCTTGGAACACTGTATTGCTGAGAAGAGCGAAGTCATTCACAGTTGTTACATCATACAATATTGTTCTTAGTGTGTTCAGTATCTTCTGGTTCTGCTCACTTCTCTCTGTGTCAGTTTATGCGAAGGTATTGACACTTTAAGAAGAGGATCCACAGCAAGGGATGAGTGGTTAACCCAAAGAAATGAATGGTTAATGGCAGAATTTCTAGAAGAGATATTTTGAGGCAGTAGGACTTTTTTGGTTCCTCTTCAATATTACACATAGATGACCTTACACATATAAGATCATATGAGTGCATAGAACCTGGGCCCAGACCAAGCCTCCTAGCCAACCAGCCTCTGTGCCCTGCCTATGTATATGACCCGGATTTCTGTCTAGATGTAAGCTTCCAGCATTTGCCCAAGCTGGAAGGCATTGTTTCTTTTTTTGATCATCTTTTAGCTAAACTTTAACAAACACCGATTAAATACTAACTGTGTACAGAAACACCATTCTACATGCTGGGGCAGACACATATATTGAGCTACAGTCCCTATCCTTTTGATGCTCACAGTCTAAGAGGGGGACAGGAGTACAAAAATAACTCAGTAATACATGCTAAGTGCATAAGTGAGATGCACAAATCACATATTATTTGACGTCTGGAAAGGATGAGCATCATGACTGATTAAGGAGTGGAGGAGGAATGGGTGGTATTAGAGAAGGTGGTATTGTAACCATTCTTAAAGAATGGGTAGAAATTTAACAGAGATTGGTAGGAGGATACTGCAGGCATGAGTAAGGTCATCCTCATCATCGTCATCACCACCACCGCCATAGCACTTTAAGGTTTGTAGAGCACTTTATGTTTATTATCTCATTGATCCAAATCACAATACTGTTAAATAGGTGCTATGATTATGCCCATTTTATAGATGAGGACACTGAGGCTGCAAGAATTTAAGTGATTTACCCAGGGTCATCCAGTTACTAAGTGTCTGAACTAGGATTTGAACTGAGATCTTCCTGACCCTGGGCAGCTAGGTAGTGAACTGAATAGAGTGCCAAGCCTGAAGTCAGAAAGAATCATCTCCCTGAATTTAAATCCAATGTCAGACATTAAGTGTATGAACCTGGGCAAGTCATTTAGCTCTGCTTGCCTCAGTTTCCTTATCTGTAAAATGAACTGGAGAAAGAAATAGCAAAATATTCTAGTATCTTTGCCAAGAAAATACCAAATGGGGTCACATAGAGTCAGATATGACTGAAAAAACTCAACAAGAACAGCAACTTCCTGACCCTGAGTCAGGTGCCCTACTCATTGTACTACCCAGCTATCTAGACAGAGGCAGGAGAGGCTGTGTACAAGACATCGAGTTTGACTAGAGTATAGTTATGAGATGAGGTTTGAAAATTAAGGTAGCATCACATAGTAGAGGGGTCTTGAATTCCAGACTAAGAAATCTGAACTTTACATCGTAGATAATGGGGAGCCACTGGAGGATTTTAAGCGGAGATTTTGACTGTTACCAAGTGTGTAACAAGAAAGGTTTACCTGACAGTGTTAAGAAGGATGGATTAGGTGGAGAAAGAGAGAGAGAATGGGAAGACTAGGTTGAAAGTTACTGTACTTTTCCAGGAGGGTGGTAATGAGGATTTGTGCTAAGGTGAAGGCAGTGGGAATAGAGAAGGGGCTATGGATGTGAAAGAGAGACCTCAGAGGTAAAATGGACAAGACTTGACAACTGCCTGGATAGGATCAAGATTTTAACATGGGAGGTTAGGTAAATGGTGATTGCACTAATTGCTGAGTCACCCTAGTCATATGAAACTTTCTGTGACCCTATTTGGGGTTTCCATGGTAAAGATGCTGGAGTGGTTTGCCATTTCCTTCTCCAGTTCATTTTACAGATGAGGAAACCGAGGCAAGCAGAGTTATGTAACTTGCTCAGGTCCAGTAAGTGTCTAAGGTCAAATCTGAACTCAGGTCCTCCTGACTCCAGGGCCGGTGCCCTGTCCACTACACCACCTAGCTGCCCTTTACAGTCAGAAGAAGTAACATTTTGCAGATTAGAAAGAATGAGTCCTAGAGAAATGAAATGACTTTCTCAGGTAGAAAGTAACAGAGCCTCGTTTCAAACCTTGTTCACCTAACTCTAATATTCCTTCCCCTATGCCATAACTGTTTCTCTTCGGTCCCCTTTCAGAAAACAGTTTTCAGTGCAGTTTGGAAAATGAAAGCTGAACTCTAAGTAAATAGGAAGGGAGAAGAAATGAGAATGGGGATAAAATGGTTAAGGGAAAGCTATGATGGAGCTGGAGAGACTTGAACATGTTTCCAGGGAGCTGGGAAGGAGTTCATGAAAAGGAAGACATGAAAGTTATTTGGGAAAGAGGGAAAGATCCAAGAAGTCAGGTCCTGGAGAAGGTAGGAGGAGATTAGATCCAAGGCACAGGGACTTAGGCATGAGATGTGACAAAGAGGAGGGAAGACGTCCAGATATCAAGCTTATAGATGTCTGCTGCACATTTCATTGGAGTGTCTACTTAAAGAATTTTCCTCAAAGCAGTTATTGAATACCAGGCATAAAGGACATTTTTAATCATCAGACTAAAGAAACTTAGACAATTGAATTTTCAATGAACAACTAAAGAAAAAATACAGACTTGGCAAAAGGTTCCTTTTAATTATGCCTTTTCCTCTACCCTAAAATACAAAAGAAACATTTCTGCTTTTTCTTCTTGGTTTAAAAAAACCCAAAACATCCTTCCAAACAGACCTTGCTTCCCAAAGGTTGACCTTAGAGTTGAAGACCTGGTGACCCAAGGCACCTGGTGACTCAAACCTTTTAAAATATCCATTTTTACTTTTTTCACCTCCTTGTCCAAATCAGCCATAGCCTTAGAGCCAAGGGCAAAGTGAGGGAAAACAGAGGATTCAAAGCAGAAAAAAAAATGATTTTTTAAATTTTTCTTTGACCTTGCTACTTGATTTTTCCTTGACCTTTTTGATGCCCCCAGGCAGGAGCAGGGGAGCTCCTTGGGGGTGGGAGGTAGGAGGGCAGGTAGACCACTGCCTGGGACAGAGCTGGACTTTTCCATGCAGAAAAAGCATCACATCAGGCAAAGTAGAGCCTCAGAGGTGCCTCTGGGCACAGGTTCAAGAGGGACCGGATCTGAAGGGCAAACAAGTCACTTGACAGTCAAGAAGGGAAGAAAGGAAGCACGGGTATTAGTAGCAGTAGCTGTAGCACCCAGGGGTCTCCAGAGACTGGGAAAGCCTCTCTTGACACTGGTATGATCCGAGGCACCTATGATCAGGCTACTAAATTCCTTTGTAGTTTGATCATCGCTTCCTATGTGACTGGAGACATTAGGAAGTAAGTGTGTTCAGTGAGTCAGAGAGCATAGGGTGAAATCAAAGCCTTGCTACTTTCTACTTGACTCTGAACCTTCATGTCTTCACCAATAAAATGATGCAAGCACCCCCACCCCCACTGAATGAGATGATCACCGAGGTCACTTCCATCTCTTGATCTAAGATTCCAAGTTTTACTTCATATGATCCCAAAGTCATCTTTCCCATATCTCCTAAATCTAATTGGTGAACAACAAAACCTAATTGATTAGTATCCCCTCCTCCAACTTTAAAGGCTGTTGTCCTAGGGAGCACAATGGGTTAGTCAGAATAGACCTGAGTTCAAATTCAGCTGCAGAAACTTGTTAGCTGTGTGATCTTGGGCTAATCACTGAACCTCCCTCTGCCTCACTATCTCTCTCTATTAAATGAGAATAATAACAGCAGGTACTTCTTAGGATTGGTGTGTGCTATCAAAATGTTAACTATTATTATTAGGGAGATGAGATCATTACTGGGTGCTTTAGGAAACACAGATCAAAACCAGGTTTACTATTTTCCCCAAGCGTCTATCCAAATCAAATTACTTCTTCAGAATACCCCAGGGCAGCCAGCTATGTAATATAATTTCTCTGACCCTCCCCACCCACCCCCAGACTCCCTTCATAACTCCTCATTGGGAACGTCTGAAATGCCTTTAACAAGGGACAGATATATTTATTACAAGGAATCTTTCCCTAGATAGGAGAAGAGGGAGGGATATATTTGGAAATAAAGGTGACACAAAAACTAAAGATAGAATAAAAAAAATTTTTTTTTTTTAATGAAGACAGAATCTTCAGTCTCAGATCAGGTTTCTAACGCCCCTAGGAGAAGCAACACAATACCGACATTCACACTATGGTATAAATTACCAGAGTCAGAGCCTGCCTGTCCAGAAAACAGGCTTCAAAAGGAAGAGAAGGGAAGACACAGGGCATTGGGAGAAAAGAGTGGTGCACAAGGTTCAAGGAAAGGGAACAAAAGAGGGAAAATGGTTACACACAAACACATACACACACACACACACACACACACACACACACACACACACACACAAAACACACGAACTCCCAAGACAAACTACATTGACAACTTTTCTGAGGGCTAACCTTGCTCTAGAATTCTCAGCGTTGCAGGACTCACACATCTGCAAAGTTATTTTAAGGGAGAAAATTGAAAACAGTCTCCAAGGAGAAGATACCGATGGAAAAAAGGAAGCCCTCCAGACATTTCTTTCGGATGTGAGGCCATTGACATCCATTCTGGGGGGGTGGGGGTGGGGGAGAATACATTATTGAAAAATACTTTTATGCCAACTATTCCCCTAGAAAGATGAGGCATTTCTGTCTCCCCTCTGTCCATCCATCTGTCTGTCTCCCTCTCTTTGTCTGTTTGCTCTGTCTCTGTCTCCCTTTGTTTATCTCCTGTCTGTCTGTCTCCCTCTCTCTGTCTCTCCCTCTTTCTGTCTCTGTCTCTCTCCCTCTTTCTGTCTCTCCCTCCCTCTCTCTCTGTTTCCTCTCTGTCTCTCCCTCTTTCTGCATCTTTCCCTTTTTCCATCTGTCGCCTTCTCTCTGTCTCTCCCTCTTTCTGTGTCTTTCCCTCTCTCTGTTTCTCTCCCTCTCTCTGTCTCCCTCCCTCTCTCTGTCTCTATCTCTCTCCCCCTCTCTCTCTGCCCTCCTTCTCTCTGCCTCTCTCTCTGTCTTTCCTTCTGTGTCTCTCCTTTCTGTCTCTCTCTGTCTCTCCCGCTTTCTGTGCCTCTCCCTCTCTCTGTCTCATTCCCTCTCTCTCTGTTTCTGTCTCTCTCCCTTTCTGTCTCTCTCCTTCCCCCTTCTTAACCCCTCTCTTTTTCCAGCTCTTTCAGAAGCTTCTTAATGCCAGCATTTCCCAAATAGAGATATTTGCAATCTCCAGAGGTGCCCAATCACAGAATCCAAAAGGTAACAGCATGAGGCAGGGGAAGGATAAGGAAAGCCTCCAAAAAGATGCACCCCATACCATTTAGCCAAAAAAAAATGCAAGATGAGCAAAATTTCAGGAAAAACAGCTCAGCCTGGCTTTAAGTCCCAACCTTTAAGTCCCATCAGAAACATTCAAACCTAATGCACAAGCTGGGGGAATTCACCTCACGTGCTCCCAACCCCACTGGCCTTGAGCTGTTCTCCTCAGGAAGGTGGTCAGGCTGACCACAGGTCTCTGGAGAGCTCTGTTTCTCTAGCAGAGACCTGACACTGGACTTGCCGTTTGTGTTTTCTCTTCCATTTTTTTAACCCCCTCCTCTTTGGTTAGAAAAATCTCTGTTTTCTGAAGTCTGAATGGTGAGACTGTAAGCTTGTTTTCCCTCCTGCTACATTTTCCACACAAGCAGGAAGTTAGAAATGAACGCTGAGCCACTGGGCCCCTCCCCACACACCCACTCACACGGGTTGAAGGGGGTAGGTTCCATAGATTCCTAGAACAGAAAAATCTTTCTCCAATATTTGTTTCTAATGTTCAGTCGATAAAATTAAGAATGATACATTTAAAGGCCTGTGCTAGATGTTGTGGTGGATTTAAAAGAAAAAAAAGACTCAGAAGAAAATTAGATTTCAACCTGAGTGTTTGAGGGGTAGCTGTATTGCTTATTAATTATTTGACTGAGACTTAATCATTTAGTTATATGGCTAGAGGAAGTGGTGAGTAAGAGAGCCAGACTTGGCCTCGGGAAGACCCAAGTTCAAATCCTACTTCAGACCCAGAGTGGCCCTGGGCAAGTCGCTTGCTTATCTCAATCTTAGTTTCCTCATCTGTAAAATGGGGGCAACGATAATAGCACATTACCTCAGGTGCTTGTTGTGAGCATCCAGTGAGACAACATGTGCATGGTGTTTTGCAAACATTAAAGTGCTGTATAAATACCCACTGTTATAATGAAGGGCCTCGGTTTTCTGTGAGTTGTGGTGATCATATCGGTTAAGTGAGTTTCCTCACCTAACAATTCCCTTTGTCAATGAAATCACAGGTCTAGTCCCTATCCCTGGCTCTACCTTTATCCCTGTCCCTAATGCAGGTACCGCTTAGCAGCTTCGCACAGTATTGACTGACTACTGCCTACCTCATGGGGGCAGCTAGATGTCCCAGTGGACAGAGGACCAGGCCTGGAGTCAGGAGGACCTGAGTTCAAATCCAGCCTCAGATATTTACTAGCTGTGGGACCTTGAACAAGTCACTTACTGTTTGCCTCAGTTTTCTCATCTGTAAAATAAAGGAAGAAAATGGCAAACCACTCCAGTATCTTTGCCAAGAAAACCCCAAATGGAGTCACAGAGCGTCAGACATGACTGAAAAGATTGAACAACTACAACTGCCTATCTCAGAGCTGGTATGAAGAATGCCGTCTAGAAAAATGTAAAGCATTTTGGAAAATCTATCAGCTAAGATACCACATAAAAGGGCTGCAGGCAGTTGGCTAAATTTCTCTCCAGATCTCTTCCAATTCTCTTTCAATTCTTCTGATTGTCTTGGGGTGAAGATAGGGACCTGGAAGCCTCAGTTGAGTGTTAAAAGTCTTCCCTCTGCTCTTCAGCATTTTGGAATGTTCTTTTTATGGAAGTGTTCTTTCCTTCCCCCATCTTCATATTCCACTCCACTCCCCATTCTCCATCTCTCAGGTATCAGTGAGAGAATGACTGGGGTAGATCCAGGCTTTAGTGGTACCAGATGTAGTCATAGATGGCCCCAACTTTGGAGGCTCACACAATTATGATTTTAGAGCAGGAAATGGCTTCTTTCCTCGTAAACTTGCCCTGGTTCATTCAGATAGTTAGTGATGGAGCTAGTTCTCTAATTCCAAATCCAGAGTTGTTTCCACTGAAGAATAAACAAACAGAAAACCTCACTATACACTTTGGACTATGACCACAGTCTCAGCTTGGATGTGTGAAATCAGTCAGTCAACAAACATTTAATGAGTGCTTACTATGCATCTGTATGAAGCTCTGCTGACACAAACCACAGTCTTTGCTTTCACATTCTAATGGGGGTACGACCCACAGATAAACAAGATACTGTATATACAGTGTAAACGGAAGATACACTCAGAAAGGACAGTGGCAATGGGGGAGGGGAAGGGGGGGAAAGATGGAAAAAGACCTTCCAGAAGGTAGAATTTCAGTTGAGTCTTGAAGGAAGCCAGAAAGGAGAACATGAGTAAAGAAAAAAGATATAGAGAAATGATGATGGAGAGGAAGGACTGGTTTCCTATTTCCTCAGACCATCCTCATTTCTTTTAACAACTGAGCTAGTAGAGGATTTCCTAGTTCCAATGAATTTTACCACCATCTTAAAGGGCCAGACCAACATGAAGACCAGTCCACATCTCTCCAGCAGCTTCAGGAAGAAATACTTCTACCAGTATGGAGTATGGGTCACTCTATCCTTCCTTCCCTCCTCCCATCTCTCTTACTTCCCAAAGCTCCAGTTGGGGTTAATGTATAGGCATCTTTGGACTACAGAAGGTCAGGGTTAAGCCATGCCTCTGCTCACTCATTCCCTATTATCTTCTAAGTACATATCAGATTCTTTTGCCCGGTATTAAAGACCCTCCACAATATGGTACCACCCCACATTTCCAGTGGTATTCCATACTGCATGTGGTATGTATAGTTCAGACACACAGGGATTTTGTCCCACAATCATACTCTGTACTTTCCGCACGCCTTTGCTTACACCATTCCCTACGCTTAGAATGTCTTCCCTTACTGTTTTTGCTTTTTAAACTCTGAATTGTCCTTGAAAATCCTTCTTAAATGCCATTCCTTCCATGAACCTTTCCTGATACCTCCAAACCCCCTCAGATCTGATCACAAGATTAGGTCAAAAGCCAGAAATACTTAGCTTCTGTAGGTAAAACATAAAATCCAGGAATGTAGCTCTGGATGTAAAAGAGACACTAGTAGTGCCCTTGGGTTCTGCTTTATCTCTGTGTCTTTATATCCACAAACGTACACATGCTCACTAATTTACATGGGATAGCAGAAATTTTGGAATTGAGAAGTTGGAATATCCCAAGTCCTAGAGGTCTTACCAGGTATTGGGCAAATAGCTGATAAACAGACGATGACTGGCTATAGCCTAGCCTTCAGAGATTAATTAAGGTGTTCTCTAGTTAGCCAGGGGCAGCTGGGTGGTGCAGTGGATAGAGTGCCAAGTCTGGAGTCAGAAAGACTTAGCTTACTGAATTCAAATACAACCTTACACACTTAACAGATGGGTGACCATGGGCAGCTCACTCAACCATGTGTGCCTCAGTTTCCTCATCTATAAAATGAGCTGGAGAAGGACATGGCAAATCTCATTGGTATCTTTGCCAAGAAAATCTCAGATGGGGTCGCAAAGAGTCAGAAATGATTGAATAACAACACTATTTTAGCTAGGAAGACTCATAGGTGGAGGGCCAGTCGGCTATGGTTTTGAGGGGATACAGATTCATGGAATACCTTGAATTTGGGATAGTCTCATAGGATCTACTCTGAGTTTGAGGTGAGTCTTCAGTTACTACCTGACCTCATTATTCTTCTGACTTCACAAAATTCTGTGTACTGCACCTCCTTTATATGTAAATCACCATCATCATCATCACTGATAGAGGCTTTAAAGTTTTCAAAGTACTTTGACAATATTATCTCATATTATTATCTTATAATTATTTGATCTTAATAACAATCCTGAGGTAGGTGTTACTATTATTATTCACATTTTACGGTTGAGGAAACTGAGGCAGATAGATGTTAAATGACTCTCACAGGGTCTCTCAGCTAGTAAGATTCTGAGGCTAGCTTTGAACTTAGGTCTTCCTAACTCCAGGTCCAGCACTCTATCCACTGCACCATCTGGCTGTATTATTGTATATTCTAGTTAACCTGTGTTTATATTTTGTTCTGCCCTACCAAACTGTAAGCATGTGGACAAGGACTTTGTCATATCTAAGCTCTAGTCTCCTCATTAGTATCCAGCATGACGGACTTCTCCTGAGTAGGCACTTAATATGTTTGTTGCATTGAATTGAATTGACTTTTTCTTACTCATTAAATTTAGTTTTCCTAAACGAAGATTGAATACACACACAGACCTACCAATTGCATTCCTATTCTACCACAAATTCAAAAGCCTTGAGTGACAGATCTATAACTCCAGTTATCTTGGAGGCTAAACCTGGTAGATCTTTCAAATCCTGGAGTTCTGAACTGCTATGGGTTATGCCAACTGGGTGTTGACACTAAATCTGGCAATTTCTGGTGAGTCTCTGGGAGCAGGGGATTACCAGGTTGCCTAAGGAGTAGCAAATCAGCTTAGATCAGAGACAAGAGAAGATTAAAGCTGCTACGCCAGTCGAGAGTGGAATCAGGCCTATGAATAGCCTCTGTACTTCCATCCGGGGCAAGATGGAGAGACTCAGTCTTAAAAAATAAGCAAACAAAACTTCAAGTGACTCTCTATTGCCTACAGAATAAAGACAAGACTCCTATGCCTAGCTTTTAAGATTCTCCACAATCAGACCCCACTTTTATCAGACCCCAGATTTATCTCTCACAACACCCCCCAAGGGACTCTCTGCTTTGGCCAGGCCAGTTTGCTCAATGGTCCCTGTAAGCACTGTGCTCCTTCTTACTTCCGCATATGTTGTTCCTCCAGTGTAGCACTTCTCTCCTCCAATTGTCTTCATCCATCTGAATCTCCCCTGTCCTTTAGGGCTCAAGACAATTTTCACCTCCCTGAAACCTGGTGGTCTTTCTCTTCTTTGAACTGAAAACACATGTTTATATCACTTGTACTTGATACTTAGTCATGTCCTCCCTGGTTCTGTCTTTTTATCACTTTATCCAAGTCTGGTCTTCCCAACTAGAATAAAAGCTCTTTGAAGTCAGGGACCCTATCTCTCATTTCTTTGCATCCTCCATATCACAAAGCACAAGGCTGGGCACACAGTAGGATGTCAATAGATATTTGTGAAAAGGAGTTCTCATTGGTTATAGTCTGCATAGCCTTTCCTAAACCCAGCTATGAATCACACGTGGTTCAAAATTTCATATCTGGAGGCATGGGGGCAATTCTCATTAGAGGAAAAATTCTGGCTTGATTAGAAATTGTATGGAACCAGATGTGACTCCCCTGATCCTTCCATAAACCCACACCTGGACAATTGATCCTATAACATCTGTGTGCTCAATTATGACAAACAGCAAGGTGAACCATTTGGGTTTTAGGGCTTTCACCCTAAGGTTACCACATTATCCCTCACCTTTCAGCACTGCAGGAATTACAGAAATAATTTTATGTGAGCAGGATGCTCTCAGAAAAACCTGGACAGACTTACATGAACTGATGTAAAATGAAGCGAATAGAACTAGAAGTTTGTACACAGTAACAGCAATATTGTATGGTCATCAACTGTGGAAAAACAGCTATTCTCAGAAATACAATGATCCAAGACAACTCTGAAGGACTTATGGTGAAAAATGACATCTACCTCCAGAGAAAGAACTGATAGAGTCTGAATGGAGATCAAAGCATACTTTTTAAAAACTTTATTTTTCTTGGGGTTTTTTTTTGGTCTGTGTTTTCTTTTACAACATAACTAATATGAAAACACATTTTGCATGACTACACGTGTATAATCTATATTGAATTATTTGCCTTCTCAATGAAGAGGAAGGGGAAAGAGGAAGAGAATTTGAAACTCAAAATTTAAAAAGAAAATAAAAGTTAAAAATTGTCTTTATATGTAATTGGGGGAAAATAAAATACTGGATGAATAATTATTTTTTAAATTTTATTTATTTATTTATTTTAAATTTTCAACATTCATTTCCACAAAATTTTCAGTTCCAAATTTTCTCCCCATCTCTCCCTTCCCCCATCCCAAAATGCCTTGCATTCTGATTGTCCCTTCCACCAACATGCCCACCCTTCTAACACCTCTCCCTTCCCTTATCCCCATCTTCTCTCTTGTCCTATGGGACAAGATAAATTTCTATACCCCATTACCTGTGTTTCTTCTTTCCCAATTGTACACAAAAACAATTCTCAACATTTATTCCTAAAACTTTGAGTTCCAACTTCTCTTCCTTCCTCCCTCCCCACCCATCCCCACTGAGAAGGCAATCAATTCAACATAGGCTATATATGTGTAGTTTTGCAAATGACTTTCATAATAGTCATGTTGTGTAAGACTTCCCTCCATGCTATCCTGACCCCATTTCTTCTATTCTCTCTTTTGATCTTGTCTCTCCCCAAGTGTTGACTTCTAATTGCTCCCTTCTCTCATTTGCCTTTCCTTCCATCATCCCCCCCACCCTGCTTATCCCTTTCTTCCCTACTTTCCTGTAGTGTAAGATAGATTTTCATACCAAATTGAGTGTGCATGTTGTTCCTTCCTTGAGCCAAATGTGATGAGAGTAAGCTTCACTTTTTTCCTCTCACCTTCCCCCTTTTCCCCTTCACTGGAAAAGCTTTTTCTTGTCTCTTCTATGAGAGATAATTTGCCCCATTCCATTTCTCCCTTTCTCCTCCCAATCTATTCCTCTCTCACTCCTTAATTTTATTTTTTTTAGATATGATCCCTTCCTATTCAAATCACTCTGTGCTCTCTGTCTCTCTGTCTCTCTGTCTCTCTCTCTCTCTCTCTCTCTCTCTCTCTCTGTGTAATCCCTCCAACTCCTCAGATACTGAGAAAATTTTCAAGAGCTACAAATATTATCTTTCTATGTAGAAATGTAAACAGTTCAACTTTAGTAAGTCCCTTGTGATTTCTCTTTCCTGTTTACCTTTTCATGCTTCTCTTAGTTCTTGTGTTTGAAAGTCAAATTTTCTTTTCAGTTCTGATCTTTTCATCAAAAATGCTTGAAAGACTTCTATTTCATTGAATGATCATTTTTTCCCCTGAAGTATTATACTCAATATTGCTGGGTAGGTGATTCTTGGTTTTAATCCTACTTCCTTTGACTTCTGGAATATTATATTCCAGGCCCTTTGATTCCTTAGTGTAGAAGCTCCTAGATCTTGTGTTATCCTGATTGTATTTCCACAATACTCAACTCGTTTCTTTCTAGTTGCTTGTAGTATTTTCTCTTTGACCTGGGAACTCTGGAATTTGGCTACAAATTCCTAGGAGTTTCTCTTTTCAGATCTCTTTCAGGAGGTGATCAGTGGTTTCTTTCAATATTTATTTTGCCCTCTGGTTCTAGACTATCAGGGCAGTTTTCCTTGATAATTTCATGAAAGATGATGTCTAGGCTCTTTTTTTCATCATGGCTTTCAGATAGTCCCATAATTTTTAAATTGTCTGTCCTGGATCTATTTTCCAGGTCAGTTGTTTTTCCAATGAGATATTTTACATTATCTTCCATTTTTTAATTCTTTTGGTTTTGTTTTGTAATTTCTTGGTTTTTCATAAAGTCATTAGTTTCCATCTGTTCCATTCTAATTTTTAAAGAACTATTTTGTCCAGTGAGCTTTTGAACCTTTTCTTCCATTTGGCTAATTCTGCTTTTTAAAGCATTCTTCTCTTCATTGGCTTTTTGGACCTCTTTTTCCAATTGAGTTAGCCTATTTTTAAAGGTGTTATTTTCTTCAGCATTTTTTTGGGTCTCCTTTAGCAACCTGTTGACTTGCTTTTCATGATTTTCTTGCATCTCATTTCTCTTCCCAATTTTTCCTCCACCTCTCTTACTTGATTTTCAAAGCCCTTTTTGAGCTCTTCCATGGCTTGGGACCATTATGTATTTATTTTAGAGGTTTCCTCATCTGAAAGGATGGGAGAGAATACCTGTTCACCAAGAAAGTAACCTTCTATAGTTTTATTTTTTTTCCTTTTTTGGGCATTTTCTCAACCAGTTACTTGACTTTTGGGTCCTTTGTCAAGAGTAGGGTATACTCTGGGGGCCTGTAAGTTCTCAGTTCCTCCAGGGTGGTACAATCAAGGGAGAGGAGTCCTCCTCCCAGTGCTGTGCTGCCAAGGCTGAGCTGGGCTCCACTCCGTATTTCAGTGCAACAGACCTTTCCATCGGTCTTCCAGGTTACCCTGGGCTGGAAATCTCCTCCACTCCATTGTTGTGTGGCTCCTACTGCTCTAGAATTTGTTGAGAGTCTTTCTTTACAGGTATTTTATGGGCTGTGGGGGAAGAGCTCAGGTATGTGCGTCTTTCTATTCTGCCATCTTGGCTCCACCCTGAGATGAATAATTTTTTAAAAAGAAATAATTTCAGGTCAGTGCTTGGAGTGAAGACAGATATGGTCATAAAGACAAGGTAAGACGACTGGATCTCACCGTAGGATTGGGGCAGGCCTAAGAGCATAGACAAACCTGAGTTTGTCCTAGAATCAGGGAAGCACCTGGGACTTACAGATAAAGTGCAGCCAAGAACTGAGAGCTCAGTGACTAGTATGGGGTAAGTTACATACCAGTCCCCAAAAGAGGTCAGAGCAAAGCTATAGACTGAATATCAGGTAGATAGTTGGGTATTTAGGAGAGCATAGATACCTTTCAGCAAGACAAGGTAGGAAGTCAAATGACTGTACAGACAGGAACCAAAGGTCTAAGAACCAACGGAAAAGGGCAGAAAAAAGAGAACAAAAGATTTGAGGCAGAAACATCAAGTTGACCATGATTTTGATGAAAACTCCTCTCCTAGTCAGTTGTTATCTTAATAGGTTTCCTGTAGGAGCTAGGGCATGTCTAATCTAGGACCTACATGCAGAATCTGGGAAATAATAACTGACATTTACATAGCATTCTGTGACGACAAAGCTCTTTACATATTTTAATAATATGTATGTATTTTATTAATTATTAATAATGTATGTATTTTAATAATCAATCATCTGATCAATCATGAGGATGTTCTCCTCATTTTATAGATGAAGAACCCAGACAGTCCAGGCAGCTTGTCAAAGGATTTCATAGCTTGTTGGTAGCAGAGTAAGAACTCAAACCCAGGTATTCTATACCAAGTCCATTTCTTTTTCTGGCCCATCACAATGGTTCAACTTGGCTAGAGATAATGTGTGTATGGAAAATAAGGTTGAAGGAGAACAATATACAAAAAGCTCTTAACATAGTGCCTAGCATATTGAACTGACTGATTATAATTATGCAAATGTAAGTAAAAATACCACTAAAAGAAAGCCCAAATCAGAATTCAGTTATCCCTCCCACATCGAGACTTTCACCATCATGCTTTTGATACATCGCGGATTGGCATAAATTAAATGGGAATTTGGGGAGTTTTATGGAAGCTAAAGACGACATGTGAAGGCCAGTAGATGTTGCAGAAAAAAGTTCAGAAATTAAGAAATGCATAAAATATATGCATAGTCTTATAATTCAGACTTCTTCTCTGGGATGAAGGGAGGGCCAAAAATTTTTATTGGATTTTCCAGAGTGTGGGGGCACTGTTTCCCCCCTTGATGTGGAAGGGATTGTAATGAGCAGTGTTGGTCATGAAGAACAGATAATGAACATATTCTTAAGGATCTTTAAGTCAGAGGGAAAAGCTGTAAAAATATCTGTAACTAGAGAAGTTGGGCCGGTGGATCACTTGAGCTCAGAAGTTTAGAGCTGCCGGAGGGCTAAAGCCAGTCAGGTCACTATACTAAGTCCAGCCAATAGGGTAAACTCTCAGGTAAGAAGTCACTAAGCCATCTAAGGAGGGATGGACTCACCCAGGTAGGAAACAGAGCAGGTCAAAGATTTCATGCTGATAAGGAATGGGACTGGGTCCCTGAGAGGCCACTGCACTTCTAGCCTGAGTGAGATAGGGTGCCTTTAGTTTCCCTTAAAAAATAAAATAAAGTTTTAATAGCATTTCTCTTAGTAACAACAACAAAAAACCTGGAAACATTGCAGATGCTCATCAATTAAGGAATGACTGAAGAAATTGTGTAATATGAATGAAATGGAGTGTTTTTGTGCCATAAAAAACAATGAAAGTGAAGAATACTGAAAAACTTAGAAAGTTTTGTAAATTGATGCAATGCAAAGCAAACAGAACTAGGAGAAAGATACATACAATAATCACAATAAAGTAGAAGTAAAAAGTGATAAAAAAACACCAGAACATTGACCAAGGTGATGACTTCAAAGGACTGAGGCTGAAAATGACTAGAGAGATGGCACTCTTAGGTATGGGATGACAAACATTGTTAGACCTGTCCAACCTGCTTGTCAGGTCATCTGATTATCAGATCATTCCTTTCCAAACAGAAGCAGTCATTGGAAAATGACAACGATGTTTAAAAATAGAGCATCACCGAAACACTTGTTAAAAATTAATGAAAGAAAAAAATCTGCCCATAAAAGGTTTGGGGGAAATTAGTAATATTACAACATATGTGGGGCAGCTATGTGGTGCAATAGATAGAGCGTCAGGACTGGAGTCAGGAAGACCTGAGTTCAAATGTGGCCTCAGACACTAGCTGTATGATCCTCAGCAAGTCACACCCTGTTTGCCTCAGTTCCTCATCCGTAAGTCAGAGAAGGAAATGGCAAACCACTCCAATATCTTTGCCAAGAATCACAGAAAGTTAGACACAACTGAAAATGATATATTTTTCTTAAAAAACACACAAATAATAAAATATACTTCCTCTTCTTGATTAAGAAGTGGGAACTATGGATGTAGAATGTTGTATGTGCTGTCAGATGTGGTTTTACTTTGTTATTTTTCTAATTACAAGGGAGAATTGAATTTGTTGAATGTGGACACACACCTTGGGAATGCAAGCAAGAAAACAAAAAATGTCTTTTACATTAAAACTTTGTTTTTTTAAAGAAAGATGAATCTTGACAAAACTAATGCTTTTGAAAACTCAAGAATGATCCCAGAAGATTAGGAAAGGACAAATATGCAGACCATGTGTTGTTGTTCTTTTAAAGAGAGAAGAATGATGCTGCTTATTATTAATTCTCCAACCACACTCCCAAATTGTTAAATATTACTGGAGGAAGTTATAACACCATGCCAACTAGGTCTAATACAAATTCACATTATCTAATCTAAACCAGACCCTCCATGCTAAAGTGTTTCTGTGTCTCTCTGGTATTGATGATGATGATAGCTAGCATTTATATAATGCATTAAGATTTGCATAGTGCTTTACAAATTTGGCTGCATTTGATTCTCACAACAACCTCGACGGTAGCTGCTAACATGATTATCCTTGTTTTACAAAGTAAATTTCTAAAGCAAACAGAAGAAACTTGCCTACAGTCACACAGCTAGTAAATCTGAACTCAAGTCTTTCAGTTCTATCCACTGTGCCACCTATCTTCATAGCTTTATTCCCCTTCATGAACTATATATTCCCTAATCCTTTGGTTGTTCATGTTCTCTCTGTCCTTAACATTTCATGTTCTTTACTTATTTATATACATATTGTATCTGCCCCCTCCATAAAATGTGAGCCCCCTTGAGAGCAGGGACTATTTTATTTTTGCTTCTGTATTCCCAGCAACTAGCACAGTACTTTGTAAATAGTGGCTTAATAACCATGTAGTTAATTGAATTGAACCAACTAATTATCTTAACTTGGATATTTAGGAAGAAAACAAGCTATCTGCAGTGGGCAGGTGTGGAGAATGGGAGAGGCAGGGCAAAGATGGAAAGGGACCTGCTGGGCATGACAAATATAGTCCCAAGAGAATAATCTGACTTTAGAATTATACTTTAGTCAGGCTATCACTTTGGTTAAAATCCAAAAGTAAAGGCTATTTTTCTGAAAACTTTATAAAGGCAGAAAAATGACCAGTATTTGCTTTGTTATTGACTACCGTATCTGATGATACACGAGTCTACCTTTTGAAAATGGTTTCCTTCGAACTCTATGTGTGTACCAATTTTTAGATCAGGTAAACCATTAGAGCAGCTATGATATTTCTCTGCTGATACAACTTTCTTTAGTCTGTTACTTCATTAAACAATGTTGCTAATGGGCTACCCATTAGCCACCACCAGAAGAGGAGTAATTGTGATCCTGATGAGAGTCCTAGAGTATGGAAATCATGGAAAATATGGTGAACTGATACAATGAGCATCAGTCAAAATGTGATTTTTTTTTAACTTTGAATTTCATGCTAATCTATGTGCCACAGTTAATACCCCTCAATAGAAAGGCTGTTTTTCTGCTATTATTTTAATAATTCTATTTTACACAATTATACATTATATAAAATTATATCACATATTTTATTAAAATAATAACTTATATAATACATTACATCATAATATAATGCTATAATGTGTTGCCCATCACATTATGTCATATTGTGTTACATAATATATAAATTCTATTTCTAGAATTATAATTATTTTTTTCTCAGATCTGTGATTTTATCAGTGTAATGAGCTAAAGCATAATGAACCCCATTACAATGAATGTGAATGTTCAACTTGTCAGAAACTTAGAGGGTTAATGGACATACCTGTGGTCACACAGCTTGAATGTTATCAGAGATTAGATTAAACCCAGGTCTTCCTAACTTCAAAGTCAACCTTGTATTCACCACACCATGCCTCCTCTTAGTTTTATTTTCCAAATATTACTTGATAAATGAGCACGTACAAGTAGACTTCGGCCAGTCCTTATTGGTGATGATCATTAATTCAGCTAAACTCCAAATTTCTGGTATATTATCAGAAGTGCTGGATTTGGAGTGAGAAGGAGGATTTAGTTCCAGTTTTGTCATTGACTTGAGGTGACCCTCTGACCTTGAGAAAAACCACTTCATTTCCATGAGCTTCCATTTTCCTATCTGTAAAATGGTGGGGTTGGACTAGAATATGGAGATCAAATGAGATAACTTATGGAAAACACTTTACGAGCCTTAAAGCTGTATATAAATGCTAGCTGTTGTTGTCATTTTCACCATCATCATTATTCTTATCTAAAGTCCTTTCTATTGTTTCAGAATCTCCCAATAGCTAATAGTTTCCTCCTTTGTCAACCCTGCTGTTGCAACAGCATTTTCTTGACTCCAGAGCCTGAGGCCCCCTTGGCAAAAGCTGATGACCCTTCTTGCTCTGACATCATGACACAAGATGGAGGCTGATGAAGCCCAATATTAATTGGTGGGACAAACTCCCTCTATAAAAAAACCATCTGCTCCCAAAAGGAGAACAACCCTTTTAACAACGGCTGCTTGCCAAGATTCAAGATCACACGTGCCTTCTATAGGCACACCTCCCAGCCCCCACCCCCTTCCCCAATTTGATTAAAGTTTCTGTTCCTCATCGCACCCTTTGGCTTACGGCTCAAGGTTTACTAGCTGCTCCAGAGCGCTTTATAAGGCTCAGCTTGGGCGGCCACCACAGAATTCTTCCACATTATGCAATTTCTTGATTAGCTGAGACTAGAGGTATTTCAAACTGAAGTCCAGGATTATTACATAAAGCCATCTCATGATTGTTACAGCTGTTATTTTAATGTATTACTCAGCTGGTGAGAATTTTTTTTTTATGAAGGGTATTATATAGGCTCACCTTGTGTCATATAATTCAACATATTTTCACAATTAGGAAGCTGAGAGTGCATTCTGCTCCTGGCTCATCCCCAAACTCTTATGCATGTTTTTGAGGCTGGGAATGAAGGGACCAAGCCATGACTATTTTTTTCTTTGCTTCTCTTGCAAAGGACATCTTTCTATACCAGCATCGTGAGATTTAGACCCAAAGGGAACCATTGGGATGATCAAGTTCAATCTTTTCTTTTATAAAGGAGAAATCTAAGGTATGGAGAGAGGAGATTACTTTCTCAGGATCATCTGGGTAATTGGTCTCCTTTTGGTTTATGAGATAGATCAGTAGCTAGAAAGATTTCATTTACATAGCCCACCATCAGAGACTCACTGAAAGTTTGAACTGGAAGTAAGTATTATTGAATTCAAGTCTCTCATTTTTTTACAGACAGGCTCTGTTAAATGTGGCCAGTCTAGAGAGAAGATGCTTGCAGAGATAGGGTGCCATTTCTTAGGTCAAGTGACTTAAGATCATGGGTTTAGACCTAGGAGGGAATAGTCCATTTAAGGAATCAAGGTAGCCATTGAGTTCAATCCTTTCATACTGCAAATAAAGAAACTGAAGTGTAGACAGTAGTAATAGCTAACATTTATGTAGTGACCATGTGTCAGACACTGTGCTAAGTGCTTTACAAACAGTATCCCATTTGATCCTCACAACAACCCTGAGAGTTAGGTGCTATTATTATCTCTAGGTGAGGAGGAGCACCTAGATGATGCTGTAGATAGAATCAGGAAGACCTGAGTCTGAATCTGACCTCAGACATGCACCAGCAGTGTGACCCCGGGCAAGTCATTTAACTCTGTTTGCCTCAATTTCGTCATTTGGAAAATGAACTGGAGAAGGAAATTGCAAACCACTCTAGGATCAATGCCAGGAAAATCCCAAATGGAGTCATGAAGAATTGGACACAACTGAACAACAGTAGATGAGGAAACTGAGGCAAATAGAGGTTAAGAGACTTGCCCAGAGTCACACAGCTAGTAAATGTCTGAGACAGGATTTGAAACCAGATTCTTCTGACTTCAAGGCCAGAGCCCTAGCCATCTCACTATTCTACCTATCATATATTTTAAATTAAATTTTATTTTTCAGATCCATATTTTTCCCTCCCACCCTATCTTCCCCACCACAACTGAGAAAATAAGAAAAATAAAACCCCTGTTAGTAACATACAGAATCAAGAAAAACAAATTCCATAACTGACCATGTCTATATATGTGTGTGTGTATGTATATATGTATGCATGTATATTACATAATTACATAATTCTATATTATATAAACATATAACATAAATATATTAGCACAGATAAATATTTCTATGTAAATATGTGAATAACTATAAATATATAAAGAAATTGTGGGGGGTGTGTGTATGCACTTCCAATCTATCAGCTCCCTATCTGAAGGTGGGAGCACATCTCATCAAGAGTCCTCTGGCATTGTGGTGGCTTACTGTGTTTATCAGAGTTTCTGCGTTTTCCAAACTTGTCCCTACAGTACTGCTATTATTGTACGCCTTGTTCTCCTCGTTCTGTTCACCGTACTCTGCATCAGCTCATACAAATTTCTCTGAAACCATTCCCTTTATCCTTTCTTACAGCACAAAGAACAAGGAAGACACTTTCCTTACATATTTTTTGAAGATTAGGGTCTTATCTTAGTGAAGAAAAAAAATCTGGGAACTAATCCCCAGAAAGCCTCCTGCTTCAGCGGGAAGGACGTGGTAAATTCCTCAGCACAGGGATTTCTTCCATCTCAGTCATACCAGGAAGTTCTGTGGCCTCGGATCTTCCCAGTTTGTTCTCAACATCCCATGAGGAGACTGTGCTACCGTGGTCTTCTGCTGAACCAATGACCTTCCTGATTGCGGCTCCATGAATCTGTCCCTTCTTGTTCCTAGAAGTCTTTGGAATCTTGACACAGTTAGACTTCGTGTGAATTTGAAGACTTGGTGACTTCTTGTGATCAGGTCTGCCTCTTTTGGGACCTGGTGCCTCATGAGAAAAGTAGTTACCTTTCCTTAATTGAGTACCACAATAATTGCTTCTCCATGAGTCTGTCCCCTTCCTATACTTAGAAGTCTTCGTAGCCTTGACAAAGTTAACACAATGTTTCACGGGAATTTGAAGTCTTAGTGGCTTACCTGTAATCGGGTCTGTCTCTTTTGGGGTCTGGGGTCTCATGAGAACTGGAGCTACAAATTGAATAGATTCATGTTCATCACAACCCACTAGGAAATGGAGGCTTGCCTTCATCTGACCTTCAAACCAAAGTCAAAAAAAGAAAAGAAAAGAAAAATGTTTTTTACAGGAGATCAAGTACCGAAGAGTATAATCGAAGAATAAAAACAATTTTAAAAGAAACAGAAGTATAGCTTTCTTTCCTGATAGCCTGTGGCTCAATGTGGTTTTCAACCCATATCAATTGTGTTCTTTGGAACAATCCTCACCTATAATTAGCTTCAGAACTGTAAGTATGGGGTACACTTATGTGAAAGGGAAAAAAGAACAAGGTGTGTAGGAGGAGGGGAGCTGAGGGAGCTCCAATGGGATGGGCTCACATTTCTCAGTAAAATAGGAAATAAGATCATCTGCTGTGAGTGTAGGTGGAGCCAGGGGCATTAGGCAAGGGGAGAATTAGAACAGGCACAGCTCCAGTGCTGGGAGAAACAGAGGCAGCGGACTAAAGAGGAGATATGAATAAGCACTGCACTTGGACTTTCTGCTCTGCTATTACAGTAAATTATTTAGATGGTGTGGGTATGATGAGAAGATTGGCTGCCTATCTAGCAACTCCAAGTGTTTTTCCCTTTTAGCCCACCCAGGGTCTCTGAACAAGGAACAAACTGAAATTTCAGGGTATTTAATGTCTCAAAGCCCTAAGTTAAATTTCCTTCTGAGAATAATCCAAACTATGGGATGGCATTGGGTTGAAGGACTTTAGGACCTTGTGGAAAAGTGGCACCAACAAGAAGAGAAAAAATGAATTAATTCCTTATGGACTTCTGGGAGGATTTTGTTTGCTTTCTCTATTGCTTATGAACCCCTGCGAGTACTCTACATTTTCTTAGGAGTGAAATAAAGACTGACTTGGATCCAGTAAGTGTATTGTCACCTTGAGTACTTCTAGGGACCCTTTTCCCACATAAATAGAAATCAAAAAAATAAATGAGATGTTTTTAAAGCACTTTGTTAATCTTAAAGTGCTATGGAAATGCTAACTATTATCATGGTTATTATTAACTAGATATCAGCAATGACCAGAGATTTCTCAGGGTAAACTCTCAATGGGGATAAAATGAACCAGAGAGAGTGAATGAGAGAGAGAGAGAGAGAGAGAGAGAGAGAGAGAGAGAGAGAGACAGAGAGAGAGAAAGATTGGAACCAGATTGTCCTGGGTCTCCATGAGTTCAGAGTAAGGGAGGCCTGGGCCACAGGTTACATTTTGTTTTTGTGAATTCCATATTATCTCCTCCTCCAAAATGACAACATTAAGCATATTGTACAGAAAAGTCTAAAGTGCATTAGGGGTAAGAAGGGAGAGCTTAGATTTTGAAAATATTCTCTCTCTGTGGTGATGACCAATCATCAAATGAACTTCTGAGCTAGATAGAAAACCCTCTCTATTTATAGATCCTATATATGTGGGTTTGAAGACTTGCGCCAGGTCCAGAGTCATCCCTCAGCACACTAGGAAGTATAGATTTGCCTTCATCTGACCTTCAAACGAAAGGGGAAAAAAAGGAAAAATAGTGTTTTGTGCAGCTCATACTGATTCAACACAGGCTAGTGCAAGGGTAGGGAACCTGGGGCCTCAAGGACACATGTGGCCCTCTAGATCCTCAAGTGCAATTCTTTGACTGAACCCAAACTTCACAGAACAGATTCCCTTAATAAAAGGATTTACTCTGTAAAAGTTGGACTCAGCCAAAAGGCTGGACCCAAGGACCTAGAAGGTCACATGTGGCCTCGAGGACAAAAGTTCCCCATCGCTTTGCTAGTGTTTTGGGAGTGAGAGACAATATTTGAAGCACTAAGATTTAATGAGTAAATAAGGTGTTGGTCTTGGAGTCAGAAAATCCTAGGATTGATTGCATTCTGGTTGTGACTATCTATGTGACCATGAACAAATTTTGTTCAACCCTCAGAGCCTCAGTTTCTTCATCTGTATGTAAGGACATGACAATATGAGTATCAGCGATTTCATTGAGTTGTTGTGAGGTTCAAATGAGAGGGATAATGGATGTAAAAGCACTATGCCAGCCACCACTTCTGAGCTAAGCTCTTAGAAGCCATCTCGTCCAACCCCATCATTTATTGATAAAGAAGTAGAAGCCCAAAGCTAAGCAAGGTGGTTTGTCAAAGTTCCATTATTTGTCTGCTTGTTGCCTCTCTCCATTAGATAGCGAGCTCCTTGAGGACAGATTTCTTTCTTTTGCCTCTTTTTGTATCCTGAGCAACTAGCATAATGCCTGGTACATGGTAGGCACTTGATAAATGTTGTCTGACTGACTGATGGATTAGAGACCCTATCAGTCAAAGGATGCCTGTAACAGGGGCTAATCTCTTTTAACATTTTGTGAACCCACTGTAGCCTTTGCTCTGTGGTCTTTCCATTCACTTCTGTTGCTTAAAAAGCAGGAAAGATACTCACTGAACAAAGGGAGTGAGTTCAATAAATTGTGTACGGCCTGACAGTCATCTAGGAGAATATGCAAACTGCATAGATCCTAGGAGTCTCTAGAAGAAGCATGAGAGTATCTTGAAACCTCAGTTATGATGATAACAATATTAATGCTCATTAGTTGTCCCAAACAAATGCTTCCTATGGCTACCTCCTCAGTTGCCTAAACTAGGGGTAGTGAACTTACAGCCTTGAAGCCACATGTGGCTTTCTAGATCCTTAAATGTGGCCTTCTGACTGAATCCAAATTTTACAGAAAATTAAAGGATAGAACATAGAACATTTGTTCTGTAAAATTTGAATTCAGTCAAAAGGCCACACTTAAAGGCCTAGAAAACCACATGTGGCCTCAAGGCCAAAAGTTCCCTACCCCTGGTTGAGTCCAAAGACTTTCTCTCCCACCTTCATTCATATATTAACATATTCATGCTTTAGACCAAATCATCACTCAGAATTTTACCATCTCAAATATTCTTTAGTATATAGGATGGCTCTCAGGGAAGGGAGATAGGGAGAAGGGATAAAAAGGAAAAATTAGATGATGTAAAAAAAGATATAAATAAAAATTTATTTTTTAAAAAAGATTCATATCACCTCCAATATCTAGAACTTCTCTAAGCATAATCTCATATCATTCCACTTTTTGCTTTATCTTACTTGTATATGGCAACATGGTGTGAGAACCTTGGATCTAGAATCTGAGTATTTGGGTCATTGCCCCACCTTGGTCGCTAATGTAATTCAATTCAACCATAAGGGAACTAAAAGCCTGAAAAAGCTTTGAGCTTTGGCTGGCCATGCATGTGTAATATGGCTATCTCAATATGGCTCATAGGGAGGCAAGAATAAACATCTCAGGCATCTATTCCATGCCCCACCTCCCCTTCTCCAAGCAAGACTTTAATTCCTGCCAGAAGAAGAAGCAGGAGGTTGGGGCCAGAGACTGGCCACTCTGCTCTCATCAGAGAGGAGTATTGGGCTGGAATTTTATCTGTCTGATCCATTAAATAGTGTTGGTCTAAGGCAGGGGTGGGGAACCTTGAACCTTGAGGTCTTATGTGGCCCTCTAGGTCTTACTCTGATGAGAGCAGAGTGACCAGCCTCTAGCTGCAACCTCAGGAACACACGTGGCCTCTAAGTTATAGGTTCCCCACCCGTAATCGAGGGGAAGTAACTTTAAGGTTAAAGCTTAACTCCTAATGGCTGTTCATTAATGGGGAAAAGGGACTCCCAAGCTTTATATCCAAAGCTTGATCTCTTTCCCACTAGATACCAGTTCCACAATGAACGCGCATAGTAAATAGCAAATAAACCCATTTATCCAAGTTGATAGCAAAACAGAAATTTGAGAAAGTATATATATATGAGAGTATATACCAGATAATATAGATGGAAAGAGCTATCTCAGTGGGAGCAAAGTAACTGAACTCAATCAAGAAAGAGAATTCTGGATTTCACCCAAAGGGAAATTCTCCAAAATCTCAAGTGGAGTGAGATGAGAATAAGGACCTTTGATCAAAGTTCTACATGTTGGCTTGTTACTGATGGGGTGCTTGGGTGCATGTGCTTGGACCCCAATTCCAAAATCACATTTCTCCCTAGTCTCAAAATACTATCCCAGGCAGTTTCTCCCCAGCACAAGGACACAGCCTACCCCAGCAACAACTGTTATCTCCCTGCTACAGTAGCCAGCTGCACCTATAGTACTTATTAGTCTGAACCAGCTGTGTACTGGCTGAGCTGGCTGTGTACTGGGTCATGATGACATTTACTACTCACTGACTAATCATATGTATCCTAGACGTGGACATATGTATACTCCCTTACATTTATCTTGTCTAACAAGACATTAATGAGAATAGCCTGGTATTCCTTAGTTAGTCTGAGACCACTAATTGACTTTGACATTTGAGGCCTAAAACCACACCTCCATATAGCCCCACCTTGGACTATTTCCAGGTGAACTCTGGGTAAAATACCTGTGCAGTGGATACCAAAAGTGCATGTTCCTTTAAGAACTGACCACTCCTTAATCACTTCCTAATCCTGCCCTGAATCACCTAATTAGCATAACTGACATATTTTACTATAGAATATTCTATATAAACTTTATCTGTACCCCTCCAAGGTTGCAGGTTCCCTAAGAACTCTTGCCTGCTGAAAAGTGTAATAAATCTTTACCTTGACCTCAAGAATGCTTGAGTCCATGAATTCATTCCCGGAGACCTGGTCCTGTACTCTGATCTTTGCAGGGGTCTCACATACCCCACCTCCCTTCAGGACTCATTACTAGAGTCTTTCTTCCCTAGTGGTCCTAAAGAGAAGTTGGAATTCTTCACATCTTCATCTCCTCTCAGAAGAACCCAAGAGATCAGCTCTCTCTTCTTTCCTGCTCTCTCCAACTTCTCCCCATCCTCAGGAAGGCTTAGGACACTGATCTCTACCGAGGAGGAGAGAGTCCCATGCTGATGGATTTTGAGGTTACATGTGAAAATATGAGGAAAAGGGGGATAAATCTGGAGACCCCTAATTAATTGAGTTCTTTTAATACAGTACATGAAATAACTGGGTATAAGAGGCAAGTAATAGACAATGAGATATAAGGACACTCCCCTTTAACCTTTTGAGTGATCTCTTAATTTTTAGGTTTTAATGAGTACTCCTCTCAGACCCTGAGTGATTCATTTGCGTAGGAATGGGTCTGGAAATCTGGTTGAAGATGTCTCGGGTCATGGACCTGCCCCAGTGCTCTTTCCTCTCCCCATTTACTGGTATGGACTAATGGGTGAGGCTTAGAGTTTAAAAGTGAAGAAGCTGACCCTGCTGGTAATCAAGTCACAAAGAGAGTCAGGACAGCCATGTTCTAGCAGAATGAGAGTGGAGGGAAATTTCTGTGCCCTCCCCATATCCTATAGGCAACAGTCTCTTGCAATAGAAGCACTTGGCAGAGTCAAGTAGTATTCATCAAGAAGACAAAGAGATTGTTGCCCAGGGCCAACCCTTTGCTACTCAGGAGATTACAATTATCAGAGCTGAGAATCTAAGGGAGCAAAATATGGAAGACAATGACTGGTCTCAGGATGTAGGCTCTGGCCCATTCTGAAAGTGCATAGCCATTTGTTAGGCCATGCTGTCAACTAGTCTGAAGTAGAGGTAGAAACTACAACCAAGCAGTAAAGTAGCATCTTTTGGAGCACCATTTGGAAGAACCCAGTGGAGGAACATCTGTAAGGATCCTGTGATAGAGAGCCATGGGTCATTGAGTGGATCTGATGGGATACAGATTCTAGGAACCTCCTTGAACTCTCCTTGAATCTTCTCACTTAATCTGACTTTTCATACCCAAATCTGTTACCCTTAACCTAATTTAACCCTCCATTGTCAGTTGCCTCTGGATTGCCCTGCCTGCTTTCTACCCCAGCCCTCCATTGTCTGTTATCTCTCAATTGCCTCCAGCAGTTTCCCACCCTTCATCACATCAAAATTGCACTTTCTTGATTCTGACCTGTAGTCACCACAGTCCCATTAAGATCCTCCTTGGACTCCTCAAGATCCTCCCTAAACCCCTTCTTCCATCACTCCAGACTACTAGACCACCTTCAGATCCCTGCCAGAGTCTTTCTGTATATAAGATCCTTCTTGCCTCCATGAAAATGCTCACATTCACTCTGGCTCAGATTCAATCTAATTCAGATTCTAACTGGTCCGGAGCATAACAAATGGTGAGGCTTCTAAGAGTCAACCCAATATGGCGAATCTTTCATAAACTTTGTTTTTCTTTGAGTGTAAGAAGGCTTGGGTAGAATTCATTTGGGGTGTCAGTATTTTGGGGTCCCAAGCACCCCAGACCTCAATGTTATGGTTCCCTGACCTCAACAGAATAATGTGTTGTTGACACTGTCCAAGGTAAGCACCAAAGGGATGTTTCGTTTTGTTTTCCCCAGGTAGAATGTTTATTAGTCCATGGCTGAGGGCCCTTGATCCAAAAAACTGGGGCTTTAAATCACAAAAGCATAGTAAAGCTCATTTGCCTCACAAGGAAGATGCTGTACTATAGCCAGGAATCCTAGTAGAAGCCAGGATCTGGGAATAGAAAGTCAGTCTGCAACCTTGTGTTTGTCCTTTGTTCTCAAAGAGGACCATGATGACATGATCTTATCAGCTGATGACATGACTTATAGCTGACTTTGATTTGAGTGAGGGAGGGCTGTGCAAGGTCACCAGCCTCACTTTCTTCTCCAGAGTCATCTGGGTCCAATGATCTGATATTCATCAGGATGACTGAAGATGGCCCAGGATGCAATGTGAGATCCTGTCGCTTTTAGGCTAAGGTCTTATCACATTCTCACTTGAGTAAGCTACACCCATTCAATGAATAGGTTTCTTCAAGTAGTTACTCAAAGGATGACCTCTTTAATAAAAAAAAAAAATTGAGGGGGAGAGGAGGGGCAGGGTGAGGTGAGACAGAGGCAAGGCTCTTGTTATCCTGCTAGAACTCCTAACAGTAGTGAAAGAGAACAGATTTAGTGAAGACTTTTCAGGGGTATGAGACTCCTCCCTAGAGTAGAAGACCTTAGGCCCAGGTTTCGATTCCTCCAGGGTCAGGTGATTCCCATATAAGGCTATACAGTGCATTAGAATCAATGATCAGCTATGATTCACTAACTCCTCAATACCTAATTTGCATATGCCCACGCAGTCTGCAGCCCTTACTCTAGTCCACCTGATTTGCATAAGTTCTCAGTGCCCAATTTGCATGGGTTGTCAATGATTCATTTGCATGTTTTCGATGCCTAATTTGCATATGATGGTGTATTTTCTTGGGCTTTGTAATGGTTGGGGAGCGGGAAATTTGAACCGGGTTCCAAAAGGGATTGGTTAGATTTTGTGCCTAGAATGTAAGACCTTGCTTCTCAGCCAATGAGAATAATGGTCAGGGGTGGGAGGGGCACTTCCTCGGCAGGGTCTATATAAATTGCCATTCTGCTTCTGTAAGGCGCCTCCTGACTCCAGCTTTACTGGTGAAGGGACTGCCCCGCTTCTCAGGAGAACCTGAATAAAGGAGATTTTCTGGTTTTACTTTGAGATGCCTCTGAGCAGTCAATTTGAATAAGGGGGGAGTCATGCAATCTCACACAGTAGCCAATAGAGATAACATACCTAGAAGAGTAGTATCCAGTAGAGATTACATGTCTGACAGGTGAATATATATTTTCAAATTCTTCATAATCTGACTTCCACAGATTTTCCCTTGATGGGGGACCCTGTCTAATTTTCTAACACCCAACACTTCACAGACTAACAGGGCAGCTAGGAAGAGCGGTGAATAGAGCACTGACTCTGCAGTCAGGAGGACCTGAGTTCAAGTTTGGCCTCAGACACTTGACACTTACTAGCTGTGTAATCTTGGACAAGGCACTTAATCCCAATTCCCTTGCCTTCCCCATACATTATAGGTTCACAGATTTAAAGCTGGATGAGACCACAAAAGTCATCTAGTCCAGGGCTTCTTAAACTTTTTCCACTCTCAACCCCTTCAGCACTTCTGAAGCTCCTCTTCATTTTACAAATGAGGAAACTGAGGCCCGTTGAGAAGAAGTGACTTGCTCAAGGCCACTCCCTTAGTAGATGGCAGAGTCAGGATTCATAGGATTAAAGATTTAGAATAGAAAGAGACCTTAGAGGTCCAATTTCCCTCATTTTATACATAAGGAAACTGAAGTCTTATGAGAGGAAGTGAACAAGGTCCCACAGCTGGTTAATGACAGAGCTAGACTCCAAAATCAAGTACTTTGATGCTAAATCCAACATCTTTCCATTTCACTGTGGCCTCCTTTTGTTTTCTGATGTTATTGTTGGTGGGACAAAATCATCCTATAGTCCCTGAGGGTATTTCTGTTCAGTCTAGTAAAATAATACAATACCTAATATTAAAAAAAGATGATGCTGAGTTATCAAGTAAAGGTTAAAGATAAGTTCAGTGTCTTCTGTTTAAAAAGACAGGAAAATGCATCATACATTGTAGCAAGATTACCATCCTAAATGATTAAAATTTTAAGGCTTTTGCCCTTAAACAGTTAAGTTTCTGTTCTGCTTGTGTGGAGCCTCTTAGTCTTTGGAAATGCCAAGTAATTGAAGCACTACTTTATCTAGATTGTTTTCTTTCCTGGAAAAGAATTTAAATGCTTTAAGTGTATTTTTATTCAGATTTCAAAACAAAATAAAAAGAAATGGGAAAAAAGAAAAGAAATAAAGAAAGGAGGGAAGGAAAGAAGGAAGGAAGGAAGGAAGGAAGGAAGGAAGGAAGGAAGGAAGGAAGGAAGGAAGGAAGGAAAGAAAGAAAGAAAGAAAGAAAGAAAGAAAGAAAGAAAGAAAGAAAGAAAGAAAGAAAGAAAGAAAGAAAGAAAGAAAGAAAGAAAGAAAGAAAGAAAGAAAGAGAAAGGAAAGAAAACCTGATGCTTTGGGGGAATGTTTTGCAACTGGTTCTGCTCAGCACTTCCTCGGGTATCCTTATCAAAGACTTGTCCTTTTGGTATGCGGATATGGGGGTGAAGAGAATGGGAGAGAAAGAAAGAAATGTATAGGTTGGCATATAGGTGAGAAAACTGAGGCCCATGGAGGATAAGTGAGCTGTCCAAGGTCACAGAATTAGTAAGTGGCAGAGCAGTACTTGAACACAGGTCCTTGGACTCAAAATTCACAAAGCTTTCTATCTTTCCGTGTCCTTATCTTTGCTATACATTGATAAGTGCTGCAGTGAATAGAGCCCTGGGCCTGGTGTCAGGGAGACCTAAGTTCAAATCCAGCCTTAGACATGAGAGCTCTGTGATCCTTGGGCAACTCACTTAACCTCTGTTTGTCTCAGTTGCTCAACAATAAAATGGGGATAATAATAATGCCTACTAGGACTATTGTGAGGCTCAAATGTGATAATATTGGTAAAGTGCTTAGAACAGTGATTGACATAGTAAGAACTTTATAAATGCTTGTTTCCTTCCTTTCGTTCCCTCCCTCCGTCCCTCCCTCCCTCCCTCCTTCCTTCCTTCCTTCCTTCCTTCCTTCCTTCCTTCCTTCCTTCCTTCCTTCCTTCCCTCTTCCCTTTCTTCCTCCCTCCCTTCCTTATTTCCTTCTTTTTTTCCCTCTTCCTTCCTTATCAGGAAGTTTATTAACCCCAGCTCTTTAATTGCAGCAGAGTAGTAAGGAGCCAGCTAGGTCAGAGCCTGAATCTAACTTAGATGTAGGCAGAATGCATGGCCACTTACATGAAGGAATTTAACAGGCATGATGAAACTTTCAAATAATATTTGTAAGTGACCTAATAAATGCCTGAAATTCCACCAGAAAGCAATTAATGTCTTTGTATTAGCATTAAACATTGCCTTTTCCCTTCAGTCTTTTCATGATTTCTCTCTCCGTTTCCCTCTCCTCTCTCCCCAAATAAGGCATCCATTCATTTTATATTAATTTCTGGGCTGCAAGTACCTTGGTGGTCCTTGGGTCCAACTCAGATTGTGATGTAGAAAAAGCAATAGATTTGGGTCAGAGAATTCTGGTCCAAGCTTTGCTACTAATGAACTGTATGACCTTAGGCAAATCACTTCATCTCTCTGAACTTGTTTCCTCATTTGTAAAATGAGAGTGTTGGATTAGGTATCTCTAAGTTCTCTTCTAGTTCCAAACACTGTGGTGGTCTCTTACCCCCAGCCCTTACCTCAAGCGTGAATCTCTACTGCTACACTTGCACCATCTGCTTGCATTCTAAGATCTAAGGATCCTTTGTCCTCCAGTGCTGGAGAGCTCACTACCTCATGAATCCAGTCATTCCATTTCTAGATAGCTTTAAATGTGAAGAGGTGTACCAAGACATGTGAGGATATGGAAAGATAACAGGTGCTTTGAAAAAGAAAAATAACAGCTCTCTTTGTAGTGGCAAAGAACTGGAAATTGTGGGGATACCCGTCAATTGGAGAATGGCCAAGCAAATTGTGGTATAAAGTTGTGGTGGAATGCTACTGTGCTCGAAGAATGATGAGCTTGATGATTTTAGAAAAATACCAATAGACTTGCATGAAATAATGCAGAGCAAAATGGACAGAACCAAGAGAACACTGTGTACAGTAACAGTAATGTTAAGAGTAACTTTGAGTGAACAAGTAATTTTGACTGTTATAAATACCCAAATTAACGGTGAAAGACATATGAAGAAAGATGCTATCTGCACCCAGAGAAAGAACAGATAAATAGAAGCATATATAGAATAAATTTACATATATATGTATGTGTGTATGTATGTGTATACATACACACACACACACACACACACACACACACACACACCTCTCTTTGTGTCTAATGGTAGCCATCTCTAGGGCAATGGCAGAGGGGGAAGAAAAAAAGGGGGTAAAATTTACATGACTTTATAATATATTTAAAAGGAATAGAAAATTGAAAACAATAGATTTGCAGTTTTGTGTACAATCATCTTTTTTTAATTATACTATGTTATAGAAACACTCATTATATTCTATAACTTTAAAAATAAATGAATGAATGAGTGAATGAATAAAGAAATGAAAAGAAAAAATGAAAAAGAAAAGTGGACTTCTAGCTAAATATGTTTCATCAGTGAAATAGCTGCCAAGAAAGCTAATCCAATATTAGGTTGTATTAAGAGAAAAATAGCATCTAGGAAAAAGGAGGTGATAGTCCTGCTATATTCTGCCAGGGCTAAGCCATGATTAAAGTAATTTGTCTAGTTCTAGGCATCATGATTTAAGAAGAACATTCATGAGCTGAATGGAGAGGTTTCAGAGGGACAGGGTTCAGAGGATAGCAACCTGATGGTGAAGGACCCCTAGTTCATAGTATACAAGTATCAGTTGAAGGAATTGGCAAAATTGAGCCTGGAAAAGAAAAAGACTCTGAGCGCATGTGATTGCCCATTTTGAGACCTATTCTAGAGAAGAGGAATTCCATTTGTTGTACTTGATTCCAGGCCACAGAACTAGGACCAATGAGCAAAAGTTGCAAAAAATGAAAAATTAATGCTCTGATATAATGAAAATTTTCATAACAATTAGTCCTGTTCCAAAGTTGAATGGGCTCCCTTTGGAGGTAATGAGTGCTCTTTCACTCAAGATGGTCAAGCAAAGACTGGATGGTTGCTTGTCAGGTATGTGGTAGACAGGACTCTCCTTCAGCCATGAGTTAAACTAGATGGTTTCTGAGATTCTCTTTGTTCTGTAATTTGTCTTGAACTCCTACCAGCTCTTCATATTTCTCTCATCTCCTTTCACTGTTTCTCCCTCCTCTCTTCCTCCTTGGCCACATTAAACCCCCAAATCTCCCATGTGCCCACTGCTCTCATGCAAAGTACTTCATGTCTTTAAAGGAAGAGATTCAGAGATGTTAGCTTAGAGATGATACCTGACTTCACAAATTTTAAGGATGATCACAGAAGGAATAGACTTGCTGTATGTAGACTCAGAAAAAGGGTATGCTTAACTACTTGCTCAACCAGGAAAAAAGTGTAGGAAAACAAACTTTTAAGTTTAATCTGCATTATAAACATTTTCTTCACCACTTTCTTAAGTCTAGGCAATCAATGAGACAATAAATCAAGCTTAGATATGTAGCCAATTTCTGAGGTGTAAGTGCCCACACTAAAAATTTAATAATTGGCAGAGCTGATTTGAGCTGACTCCAGCACAGTCTGCCTCAGGATAAAATTAGGAACAATGGATTAGGGCTATAGAAGGATGGACTTTAGCTTGATGTAAAGGTTGGAGGGAGAGAAAATAAATGCTTGTTAACAGCAAAATGAGATTAAAAAAAAAAATCTGTTCTTCTAAAAGACCTAAGATGCCTGTGAAACTATTCTAAGATTTTGTATCAATATGTACTAAAAATTCCAGGAGAGTTTCTTTTTTTTCTTCTCCCAAGATTGCTATCACTGCCATGGCAACCGCCAAGTATTCCTTTTCTGATGAGACTCAAATCCTGAGTATTCCAATTTTTTGAAGGTGGAACCTGCTGCAGGAGAGATTCTGGCCAACTGCATAGAGTAATGTGCCCCAAAGAGCAAATCCAGTGTACTCAGCAGAACATCTTGCCCAACCAAGATGTCTCTCCTAGCAAGGAACAGAGGCCTGCAAAATTAGAAGGATAAATGGCCCATGAAAAAATGTGTTTGATCAATATGTTTTCCCTACCAGTGTACATCTCTTCCTATGAGCTCTACTTGTGTTCACTCTCCCCACCGATACTATGTACATTTTGGAGAGAATGCCCCCAGATTTATGGGGGAGACATTCTGTTTCTTGCTCTGCTAATTCAGTAAGTACTTTTGCTTTAACTAATTGGATCCTCTGGTTGACTTGTAAAAGGTAAGCACACGGATGGGGGCTCATGAGCTATAATTTTTGGAGTATGGACTCACAGAGCCTACGAAATTGTGGTGATGGTCCCCCAGGGAACACAACCGCAGTGAATAGAGGGAGTACTTTGGAAGTGACTTTCCACATCTGTGCTACCTCTAAGGAGCTAAGAAAAACATTTGTTCTTCATCTGAGTTTAGCTGTTTTTAGTGTTGTTTTCTTTTGCATTACTGTAGTCATTCTGTGTCTGTGGGGTGTGTGTGTGTGTGTGTGTGTGTGTGTGTGTGTGTGTGTGTGTGTGTGTGTGTGTGAGTGTGTCTATAACCTCTTCCAAAAATGAATTTCTGGCAAGAGTTACATGAAGACCAAAAAGAAAACAGGGAATTTTTTTTTGAAAAGCCATATTTTTCTTTCCTTTTTTAGGTTTACTCCCCAAATAGGGTATGGAAAGAAAAAATATTCCCCTCCTCCTAATTTTTCCATGTTTTTTTCTTTGGCCTCAACATTTCTAAATATATCAAACATTTTATAGGCAAACTGAGTCATACGTTATACTCTAAATTTGTAAAAGGTGCTAAAAATAATTTCTAAAAAATATTGGTTATATTTTCCTTTTTCACCACAATGTCCATCACCACTAAAAATAAATATTCCCTCTTACCTCCTTATGAGGCTGGACCCACTGAGGGGTATTTGAGGGCACTGACACTCTTCAGAGACTCTTGGACCCCAGTGTGAAGTCTTCTACTTCACCTCTAACTATGTCATTTTTATACACCCCGTAACTATTTCTGAAGGCCCATTAATACAAAATTCCTGTCTGTGGCCCAGAATGCTTCGACTCAAAATTTTCTGGAAATGTTTAATATCTAGTTGGGGCTGTAGTGCTGTTTTCTTGTGGGCTGTTTGCTGATCAAACTCCCCACCTTGATGTACCAGACAGGGTTCAAAGAGGTCAGCAGAATGTACAATTTCCCAGATTTTCTTTGTATTCATAGGGTTTGGAGCTGGAACGGACATCAAAGTTCATCTAATCTGGCCCCTTCGTTCTACAGAAGGGCTGGATGATCTATGCAGTGTACCAAGTATTGCCCCTCCCCCATGCTCCCCCTCAGATTGCTTCCTTTCTAAAATGTATGCCCTGACCCAAGCTTCCAGACGGGTATCCAAGCAAATGCTGTACACAGTGCCAGGCAGAAAGCCAACAGCATTGGAATGAGAGCCCAAGTAAAGAGGGAATTGGATTGGCTACAAGGCCTTTGGGAAGGGCCAGGCCTTGGCAAACCACAGACCTGGCAAAATTTGCCCCTGGCACTCTCCTATCTCTCTCTTCAGTGCCTGTTTCTCTCCTCCTGTTGCCCCATTACCCTCCAAAAATGTGTATAGACAGTGTTATGCAGGAGACATATACCTGGGCTCCAGTGGTCCGTCAAGGTTCTATCAAGGCTGCAGTTGCTTTATCTGTCAAAAAAGGAGAATAATCACCTGCCCTGCCTACCTGAAGGCAGGGAGTTGAACCAGCTGATCATCTGAACTCCCTTTCAGTCTTAGCATCTGTGATCCTATGTCCTGCTCTCCTAAGATCTGGGTCTAAAACATGTGATAAACAAAAGCCTGAGGGTAATTACTGATAAAAACATTCATACCACCTGGCCCAGAGGCATTTGCATTTTAATATGGAACTCTATTATTAAAAAAAAATTATTCTGCAAGCTTTTAGCCCTCAAAGGAATGTATATCTAATGGGGAATTTAAATGAATGTGTTACATTTTGGTTTTTTAAAAAACATCTGGCAAATTTCCAGATCAGCTTAATGAGGTTAGGGGGAGAAAATCTTCCTATGGAGGATATGGATTTATTCAATGTCAGTTCCTTGAGAGGATTAAGGATATGTTCTGGGCGCCCAGGACTTGTTGATATTCTCATACGTCATCAGGATTGAATGGCTGAGCTTTAGTCATTGAGGATTAATTGATTGGTTCTGGCTGTGATAGATTTGAGTCATCACTTGGAAAGTAATTTGGAACTAAAGGAGGAGAGTGACGACAACGTTCATACTTTTTGACCCAGAGATTCTAGTGTTAGTCATACACTGCAATACCAAAATATTTATAGAAAGTACTTATTAAACTCTTACCATTTGCATATTATATATTTATAAAAGCATTTATTAAGCTCTTACCATTTGCATATTATATATTTATAAAAGCATTTATTAAGCTCTTACCATTTGCGTATTATATATTTACAAAAGCATTTATTAAGCTCTTACCATTTGCGTATTATATATTTACAAAAGCATTTATTAAGCTCTTACCATTTGCGTATTATATATTTACAAAAGCATTTATTAAGCTCTTACCATTTGCGTATTATATATTTACAAAAGCATTTATTAAGCTCTTACCATTTGCGTATTATATATTTACAAAAGCATTTATTAAGCTCTTACCATTTGCGTATTATATATTTACAAAAGCATTTATTAAGCTCTTACCATTTGCATATTATATATTTACAAAAGCATTTATTAAGCTCTTACTACTTGTATATTATATATACAGAAAACATTTATTAGGCTCTTACTTTTTGTATATCATATATTTATAGAATGAGTTTATTAAGCTTTTAGTATTTGTCAATAACTGTTCTAAATACTAAGGCAGGCATACAAATACAAGAAAGCAAATCATTGCCTTACCTCAAGGGGTTTACATTCTAATGGGGGAAAAGAACATCAAAAGGGAAGTTAGGAAGGGAGCATCAAGGAAGACAGTAATACATGTGTATCTTACAGTCTCCTGGTGTGAAGATGGCCCACAAATGATATGGAAGCCTGGGTCTGGGTAAGATAAGGCCAAAGCAGATTTATCAAAGCACAGGCTGATTTCAGGGACAGAGTTCAATTTTCTAGTGAGAAAGAAATGTTAGGGAAATGCTGCAGAAGTAATATTTTTTGTAGTAGAAAAAAAGGAAAGAAAGCAGAAGTCTTTCAGGTGGGAAACGGCTAATCAAATTGTGATACACGAATATGACAGAATATCGCTGTGCTGTGATTACTATAATGATTACAGGAAACATGGGGAAGCTTGCACTATCTGATGGAAAAATAAAGGAAGTGGAGGGAAGAGAACAATGCACACAAAAACGTACAATGGTGTAAATGGAAACAAACAACAAAATAACCCTAACTGAAAGCTACAAATAGATACTGACCAAGTGTGGCCCCAAGGAAGAGAAGGCACCTACCAAGAAGTCTTGACAGAAGTTATCATTGAAAGGGAATGTGGAATAAAAAACATCCAGAACCACTGCAAGCAGTGTTCTCCAAGGACCTTTCCAGTTCTGAGATACTGAGACACTAAGATACCAGGCTCTTTGCCCCTTAAAACTGTAATCCATAGTCTAGCCCTCCAAATCCCGGCTTAATATATCGAATATACATCAAAATCATGAATGTGGAGCACTGCATACAATGTCAGACTTTTCCAATATATTGATTAATTTTGCTGAATGCCTTTCCTTCAACTCTTTTTCATTATTTGTTATTAAGGATAGCTCTCTGGGAGGGGTAGGAAAAAGGGAAACTACATTGGGAAATATAGGTGATGTAAAAACAAAATATGTCAATATAAATTTTTTAAATTGCTAATGTGTTTTTTCTGTTTTCTGAATTCTGTCTGTGGGTGAAATGAAGCCTATTATGTACAAATGTATAGTGTTGCCTCTGGGCCTTACTTGGGAATGAGGTCTCTGACTCAAATCTGTAGATACCTAAATATGACTTGTACTTTGAGGTTCCCAGAGGAACTCTTAGGGGTGGGGGATGGACCCGAAATCAAAGAGGTATGTGATTTGGGGGATTGCCTTCAATATGTTAACTGAGAATTTGGAGGGCTGAACTATGGATTATAATTTTAAGAGGGAAAGGGTCTAGTATGTTAGTATTCAGAGCTAGAAAGGACCTTGGAGATCATCAGTTCCAGTGGTTCTGAATATTTTTTTATTCCTCAGCCCTTCTCAGCAACACCCAATGCATTATGAACCCTCAGGTAATTTGATATATTGCTTATAATATTCTTTTAGATTTGTTCATTTGTTGTTGTTTACTTGTTTCAGTCATATCTGATTCTTTGTGACCCCATTTGGGATTTTCTTGGCAAAGATAGTGGTTTGCCATTTCCTTCTGCAGATCATCTGACAGATGTGAAAACTGAAGCAAACAGGACTAAGTGATTTGCTCAGGATCACAGAGTTAGTGTCTGAGGCCAAATTTGAACTCAGGAAGAGGAGTCTACCTGACTCAGGGCCTGACATTCTATCCACTGTACCACCTAACTGCCCTACATTTATTCATTAAGTGCTTACAATAACTGAAACGATAAATTTGCTGCTCAAAAGTTCCAAACTAAAATTTTACATTATATAATTATGGTTACAACCAACAAAATTTCATTCTACTTATAATTATGAAAACTCTAAATATAAAATGAAATAATTTCAATTATAAAATAGTTAAACATATTTTATGTGGGACATTTTATAAGAATTACAAGTAGTATGACAGGACCCCTTATGGTTTTTATTATCTGAAAGATTTCCTATTAAATGTATTTATTTTGTAATTTTGTTGAATATAAATAACACTTTAAATTAAATAAGTTGCAACTTGAAAGATGTTTAACACAACATAGCAATCATACATAAACTTAATTTCAGTGTTAGACTTTCTATTTGAACAAAGATTTGCAATATTTGGTTCAACACGAGATAAACACAGTCTTAAGTCTGGTTCTGTATCAAGTTTATTGTTTATTTCAATTTAAAACAAATTTAAAATTTAAAGCAAAAATAAGAATAAAGTGAAAATGCTCGCTCACACAAATACGTGGTGGACAATAGTAGGAGAGTTTTGCAGGGTCCCTTGTTGAAGAATAGAAATTCATTTAAAAAAAATTTTTAGCCACCCAGCCAATGGATTAAATTAATAGCTATTTATAACATAATACATTTACTTTTCTTCTGGCTAATAAGTGCTATATTAATTGATAAATGTACTTAAAATTTAATTACGTGTATTGCTTTGTTTTAAGCAATGTTTATATGTAAACTAACATGTGAGAAAAGAAACTCTTCAGATATTTCTTCTCTTCTATTACTGGCATACAATATACAATTCATTCTCATAGAAACGCTACTGAACAACCGTCCAGTGATACCAACCAGTCCGTTTGAGAATCTGCCAAATAGAAGAATAATAAACAAATCTATGGAGAATAAATGTAAGTAGAAAAATAGGTCTAATTCTGGAGTGAGAAGCAAAATAAAGCTTCCTTCTGTAGAATGCTTGGGAGAGTTTCAAGATGGCTTGTAATGCGTACCGTCAGAGGTCAGTGTTTGCAAACCACCTGGCAAACACAAACATTTGTAATTTTTTTGAACACATGATTACATAACTGATTAGGTATGATTACAGGTAATGGAAGGGAATGAGGGAGCTACTCTAGTGATGAAGAAAATGTTGTTAATGAAGATTAAAAGCGTGTCATTTTGTGCACATATTTTCCCTCAGAGAGATGATTGTTAAACATTTACCAGCCCACCCCTGGTTGGAAGGGATCTCAGAGACCAACTGGTACCCCACCCCCTTCACTCATTTTATAAAAAGGAGACATGACTTCCCAAGATCGTGGTGAGTGGGCCCCAAACTCAGATACTTTTTGAATCCAAGTCCAAAACTCATAGGATGAGAAAGTTGAATTAGATGACCTCTGAGTTTCCTTAGGCAGCTAAGAGGTACAGCAGATGAAGCACTAGGCCTGGAGTCAGGAAGACCTGAGTTTAAATCCAGCCTCAAACACTTCCTAGCTGTGCTGGGTAAGTCACTTAACCTCCACCTCAATTTTCTCAACTGTAAAATGGGGATAAGAACAGCACCCATCTCATAGGCTTGTTGTGAGTATCAAATAGGACGATACTTGTAAAGCATTTAGCACAGTGCCCAGCAGAGAGTAAGTACTTGGTAAAATGCTTATTTCCCTTCTTATATCCATTTAACTCCAACATTCTATGGGTCTGTGAGATGGTTTTTGCCTAAAAAGTTTGCAGCAAAATTTGACAAATCAGGGTTTACTGACCTTTTAGTCCCCCTTAGCAATCTGGGGAAACTCAAGTACGCTTTCTCAGAATAATATTTTTAAATGCACCAAGTAAAACACATAGTCTTACAAAGGAAGCCAATTATATTGAAATATAGTTATAAAAATACTTTTTGGAATTCTGGCATGATTGTACATGTATAACCTATATCAAATTGCTTACTGTCTCAGAGAGGATGGAGGGGAGGGAGAGAGGGAGAGAATTTGAAACTCAAAATTTTTAAAAACAAATGTTAAAAATTGTTTTTACATGTAATTGGGGAAAAATACTATTCAAAAAATTAAAAAAAAAACAACACAAGTTCATGGGCCCCCTGAAAGCTATCTATGTATCCTTTTGAGATCAGTTGACCAAAGAGGAAGAACAAAGGTGCTAAGGCAGAGCTCATTTATCCAGCATGACTAGGGACTTAGGTTCCATGTTTGAAATGGAGCTAGGAGTCTGGTCAACTACAAGCACAAAGTTTTACCCAGAAAGTAACTCTGAACCTGGTTGTAAAGGCCAACTCTATCCTCTTGCACCTTAAAATAATGCACAGTGAGAGTTTCTCACTGTGATTTCTTGGCAAAAATGGGTCAGAGAAAGAAGTATTAAAAGGAAGGGTCTTGGGTTTCAGAATTTTCACATAGTCAGGGTCATGCCTCCTAGACAGAACTGGATTTTTTTGGCAATCAGTGAACCAATCATTGGAGGGCAATGGAAGTTTCCATGCTGGCACCTCTCAAATGAAAAAGCACAATCTGGCCCTCCTGAGTCAAATATTCTGCATGCCGTTTCTAATTTGGATGGCTGTTCTGGAAAACTTGATTAGGGCCTCGAAAACTAGGATTTTTTATTGGGGACAACTGAGTTACTGCCAGAGTTTGTTTTTCAAGGGAGTGAACCTAATCCCAGAAATAGTTCCAGGACAGAGCTATTATGGACGCCCTCGCGATGGCCGATGGCAAATAATATGCAACAGAAATGTGGAGCCAGCAGCCGCCAGTATTGACTTTGGATGGGCTGCTGGAGCATTGTAAACAACTGCAGAAATGATTTCCGATCTTGGCAAAACTTTTGTTTAAAGAAGGTTGGGATCCCCCTCCCTCTTCAAGGTAGTTTTATCCTATATTTGCAAAAATGCTAAATTCTTCTTTCCTCTTCTGAGGCACTGCTCTACCCCAGAGCCAGATGAAAAGCTTTTGCATTTACTTAATGTTTACAGCTGTGTTGATTGTTGTTTTAATTGCTATAGGGCTACTGAACAAATACTCTGCAGCAGAGATCTGGGGCATCCATGAAGGGTTTGGTTATGTTTGTTTGCATCTAGGGCCAGAGTGACTTTTAAATTCTCCACCCCTGCCCCCCATTTATTGCATTTTGGATTTGTAGAACAATAAAAGTCTGTACATGAGGATCAGGAAAACATTTTTAAAAAACACCTCCAAACCCACCAGCTCATAACATCTTGCACCAAACTGTTGAATGCCAGAATGGAATGATGTAACAGAGTTCCTCTCTTACTGGCCGTTCTAAGACAAAATACCAGAAAAGAAGGCCAGTTTTCTGCAAGAAACTGAGCACAACGGAGCTGTGAACTCTGTAATACCACTGTGGGCATGGAGTTTTGGGAGGGCTGTATGTACAAGTTGCAAATCTTGAGCATCAAACTAAAAATCAGCCAGAAGGCTGAGCAATGCCGGGAGAGAGGACCTGAAGGTGCTTGACCAAAACCAGCAGTAAATCAAAACCACTGCATGAAGTGGATGGCATTTGAACCACATACCTGCCAACTGTCTCACTATCATGAGGGTTAGACATGGCAAAACTAACCAATGTTAGGAACAAGGGGAGAAGAAATGGAGAGGAAATTAAGAGGAGCATGAGGAAAAAAGACAAGGAGCTAAGGAAGATGAGAAAGGTACAGTAGGAGGGGGAGAGAGAGACAGAGAGAAACAGAGACAAAAACAGAGACACACACAGAGAGAGAGAGAAAGAGACAGAGAGGGGGGGAAGGAGGGAAGGGGGAGGGAGGAAAAGAGAAGAGGAGAGAAGAATGCTATTAATCATGGGGAAGAACTCTAAATTCATCCCACAGGGGAATTTCTTGAAGGAACTGGGATGTTCAGCTCGGAGAAGAGAAGATTCCTCTACATGGACAACATAGTGGCTTTCTTTCAGTCCTTAGAAGGCTGTCATTTGGCAGAAAGTCTAAGTTTGTTCTGTCTAGCCCCAGAAGGCAGAACTAGCAGGAGGTAAGAGCCTGACAAAGGATGAATTTAAACTTGATATTGGGAGAATTTCCTAAAAAATAGAATTACCCCAAAATGAAATGAGTTGCTTCTGTCTGTTCTAAGTTTCATTTTTTGGAGAAAACCCAAGAAAAGGCTGGACGACCACTTATTGAATATGTTGAAGTGGGGATTTTTTTCCCCCTGAGTTGGACTCAATGACTTCTGAGGTTCTTGCCAACTCTAAGATTTGGTGATTTTGTAAAAATTCAAATTTTATAGCTAAGACTGCTTTCAGAATACTAACCTGTGTGGAGGGAAACATATAGTAATCAAATTGGAAAAAATTATTATAGTAAGTTTCTCTGATAAAGGCCTCAAATATATAGAGAATTGAGTCAAATTTATAAGAATGAAAGTCATTCCTCAGTTGATAAATGGTCAAAGGATAGGAATAATCATATGAAAAAATGCTCTAGATCACTATTGATTAGAGAAATGTAAATTAAATGAACTCTGAGGTACCACCACTCACCTGTTAGATTGTTTAATATGACAGAAAAGGGACATAACAAATGTTGGAGGGGATATGAGGAAAACTGAGATACTAATGCACTGTTGGTGGAGTTGTGAACTGATTCAACCATTCTGAAAAGTAATTTGGAATTATGTCCATAGAGCTATAAAACTATGCATACCCTTTGACCCAACAATATCACTATTAGATCATTATCTGAAAGAGCTAAAAAACAAAAAAGGAAAAGGACCTATACGTACAGTAATGCATATAGCAACTCTTTTTTGTGATGGTAATTGAGGAGATGCCCATCAATTGGGGAATGACTCAACAAGTTGTGGTGTATGATTGTGAAGGAATGCTATTGAGCAATAAGAAATGATGAGCAAGATGTTCTCAGAAAAACCTGGAAAGACATGAACTGATGCAAGGTGAAATGAACAAAACCAAGAGAATATTGTGCACAGTGACAACAGTATTGCACAATAATCAACTGTGAATGACTTAGTTATTCTCAGCAATAAAGTGACCTAAGACAATTCCAAAGGACTCCCGATGAAAAATGCTATCCACCTCCAGAGAAAAAAAACTTACAGAGCCTGAATGCAGACTGAAGCATACTTTTTTAAACTTTATTTTTCTTTCTTCTTTTTTTGGGTTTGCATTTTCTTTCATAATATGACTAATATGAAAATATGTTTTGCATGACTGCGCATGTATAATCTATATCAAATTGCTTGCCTTCTCAAGGAAGAAAGAAAGGAGGAAAAGAGGGAGAAAATTTAGAACTCAAAATTTTAAAAAACATGTTACAAATTGTATTTTACATGTGGTTGGGAAAAAATAACATATTAAATGGAATAAAAAAGAATATTCTAAAAATAAAAAAAACATGAACTATGCAGAAAGTTGTTTAAAAAAAATACCTAGCCTGAGTATTCTACATCCTTTTTCTACCCCTGCCTCCTAGTGGTCCTCCATCCTGTTTTCAGGAGCCCAGTGCCATAAGATTCCCTTCTATTCAAACCTTTTCTGAGATCCTTAGTTCAGCTTGAAGTATAAATGGCTGAGACTCCAAAACCTCATTTTACAGATGAGGAAACTGAGGCCTAGGGATTCTAAATGACTTGCCCAGAGGCACACAGCTAGTGAGTGTGTGAGGCAGGTTTGGCATCGTAGACTTCCTGATGCCAAGTCAGTTCTCTACCCACTGAACAGCTCTGGGTTCTTAGCTTCCCTCTCATGGTGCTGTTAAATCATGGTACTGAAGACAGAATGCAGAGTTCGCTCAAAAGACCTTAATCTCAAACACAACCAGGCTCCAACTCTGGTCCTCCTTCTTCTCAGCTCCCCAGCTCCCCAACGCTTGTTTTCTAGAGGAGGAGGAAACAGGAGAGAAAATTCTTTAGTTCAATTGCTTTTGCATACTTCCCAAATGTCTCTGCTCCCCTGCTAGGCAATCTGTGGGATCTGCAAGGGGCATTAGGGGACTTGGCACAGCTTGCTGAACGTTAAGAGAAGGGCTGTGAGCAGCCTAGGCTGAGAGCTGCAGCAACCAAGATGTTTTAAGTGCCCTGGAATGTCTAGCCAGCAGGACTGCACTTTGTTCTGCTCGGAGAGGGGTGGGAGTTGGAGGTGGAGTCCCGGAGGGGGCGGCGGTGGAGACTGGGGAACGCATTGGGACTTGGAGGCCATCCAGCATTCCATCTGGCTGATCGCCTTTGCCCAGCTCAAGCTGCATTCCTAAAGAACTGGCGATGGGAGGAGAAGGATGTCGCCGAATCTCCGATGGCTCTTGGAAAACATCTAGATGAATGCCTGTCTGAGCAGTAATCATCTCTCCAGCATCCCTGATAAGTGGTGGTCCCTCTACCTGAATATCTCCGAGGAGGGGGAAACCACTACCTTTGGAGGCAAACCTTTCCTCCAGTTTAGGGATTCTCAGCTTTTTCTGTGTCACAGACCCCTTTGGCAGGTATTACTTTTATCCCTGTTTTAAGTGGAAGGAAACTGAGGCACAGAGAGATTAAGTGACTTGCCCTGATGCTGGATTTGAACTTGGATCTCCCTGTCTCCTGGCCCAGCACTCTATCCAATGTACCAGCTAACTGCCCCTTTAATACCCTAATTTAATTTTCACAACTCTGTATTATTATCCTTGTTTTACTTATGTGGAAACTGAGGTTCAGAAATGTTAAGTGACTTGCCAAAGGTGAAACAAACCTTGTAAGTGTCAGGAGAGATCAAAACCCCTCTTTTCTGACTCCAAGTCCAGTGCTCTCTCAGCTAGGCACAACCTGTTTTCTAAGTTTTCAGGGTTTTTTGTTTCCCTTTACAAAAAGACCTTGTATTTCCTCACACACATCTCGTCTCATTTCCCACCTGTGTACCTTTGCATAGGCTCTCACCCCATGCCTGAAATGTATTCCTTCTTCTCCTCTGCCTCAGGTCAGCCTTTCCGAATACCCAAGCTCCCAGCAAACCTCAGCTCAAATGCCACCTCCTGAACCCCTTAGCTGCTGACACATTCCTCCAGAAATTACATTATGTTTGCTTCATGCACAGTTACCAATACTCTTACGGGTACAAGAGTGAGACTATAAGCTCCTTGAAGGCAGGCTCTTTTTCTCCTTTACCTTTGCGTTCCCAGTAACAAACGCCTTAACAAATGCTGACAAACACTAAACAACTCACAGGGAAATGTGCACTCTTGGTTCCAAAGCAACGACATAAACAACAGAGGGAAAATATAGGGTGTGCTCACGTTCCTGCCTTGGGAGGAAAGAAAACAGAGGAGGAGGGGACAGAAGCAGAAGAGGAAAGAAACCTTTAGACTAAGAAAGAGCCATAGCCTCGACACTGAAATCTCCTGGTTCTCTTCCTACCCTGTATTTCTCATTCCTATTTGCCAGGTGGGATGTTTCAAGTTGAAAGAGAGGTTAGGAGTGATTGATTACAACAATCTACATATTTAAAAAAATTATTTTTACTGATGTCTTTCTTACATAATGTTTGTATCGAAATATATCCTTTACCTACTAATTTTTCCCTTGAGCAATCCTTTGCAACAAAGATATTAAAGGAAATAGAAAAAAAGAAGCCACAAGCTTCCTCATTTTTACAGGTGAGAAAACTGAAACTGGAGAAATTACATGATCTCTGCCTACCTATTTACTGTGTCTTTTTCTGGCTTTTCATCCTCCTTCCTCTTCCTTCCCTGGTTCCTTCTGAGATACCACCTTACACCTATCAGACAGACTAATATAAAAGAAAAGGGAAATGATGAATGTTGGAGAGGTGTTGAAAAATAGGGACAATAATGCATTGTTGGTGGAGTTGTGAGCTGATCCAACCATTCTGGAACTATACCCAGAGGGCTATGAAATTGTGCATATCTTTTGACCCAGCAATACCACTACTAGGTCTGTATCTCAAAGAGATCAAAGAAAAAGGTAAAAAGACCTATATGCACAAAAATATTTATAGTAGCTCTTTTTGTAGAAAATAATTGGAAATTGAGGGGATGCTAGCTGAACAAGTGGTATTGTGTTTGTCCTTTATTGCCGAAGAAGACCATGCCATCAGAGAGACGGTGACGTGACTTGCACTTGACTTTGGTTTGAGTGAGGGAGGGCTGTGCAGGTCAGTAGCCTCACTTCTCCTCCAGAGCCATCTGAATGAAGTGACCTGATATTCCTCAGGATGACTGGAGATAACCCAGGATGCACTGGGAGACCTTGGGCCATTTAGGCCAAGGTCTTTGCAGACACTCACTTAGGGTAAGGCAAGGCCCATTCATTGAATAAGACTGTTTAAGAAGTAGCCGGTAGCCTAACTCAATTGGCAAAAGAGGTTCAAAAAGCCAATGAGGAGAAGAATGCTTTCAAAAGCAGAATTAGCCAAATGGAAAAGGAGATTCAAAAGCTCACTGAAGAAAATAGTTCTTTCAAAATTAGAATGGAACAAATGGAGGCTAATGAATTTATGAGAAAGACAGATATCACAGAACATAGCGAGAAGATTGGAAAAATGGAAGATAATGTGAAATATCTTATTGGAAAAACAACTGACCTGGAAAATAGATTCAGGAGAGACAATGTAAAAATTCTGGGACTACCTGAAAACCATGATCAAAAGAAGAGCCTAGACATCATCTTCCATGAAATTATCAAGGAAAACTGCCCTGAGATTCTAGAACCAGAGGGCAAAATAAATATTCAAGGAATCCACAGAACACCGCATGAAAGAGATCCAAAAAGAGAAACTCCTAGGAACATTGTGGCCAAATTCCAGAATTCCCAGGTCAAAGAGAAAATATTGCAAGCAGCTAGAAAGAAACAATTCAAGTATTGTGGAAATACAATCAGGATAACACAAGATCTAGCACCCTCTACATTAAGGGATCGAAGGGAATGGAATAGGATATTCCAGAAGTCAAAGGAACTAGGACTAAAACCAACAATCACCTACCCAGCAAAACTGAGTATAATACTTCAGGAGAAAAAATGGTCTTTCAATGAAATGGAGGATTTTCAGGTTTTCTTGATGAAAAGACCAGAGCTGAAAAGAAAATTTGACTTTCAAACACAAGAATGAAGAGAACCATGAAAAGGTGAACAGCAAAGAGAAGTCATAAGGGACTTACTAAAGTTGAACTGTTTACATTCCTACATGGAAAGACAATATTTGTAACTCTTGAAACTTTTCAGTATCTGGGTACTGGGTGGGAGTACACACACACACATGCACACACGCACACATACATAGAGACAGAGTGCACAGAGTGAATTGAAGAGGATGGGATCATATCTTAAAAAAAAAAATGAAATCAAGCAGTGAGAGAGAAATATTGGGAGGAGAAAGGGAGAAATTGAATGGGGCAAATTATCTCTCATAAAAGAGGCAAGCAAAGACTTATTAGTGGAGGGATAAAGAGGGGAGGCAAGAGAAAATCATGAGGTCTACTCTCATCACATTCCACTAAAGGAAAGAACAAAATGCACACTCATTTTGATAGGAAAATCTATCTCACAATACAGGAGAGTGGGGGACAAGGGCACAAGCAGGGTGGGGGGGAGGATAGAGGGGAGGGCATGGGGAGGAGATTGCAATCCAAGGTCTACACTCATGGGGAGGGAAAGGATCATAAGAGAATAGAAGTAATGGGGGACAGGATAAGATGGAGGGAAATGTAGTTAGTCCTATACAACACAACTAGTATGGAAGTCATTTGCAAAACTACACAGATTTGGCCTATATTGAATTGCTTGTCTTCCAAAGGGAAGGGGTGGAGAGGGAGGGAGCTAAAGAAGTTGGAACTCAAAGTGTTAGGATCAACTGTAATGTTCTTACCACTAGGAAATAAGAAATACAGGTTAAGGGGTAAAGAAAGCTATCCAGCCCTACAGGACAAAAGAGAAGACGGAGACAAGGGCAGAGAGGGAGGATAGAAGAGAGAGCAGATTGGTCACAGGGGCAATTAGAATGCTTGGCGTTTGGGGGGGGAGGGGAGAAAAGGGGAGAAAATTTGTAACCCAAAACTTTGTGAAAATAAATGTTAAAAGTTAAACAAAAAAAATAATAAATAAATAAATAAATGAATAAATAAAAAAGAAGTAGCCGGGCATTGTCCCTTTAATGAGGTCAAGAAAAACAAAGGCATCAGGCTGGGTGGGAAGCAGCAACAATTACCAGTGGTAATCACTCTAAAGCTAGGAGGGTCCAGAAGAGCCCTTAGGCAGGCGCCCATTGGAGACCTAGTTTCAGAGTGCAACAAGTGGTAGATCATTGTGATGAAATACTATTAGGCTATAAGAAATGATGAGCAGGATAGTTTCAGAAAAACCTGGAAAGTTCTATATAAACCAGTGCACAGTGAAGTGAGCCAAACCAGGAGATCACTGCATACAATTACTGCGATATTGTATGTTCATCAACTATGAATGACAGCTATCAATGATCCAAGACAATTGTGAAGGATGTATGATGAACAATGCTGTCCACCTGCAAAGAAAGAACTGATGGAGTCTGATCAAAGGATGAAGCATACTGCTTTTTATTTTATTATTCTTGGGTTTTTTTTTTGGTTTGTGTTTTCTTTTGCAACATGGTTAATACATAGATATGTTCTGCATGACTGCCTATGTATAATCTATATCAAATTGCTTGCCTTCCCAAGGAGGAAAGAGGGGATGGAGGTAGAGAATATGGAACTACATTTTTTTTAAATGAATGTCAAAATTTTTTGTTTGCATGTCATTGAGAAAAAATTTAAAATGAAAATTATATGTAAAAAATAGATAAACAAAAATTAGTGTTCCCCAGGTTTTGTCCTAGAGTCCTCTTCTCTCTAATACTCTCTTCCACAGTAATCTCAACAACCACAAGCACCTACTATGTGCTGACTGCTGGGAATACAAAAGAAAAGCAAAAGATAGCCCCTGTTCTTGGGGACCTTGCAATCTAATGAGATTTCATATACTTCCATGGCTCAATGATCAGCTCAGTGCAAATGTTTCCCAAATCTTTTATCTCCAGCCCCAATCTCTCCAGTCCTGAGTGCCCGGATTATTCTGTATTTTCCAAGAAGTTAGACTTTTCCCCCTATATGTGTCCCCCATGCCTCAAATTCAACATGTTCAGATTGACATCATTCTCTTTTCCTCCCACCTGGTTTTCTGGAGGGTATCCAGGGTTCCCAAACACCCAGGTTCATAATGATGGAGTCATCCCTAATTCTTTCCTCTCCTTGCCTTCCTCCTCATCACATCTGATTGATGGCCAAGATACTCCTTTGACAACCATTCTCATTCATTGTCTTCTTTCAACTTCCATTGTAACCACTCTAGTTCAAAAATATATTATATCTCCCAAGGCTACTGTAATAGTCTAAGTGATCTTTTTTATTCCTGCCTTGCCAATGCTCCCTAATCCATCCTGTATACCACTGCCCTCTCATCATGTTATTCCTTTACTCAAAAACCTTCAGTGACTCCCCATTATCAACGAATGAGGAGTTTAAACTTCTTATGCTGGCATTCGAGGCTCTCTGGAATCTGGATATCTCTCTTTTTGATTTTATAAGTCACTAAAAACAAAGAAACAAACAAATAAAAACAACAACAACACTGACTTCAAGACCTGTGGACTTTGGTTATAATCCAAGATCTGCTGCTTAATACTTTAGTGATCTCCCTTCATGACTTCACCTCTTTAGACCACAGTATCCTCCTCTATAAAATGAAGGGGTTGACTTAGATCAGGGCTGCGGGCCACTAACCCCTACGTAAGGGTTCCTATGGCAGTATAAGAGAAGACAAGATAAGAGAAGAAGAGGGGAGGGGAGGGGAGACAAGAGAGAAAAAGCGGCAGAGGGGAGGGAGGAAAAGGAGAGGGGACTCCTTGGGTGTCTACCCTGAAGAAATGCGCTGCCAACACCCATACCTGGCATGGAATCCCAGTCATCTTTATTGAGGTTGCTCCCTTCTGTCAAGGTGTAATTTAGGTATCACTTCCCCTTCTAAGCTTTACCTAGCTCCTTCCTCTCTCCCTTCTCTGCCAGATGAAAACAATCTCTCCCTTCTCAGGTTTCTCAAAGCATTTTGGACTTTGGACTTCACCTTTGCAGTTGTCACAGTTTCCATTAACCCAAAGTTATTTATGTAAATGGTCCTTTCATTCCTCTATTACACTGTGAACTGATGAAAGGAAATCCTCTATGGGGATTTAAAAATTTGGGGATTCTAAAGCAAATCACCCTAAAATTATGTAGTGTACGTTTGTGTGGGGGAATCTTCAAATAACTGACCAACACTAAATGAAGGAATGAATTAAAAAACATGTATTAAGTGCTTGATATGTATAAATAATCAGCACTGTGTGCTGGGGATACTACATGGAAAAGACAGACCCTGATCTCAAAGAGCTCACATTCTAACTGAGGAAACAACACCCACATAGGAGGTTTTAGCTGCAAGTCAGATGGAAGGTCCCATGATCTTTAGGGCAACACAGATGGTTATGCTTCTTTAATGGAATTTGCACTAATAAAATCCTATCATTTTCTGACATTGAACTACTTGACAGTGCCAAAGACTTTGGGGACCAGGACTTATCTTTTCTGGGTCTTTGGTATCTGGTTCCTAAAGGAACAACTGCCAGACTGAATCTTCAAAGGGACTGCTTTCTAAAACAGTGGTTGTGGGTTCTGGTCTGGAAGGAGGGTCGGTATTCCCCAGGCTCTTGGGTTCAGAGTACTGGGCTGCCTCCAGTGGGGTTGAAGGAGACATGATGGTTAAGACAGCGAGCAGTTTGATTTACCTGGCACAACAAGGGGCTGTTGCCTCCATTTTCTCCTTCAGGGTACCTTTCTGCTTTGACTAGGCTGGCTTGACTCCTCTGCAGTGGCAATCAGTTCGTTGCCAATTAGTGGGATTGGTTGATCCTTTCTCCGAAGGAGTTGCTTTCCCAGATGATAGCTTTCTCCCATTAGTTTGGGGAGAAGGTCATCCTATCACTCTCAGGGTTCTTGCCTGTTGGTGGCAGTTGGTCAGTAATTGCTGCTGGTGATAAAAAAGCTGGACCCTTCACTACAATGATTTCTTCCGAGTGATGGCTTCCAGAGCTGCATTGAAAGCAGCCTGAGAACAGTATGGAGATTAGTGTTTGGGAGCAGACTACAAGTAAATTTCAATGTTCAACTGTAGTAACCAGCCTATTCTAGGACCCAGACAACTGACTGACCAACAGCAACATTTATGTAGTACTTACTATATGCCAACCACTGTGCTAAACACTTTGCAAACATGTCATTTGATCCACATAACCCCAGGAGATGGGTGCTATAATTATTCCCATTTCACAGATGAGGAAACTGAGGCAAACAGAGGTTAAATGACTTGTCTAGAGTAAATAGTTAGCAAGTTTCTGGGGCTGAAATTCAGCTCAGGGTTTCTTGACTCCAAGGCCAGTGCTCTACCTACTGTGCTACTCAGCTGTTCCATCTATTTCTCTGCTCTTTTAACTGAGTTTTGTTCTGTTTTCATTTTTAGAAATGAAAAGTCATGTTGCCATTTTAGAAGGTAGCATGGTGGTAGTAGCTAGAAAGCTGATCCATGATGCAGGAAGTCCTGGGTTAAAATTCCATTTCTGACATATACAAGCCATGTGAGCCTAGGCAAGTCACTTCTCAATGTTTTAAGCAACTCTCTAAGACTCGAAGTTAGCAGGAAGGTGTTGACTGGCTTTGGTGCAGGAAGCATCCTCATTAGGAAGTTCCCCGCACCAATGAAATCTCAGGCTTAATCTCTATGTTTCATTTTCAATTGCCCATCATTTTCTAGAAATTCACAGAATATGAAATTTTGGGGTCTAGATTCATTATGAGAATTCCCCATGTGGAAACCCCCATGTACCTTTGTCCTAGAGAATTGCCCAGGGGATTGACAAACTAAGGGACTTACCCTTGATCACGTGGTTAGTATTAGTCAGAGGCAGGACTTGAACTCTCCCTAATTCCAAAGACAGAACTCTACTGGATACCGTGCAGGCTTTTAGAATATGGATGATAAACAAATGAAGTCATGGATGGATATATGGAAGAATGAATAAAAGAATGAATAAATTCATGAATGAAGGATTTAATAAATAATGGGATATATGTGAACATACCTGGATTTTGTTTGTTTGTTGGTTGGTTTTGTAGCACTAGGTGGCAAGAATCCTTCTCCTCCTTCCCACTGCTATCTCCTGAGTGGCGTCCTTATCTCTGGTTCTTAACAAGGCATAAATCCCGCAAATGCAAAGCCTGGGGCAACTGCCCTAGTACCCTGTGAAGACTCTCCTAGAAAGATATCATCCCACACTCCAAAATACTTCCCTTATATAAATCCGAAAATTCCTCCTCCATATAACCTCTAATTTTTACCATTGGAGAGCACATCTTTCTTTCCTAATACCATGCCATACCTTCTTTAAAAATGTAAATGCTCCTAAATTAACACATTAAACTACTAAGAGTCTTTAATAATCAATATAGATTGATTTGTCAGTTTATTTTCTTATTTAATTTTCCTTTTGTCAGTGAACAAAATCTATTTTCTTTCCTCCTCTCAAATATGCATAGTCAAGCAAAACACATTCCCAAATAGACCATAGCCAAAAAATGACTTGCAACCTTAATCCATTCACCACTCTGTCAGGAGGTAGGTAGCATGTTTCACCTTGAGTTCTCTGGAATTGTGGCTTTAATTGTGTTGATCAGAATTCTCAAGTCTTCTGGAGTTGTTTGTCTTTATAACGTTGTTAGTATATAAACTGTTTTTCCTAGCTCTCTCTGAAGTTCTTCTTTAGTCATCTTTTTATAGCACAATAGTCTTCCACTATATTCACATACCATAATTTGTTTAGCCACTTCCTAAGTGACAGTCACCTTCTTAGTTTCCACTTCTTTGCCATAACAAAAAGAGCTTTAGTTTATTTTCTTGGGAAACAATGAAGTCTTTGATTATCCAAAGATACTGGATATCATTGAATAGGTGGAGTGCTAAGATTCAGAAAGAGGAGGTAGGAGGTAGGCTTTATTAACCACCAAATGCTGCATGTGAGCATCCTTCATTAATTAACTGTGTCCAGGAACTGACCACAACTACCTAACTGAAGTCAATTCAGAGAGTAGGATTTGGGGTTACTTGTCATAAAACCAGGTGAATTCTAGCTTACAAAATAATGATGAGGATGACAACAGCTCACACGGACAAAGCACTTTATGGTTTCCAAAGAATTTTTGTCACAACTATCTGAGGTTGATAGTAAAATTATTATTCTTACTTTACAGATGAAGAAATTGAATGTCGGGTTAAGGAACTTTCTTGGAGTCACGTGGCTAGTAATTGGAATTGGGACTTCAACTCAGAACCACTGTACAATACTTACTGTCTCCAAGATGATTTAGTGAATATCTATGTAGGCACACAGTACTCAATGAATGTTGTTATTTGTCCTTTGTTTTTAAAGAGAACCAATGACCACTGCCACGATGTCTTGATTTGCATGTGAATTGGATTTAAATGAGACAGAGTTGCATGAAGTCATCAGTCTCAGTCTCTCTTCCAGTGTCATCAAAGTCCAGTGGCAGGATAAAAGTCAAGATGACTCTAGATGGACTAGTATGCAGTGGATGACCTTGGCGATGCCTGACTAAACTGTGAGCACTCTGCAGGGCCTGCCTTAGCCTTCTTCCTGGCTGTTGGAACAAATCATTCTCATCTACCCATTTCACCACGGAAGTCTTCACATGCTTGGGGTAGGCAACCCACTAACTCACCAAAGGGTTTGAAACCATCTGCCAAGATGGTTTTGCTGAGGTGTGGGCATGCCACAGCTTCTTGGAGTCACAGGTGAGAGTTAGGTGACAGATGGAAACCAAAGGTAGAGGAGCATCCCTGAAAAGGTTTCAGTAAGCCCCCACACAAGAGATGCTAGTCCTCTTTGAATGCCCATGTTATTAGTTATTTACTCAATGAATGTCTTTCCTAAACCATTTTGGTGCTTAGTGACTTCTCTTCTGAATTCATTACCTGTAACTACTCATTTGGCGCTGACACATACTTGTTACATGGCCTCATAAATGTTGATTATACTGCTTGTCTTTTGCATGTGCTGATTTTCAGCTTTTCATGTTTCTGTTTTATTTGTGTTAGTTCAATTCATTCAATAAGCATTTATTAAGGGCCTGTGACTGGAATACGACCCACCCCAGATGATGGAGTCCCCGAAGTTCCAAACTGTAACCCCAGGTAGTCAGTGAGGAGCTAAACTCAGTCAGCAGAGTTACCTTCCCTCTAATTCTTGTATCCAACACCTCTCTGATTGAGTCAAGAAGGGGATCACTGAATTGCCTGAGAAAAGAAATTAGCCAGGCCTCTGGGATAGCATTAAAGACTGGAATTTCCTTGTTGTGGAGAGCTGCATCCAGAGAGCAAAAGCCCTTTACCAAGTTGGATGGTCACCTCAGTAACTTAAGCACTCTTGCCTAGAGTATGGAGATTCACCCAGGGTCACAAAGCCAGTGTGTGTCCAAGGTAGGACTTGAAATGAGGTCTTCCTGGCCTCTGAGGATTGTAAATAGCCAATCCCCAAAGAACTTGAAATAGTCAAGGCTTGAAGCAGTTGTGTAGTGAATATCCCGAAGGGGGAGAGGAAGGATTTTTCTCTCCTCCTTCTCCTTTGCCCTCTGGTCATAGCAACAGATTTTGATAAAGGAAGATTGTCTTATTGATTTTTTTTATCATCCTCTCCCTTCTTTGCGTTAGGTATGCTTTATATACAATAGACATTCAATAAATGTTTTCAAATGAATTGATGAATGGATGTGTAGTACCTAAACGTATAGGATTAAGAGTCCTTCTCAAAGATGGGGTGGGGAACCTCCTGCCTTGAAGCCACATGTAACTCTCTAAGTCCTCAAGGCGATCATTTGACTGAATCCAAACTTCACAGAATAAATCTGTGAACCTTAATAAAAGGTTCCCAACCTCTGTGTAGATAAGAGGTCAAAGATTATGAGTAAGCTATACATAAATTATCAACCATTTGAAAAGTTGTTCATAATCAATACTAGTCAGAAAAATGAAAGTTAAAATAATTCTTATAGATTTTACCTTATACTCAGCAAGTCGATAAAGAGAATAAAAGATAAAAAAAATTTAGTGTTGTCAGGGCTACATAAAAATGGGCTTGGTGGTTCCCTGCTGCCGGAATTGTGGATCAGTTGGGCCATTTAGGAAAAACACATGGAATTACATAACAAAATTGTAAAAAAAAAAAAATTAAATTCTACCCTTAATCAAATGATTCTGCTGTTTGGTTTATATCCTAAGGAGGTTATTAACAGAAAGGAAAGACCCAACTGTACAAAAATATCATAGAAACACTTTGTAACAGCAAAATAAAAACAAAACTAGAAACACATTATGTGCCTAACAATTGTGGAATGACTGAATAAATCATGGTGTATGAATGTAATGGAATATTATTGCCTCACAAAGAATGGCAAATTATAAAGAATACTAAGAAATATGGGAAGATTTATAAGAAGTGATACAGAGAGAAGAAAGCAGAACTGAAAGAAAAATGTTCAAAATAACTCCACCTATGCAAATCAAGCAACATTAAACAGCAACAAAGCAATTCAGCAAACATTTATAGAACACCTGTCCTATTTGGGGCACAGGGCTAGGCACTTCAATCACTTTAATTTATCCTAAGTGCTTTGCCATGCCCAGAGCTGAATAAACCCTGTTTCTCCCTGCCATCTCCCCCTCCCAGTCTCCATGTCTGCTCCTTCCCTCCTTCCCCCGCTCCCCCATCTTCCTCTCCCTTCCCTTTGTGGTGATAGCTCAGGAGGCCAAGGGACTGGGCTGGCTCTGAGTGGGCTGAGCATGTGATAGTGTGGGCAGAGAATGAGTGTGTTCTGTATAGGCAACCAGGCATGACCACAGTCTCTCATCCCCCAATCCCCTCCTGTGAGCACATGTTGTACATACTGACAGTTCCCTTATCCCACTTTCTGCCTGTTGCTGCTCATGGAGATTCCTTTGTGTTATTCCAATAACTCAGGTGAACTTGGTAGTATTGTGGATCTTTGGTTTTTTGATCCAATATGTTCACCCATCTCTTCATCTCTCCAAATTTATTAACTTGTTCTGTTTTTTCTTTTTTCTTGGTCAATGCCTCTTTCAAAATACATTTTATTGGTAATTTCAAAAAACTTATTCTCATCTAAATCCTAGCCATACATGGAAAGACTTGCACAAAATAATGAAGAGAAAATAAGCAGAACCAAGAGAACACTGTATACAGAAATAGCAATATTGTTTGAAGATTAACTATGAGTGACTAAGCAATTCTGAGTATTATAAATATTCAAATCAACAACAAATGACCTATGAAGGAAGATGCTATCTACCTCTAGAGAAAGAACTGATAAATAGAAGTATGCATAGTATGGTTTTACATATACACATACACACATATGTATGTATACATGCATATATACATATTTACATATACATAAGTGTGTGTGTATATATATATATATATATATATATATATATATACATATACATATATAAGCGTGTGGGTGCATCCAATGGTGGCCTTCTCTAGTGGGAAGGGAGCAAGAGAGACAGTTTGGAGCTTAAAATTTAACAAAAAAATAAAGAAGAAAAAGAAAAAAATCCTACCCATCCTAAATGGTCAAAGGATAGGAAGAGACAATTTTCAAACAGGGAAACACACATTGTTAATGATCTATCTCTTGGGGAAAAGTGCTCAACCACACTAATGAGCAAAGATAGAAAGAAAAACAACTTTTAGGTACTAACACATCCCCATTACATGAACAAAATTAATGATAAGTAAGGTAACATGATGCTGTCAAGGCTGTGAAGGAACAGCTCTACTCATTCATTGCTGGTGTAATTGCAAATTTTAGAAGCTTCTTGGCGAGCCAATGGCAGTATTCAGTAAAAGTTACTAAAATAATCATACTCTTTGACTCAACAATTTCATTGCTGAAAATATAACCAGAAAAGTATTTTTAAAAATTTTTTAAAGGAACTATCTATGCACTGACTTCCATAGCAAGAATATATGTAAAATTCTGAAGGACTCATGATAAAAAAAATGCTATCCACTTTCAGAGAGAAAACTGGGCAACACTGAGTGCAAATTGAGATATTATTTTTTCACTTTATTTTTCCAGCTTTTTTCTCTCAACACAGCTCATGTGGAAATATGTTTGCATGATTTCACATGTATAATTGATATCACATTGGTTGCCTTCTCAATGGGTGGGGAACAGACTGGAGGAAGATAGAATTTGATATTCAAAGGAATGTTAAAACTAAATAAATCATGATTTAAAAAAAAAGAGCATATGTAAGCACAACTCTCCAAACTCCCCTGTAAAAAAAAAATCTAACTATCCATTAAGAGTAATACTTAAATAAATTGCATGACATTAATGTATTTAATGTACTAGAATATTATAATACAATTAAGACCAATATGAGGAATGCAAAGAAATCCAGAAAAGCTTTTTGAAATAATGCAAAAGGGAAAAAAAAGAAGCATAACAATGGAATACATACTAAAGAAGGAAGGAAGCAAGCTTTTTATTAAGTGCCTACTATGTGCTACTTTACAGAAAGACCTGACTGTATAAAAATATCACAGAAACACTTTGTAACAGCAAAAACAAAGACAAAAGCCACTCTAGAAACACATTACGTGTGTAACAATTGGGGAATGACTGAATAAATCATAAGGTATGAATGTAATGGAATATTATTGCCCCACAAGGAACGGCAAACTACAAAGAATGCTAAGAAATGTGGGAAGATTTATAAGAAGTGATGCAGAGAGAAGAAAGTAGAACTGAAAGAAAAATGCATAAAATAACTCCAACTACGCAAATCAAGCAATATTAAATAGCAACAAAGCAATTCAATAAGCATTTATGAAGCATCTGTCACAGGGATAGGGAGGCCACGTGTGGCCTCAAGGTCACAGGTTTCCCACCCTTGAATTCTATCTAGAGAGTGCTCTATTTGGAGCACTGACACTACGTTAAGTATTTTACAAATATCTCATTTGCTCCTCATAACAACTCTGAGAAGTAGGTAGTACTATTATCCCCATTTTATAGTTTAAGAAACTGAGGCAGACAAAAGTTATGTGACTTGCCCAGGGTCACACAGCTAGTAAGTATCTTTCTAAGTAGTAGCCCCTCTCCCCTGCCCAAGTCCAATAGTGTTTTTACTAGATCACTTAACTGCCCTTAAGTCGTATCCTTTGCACCCCTCTTTGGCACTTAGTACTTGCTACTTTGTGTTATGAATTATGTGTGCACCTGTTTATATTTTCTCTCCTCAACTTGACACAGCTTCATTTCAATACTTAATGTCTTAACAAGATGTTTACTCTCAGGTCTGCCAGCACACGCATAGAACCACAGACTCTTAGAGACAGTTGGTACCTTAGAGATAACTGAGTCGGACGGTCTCATTTACTGCAGCTTCAAGAATGGAAATGACATGTCCAAGATAACACAATAGTAGAATTGAGACTAGAATTCGTCTTTCCTCTCAACTTTTCAGGTTTAGGACTTTCTGGTCTGGGGGTTTACTTGGTACCAGTTACAAAACTGTGGTCAGTTAAACTCCAATTCAAAACTACTCTCCTTCTATCTAAAGGAGTCTAATGACTCCTCTCGGGGCATCTTGATCAGGTTTCTTCTAAGTCGTTAATGTGTCTTTTCTAGCAGGTAGGTGGTGCAGTGGATAGAGGACTGGACTTGGGGGCCAGAAAAAACTGAGTTCAAATCCAGCCTCAGGAACTCCCTAGCTGACCCACTTCACCTCTGTCTGCCTGTTTTCTCACTGTAAAATGGTAAGAATATAGTAATAACACCTACCTCACAAGGTTGTTGTGAAGATCAAATGAATAATATATATAATATATATATATATAATAATATATAATAATTGCCTAGCAATAGTGTTATTGCTCTGTGATCCCTCTTTGTGACCCCATTGAGGGTTTTCCTGGAATGATTGGCCATTTCCTTCTCCAGCTCATTTTACAGATGAGGATACTGAAGCAAATGGGGTTGTGACTGGTCCAGAGTCACACAGCTAGTCAGCATCTGAGGTTTAAACCCACCGAGACGAGTCTTTCTGACTTCAGGCTAGAGGCTCTATGCACTGTGCCACGTAGCTGCCCATAGTAGATAATTAATAAAAAATGCATATTCTCTTCCTCTCTCTTCCCCCCTCCCCAGGTTTCAGGTGCCTTATAGCTTGTATCAAAATGTACCACTTCTTTTTCAAAGTTTCCTCTGCTTTCTTCTCTGCTAATTTCTAATACCTTTCCAATGTCTGTGCCTCTCTCATCCCACCCCAGCTCCATAAAATACGGCTTAGTAGATGGTATTTAAGAATTGTTATGGTAGAAAAAACCCATCACACTGCAACCAACCTGGAAATAAGCTTCTACAAATAGATGTCTTCAGGTATTGAGCATCTCCAGGACTGTACTTGAGGTTTTTCATGGTTGGTGGGAATGGTCAGGTGGGGATGGTCAGTGCTTGTCATCTGTTGGTATAGCCTTGGAGAACCCAGGGTCACCTCTATGCCCCCAGGAGGCATTCTTCTCTTAAGGATCACCTGGTAACAGGAGTGGGATTACTTGTCCCTGACTCAGTGCTCCTTGGAGATAGCTAGGTGGCACAATGAATAGAGAACCAAACCTGCAGTCAGGAAGTCCTTAATTCAAATCTAGCCTCAGTCACTCCCTAGCTGAGTGACCCTGGGCAAATCACTTCATCCTACTTTGCCTCATTTTCCTCAACTGTAAAATGGGGGGAGTAACAGTAACACCTACCTCCCAGGGTTGTTGTAAGTTATCTCCAGGCTGTTTTTTGATCATGGCTTTCAGGTAGTCAAATAATTTTTAAATTTGTCTCTCCTGGATCTATTTTCCAGGTCAGATGTCTTTCCAATGAGATATTTCACATTGTCTGCTATTTTTCATTCATTTAGTTTTGTTTTATAATTTCTTGATTTTTCATAAAGTCATTAGTTTCCATCTGCTCCATTCTAATCTTTACGGAATTATTTTCTTCAGTGAGCTTTTGGACCTCCTCGGTTGTTGTAAATATCAAATGAGATAATATTTGTAAGATGCTTCGCACAAATGCCTGACAAACAGTAGGGGTTTAATAAATGCTTGTTCTTTCTTCCTGTCCTCTTCCAGGTATCTTGGGTACCCAGTCCATTACCACCAACACAAACACCAAGGAGTGAAAAAAGGGACTTTTCTTCTACAATAAGAGCCATTATATAGTAGTCAAAAGAAAACCAGACAGGAAGTCAAAGAAATCTGAGTTTCTGTCTTAGCTAAGCTACTAATGGGATGTGAGCAAGTCAAGGAGGACATTGTATTAAATAATCACTATCCTATCCAATGCTCTGATTCTTTGGGATGAGCTCAGCTTGGATTTCTTCACAGATCAAGTTTTTAAACTAGTCATTAGAATAAAAAACACTGCCTTCCTTGCCTGATCCATCCATGAAGTGCCCTTAAGGATAAGAATTTCAAGGGGAAGGAAGGATTGAGGAGGGGGCAGAGATATTTTGGGTTAGATCTATCTTGTCTCTTCCACCCCCAAAAAAGGAGAAATGATTTTCCCCTGGTCTCGGAGCTAATGAATGCCAGATCCAGAACTCCATGCCAAATCTCCTGACTTCAAATGTAGTCCTGCTTCCCCTATTCCATACTGCCTCCCTGATACAACCAGAGGGCCATTGAGAGCCTGTATGCCTGACTCTGAATAGCTCCACCTTCTCCCACCTTTCCCACTGCATCTCTGTAGTAATCCAGAAATGGATTGAACACTGAAGGATTTGAAGCCTGCCTCAGTCTCCAGCTGTGTGGCCCTAAGCAAATGATTCAACCCTTCTGAGTCTCAGTTTCTTCCCAAGAAAAACGAGGATATTAACAGCACCTACTTTGTCATGAAATCAAATCATATAGAATAATGTATGTAAATTGTTCTGCACATATAAAATCTGTAATCATTATTACTACTGGAATGGGCCTCATATAAGTTGCATTTAATTAATTTTAGTGTAGTACATAGCCAAAGCCCCAATTCTGGGTTAGCTAGGTAGGGCCTTGGATAGAGTGCCAGACCTAGAGTCAGGAGAACTCATTGTTGTGAATTTAAATTTGGTCTCTGTCAACTGGACTGAACCAGCCTCTAACCTGTGGATGGCCAGAACTAAAGAGAGCAGGCTAGAGACGGGAGGGTCAGGAATCAGATAGAAGTTTAATTTCAAAGTGAGGGCAACAGCTTGCAAGCAAGGAGGGAGATTAGACACATGTGCTGGGGTCCTGCCCCTAGTGGAGAGACCCGAGGCAGCATGGGGAGATCTTAAAATTTATAACAATGGTTGTGCAGTGAGCTGTAGCCCTGACAATGAGTGGTAACAGCAATGATGTGACAAGTTTGATTAATAGCAGGGCTTCATGACCAGAACTTGTCCTAGCTTGTCTGAGCTCAGAGAATACCTAGTGCTGGTCAAAGCAATACAATAGTTATGTAATTTTGCCAGAGGGTGAGCTGATCCAGAGAGTGAGTGCAAAGGATTGTTGTTATGCCAAGCTCAGGGCACAACTTACTTGTTGGGCCTTAGCCCTGGAAAACAGCCTGTCTCCTCATATCTTGGCGTTTCCCCTTTTTGACCAAAGGGAGAGGGTCTGAAAGAACCCCTACCTTCTGGCCAATAAAAGAGAGGCAGGCATAAGGCAAGAAGCCACAAGAGGCCATTTGGGCCAGGATGAGCATTTTTTATCCCAGGAGGAGATCCCTCCCATTCCAGTTCCTTCAGGGACCTATTAGGGAAGTATCACTGCTAGCCATTGTTTGTTTGCAAACAGAAAAGGGAGAGGAGGCAAGAATGTAGAGGAAGAAGATGCCAAGACACACTTAAATGAGGCCTTTGGTAGTTGGCTACTTAACGAAAAGGAAGTAGACAGTATACTCAGTCCTCATTCAGAATCTTGGGACAGCTGTCTTGTCTGGATGTTAGCTGTTTCTGGGTTCATGCTACAAATCTTGAAGTCCCTGGAGGGTTCTGTTGTCCACTCAGGAGCAGGGGCTTTCTTCAGATGATCCAGGAGGATACACCCACAAAGGTACAGCTGTGGGAGCAGTTCGAAGGCTGTGGTAGGGGCCCTTAGAAATAATGATTTATTAACAGTGGTAAGAAAATTCCTTGCACCAATCTTTGAATCTGAGTTTGTGGTCAGCATAGCATGGATCCTTGGTTAAAGGCACATATAGATGGTTCAGTTTCCTAGCCACACAGGGCTAGGTTCAAACAACACAATAAAGTTTTTCACTTCCTAATCATAATTACATTAAATCAGGTCTCCTCAAACTACTTAGAGAGATCACAGTGGATTAGTTTTGAGGAAGGAGATTTATATATCACCAGGGTAACCAAGAAAACTTAAACATAAACATCTTGAAACAAAAGAGCTATGGAATGCAATAGTTACCACCAATATTAATTAACATCGAATCTCTTTGCATCCTAGTAACCCATTCTCAGCTATCTGGTCTCTAGATATCTTTTCTTGGACAATAGGTTTTATTTTCAACAGCTCTAAAAGGGATTCTGTTTCCCTGATTATAAATCTATAGGTTCCTAGATAATTCTGACTTAATATAATTTAATAAATTTGATTCTTCAATCTTGGAATTTCAGAGAATTTCAGTTTATATACCATTTGCAGCTTCCGTCCCTACCTAAATCCTGTACCTGATATAAGGATCTTTTAAAAATTTTTGAGGGTCCAGCTGCAAAATTAACTTTTCTGTCATTGAAGATTATCAGACAGATACCTTAAAATGAGAAAATAATTTCCCTTTCTTTACCGTTATTAACACAATTTATGTGTAAAATCTTTGATCCAACTTTGAGAATTTATTACTAAAACATACTCAGTCTGCATTTCCATGATTTCTAGAGAAAATAGTCTAACCCTGTTGTTTTTCTCAAACTTTATTATTCCATTTATTTAGAAAACTTTTTGCATTATATCTTTATGCTATTACTTTGTCTAACCATTTTCCCCTAGGAAGATATCATCCCTATATTATAGTTTGGCCACAAATACAGGTTAAAATTGTAAGATGTTTGCACTTTCATCCTGTTGTGAGAACTCAGACGTTCCAGGATCAATCTATTATTTAATAGTTTTAGTATTGTATTTACAAAACTTCTTGATTACAGAAAATTGCTATGAAAGAAAAAGAGGGACATAGTTATAACGATGTTATATATCAGAAAAGGGGGAAAAACTCCCTTAACTCTGTTTGATTACAAGCATGAGTAATATCTGACAACAAATCATGTAGCCACAGTTTATCAAAAGCAAGGCTCAGGATTAATCAGGTGGTGAAATTTCTTTTTCAGGAAGGAAATAGCACAATGGGGAAACAGATTCAGGAGGATCCTACCTTGGGCCATGCCAAAATCACCCCTCCAAACTTTTCCCAGGCATTCATTCAACATTCACCTCTAGCAATTTCATACTGCCCATACACCATTTTCTACCATTGGCTTCATGACAATTCAAGCAACTATCCCTGTAATCAAATTTCAAAACAATAGTAAATTACTGTTTCAAGAATTTTAATTTAAATAGCAAAATTTCACTAACCTTTACTTATAAATTAAAGCTACCCATATTCTGGGGCTTCAGACATACCGCAAAGAGTTGACTCATCACTATATATTGAAGCTGTATCTTTAAACCACCATATACATTTTCATAGTAGCCAAGAATTTCAAATGAAAATTTACTATTACATATCATTATTATCTGATGATAATGGTGATATAATTATATATCATTATTATATGCCTTATGACAAAACATACCTCATTAAACATTGAACAATTTTCAAATATCTATTTTTATTACATCCTTTTAAAAGCCCAATTCATGTGTAACAGTATCCAGATTAAAAAATTAGTTTTTTAACAGCATTTCTGTTACAATGGTCTCTCAAATTTCACAGTTTTCACAAAAAAATTCATGAATTTCACAAAAAGAATTTAGAAATATAATAATAACACAAAAAGTAGCATCTAACTTCAGGTGATATCAATTACATTGCCAAATTATCCCATATAAAAACCATTAATCTTACTGCCTCTGGTATTTTAAACCTACGTTAGAGTTATCAGGCATGGAACAATTACATTTAATTAAAGAAATGATAATATAGTACGTAGCATATGCCAGTCACTGTGTTAGCACATTACAATCATTTTATCATTTTGAACCTCACAACAGCTCTGGGTTATTATTTTTCTCTTTATAGATCAGGAAACTGGGGCAAACAGAGATAAGATAACTTGCCTGAGATTACACAGGTAATAATTTTCTGCAACTGGAATGTATTTCAAGTTTCCCTGAAGTTTTCCAGCATTTTTTTCAACACCTGTATTTGGAAATGTGATCTGAGATGAGAGAGTTTCAAAGAATAATACAGAGAAGATCTCTAACCTGGGGGAGTCATAAGCGTGGTCAGGGAAGAGTTAGTAAGAGGTAACTATAAAGTGCAAACCATTTACCTAATTTTTTTCCTTCACACTGGGATTACTTCCAGACTAGCTGTCTTCCTTCAGTGCCCTAAAACAATGAAGCTATTAAAGTTGCCATTTTACCTTTTAGACTTTTATAAAATTTTAATCCTTATTTTTCCTTAAAACAAATTCTACAGAGTGATACCCCCAAAACTTACTAACATATTTCAGCAGGGAATGAGTTCCTGGAATCACCCCAAAGTCTCAGGAGTTCTCTCCTGCAATCTTAAAATGATTACTCTCCAAACTCCTTAATCTACTAAGATGTTTTTAGAAGTTTTGCAGCTTTGATTATCTGCCTTTATTTCTGTATTTCAATATAATCAAAGTTAAAAAGACAAGAATAAGTGTCCTGCAGATTTCTTTTCCTTATAACCTAATCTCCCTTGGAAAGCCTAAAGTGGGAGTTAGTCCTGCTTACTGAGACAATTGCTTCAAGTATGAAAGTTCATTAATAGTGTTCTAATCTCTTTGGCTACAGCCCTTAGAAGTTGTTCTGGCAAGCTGCTTTTTAACTCTTTCAAAGTCACGGAATCAAGAAATAACACAATTGTGACAGGCATTTTACATTTTACAAAGACATAGACACAGACAAAATGGCAAGAGAGCTACAAACAGACGCAAAGTATGCCGTTACAATCTATAGTTCAGCACACAGTGGCAGAGTTCTACAGTTTGAGAAACAACAGAGGCATGCAGTTTACAATTTTACAGAAACATGCAGTTTAAAAACAACAGAGGCATACGGAGGGACCAATGAACAAAGGTGTGCAGTTTAAGAAAGAATATACTCACCAGAATGATCTGAGACCAATCAGGTCACCAAAGGGGCCTTGGAATTTTCCTCATGAAGAATGGTTGGCTTGACCAAAGTGGGTGCTCAAGGTGATAGAGCGGAAAGAAGGGCAAAAGGCTCACCAGACAAAGGCACCCAAAAATTAAATCTCTGGTGGCACTTAGTCCATTTCCATTGGTACTGGAGAGTCAGTGGCCCAGTTATGTGTCCAGTCTCACTCCTGACACCAGTTAATGTCAACTGGACTGAACTGGTGTCTAACCTGTGGATGGCTGGAGCTGAACAGAGCAGGCTAGAGACAGGAGAATTTGGAATCAAACAGAAGTTTAATTTCAAAGCGAGGGTAACAGCTTGCAAGCAAGCTGGGAGATTAGACACATGTGCTGGGGTCCCGCCCGTAGTGGGGTGACCCAAGGCAGTGTGGAGAGATCTTAATATTTATACCAATGGTTGGACAGTGAGCTGTAGCCCTGACAATGAAGGGTGACAGCAACAATGTGACAAGTTTGATTAATAGCAGGGCGTCATGACCAGAACTTGTCCTACTTTGTCTGGTGCTTGTCTGAGCTCAGAGAATATCTGGTGTTGATCAAAGCAATACAGTAATTATATGATTTTGCCAGAGGGTGAGATGATCCAGAAAGTGAGTGCAAAGGATTGTTGTTACGACAAGCTCAGGGAAAGCAGCTCTGGAAAATAGAGTATCTCCTAATATCTTGACTCTTCCTAGTTGTGTGACCCTAGGCAAGTCACTTAATTCTGTTTGCCTCAGTTTCCTCATTTGTCAAATGAGCTGGGAAGGGAATGTCAAACCAATCCAGTCTCTTTGCCAAGAAAATCCCAAATGGGGTTACGAAGAGTTGGAAGGATTGAAAAACCACTAAACAACCACAACAAAACTGGATTTAAAGTAAGCTATTTCTGCTTTACCAAGACCAGGACTGAAGGAAAAAGATGTACTCCAGTTAAGTGGAATTTTTTTTCTGTGGCCTGGGGGCTATAGAATGAATAGGGAGGGTTTTCACCACATCCCCAAATGCTCTTAGCTAGTATTTATATTGTACTTTGTTTTACAAAGTACTCATTTGATTGTCACAACAACTTTATGAATTGCTATTATTAGCTTCATTTTACAGATGAGGAAACTGAGATCAGGATACAATGAGAATAATAAAATTTGCATCTCCTGCTTCATACAGTGGTTCTAAGGAAAGTGCTTTGCCAAACCATAGTGCTCTCTCTATAAAAGTGATTTATTAAAATGCTGCATAGAGCCTCAAAAAGTGATGAAAAGGGAAGTTTCAGAGAAACCTAAGAAGACCTGTATGAACTGATGCAGAGCAAAGGGAGCAGAACAAGGGGAACAATTAGTAAAAACAAAGAACTTTGAAAGACTTGAAAAGCTTTGATAAAAGCCATGATTAGCCATGATCCCAGAAGACTGAAGACCAAGCACATAGCCCACCTCAGGAGAGAAAAGTGAGGGACTTAGGATGAAGAATAACAACCATTGTTTTGACATGGCCAATGAGGGAATTTGTGTCACTTGACTAAACATATTTGCTATGAGTTTAGTTTTTCTTTCTTAATGGGGAAGGGAAGTGGAAAGGAGATTGGAGGTAGAGAAAATAAATATTTGTTGATTAAAAAAATGAAAATTTAATTTAGAAAATAAAATGCCCAGAACCTGGCAGTGGCTCCAGTAGAATAAGACTACTCTGACCAGTTCAAAGCCAGCCCTCCCTCAGTGGCCCCAACCCAAAATGACTCTGCTGTTTACCTCCTAGACATCAGAATTTAGAATGGAGGGTAGCAGCTCCATGAGAGATTAATTTGTGTGTTCAACAAACATTTGTTTAGCCTTCATTATTTGTGAAAAATTAGCAAATGTTATTAAAAATATGTGTTATTAAGTGTGGAAAATACTGGGTTAGGCTCTAGGGAAGACATGGAAAGAGGAAGAAGGAAAGAAGGAAGAGAAAGAAGAAAAGAAAAGAAGGAAAGAAGAGAAGGAAGGAAGGGAAGGAAAGAAGAAAAGAATGGAAGAAAAGGATGGAAAGAAAAAGGAAGTGGGGAGGAAGAAGGAGGGAAGGAAGGCAGGAAGGTAAGGAAAGAAGGAAGGAGGGAGGGAGAGAGGAAAAAGCATTTATGGTTGTGCTAATTACTGGGACTACAGATGGAAAAGCAAGAGTGTCCCTCCTCTCAAAGAGCTCTCATTCTAAGTGGGACAGCTAGGTGGTGCAGCACCAGTGCAGGAGTCTGGAGGGCTCCAAATCTCACCTCAGACACTTGACACTCACTAGCTGTGTGACCTTGGGCAAGTCACTTAACCCCAATTGCCTCATCATGGGTCATCTCCAGTCATCCTGATGAATATCTGGTCACTGGATTCAGATGGTTCTGGAGGAGAAAGTGAGGTTGGTGACCTGCACAGCCCCTCCCTCACTCAAAGCAAAGTCAAGGGCAAGTCATGTCATTATTTCTCTGATGGCATGGTCTTCTTCGGCAAAGAAGGATGAACGCACACACATTCTAATTGGGGGAAGAGACAACAAATTTAAGAGGCTTTAGCTAAAGATGAATGCAAGGTTAAGGGGTTCTTAAGGTACATTGGCAAGTCACATAGGAATGCCCAGGGGTCTGGAGGAAGCAGAGGCAGGAAAGATGCTAAGGCTTGGTGGTCCATAGGAGTCAATGACAGGATTGATGGAAATATTTGTGATCCTCCCTCTTAACAGATTGTTTACAGTTGGCAGTGCCCTAGTCATCAAAGCAATGTAACTGGCCATGTGGGGAGGGGATGGGAAGAGGCCTAAAACAGTCTCACCTACAACCATTGGGAAGAGGAGAGGTGGGCCCAAGAATCAGAATGGAGTGAGCACACCCAACTTCCTCCAATGGGAATGGAGGGATCAGCACTCGGTATGAAAAGAGAAAGACGAAGAAAGCAGTCCCAAGAAGATGAGGGAGAAGGGAAGATTCTGGTAGAATGTGGGCAGGGTGAGGCAGAGTGAGGGTAGAGAGAAAGGCACAGAAAGAAGGCTCAAACAGCAAACTCTAATACATAATAAGGACTTTGCAGAGGTCCCCAGAGAAAGACTGGGATTGGTTCGAGAGCCACCTTAAGTGCAGAATGATTGCAAAGGGGAGGGGAAAGGACTTTAAAAGCTGAATAGAATCCCATTTGGCACCATTTCACAGACTGCCTTTTAAAGATTCTCTTGAAACAAGCCAGGTCTCCTTCAGTGCTGTGGAAGTGCAGGTCAGCCTTGCCTTTTTTCAAAGGAAAGCCATCTGGTGGTTGCATCGAAAAGTTACAGAAATGCTTTCCTAAGATTTTCCTTTACTTTCTGTACCAGAACCCTTAACCTGGGAATTCGGGCATGAAATAGGGCTTAGGCATGCCCTAGTGCCTGCCTCACATTTCTCCATCTAATGTGTGCTTGACTGAACTTGGAGCTTGATTGCAGGAGTGGGGAGATGTGGTTCCCTAGTTCTCAAAAAGAGAACAGAAGTGTCTGGGGGGATGGGTATGGATAAGGAAATGGAGCCTGCCTGTCTACCCTTCTTGGCCATTTTCCTCTTTCTCAGACCTTCAATTCAATTTAATTCAATTCAACAAACAGTTAATAAACACCTATTACTGTGCCATGGGCTGGAGATGAGAGCAGAAAACAAAAAACAGCATTAGAATCAGAGGGTTAGGCCAGTTAGTCCAAGCCTAGCTCAATTTCAGTTTTCAGTGAGACCCAAAGAGGCTGGGACTTCCTCAAAGCCATACGTCATGTGCTTTCAAGGTCTCTCTGCTGGCCTCATCCCAGAGACCTTTCACCTCCCCTGAAGCTTGAGGTAAGTGTGTCTGGTGCCAGATAAGGCCAAAGGAGGGAACTGATTGTTCTGATTTTCATGCTGTCATCTCTGGAGCTTGTCAAAAATGGAAAAATTCTTTAGAGCAGCAGGAATGCTGAAAGTAAAGTATCCAGGCTAACTAACTTATTTTCATTAAGTTAAGGAGTACTTTCTGTTCAGTTGTTGCAGTTATGTCTGACTCTCTGTGGCCCCATTTGGGATTTTCTTGGCTGAGATACTGGAGTAGACTGGGGATACTGGAATAACTGTAGATCATGGCTAATGACCATTAGCGATCAGAAAAGCAGATTATGTCTAAGGCCCCTTGCCTGTTTGTGGGTGTCGTGGGTCCCTTTGACAACCTGATAAAGCTTACTTTTAAATAATTGAAAGAAATGCTAAATTTCAGTTTAGTTAATGAAAATAAAGATGCATTTTCCCCCTATCCAAGATCACATGTCTGTGGGCATCTTTGGATGAGAACCTTTAGTCTAGTCTAATCCCCTCATTTTCAAGAGTAGGAAATTGAGGCTCAGAAAGTTTAAGTAACTGGTCTAAGGTCATCCACAGATGGTAAATAGTAGAGGCAGGTTGTCGCTTAGTTGTATCCAACTCTTTGTGACCCCATTTTGGGGGGTTTTCTTGGTCAAGTTACTGGAGTGGTTTGCCATTTCCTTCTCCAGCTCCTTTTACAGATGAGGAAACTGAGGCAAACAGGGTTAAGTGTCTTGCCCAGGGTCACACAACTAAAAAGTGTCTGAGGCTGGATTTGACCTTGGTTCTTCCTGACTCCAAGTCTGGCACTCTATCTATGGAGCTACCTAGTCACCCTAGGGTGTCCCTACTTTAAACCTATTGAAACAACTCTGAAAGCAGAAACAAGATCTAGGTCTCGGCCCTGTGTTCTATACTGCCTGCAATGAGTTAAGTGGGAGGTAAGCTACTATAATTCCTGTTTCTTTTTAGACTACCTTTATGTCAGGCTTGAGTGAATATTCACATTTCCCAAGTTAGTACACCAGTCTTAGGTTAACAATTCTATTTTCTACTCAGCTTATTTTTATTTAACTGTTGAAAGCCTGGCAAAAAATAATAAATTGTGGTTATGTTTACCATTTATTTTCAAGACTATTAGGTTTTTTTCTTTCCCCCTTTTATCCTTTCTCCCCAACCCTTTTTCCTATGCTGGCAGCCCTCAAAGAAGACAGGTATAGAAATGAAGTCAAGATGAGAACCAAACTTCCAATAGTCAAAATCACCTACAGTCTGGAAAGCATAGCAGAAGGAACATCAGGTTTGGTGCCAGAGGATTTGGACTCCAACTGTAACTCAGCTAGGGCCGCTAGATGGCGCCATGGTGCACAGAGCACTGGGCTGAAGGCAGGAAGACTCATCTTCCTGAGTTCAAATCTGACCTCAGACACTTACTAGCAATGTGACACTGGGCAAGTTACTTAACTCTGCACATTTTAAACCCTCTCTTATGTTCTGTGTGTACTTGGCAATGCTTTTTTTTTCTTATTTTGCATTTAAGTTTTAACATTTATAATACATTATACAATGTGTTTATTTTTTCTAATTGCATATTTAAGTTTTAGTATTTAAGTTTAAAACTTTAAAAATATTTTGGAAAAAAATGTTTTTAATTTTTCTTGATCGAAGAGAGTTTCAAGAAAGTCACACAGTGACTTTGCCAAGCACAATGCCTGGAACATAATAGGTTCTATATAATGATAGCTATTTTCCATCACCATCTTATATTATTATTATTTATCTCCCCCAACAAGCAAAACAGTTATGGGATTGAAGCAGGTAACAGTGAGGAGACACACCGTGAATGAAATAATTGTAACTGCTGGACATGTCAGGAGAGGCGAGAAGTTCATCAGTTAAAGTACCAAGGCACCAATACTTATCTTTCTAGGGCAAGGGTGGGGAATCTGTGGCCTCAAGGCTGTCCTTGAGGCCACAGGTTCCCCACCCCTGTTCTCAGGCTTTGTCCTTCTTGCTCTCTTTCCTAGAAATGAGATACCTTTCCCAGCAGGTCTTGCATTTTAAAAGAGACTCCCATAGAGAATAGCAATGTTTAATCCAAAGGTATAAAATGTTAGTGGTAGGGTTTTAAGAACCATTAAAAGAGGTATGTAGGAGCTCTGTGGCCTGCTGGGGACCTCTTTTCATGTCACATAAATGGCCTATGGACGAGGACAATCCTAACAGGACAGACTAAGCCTTAAAAAAAAAAATACCTTTTTTCATGTTCAAAAAGAATTTAAACTTAAACGCCAAATAAAATGAGTATTTTCATATACATTGTGGAATAGGAGAGAATCCTATATGAATCTCTGAATCTCTATTACAGAGAACTTACTTTTCTTTTTAAGCATATCATAAATTCAAAGTGTAACTCATGGACTGTGCTGCTTATCTGTGATTAATTCTGGACTTCTCTCTGCTATCTTCTCATTTGAGGGATTTGGAGAAGGGAGAAACCCTCACTCCATTTTCACTCTCAACTCCTATTCATCTCCAACTAACAAAGATGGGGGAAAATTCTTTGTAACAAACATCCATGGCCAAACAAAGCAAATTTCTGCATTGACCTTTCCCCAGAAACGTGTGTCTTCTTCCTGAGTTCCTCACCTCTCTAACAAGCAGGCTTCATCACTGGTCCTTTGGAATCACAGTTGGGCACTGCATTGAAAAGAGTTCTTCAGTGTTTCAAACTTGTTTTTCTTTACATCATTGCTATTATTATAGAAATGATTCTTCTTGGTCTGTTCACTTCACTCTACATCTGTTCTGGTCAGAAACTTTGAGGGTCTTTCCCTCCCAGGTTGATGCTTTGGTGATGTAAATTCAGCCATCTTCTGTCTCAATTCTTATGTAGTCCTTAGTCTATAAATGGGCATTGCTTCAGACCTACCTTGGGAAAGACCTTAAATTAGAAAGACCAAGGCCAGTCTCTGCATCCTGGGCCATCGCCAGTCATCTTGACTTTTGACTTGCTTCTGGACTTAGATAACTCTTGAGGAGACAGTGAGGCTGACGACTTTGTGTGCATGAGTCAAGAATTATCTTCGAGATGTCATTGGTCTTCTTAGAGAATGTACAATGAACAACACCAACATCCTCAGTTCATGTAAGTCTTTCCAAGCTCCTCCAAAAACCTTCATCATTTCCTATAGTGAAATAATATTTCTATTACGTTCATCTATCATCATTTGTCCATCCATTCCCCCAATGAATATGTACCACCTTAGTTTCAGTTCTTTGTCACTACAAAAAATAAACATTGCTATCCTTTTCCTCTTTCTTTGGTCTCCATGGGAGAGGCCTAGAGGTGGCACTGCTGGATAAATGTATACACAGTTATAGTAACATCTGGGGAACAGTTCCAAATTACTTTCCAGAATAGCTGGGCCAATTCATAGATCTATAGACAGTGTTTTATCATGCCTGTTTTCCCACAGTTCCACCAACAAATGTCATTTTCCTTTTTTGTCATTTTTGACAAACGTAGGGTAGAAATCTAGAGCTGCTTTAATTTGCATTTTTCTGATTATTAGTGATTCAGATATTTTTTTTCATATTATTATTGATAGGTTGGAGTTCTTCCTTTGAAAAATGCCTGCTCATATCCTTTAATTACCTATAGGAGAATGGCTTTTATTCTTATAAATTTGAATCAGCTCTTTATATATCTTGGATATGACACTTTATCAGAGAGATTTGCTACAAAGATTTTTTTCCCCTTTATTTCCCTTATAATTTTAACCAGATTTGGGTTTTTTTGTGCAAAATCTTTTTACTTTCATATAATCAAAACTACCCATTTCATTTTTGATGCTCATCATTCTCCCTAAAATGGAGGAAGAACTAACTGTATCCATTCCCTCCAGTCCATTACCAAGTCTTGTTGAGTTTTCCTTTTAATGTCTCAGGTATATTTTCCTTCTGCCCACCTTCTAGTATTGCTGAAACAGCTAGATGGCACAGTGGATAGAGTGCTGCGCCTGGAATCAAGAAGATCCAACTCAAATATGGCCTCAGACACTTATCAGCTGTGTGACCTTGGGAAAGCTACTTAACCTCTGTTTGCCTCAGTTTCCTCAATGGTAAAAAGGGGATAAGAATATTGTGAGAATCAAATGGGGTAATATTTGTAAAATGCTTAGCACAGTGCCTGGCACATAGTAGGGGTATATACTGCTAACTATTATTATTATTTTAAGTCCTTGTTGACAGTTACCCAAAATACTGTAATGCCATTCAATTCAATTCAACGTCATTGAATAATCAGTGCCATATGCAGTAATTTATGTACAGCACTGTGCTGGGGATACAAATATGGAGGGGTGGGAGGAGAGAGATACAATCCCAGTTCTCAAGGGGTTTACAGTCTAATAGGAGGAATACATACTCATGTCATATCACATCCTTAGACACTTAGTTCAGACCTGGGCAAGTCATTTAATCTTTCCATGCCTCAGTTTACTCATATGTAAAATGAAATCTTTATGGTCTCTTTCATTTCTAAATCTGTGATCCTTAGTATAATACTGGGTAAAATATGAGAAGGATAAAGGAAAGATTTAGACAAAGTATGCTAGAAAAATTTGATAAAGGACAAATCACCTTTAAAGAGATGACATGATCTGAGCCTTGAAGGAAGAGAAAAACTTCAACAGATGGGATGAGAAGAGAGTGTATTCTAAGCATGGACGCCCAGGCCTGTATAAATGTCTGCAGGAGGAAGAAGGCAGGGAAAAGAACTGGGAAAGAGCTAGACCGGTCTTGGTTGGATGGTTTCAGAGTATGTAAGTAAAGGAGAGGCTGAAAAGGTGAATTAGGGCCAGATCGTGGAGGTCCTTGAATCACAGACTAAGGAGCTTGCCTAGAGGTAATAGGGAACCATTGAAAGTTTCTGAGTAAGAAAGAAATACTGTTATGCCAAAACATTAGAAATGTTCTTTTGGCAGCTGAGTGAGGAATGAATCAGAGACAGAAAGATGCAAAGTAGGGAAATCTGTTATGAGGCTGGTGGTGCAGAATGTTGGGTCTAGAGTCAGGTAGACATCCTCCTGAGTTCAAATCTGGCCTCAGATACATACTAGCTATGTGACTCTGGGCAAGTCACTTAACCCTGCTTGCCTCAGTTTCCTCATCTGTAAAATGAGTTGGAGAAGGCAATGGCAAACCACTCTAGTATCTCAGCCGAGAAAACTCCAAATGGGGTCAGGGAGAGTCAGACATGAGTGAAAAAATGACTGAATGACACAACAGTACAGCACAAAGGGTCTCCACTAGGGCAGTAGCAAGTATGTGGATAGAAAAAGGGTTTGGGAAGTATTTGGCTTATGACTGGATAGGAGAAGGGTGGGGCACAGAGAGAGAGAGACAAAGAGAAAGAGACAGAGATAGAGACAGTGAGAGACAGAGACAGGAAGAGACACAGAGAGAAAGACAGAGAGAGATGGAGAAACAAACAGAGAGAGACAGACAGAGAGAGAGAGAGAGAGAGAGAGAGAAGAGTCAAGGACAACTTAGAAGTCTTAAGCCTGGGTCATTGGGAGGATCGTGGTGCCACCAATAGAATCAAGGAAGTTAGAAGGAAGGGAAAGTTTAGAGAGAAGCTGATGAAGCAGAACCTTGGGGACACTCAAGCTTATGGAGTGAGAGAATGATGAATCGGAGTAAAAGACCAAGGAGTTGTTAAACAAGTAGGTGGAGAACCAGGATATAGTAGCGGACTGGAAGGCTAAAGAGGAAAAGGGATCATAGCTTCTTCGATAAAGATCAGAAGGGACCCTAGCGGTCAAGTCCAATGTCTTTATTTTAACAAATGGGAAAATGAGACCCAGAGAAGGGGAAGTGCTTTTCCTATGCCCTTAGAGCCAGTAAGGGTTAGAATCTGGAATTAAACCAGGGGCGTTGGAAGGCTCAAGTGAGATAATGGATGTAAAACATTTTGCAAGCCTTAAAATGCTATATAAATGCCAGTTATTACTATAATTATTAGCCTATAGTCATCAGGCCTGTGATGTGGTGATGACTTCATTCCCTGAGCCTTCTTCTGCTCTCCTGCTGAGCTCAAGCAGTATTTACAGAGCAGTACAAAGGTGTGCTGGTAAATGTTTAACAACTGGGCTCTCTGGGGGGAGAATGTATAATCATACACTTTCCAGGTTTAATGGAATCATTAACACTTTCTTAAGTCTAGATAATCCACGAAACGATGACTCAAGCCCTGATTTGAAGCCATTGCTGATTTCTGAGGTATAAATGCTCACACTGGAAGTTTAGCAATCATCACATGGAGAAGTTAAGCATCAACTCTTCCAAGGAGTTAGAGCTAGTTCTAGCACAGCCCTGATTTAGACCAGGGACGTGTGACTTCAAATGCAGTGCTTTTCCTTCTTGAATGAAGGGTTGGTCAACACTTTAAATCATGAAGGAAACTCAAGGTGGTTGAGCACTGGAGAAAAGCCAGTGGGTTTGGTCATGAAGTGGTGGTGGCAGGTTGTGTTTGTCTTTCGCTCTTGCACAACTAAATAGTCATTGTTTCTCTTTTACCCAGGAACCCTTAGGGTCTTCCCCTCCCAGTCTGATTTTTGATTAAAGATGGTGGCAGAAGCCACATTGCAAGGAGGAGAGGATTGAGTAACTGGAAAGGAATCAGAAGCATCCAGTATAGCCTAATCTTCCTAGCCATTTTGCTGGGTAGGGAGCAGGGTAGGGCAAGGAGAGACAGAGAATGATAGTTTGAAGTTATGTGGAGGTCAAGGGAAAAGTGGATTTCGCTTTTTGTTTTCTTTAACTATAGGATAGGTGAGAATTGAGCATTTCCATAGGTACAGAAGGAAGTAGGAGAGCGAGGAAAGGTTTGAGACAAGGAACACAAAGTATGTTGGATAGAGCAAGATCCCAGAGGGGTTTTCTAGATGATTTCTCTGCCTCTAGCCCTGCTACTCTGCATACAAACCACCCTCAGCCTAATCTGCTTTCTGCCCTTATTTTCATCAAGTTACTATCCTGCTCAAGAAACCACAGTGGTGCCATACATGTACTACACGCTTGTGCTTTGAATTCTTCTGTCATTCAAGGCTCTCTGCCCTACCTATGCAAGGGTAGAAATGGAGATTACAGACAGACTTACACAAATTAATTTCTGGAATTTCTGGAATATTTCTGGAATAACTGGGGGTGGGGAACCTGCAATCTTGAGGCCACATGTGGCCCTCTAGATCCTCAAGGGCAGTCACTTGACTGAATCCAAACTTCAGAGAACAAATAGGAATTCAGTCAAAGGGCTGCATTTGAGGATCTAGAGGGCCACATGTGGCCTCAAGGCTGCAGGTTCTCCATCCCTGCGTCTATACTGACTAATATGTTGATCATTTACTTGGATATAGATGATTCCAGTGCAATACAGCCCCCATGAGGTCAGCTTGTCCAGCACTTTCAGTTCAATTCAACAAACATGTATTAGATGTGTCTAATATATGTATATAGTGTGTGCTGTGTGCTGATATTGATATATATGTGTGTGTATGTATATATGTGTGTATGTATATATGTATGTGTGTATATACACATATACACACAAACATGTATTAGGTATATAAAATATTTGTATATAGTGCTGTATATATGTGTGTGGGTATGTGTATCTATGTATATGTGTGTATATACGTATATATGCACATGTGGTATGTATACACAAACATAGATGTGTATACATGTATAGTACATAGTATGTAGTCTGCTCGGTGCTGGTGGTACAGACGCAAAAATGAAACTCTACTTCCCATCAAGTAACTTCCATGCTACTTGGAAATACAGAATGTACACAAGTAAGTAATATGTTAATTGGAAGAGGGAGAGAGTTCCAGCCTCTCCAGTTAAGTTGAAATGTAATGAATGAAGGGGGAATAATAGGGAATAAGCCTAAAAGGTAGGGTGGTACCAGGTTGTACAAGGCCTTAAATGCCAAGCCAAAGAGTTCATATTTTATCCTAAAGGATGCAGTGAGCTACTGAAGGTCTTTGAGCAAGGGAGTGATATGGTCAGTAAAAGAGTCAGTGTGGTCTTAGAAGTAGAAACCAAGTAGAAGTCTATTGCTAAAGTCCTGGTGAGTGGCAGCTGAAGTACCTGAAGGTAGCAGTTTTTCGAGAGAGCCAAAAGAACTCAGGCAAAAAATGTTATGAAGCTAGAACTGATAATATCTGGCACTGCCAAGGTGTAAGTTTGAAGGAAAGCTATTTAAAGCAGATATAACAGGGAGACTGGTCACTGAGGGCCCAGTCCTTGAAGAATGCATAGTTCTCTGCACTCAATCTGTAGAAGCTGGTGGAGCCCCAGTACTAAGTGATGGAGTGACCTTTTCCTCCTGGTTTCAGAGCATGTACACATACACTCCAATTGTTTCCTGGATGCTAAGGCCAAACTGAGCATGCACACAAAAGATTCAAGTAGATCAATTTTCTCTGAAGATTTTCAAGTAAGGAGGAAGAGGAAATATGGAGAGCCTGCAGGTGTGCGTGTGTATGTGTATATGTCAGACGTGTGTGTCTGTCTCTGTATATGTCTCTATGTGTCTGTGTGTCTGTGTGTGTGTCCCCGTGTGTGTATCTCTGTGTGTATAGGGGTGGGGGTGGCAGTAATAGCAGTGCCTGCTGGTTAATATGTCCTCCATAATTCTCTCCCCACTTCAATCTATCGTCCATTCAACCACCGAAGTGATTTTCCTTAAGCGTGGGTCTGGCCATGTCACCTCCCTACTCAACAAGCGCCAGTGCTTCCTATGACCATGAGGCTCAACTACAGGATCTTCTGTTCAACATTGAAAATCCTTCATTCGTGAGGTCCCCCATTCCTCTCTAGTCTTCTTATACCTTCTATCTCCTCATGTAGTGTTGGATCCAGTAATACTGACCTCCTCTCTGTTCCACTAATATGACATTCCATCTTTCAGCTGTGGACCTTTTCTCTGCCAATTTATTGATATAGAGATATATATTGCTACATATACACATAGCAATATGATATAATGGAAGAACCACTGTATTAGGAGACAGGGAAACTGGGTTTGAATCTAGTTTCTGCTGCTTCTTTCCTGTATGACTTTGGGAAAGTCACCTAATCTTTCTGGGCCTCAATGTCCTCATCCATGAAAGGGTGCCAACATGCCTGCCCTATCCAATCACACAAGAGCTTTGCAAGGGTGAAATGAGATAATGTAAGCAAAATTGTTTTGGAAAATTGTAAAGCCCAATACACATGTACGGTCATTAAGCGGAGCGAAAGACTTCACTTAAGCTAACAAATGATTATCTTTCAGACTAGAATATATTTGGCATTCTTTCCTGCCACCATGCTAAGCCTGGAGACAAGAAGACCTGAGTTCAAATTCAGCTTCAGATACTCCCTAGCTGTGGGACCCTACACATATCACTTAACTTCTGTCTACCTCAGTTTCCTCAACTGTAAAATGGGGGTAACAATAGCACTTACCTCTCAGGACCATGTCTGACTCATAGAGGTATTTAACCAGTGCTTATTCCTTCCCTTGATCACTATTTTGTGATAGCCGTAAATGCATATCTGTGATCTATCAGGACACATAGGAGGTTATTGATAGATATAACCAGTTCCTTACATTAGAATCATAGAATGCTGACTTTTGGATTAGAATAATTGAATTTTGGAGAAGACCTTCAAAGCCACCTAGTCCCATTCCTCTGATTTTCCCGATAACCTGGTCCAATATCCCTCTGCTAAGGAAAGTAAGGCCCGGAGAAAAGGAATGATTTGGTCAGCCAGTGAATGGCAGAGATAAGAACAAAGCCCTGGTCTAGCTACTGAAACAAACCACCAGAAAACATTGACAGGTGATACAACCTGTGTAAGTTAGTTATGCTAGGGCTGGGACAAATAAGAAGAAAGACACCCTTCCCACTGGGACCAACCAGAAACAGCAGAAAGCAGGCATATCTGCATCAGAGACAGAGACAGGAAGCACATTATCATTTCCTCTATGGGCAGCTCTCTTGACTTTCTTGGACTTACTCCACAATAACTTAGAATCTTCTTTATCCTGGAAGCTCCTCTCACTCTGATTGGCTGGTTCCTTCCTGGACCTCCATTTTAAAGAGGATGCCTAGGCTTCATTCCTCTCCAGGCTGAATTCCTGACTCTCCTGGACTTTCTCCACAATCCACCCCACCACGAACTCCAGGTAACGTCACCTCCTCCTCCTCCTCGCTCCTAACCCCCTTTCAGTTTCCTTTTATGTGTTATGTTCTCCCATTAAAATATAAGTTCCCTGAGCTGTAAATGAGGATGAACATGACATCAAGGTCAACTACCTCAGTGATGGTAAGTTCTTCAATTTGAAAAGGCTACAAGCCAAGAGCAAAGTGGAGGGAGTGTTGGTGCATGATCTTCTGTTTGCAGATGATTGCGCACTCAATGCAGCCTCTGAAGCTGAGATGCAATAAAGTATGGATAAATTCTCTGCTATTTGTGTTAATTTTGGCCTAATAATTAACACCAAGAAAACACAGGTGCTCCATCAGCCACCACAAGATCACCCATATGTGGAACTATCGATTACAACAAATGGAGAAGTTTTGAATGCTGTGGATAAGTTCACTTACCTTGGTAGTGTACTTTCCAGGGATGTACACATTGGCAATGAAGTTGATGCATGCATTGCCAGAGCTAGTTGGGAGGTTCCAAAGAAAAGTTTGGGAGAGAAGAGGTATTGGACTGACTACTAAACTGAAGGTCTACAAAGCCATTGTGTTGATCTCATTGCTGTCTGCCTTTGAAACATGGACAGTGTACTAGCGTCATGCCAGGAAACTGAATTGCTTCTATTTGAACTGTCTTAGGAAGATTCTGAGGATCACCTGGTAGGATAAGGTACCAGACACTGAAGTCCTTGCTTGAACTAAACTGCCAAGCATTCAAATTATGCTTTAGAGAGTGTAATTCCAATGAGCTGGCCACGTTGTTTGATTGCAAAATATATGTTTGCCAAAAAGACTATGGGGCAAGCGATCACATGGTGGTCAGAACAAGTGACACAAAAACACTCTCAAGGTCTCACTCAAGAACTTTGGATTTGACTGTGCAACATGAGAGACACTGGCACAGGATGGCTCAGCATGGCATGCCCACATCAGAAAGGATGCTGTGTTCTATGAGCAAAGCAGAATTGAGACAGCACCAAGTAAACGCAAATTTGGAGTATCCACCCGAAATATTCATATGAACTCTCTGTGCCCAACCTGTGGTAGAACATTTCTGAGCTCATATTGGTCTGATCAGCCACAGTCAGACACACTGAAACTTTACTTTATCATGGTGATGTCATTTGGGTCCTCTTCAGAAATGAAGGACAACAACCAAGTTCCCCGAGAAAAGAGACCCTCAAAGAGCCTGGCATATAGTGTTTAATAAATGTTTGCTGACTTGACAGGAGATCTGGTTATTTTTTCCCTCTAAAATATACTCTTTATTAAAACAGCAGACACAAATAGTGCCCATACAACAGATCCCATCATGTCTTTATTTTAACTTGTCAATGAATTGTTTTGATGTCAAGTTGACAAAAAACAAAATTTTTGTAGAAAAGAAAATCCCCCAAAAGCTGAGGTCCCACCCCCATCTGGAGCTCTAACTGCCAAATACCTGTCTTTTCTATCCTTGAAAAGGCCAACCCAAGACAGAGAATTTTTCCCAGACTCAGTCATAGACATTCCAATTTTTATTTAAAGATTCTAATTTCTGGATATTTATTTTGGGGGATTACAATGGTGGCTTAAGCTACTTGAAGACATTATGGAGTTGAAATCTTTCCTTCACTTGGCTGCTAAAGTTTAATTCAGTCTAATTATTTCATATTATATCGACTATAATAGTTTCATAATTTCTAGGATATTAAGCACTTAATATGTTGTGTCATTTGAAATCACATATTAAATTCAGCAAAGTACATTTTAATGAGAGTTAAGTGGTGTGAAAATATTAATGCAATGTAATAGTTCATTTGGGGTGCTCATATTTTGTAAGCCCTATCACACTGCAAGGACGCCCACTGATTGATGGCAGGTAACAGGAGTGAGCACTGGACTTGCCCAGCTTTGGAAGTGGAGGTGAGATCAGAATTAAAAATATCCTGTAATGAAATGGAATGGAATGGAGTGATGTAAGGATTCTGGGGGCATTCACTTTTCCTGCTGCGATCCAATGCAAACAAATGGCTGAGTTGTTGGAGTAAATGAAATGCATCTCTGTCTGTTGCCTTCCCCTCTCCAATCTCCCTCCATCCTATACCTTTTCCTAACTCTCCAGGAATCCTTTCCCCTTTCTCCCTCCTTTACCATTTTAAATAGCCTGGAAAGGCCAATGCTTAAGGGAGGCAGTGTTACTGGTATGCTTTAAGGCATCATTGGAGGAGATCTTTCTGGAAAGAGAGACTGCTAGTCAGGGTCCTTCAATAAGGCAGAACAACTTAATGAAAAGAACCCTGGACTTGAATTAAAGGATGCCTGGGTTCACTTCCCAGCTCCATCACTTATGAGTTTTGTGAACAAAGACATGCTAGTTAATCTCTCTGAGGCTCAAGTTCCTCACGTATAAAATGGGCATGATAATATTTACGCTACCTACCAGGCAGGTCTGTTGTGAGGAAAGTGTTGTATAAACTACGATACCTTCTAGATATCACTATCTTGTTTGTACAAAGTCATTTTTACGTTCCCATTAGGATGTGAGCTCCTTGAAAGCAAGCACTGCCTTTTGTTTTTCTTTGTATCCTCCATGCTTAGCACAATGCCACTTTACGGAGTAATCAGTAAACATTTATTAATTGCTTATTATTTGTCACACGTTGTGCTAAGTGACTTACTAATGTCATCTCATTTGATTCTCACAACAAACCTGGAAGGTAGGTGCTATTATTATTCCCATTTTACAGATGAGGAAACTGAGGCAGTCAGAGGTTAAGTGATTTCACAGCTAGTAAATATCTGAGGTTGGATTTGAACTGAGATCTTCTTGATTTCAACCCTGCTGTTATATCCACAGGGCCACCAATAAACCCTAGTTTTGTATTCAGCTTTCAAATTCAGTCAAAACATGATCAATATTAATCTACTCCTTAATTTGCAGCTACTTGGACAAAATAAACTTTCTTTTCTTCTGGAGAACTTTTCCTTCCTCTTCTTAATGACATTAAAGCAAGATGAAAAGAAAAAGAACAGATGAGATAATGCCCATCTTTTACTTCCCTTTTTAGCCAAAGGAAGGGTCTCTCTAGAAAGGGGAGGTTGACATAAAGATAAGCTACTTGCCCCTTTGCATTTCTCCCATTCAGAACATGATTTCTTCTTGTTTCGTGAATTATAAAAATGAATATCAGGACACATATCGTGGGTAGACACTGAGCACACAGTCTGATTGAGGCCCAAAACTGAACAAGAAAAGGAAGACCAGTTTATCTTTGGGGAATCTGATCAGCTCTTAACCACCCTCAAACAAAGGCTCATGTTCTTTTAGTGAGGTTATATGACTGCAAGCAGGGGCATTCTGGTAAATGTTTAATAACTGTGTTTTTGAGACCTACATGAACTGATGCAAAGTGAAATGAGCAGAACCAGGAGAACGCTGTATGCAGGATAGCAATGTTGTATAAAGATCAGTTGTGAATGACTTAGCTATTCTCAGCAATACAAGGAACCAAGACAATTCTGAAAGATTCGTGGTGAAAAAAATGCTAGCCATCTCCAGAGAAAGAACTGATGGAGTCTGATTCCAGATCAAAGCATACTTTTAAAAACTTTCTTTATTTTTCTTGGGTTTTTTTTTTTGGTCTGTGTTTTCTTTCACAACATGACTAATATGGAAATATGTTTTGCATGACTGCATGTGCATAACCTGTATCAAATTGCTTGTATTCTCAATGAGTGGGGAAGGGAAGGAAGGAGAGACAGAATTTAGAACTCAAAAATTTTGAAACATACGTTAAAAATTGTTTTCCCATGTAATTGAGGGAAAAATAAAATACTTTCTAAAAACTCACAACAATAATTATCTTTTCAGGGGGGGAAGTTCCGTCCATAGACTTTTAATTTTTATTTGCATTATTAACATTTTTCCTTCATTTTCTTAAATCTAGACAATCAGCAAAACAATAAATCTAGCAACAACTTGTAACATTTGCTGGTTTTCAAGGTATGAATGATGCCACTGAAAATTTAACAATTGGCTCTTGGGACAAGTACAAGCTGACTTCAGCCTTCCACTAGCTACACATCGTGGAATACCACAGCCTCTGAAGGATTAAAGTTAAGGATCAATGGAGGGGCACATGGTGGGCACAAGCAAGTTATAACACATTAAAATCAATCATTCCACAAGCATTCATTCAGCTACTCTCGTGTGCCAGGCCCTTACTCACAAGGACCTTCCATTCTAGCAGTTCTAACACTCCAATTCTTCATGAGAAATGAGAAATTGCTAGAACCTTCTAGGTCCTCAAAAACAAAGAAATTGTTGAGTGATAGCAAAGACAGTCTTAAGGCTTTCAAAGAAGCATTTAGCAAATATTAAATCACTTTATCCTCCCATGGTAAGAGTCATTAGTAGGAAATAACAGGAACACAGGTAGGAATCAGTTTATAGGCTCATAGAATTTAGATCTGAAAAGGACCCGAGAGGCCCATAAAAGTTAAATGACTAATTCAAGGTCTCATATGAGACCCTCCTATGACTACCTTCTTTGTCTATAGGGAGGTTAAAAAGTTGACGGAGAAATAAATGTTCAGTACCTCCTCCCCAAAATAGTAATAAACTGTGTGTTTGACCCTCAGCAGCGAGTGTCTCAGAACTTTTGAAAAATGGTTTTTAACCTGGTTTTTAACTTACATGAGCTGATGCTGAGTGAAATGTACTTTGTACAAAGTAATGGCAAAATTATAAGACGATCAGTGAATGACTTAGGTATTCTCAGCAGCACAGTGATTCGAGACAACTCTGAAGGATTGGTGATGAAAAATGCTCTCCATCCCCAGAGAAAGAACTGATGGTGTCTCAATACAGACTGAAGCAGACTTTCTTTACTTTCCTTATTTTTCTTGAGGTTTTTTTAATCTGTGTTTTCTTTCACAACATGACTAATATGGAAATGTTTTGTGTGACTACACATGTATAACCTATATCAAATTGCTTGCCTTCTCCGTGAAGGGGATGGGGAGGGAGGAAGGAGAGAATTTGGAACTCAAAGTTTCAAAAATGAAAGCTAAAAATTGTTTTTACATGTAACTGGGGAAAAATAAAATACTAAATGGTTTTTTAAATGGTTTTTAGCTCATTCCCCTCAGGCCTTACAACTTCCTTCAGCTTCAGTCCCCAGCATATGCTCCAACTGTGCCACTTACAACTAGCCTATGGCTTTAAATAGATTGAGTCTCTGTCTCTTTCTACAGAAAGACTAACTTGTGGGGCCACCTCCATTTTAAGGAAGGGGAAGCTAGGGCCAAAGAGAAGCAATAAGGATGAAGGCCATGAGGGCTTGACCCAGCAGTTCTGGCTTATACATAACATAACTCTTCGAGCATCTAACTTGATGTGTGACCTTGGGTACGTCATTGAGTTTTTTTTTTTATTCCACTTATTTTCCAATCAGTTTCTGTCTTTCCTTCCACCCTCTCTACCCACCTACTGAGAAAGTAAGAAATGGGTAAGGATCTAGAGCTGGACCATTTAGTGTAAGAGAGGCAGCAGGGTATATTGGAGTCAGGAAGACGTGGATTCTAATCCCACCCCAGGCACTGACTTCTAATTGTGTGATTCTTACCATTTTTGGATCTCAGTTTCCTCATCTGTAAAATGAGGAGCTGGATTTAAGAATTTCTAAGGCTCCTTAGAGTTCTGTGTCTTTAATCCTTGATCTCCTGGTTTAAAAAATAAAACTAAGGACCAGGGAAGACAAGGGACTTGCCCAGGGCCAGAAAACTAGGTAGTAGTTCAATCAGTGTTTGACTCCCGGCTCTATAATTTCAAACTCAGTGATCTTCCCACTACCCCATATGTTTCACCTGGCCTAGTTTTCCCATCCCAAATAAAATATTTGGCCTATCAGGTATAGGGAAACTGAGGCCTCGAGGTCACATGTGATTCTCTAGGTCCTCAAGTGCAGCCCGTTCGATTCAAATTTCACAGAGCAAATCCCATCAATAAAAGGATTTGTTCTGTAAAACCTGGACTCAGTCAAAAGTCTGCATCCCGTGTTAGAAGGGCACATGTGACCTTGAGACCTCCCCACATCTGGCAGATGAATGCTAAGGTTCTGTTTAATTCTTATTGCCTGTCACATGAACGAGGCTTGCATGACAAGGACTGGAGATTTGACTCATTCAGTTGTTAGTATTCATGCTTGAGAATCCTTGAGCATTATACACGATGTACTAGAAATACAACCCTTTGCCCTCATGCAACTGAGATTTTAAAGGGATAAAATGTTCCTAGATGGAATTTTTGTCTTCTTTGGTTTTCCTTTTACTCAAAAAAAGCCCTAAATTCTGTTCCTAGCTCTCTCACTAACTAGCGTTATGACTTTCCACAGACCACAACTTCCCTAGGACTTAGGTTTTTTGTCTGTGTAGAGGGTGACCTTGGAATGGGAAGCATGTGCAGAACCCAGGATGGCTGTGTCGGACTCAGTGTGGAAGAAATGGCATACTTTGAGATGACGTCCGGTGACATCTGTTGAAACAGTGAAATTTTCAAATGTAGAGATCCATTCTCTTTCACTCTCTCTTCTCTTGGCGGAACCAGCTGGGGACTATTTGACCCTATCCCTGGAGGGACTGGAGCAGAAGACTACCGCTGTTCCCTGGATCCCAGCATTAAGTTGAGTGTTCCCCTAGAACAGGTGGAGAAAGCAATGGGGGTGAGGGAGAGGCAGAGCGAAGCTCAACTAGGTTTCCTTGAACCCTCCATCTATCTTTTACTACTTTCTGTCATCTTAGCCTGCCCCAAACCCTATGAGGTAAGTACTCCAAGAATCATCTCCATTTTACAAGGGAGAAATTTGCTCATGAAGATTAAGTGACCCAGGAGTGGGAAACCTTCAGCCTCTAGGCCACATGTGGCCCTCTAGGTCCTTAAGTTCGACCCTTTGACTTCATCCAAACTTCACAGAACAAATCCTCTTAACAAAATTTACACCTCTTGTAAAACACCAGAGAGGACAATTGAACCTAAGTCTTCCTGATTCCAGCACACTATCACTACCTATGTCACATTGTTTTTGATTAGTTGTGTTTCAATGGTGTCCAACTCTTCAGTGACCCCATTTGTGACTTTCTTGGCAAAGATACTGGAGCAGTTTGCCCTTTATTTCCGTCTCCAGTTCATTTTACAGATGAAGAAACTGAGGCAAATAGGGTGAAGTGACTTGCCCAGGGTCATGCAGCTAGTAAGTGTCTGAGACTGGATTGATACTCAAGTCTTCCTCTCTCCAGGCCTGGTGCTCTTATCCACCATCTCATGTAGCTGCACCTACCTATGTCATATAGCCTCTCAAAATAATGACTACCCTATTTCTGAGTCTTCGGGATTAAATAAGGATAATATAGATAAAGCGCTTTGTGACTATCAATCATGGGCAAATGCCAGCTATAATAACAGCAGTATTTATTATTACTATGTTCATGTGTAACTTTTTGGCTTGCTTTTTTTCTCCCTTTCTCAGTCTTTCCCCTCTTTGTACCTCTTACTTGTCTCTAGGAATCCTGTGTTCTTCTGGTAGCCTAGGCTTATTAAAGAAGTTGAAGCAGTGTAAACGCTCATTACTACTAACGAGTTAGAGATTCCCTTCAAGTACTGTTCAGGTTTTTTTTCTGTCATGTTCACTCTTCGTGATTCCATTTGGGGTTTCCTTGGTAAAGATACTGGAGTGGTTTTCCATTTCCTTCTCCAGTTCATGTGACAGATGAGAAAACTAGGCAGACAGGGTGAAGTGACTTGCCCAGAGTCACACAGCTAGTAAGTGTCTGAGGCTGAATTTGAACTCAGGAAGATACTACCTAGATGGTTATATATTTGACCTATATGTGAGGCCAGCCTTATATCTCTCCTTCGGAGCTGTGTCAGTCAGTCAGTCGTCAGTCAATAAGCATTTATCAGGCACTACGTGCCTGGCACTGTGTTAAGTGCTAGGAATACAAATATGAAAAAGACAGATAGTCCCTGCATTCAAGGAGCTTACAATCTGAGGAAGACAGTACACAAAAAATAGTAGAAGGAGCAGGGGAGAGAAGGTACCCAGCTTGGGGGATGTGATGGTGATATCTAAAGGAGTGCAGCCAGGTAAGAAATGAAAAACTGGCTCCCTTGAGTCCCTTCCTTAAACAGCAGTTTGGGGGGGGGGGGGACTCAACACTCTCCCCTCCAAAGCAGAGGGTACTGATGAGGTGTGAGTAACAATGCTGAGATGTTCTTACAAGATGATGAGATTCCTGATTAAGGGGATGGGGGGGAAGGGTTTCTAGAACACAGAGCAAGACTGAATTCCTCCATTTTTCTCCAACTACCTCCAAAGACCCTAACATTGAAGTGGAAACCTGACCAGTAGAGCATTCTTGCCTGGTGCCCCCTCTATATGACCTCGTTCCCTTTTTTGCCCCCAAATACAGTGGTCAAAGAATACAGCCAACCTTCTGGAAGGTGAACAAAGTTGAGAAGGGAAAAAGTGCAATAAGGGAGCCCTACCCCCACTCCCAAACCTTAGGCCAAGGAATGACTCACTCAAACTCATTCTCTGCCATTAGTCATTAGCACCTCTAATTCACATTCATGTTGGGTCATCTCGGACTTTTCAGAGAGGTTTCTTGGCAAAGATATTGGAGTGGTTTTCATTTTCTTCTCCAGAACATTTTCCAGGTGAGAAAACTGAGGCAAATAGGGTAAAGTGACTTGCCCAGGGTCACAGGGCAAGTAAATGTCTGAGATACTGCATCACATCCTCAGAAGCTACCAGTCTGTACCCATTTCCAGGGAGCTTGAGCCAAATCCTTAACATGATACAAAGGCAAGAGAACTAGGCTGGCAATTGAAAAGATATGGGTTCTAAGCCTAGCCCTGTTGTGCAAGGCTATAATCATACTGGGATATCCTAGGATAATGCTTTACTTGAGAATGCATGAAGCCCCACCTACATGTGATCAGTTACTTGTAGTTAGACTACATGATTTCCAAGCTGGAAGAGACCAACTCCCCTCAGTTTACCTAGTAATAAATTAATGTCCCCAAAAGTAAGTGAGTCATTCTGTTAGATGCAAAACCAGAATTCAAACACACATCTTCTGACACCAATTCTGATTTAGATGTGCTCATAATTATTTCTAGAGCGCAGTGGACAGAGTGCTGGAACTGGAGTCAGGAAGACCCGAGTTCAAATGTGACCTCGGATACTTATGAGGTGTGTGACCCTGGGTAAGTCACTTATCCCTGTTTGCCTCAGTTTTGTCATCTGTAAAGTGAGCTGAAGAGACAGAAAACCATTTCAGTATCTTTGCCAAGAAAACCCCAATAGGGGTCATGAAAAGTCGGATACAACTGAAATGACTCAGAAACAACAAATAGTTATTTTTAGATCCCCATGTGCACACAGTTCTTGAATATGGCCCTATTCTTTTATGACCTTGGAAGTTTCTTATTCTATTCTGCAGTCTCCTCATCTATCAAAAGGGGACAAAAAATCGCTCCCTCCCCTAGCTTATGGGGGATTGGAGGGATGAAATGTGACAATGCCTCTGAATGTATTTTGAGAAAAGGGACTAATTAAGAGGTTATTATTACAATTCAATGTAATTCGTAAGCCTCTCTTCTTAGTTTTAATTTTTGAGAAACATCTTTTTAAATAGACAACACATACCATACACACACACACACACACACACACACACACACATCCTGCCAGTGCCACTTCCAGCTTAAAATAACATAAGGAGTTTGCAGCCAGAAATAATGAACAATAACCAGGTATGTCTCCTGCTGTTTTCTACAATAAGGCAGTTATGAACCTGTGAGATGTGACCATTACCAGACCACCAATACACATCTGAGAGTGCTGCAAATGTGCTCATTTTAAATAAATAAAAAAAATGAAGATGCTAATTGAAGATTGGGATCATCCCCATCAATGTTAATACACTTTTTGATTATTTGCAATTCCCTTTTGCAAATCGGCAAGAAACATCATTGCCCAAATTAGCTCTTCTCACTTAATAAAGGCCATATTAGCATTTCTAGGTTTGCATACCAGTTACTTAGAGAGAGGTCAGATGAGAAGTCAGGCATTCCAAGCCTGGAATTCCATTTCACTCATGACGGGCAGAGAGGGAAAGGAAGCCAAAATCACACTGGGCGGCGAGCTCCCCTCACTGTGATTTCTGCCCGATTCACCTCGATGCATGGAGAGACTGGGCAAAGGCATGGCTCGCCAGCTATTTAGATCACTGCCTCCCACCAGCTCCTAACCAATGTCTGGTATGATGCCAGAAGATCTTTGATTTCCTCACTCACTCCTTTCTCTGAAACTTATGGATCAGAGAATGAAATGTAGAGGTAGTGGTAACTAAGCCATCTCCTCCAATTAAATTCAGTTCAACAATCATTTCTTATAAGTCTGCTACTTGCCAGGGGGAGGTAGGTGGTATGATGGGTGGAGTGCCTGGCCTGGAGTCAGGAAGACCTGAGTTCAAATGTGGCCTCAGACACTTACTAGCTATGTGACCCTGGACAAGTCATATAACTCTGTTTGCCTCAGTTTCCTCATCTGGAAAATGAGCTGGAGAAGAAAATGGTGAAGAAAATCCCAAAATGGGTCACAAAGAGTCAGGACTGAAAAGGACTAGAAAAAACATTTGCCAGGACCTGAGGTTGCAAAGACAAATAATGTCTTCCCTACCCTCAAAGTTTACCTTCCATGAAGCTGTCTCAGATCCTACAGAGAAAGGTTTACAGCCTTTTTCAATGTGCTGGACTTCATGAAGTACTTTGTTTTCTGTTTCAAGAGAGGCATTGAGCTACAGTTGGAGAAGGGCCTGGATTTTGAGGGAGGGGACCTTGGATCAAAATCAGCACTTCCTCTTACCTGCTTGTGTGATAGTGGATAAGTCATGTGACTTTTCTGGGCCTCAGTTTCCTCGTTAGTAAAACGAGAGACCCCCCCCCCCCCAGGTCCCTTCTAGTTCTAAATAGATGACCTTTGTAATGCCCTAATGGACTTCAGTTGTGTATTGTGGTACTGTCTGTGTTTTATTCCCCAACTAGATTGAGTGTTTTATGAGAGTGGCTAGATGGATAACGGATGGACCACTGAGCCTGAAGTCGGGAAGACCTTGAGTTCAACTCTATCCTCAGACACTTAATAGCTTGTGTGACCCTGGGAATGTCCCTTAAATTCTGTCTGCCTTGGTTTCCTCAGCTATAAATGGGGATAGTAATAGCACTTACCCTGCAGGGTTATTGGGAGGATCAAGTAAGATAATATTTTATTTGTAAAGACACATAGTAGGCATTGTATAATGCTTATTGCCTTCTCTTCCTCCCTCCCTTATAAGGACATTTATGTTATATCTTCTTTAAAGATTGTATCTTCTTTAAACTGGGCAGTTGTATCTTCTTTATTGTATCATCTTTAAACTAGGCAGTTAATAACAGTGGTTTGAATACAGTGGATAGCTTTGATGAACATTTGTTCAATTGAATTGGATAGATGGAGGATGGTGAGCATGTACATAGAGTGTGACCTTATTCATGTCTCTACACTCCCTCATCCAGCCAAATGCAGCCACACATCTGCTCCCATTTTGCATCCGAAGCCCCTTTTTGTATAGTCACTAAAAGGCTTGAGGTTAAGTCTAAGCCAATTGGTCCCAGGTTCCCTTTTGACTTTCCTTCTCCTGATGGTCTACTCCTTTCTAGCAAACACTCTGAGTGCAACAAAAACTAGCTTTCTTTTTCTAGAGGCAAAACCATCATAAAAGCACAAACAATAAATTAACAAGGTTAAAAGTGTTCAGGAAGATCTCGAGTGCAAATGACCAGGCAGGGAAGTGAGAGGAGTACAGAGCATATTGTCTTTGTCATCCACCACAGTGTGGGAAGCAGTACATGCAGGCAAAGTCAATTCTGCAGAGGCAGATCACTCCTTAAGTGGGTCATTAAGCCTCCAACTACTCATCATTACACACAGGATATCAGTGGTCTTCCCCTGCCCTCAGCTGCCTTTTCCCTCTGAATAACTCAAAAAGTTCTCAAGCTTCTCCCTCCAAGTAGGAAAAACTACACTTCCCATGAGTGTCCTTAATGATCAGGGGCAATATATACATATATATGTATAATATGTATACAGATATTATGTATATATGTATATGTGTATATGTACATATATATATATATATTCCATGGTAATTCCTGGGTGTATTTAGCATATAAGAATTTCCTGACTTGGGCAGATTACTTCTGAATCAAGTTCTCCATGGCACTGGTACATCTCATCTCTTTTCCTGACTTCCTGGTACCTGCCTGCCCTTTGATTGTCTATTTTGCTTCCACCTTTGGGATTTGAATAATCCTGATTCTAGTGTTCTTGCCACTTTTTTTCAAAATGTATTTATTTTTAGTTTTCAACATTCACTTCCATAAGATTTTGAGTTCTAAGTTTTCTCCCCCTCCATATCTTCCCTCCTCCCCAAAACAGCTTGCAATTTGATATAGGCTATAATATACATTTATATTAAACATATTTTCACATTAATCATGATGAGAGAAACCAAGAGAAAGAAGAAATAAACCACACAAAAAAGAGCAAATAGTCTGTTCAATCTGCATTCAGACTCCATAATTCTTTCTCTGGAGGTGAATAGCATTTTTCATCGTGAGTCTTTTGGAGTTGTCTTAGATCCTTGCATTTCTTAGAAGAGCTAAGTCTTTCAAAGTTAGTCATTGCACAATGTGCCTGTTGCTATATACAATGTTCTCCTGGTTCTGCTCATTTCACTCAGCATCAGTTCATATAAGTCTTTCCAGGTTTTTCTGGAGTCTGTCTGCTCATCATGTCTTATAACACAATAGCATTCCATTATATTCATATACCACAACTTGTTCAGCCATTTTCCAACTGATAGGCATTCCCTCAATTTCCAATTCTTGGCCACCACACAAAGAGCTGCTTTAAATATTTTTGTACATGTGGATCTTTTCCCCATTTTTATGATTTCTTTGGGATATAGTTCTAAAAGTGATTGTTCTAGCCTTTTCTAGCCTTTTTGGTTTCTGACTCACAGCTCAGCCTGATCTTCATGGAATTATCTGACTTTTTGCTTGCCTGTCTTGCCTAGAACCCTGCCATGGATCAGTTCCTGGATATCCTGGTCTCAGCTCTGTGTTACGTCTCTGCATTCTACCTCTGGAGCACAGTCCTGGCATATGGTAGAGGCTTAATATATGTTGATTGATTGGAGCCCAGAATACTGGTGTTGATATGGTATGTGTGCTAATATCTAACCTGTTGGGGGAAGAAGAGTTTTGGTGGACAGATGACCAGCATGGTGAATGACTGAATGGAGAAACCATCTCCTCTTCCTCTCTTTCCTGTACTAAGTCAGCAAGCTCACAAGGGTGTCATTGTATTGGGAGAACTGGTTAGGACCCAAAAAGTAACTGTTAGATGATCAATCCTGAGTCATGGAGATTTTGAATAGTCCGTTTGTATCCTCAGTTAAAAATCTCTCCTCTCCTCCTTAAAGATTCCTACGAACCCTACAGTTTAAGAAATTTTGCTCTGTCTGATGCAACTGAAAGCCAAAACCTCATTTTGGGATATTTCTACCCACCCCGCCCTTCCCATACCTCCCCAGAAAGAAAAATCTGTGCACGTCTCTAGATAAAATTCATCCATAATGCCTTCGCTTGCTTGGCAATAGTCCCAGATTGTTTTTAAGAGGGCCCTATCACATATAAGAAGTTTTTTCAAATGCAGGCCTAGGCTTTATGCCAGGGGGCCATCCTACAAGCAAAGCCATGGTTGTTTAAAAGGCAAAAAGATCTCAAAGCAAAAATCCAGAATCAGAGACCAGAGATCTGCCTATTAAAATGCTGAGAAGTCTAATGTCAAGGTTGAAAAGAGGAAAATGAAGAGAGAGAAACCCAAATGAAAATTTAAAAGTAGATAGATGGTCAATTGATCTGTCTCTATGGTACCCTATACAGGCATGGGAGACTCTCTGGTCCTTTCAGATGTGCTCCCAGTGAACAATTATTAAGTGTGTGTCCTCAGGCACGTCATTTAACCTGTTTGCCTCAGTTTCCTTACCTGTAAAATGAGGATAATAATAGCACCTGTCTCCTAGGGTTGTTGTGAGGACCAAATGAAATATTTTTTGTAAAATGTTTATGTACCTGGCACATAGTAGATGCTATACAAATGCTAGCAATCATTATTATTAATTATATAGACTACTTCAGGAGGCCAAGGAAAATTTTGTCTCACCCTTGCTGGAACTGGCTGGCTGTTTAATGTGTGTCATTGCAGGTTTTAATGGATAAAAATAGAACCAAAGATACATGGTGTAAATGGTGTGCACTGTAATATTTCTGGGCTAAGGAAAAGGACAGCCTCTCACTACAAAACAGAGATTTCAAAATAGGAAGGAATGATTAACCCCCTCACCTGGGCAAAGCTTGACATAGCACTTGTCCATTACATCCCCAAACAGCAATGGACTGAGGAAGAGGCAGAAAATCTTGATTAAGGCCATTACAGAGTAGGTTATTCATCATTCCTCCACTGGCATCGTGGTGGCAGTTGAATTGGATGTTATTGGAAGTCTAGGAATGAGATCAATAGGAAGCAGAAGGCGTCCAGGTTAAGGTGGACAAAGAAACGAATAAAAAGGATACCGTAGAAGTCTATTACAGATCTTCATGCCCAGAGAAGACAATAGGTGAAGTTTTGGTCAATGTCACCAAAAGAATATTGGGTCATGAGCTGGTGAGGGTGGGGGAAAACCAGCAGATCACATTTTACTGTAGTTTTCTTTCATCTGCAAAACAGAGATAGTCTTCTCTGTCTAGAAAACATCCCACCACTGGATAGAAATATGAACTGATTTGAAAAAAAACGTGATGGTTGTATAAAATTAAGAAACTTCCGTGGAGTTAATTTTAAAAAGCCAGGTAGGTTTAGTCAATAAAAGACTGAATTCACTTTCCCCCCCCTCCTTATGAGTTTGTGTGCTGGGAGATATGGCACAGAAACCTAGAAAGATGGACTGACAAGCACTAACATTCATAAGCAGATAAGGTGCTTGGTAGCATTCAGACAAAGTTGCAGCTTTTCATATCTGAGCCACCATGAGGAAAAACAGAAATGCTAGAATCTCTGATCAGCTGTCCCAGTTAGAAAGTGATATTGTGTTGATTGCATCAGTCAGGGAACCCTGAAGATCTCCCTAAATGAGATCCATAATCCCTCCAAAGAATTGGAACTAAGCATAGAAGTAAAAGTGTGTCTATTGTCCAGACATTTGTGTCATAGGAAATCCTATGAAGCCCATCTCAGAACAATGTTTTTAAATGCAAAAAAAATATAGAGGATCGTGTATATGTATATGTATATATATATATATATATATATATATATATATATATATATATATATATATATATATATATATATATGGATGAGTAGCTCAGAGAGTTCTTCGTGTCTATTTATCTGTCTATCTGTCTCTTTGACAGACACAGCAAGTGAGCAATGAGCTGGACCAAGTGAACAGAAGGAGGGAGGACTGGATTGTTAATGGGTCACTCATATGGGTCACTCGAACTTCTCCCTGAAAACAAAGGCTCATCTTTTTGAAAATCAATGTTTTTGCAGCTTTTTTGGTCTGGATCTGAGTCATGGAACACTACAGTCTCTGAAGAAACAAAATTGGGAGTCATCAGATATCACTAAAGAAAGGCAGGTTGGGCATAAGTGGGGTTTGGGGATAGCTATAAGACATTTCAACCAAGAAATTGCAGAGAAGAAACACTATAAAAGATGTTCTCAAAAATGGCTGAACAAGACAATGAATTGGAAATTAAGGGGATGCCCATCTATTGGAAAATAGTTGAACAAAGTGTGGTATATGATTGTGACAGAGCACTATTATGCTATAAAGAAATGACAAACAGGATGGTTTCAAAAAAACCTGGGAAGATTTATATGAAATGATGCAAAGTGAACAGAACCAGAAGAATGTTGTACACAGTAACAGTAATACTGTATGATGATCAACTGTGAGTGACCATGTTATTCTCAGAAAACAACAATTCAAGACAATTCCAAAGGAATCATGATGAAAAGTGCTATTTCCCTCTGGAGAGAGAACTGTTGAGCTCTAAGTACAGATTGAAGCATACTTTAAAAAAAAGTAACTTTATTTTTCCCCCCACCTTTTTTTTGCAACATGGCTAACATGGAAATATATTTTGTATGACTTCACACTGTTTGCCTTCTCAATGAGTGGGGGAAGGACTGAAGGGAGGAGGAGAATTTGGAACTCAAAATTTAAAAATTACTGTTAAAAATGAACAAACAAATAAATAGATGCATGACCAAAAAAGAGCTTGGAGGCAGTGTGGGATACAATGGAAAGAATACAGGCTTTGAAGTGACAGCATGTGAGTTCGAATCCCAGCTCTGTCACTTATTGCCTGTATGACCTTGGAGCAGTGACTTCAGTTGCCTCCTTTGTAAAAGGATGAGGTTAGATTAAATGACCTAAGAGTTCCCTTCTAGGTCTAACTCTTTGATCCTAAGATCCTTATTACACAACAAGACTGAGAGATAGCTGATGGATAGCTTGTATGTTCTACTAGTGTTTCTGAGATATCAAGAGAATTCAAGGTCCCCACCATGTTAGGAGGAAAATCCCCCATCAACTCTGGCCCCACCATCATGAACTCATGGGAAAATGTGGGTAAGAAATGAATAAGTTATAAAAGCACAAGATATAAAAGGTGGGTCATGCATGATCTATACTGTTGAATTATATACATACTCTGATGATATCACTTGCTCCACTGAAGTATCTCAGATTTTCCTAGGATACTCTATACGTCTCCTTTGCCCCATGACATTGTGCCCATACCATACTAATTTGTGTTCATGTTGTACCTCATTGCTAACATATAAGGCTCTTGAGGGCAAGGACTGTGGTGGCATAAATGCAGAGAGTCAGAAAGACAATTCAAATCTTGTCTCAGATGCTTGTTGGCAAGTCATTTATCTCTCTTGGCCTCAGTTTCCTCATCTGTAAAAAGGGGATAATAATAGCACTACCTCACAGGGTTGTTGTGAAAATAAAATAAAATGAGATTTTATATGTGTATGTATGCACACACACCTATCCATATCTATCCCCTTGCAAATGGAAATATTTGCTATTTTTTTCATCTTTCCTCAGCATCTAGCACAGTACCTGACACCTAGAAAGTGACTTGAAGGCGCTTAAGAAATGTTTGTTAATTAAATTGAAGAGCATCGTCAAGACGGTTCCAAGAGCTTCCTAAGTTCCTCCAAAGAACAAGGAATCTTCAAGAAAAGAATAATTGTCATTTCTGTAGCTTCATGCTCTAAAGCTGGGCTGAAACAAAGGAGAGGAAATCTGGGGAATGCAGGAAGAATGCTGAGGAATGCTTTTTAGGACTGAGCCATCAAAACTGAAGAGGGTAGAAGGAAGCACTTGGTTGGCACATGAAACACTGATTAGCAATGCAGAGGCAAGGATCAAAGGGGATACTGAATGAACTGCTTGGAAGTGGAGAACCTGAATATGTATGTATTCCTACCTTGAACATCATCTCATATCAGTTTTGGTGTCTTAACCTCGGCCTGCATTGGTACCAGCTTAGAGTGTTCGTTCCCATAGGGTGAGGGAAGGGGGTGTGGGATAGAAGGGGCAAGTTGGTGGCTGGGCATTTTGTACATAGGTTATACACTTACATTGCTGCCTTTCAGTCTAGACAAAAGGTTCTTTTATTTTTTTAATTATTTATTTTTAAAACTTCATTTCCAAAGTCTCTCCCTCCTTCCTGCCTCTCCCACACCTATTGAGAAGGCAAAGTAATATGATATCAATTAGACATGTGAAGTCATGCCAAAAAATTTCCGTATTAGCTATGTTGCCAAGAAAGGGGAAAAAAGTAAGAAAAATAAAGTGAAAATGTATGCTTCCATCTGCAGAGTTCTCTCTCTGGAGATGGATGGCACCTTTCATCAAGATTCCATTGGAATTGTCTTGGATCATTGCATTGATTAGAATAGCTAAGTCTTTCATGGTTGACTATCGTTATATTACTGTTTCTGTGTACAGCGTTCTGTTCTGTTCAGATCACTATGTAGAAATTCATATAGGTCTTTCCAAGTCTTTCAGAAACCACCCTGCTCATCATTTCTTATACAGCACAACAGTATTCCATCACAATCCTATCCCACAACTTATTATTAGTAAGGACTTGAATCTACCAGCAGCCATTACTGAGTGCCAGCTAAGTGGTGCAGTGTCTTGGGTCAGAGTCAAAAAGACACATTTTTCTGATTTTAAATCCAGCCCCAAACAGCCTGAGTCACTTAACCCTGTTTGCCTCAGTTTCCTTATTTGTTAAGTGAGCTGGAGAAGGAAATGGCAAAGCACTTCAGTATCTTTGCCAAGAAGATTCCAAATGAGATGTGGGAAAATTGAGACACTGTTGCACTGAGATGGAGTTGTGAACTGATCCAACCATTTTGGAGAGTAATTTAGAACTATGCTCAAAGACCAATCCAACTATGCATACTCTTTGATCTAGCAAAACCACTACTAGGTCTGTTTCCCAAAAAGATTTTTAAAAAGGAAAAGGATCTACTTGTACAAAAATATTTATAGCAACTTTTTTTGTGGTGGCAAAAAATTGAAAATTGAAAGGGTGTCCATCGGTTGGGGAATGACTGAACAAGTCGTGGTATATGAGTATAATGGAATACTATTGTGCTATAAGAAATGACAAGCAGGATGCTTTCAGAAAAACCTGGAAAGACTTACATGAACTGATGCAAAGTGAAGTGAGCAGAACCAGGAGACCATTGTATACAATAAACAGCAACATTGTAGGATGATCAACCATGAATGACTTAGCTATTCTCAGCAATACAATATTCTAAGACAACTCTAAAGACCTTGTGAGGAAAAAATGCTATTCACATGCAGAGAAAGAACTGATGGAGTCTGAATGCAGATGAAAGAATACTATTTTCACCTTTATTTTTTCATGTTTTTTTCTTTTCTTCTGTATTTTCTTTCACAACATGACTAATATGGAAATCTGTTTTACATGATTACATATATATGTATATATATATATAACTTATATTAAATTGCTTACAGTCTTAGAGAGGGGAGAGGTGAGGGAGGGAGAGAGAAAATTTGAAACTCAAAAACTTTTTAAAATTTGTCTTTACAGGTAATTGGAAAAATACTATGAAAAAAAGGAATTTTTTAAAAGACCCCAAATGGGGTCACAATGAGTCTGGAATACCTGAACAATGACAATTCAGTGTCATACTATGCTCGATGCTATTGAGAGATACAAACAAACTATGTTATTCAACAAATATTTATTGTCTACCAACTACGTATAAGGCACTGAGTACCTTAAATAAGGTGTGAATAATAATTATAATAAGGCATGGTCCCTGTCTCTCCGAAGAACTGGGAAACTGGGCATCACTGTTTGTCACTTCTTGGCTCAAATATCTGTGATGGTTCCCCATTCTCTCCAATGTTAAGTCCAAAGTCTTTAGCCTGGCATTCGAGGCCTTCTAGAAAGCTCCTTAAGGGCAGGGACTATTTTTTAGTTTTGTCCTTGTTTCCCCAGACCTCATACTAAAAAAAAAAAAGAACAAACAAAAACCTTGGTCTTGATCTGGAAGTTCATCTTTGTGAGTAATATGGAACACAGAAATTTCTCCCACTCATGCCACTTAGCAACTTATTTGTAATTTATAGTTTTAGAGAGTTGTCTAAGGGCATAAGAGCTGAGGTGACTTGTCCGTGGTCAACAAGTTAGTGTGTTAGAGTCTGGACTTGAATCTTCCTAATCCCAAGGCCAGCCCTCTATCCACTGTCAAGCTATCTTGTCCACAATAGACACTTAGTACATATTGTTGTATTCATGGACTTACCAAATCTAACCCTAACCTACCCTTCCAACCTCATAGGCAAGGATAGACTTTGGATCTATGATTTCACCGGTTCAAGGAACTCCAGTATGAGGAAACTCCTCCCTTTACCCCTGCAGGTCTGAACCCTTTTTGCACCTTGTAAGTCTTAGTGAGCAGAGTGTAGAGAGGTTGGTTAAGTGACTTGCTTAGGGACATACAGGCAATAGGTATTTGAACCCAGGTATTCTGACTCCCAGACCAACTCTGTCCCCATTATGCCTCTCCTTTCCAACTTTATTACCCACAATTTTCCCATGTGTTCCCTTTGCTCCAGCCAAACCGATGTACTCATTGTTCCTCAACTATACATCTTCTCTTGCCCTCCACAACTTTTGGACACTAAATTTCCCTTGTATTCCTCCTACTCCTTTAATTTACCTCTTTTTCTCTCTCTTTGAAGACCTAGCTGAATCCTTATCTCCTCCATAATTACCCCAAATGGCAATGATTTCAGCTTTCAATTTATTTCTATGACATTTATTGTCTGTATCATTCATCCTCATACATCCTCGTATTTACGTTTTTTTCTTGCCTGTACCCGTGTCTTACCAATGGAATGCAGACCTTGTTGCCCTTCATTATACCCTCTCTGTCTACTGCAGTGCTGGAGTTAGTCCACACTCACGGAATAACCCGAGAATTGGATGGTTTTGACACACCCAGAGAAATTGTAATAGAACATGGTGTGTACATTTCACGCGAGTCCTTTTCCCAAAACAGTACTAGAATTCCGAGGAGGCAAGGATGGTTGTGGACAAGTGATAAGCAAAGACTTCACAGAGTATAATTAGAAAGCTCAGGTTCTACCCTTTGGGATCTTAGAACAATAATACTGAGAGCTAAGAAGCTTCCAGCGGTCTAATTGGAAAGGCAATCGAATTCCCAAGGAGCTTAAAAAACAACAACCCAATACTAGAAATGCTATGGGGAAAACTGGAGTTCTGTCTCACTGCTCTAGCCCCCTTGAAAATTAAAAGTTAAAAGTCAAAAGTTCTCTTGGATAAGGCTCGAGAATGGAAGCCTGACTCCCCAAGTCTCTTTTCCTCGCTAGGACAGTCTGGATCGGTTGTAATTTCTGAAAAAATTCGCAAGGTGGCAGCATTGTGGCGAGAAATAAACTCATTCTATTGCTCTTGGTTTATTTTATTTTGGGGTTTTTTTTTAAAGCATATTTTCCCTATTAATGCTTTTTCATTTAACTTAATTAGAATCTGAGAAACTAATTAAAATGGCTACAAGCCTTGCAATCAACAATCATTTGTATAATTATTGATAATTACATCAATGCCAATCGTTTTGTTATTAATGTTTGGAAAAAGTCATCTCTGCATAGAGGCATTCAGGGCATGGGAGGATCTAGGGCTGGGAGCTGGATCCTATCAGCGTCCACAAGTCATCCGGACCATGAGAAAAAGCTCCCGTTCCCGTCGGTCTGTGGGAAAAGCTCTGGATGCCGGGTATTTAGATAGGGAGTCTTGGCCCCAGCTCTACATTACTAACTCGTTTGTGCCCTTGGACAAACATTTGGACCTCTCTGAGCCTCAGTTTCCCTACCACGAAGAGGAGATGGGATTGGTCTAGGAAAGTCCCTTCCAGCACAGGCAATTGCTAACTTCCATGGGAAATTGACCTTGCCAGAGAATAACACCAGAGTGAGAGAATTCCATCTCTGATATCTTCCACCCTCAGCCGAAGATCCAAGAATGCATTCCCATGCCCAAGGAGGGGATATGAGACTTCAGTCCGAACTCTATTTCTCCCTGGGTTTGGTACAATCAGGCAGGTGGTGGTCATAAGGAAGAAGACTGGGGGAGAGGGGTCCCTACAGGAAACTAAGTCCCCTTCTCTGTAAATAAACCATCCGAATCTCGGAGAAAGAGGTCAGTTCCTTCTCAAACAGCTGGACTAAAAAAAGACCCCTGATCCATACTTGGACTTCCCACGTTTAGAGGGTAGTTACCCCCACGTGATTCTCCCCAGCCCCACCGGGTTCCAAGGAGCCGCTTAAACCTTCCTTGCAGTTCAGGAAGCCTCAGTCTGACCACCGCAAAACTTTTCTTTCGGTCCAGCGTCGAATGACTGGACTAAAGAAAGTATTAGAGAGACCGCGGAGGAGCAGGCTAGGACCCTGCGGAGGTCCAGTAGCGTGCTCCGGCATGAGGCGTAGGACTCTGGAGAGGATGATGATGAAAGTTCATGGGGATAGCACCCCCCAAAATACCCAGAGCCCAGGGTTTCAGTGCAGGAAAAGAGGGGAGTGGATTCTTAGCGGAGAAAAGGGGTGGGGACAAAGTGTTTTGTCCTACCTCTTGGAATCAGAAGACCCTAGGTTCGAATCCAGACTTTGCTATTTGCTACCTGTAATACTTTGGCAAGTCATTTAATTTCTGTAGACTTCAATATCCTCCTCTATAAAGTGAGAAGTTTGAACTAGATGATTGCTAAGGTTTCTTTCAGCTCGAAATCTATGCTCATGTGTCAGGACTGTAAAGGTGGGGAGGGAGGGAGGAAGAGAAGGACAGATTTCGGAAGTGTCCATGAACTTGGTTGAGGAAAAAAGTTCCATCTGTACTTCAACATAACTGGTTGCCCTTGTAATCCTATGCAGTTTGTTTCAGTCATTTAAGAACCTAATTCTGAGAAGGGGTCCGTTAGGTTTCAACAGACTGCCGAAGGGGATCATGACGTAAATAAAGAAGGTTAAGAATTCTGGCTGGGTGGGATCCTCTAGTCCAGTCACATCTTTGTAGTTTAGGAGAACGAATGTAGTCTAGAACAGGGGTGGAGAACCTGCGGCCTCGAGGCCACATTGGCCCCCTAGGTCCTCAAGTGCGGCCCTTTGAGTTTGACAGATTTGTTCTGTGAAGGTTGGATTCGGTCAAGGGGCCTCACTTGAGGACGTAGAGAGCCACATGTGGCCTCAAGGCCGCAGGTTCCCTACCCCTGGTCTAGAGAAAAGGATTTGTCCAAAGTCTCACAATTAGCTAGAAGCCAGACTTCAGGCCCTTGGACAGCGTTCCTGACCCGCTCTTTGCATTGTCGAGAACAGTCCAGCTAAGTTTTCTGATGGTGACTTTAAACTGCCTCTGATTTCCCAGGTGCCTACCTCAAGCACCAGCCAACTGCTCTCTTGAATCTGCACGTGATCTGATCCTCTTTCCATCTGATCTCCACTCCGACCCCCCTTGCCTTGGGCTTAAACTCAAGTCTCTTCAGGCCAGAACCAGTGGAAGACACTGGAAAGGGCCTCAGTAGCAAATGGCATCGCCGGCTAAACTGCTTCCCAGGACCCCGGGCTGCAGGACCATGGTAGTAGCAATTCTAGCAAGTTCTAACTTACCTATATTTATCCGGCTATAGCATTTATCATAACAATTAAATCAAACCAGCATGAATCCTTGTTTTTGTCCCCCTCCCCTTGCTTTCTGCACCTCTGCTCCATAATCTCCTGTTCAAGAATCACCAAATGCTCTTTTAGACAAAACGGAGCAGGATATTTGGACACATTTTCCCCTTTCCAGAAGCATATCTATGCGATGGGGATGTAAGGCAGTATGGTTGGGTTTGGGAGTGTAGAGGCCAGGGGGAAAGATGGAGGAGGGAAAGAAAGAAAGATCGGACTTAAAGCTCACAAAGTAAAGGGTACTTTGTATATCTTACGAGGGCTGTACAAATATGAACTATGAGAGCGTGCAAAACAACTCAGTAATGACATACCTAAATGTTTTATTTCAAATTTCTGGCTTGTGGCCGCCAGAGGAAGAGGTCGTGCTGAATTTTCCTAGTGAGCCTGACACATCTCCCTAACCCAGAAACCCTGAGCTCACTTCCCCAACGGCGTGCCCTCACTCTCCAGCGGGACTGGCTTAGGAGAAACACTTGGCGAAGGACTCATGCGAGGCGAGGGGCAACCTCTCTTCAACTCCAAAGAGGGTTGGGGGTGAGATCAGAGCTCTCGGCTTTGTTTGTTCTGGTAATTCTGGGCTGAAAAACAGGTATTTAGGGCTAATAGCTGTGTAAACCATTTTGGCGGGGGTGGGGTGGAAACAAAACAAAACAAAAAACCCAACACACCAAAAAACCTCTCTCTGAGCTCATTAGTGTTTTACTTTCATGTGTGAAACAAGCATATAAATGGCCCACTAATGAACTCCTGGATCTCCGGAGAAGGGGGAAGGGATGAAGAACTGGGGGATAAAGAAAGAATCTCCTTCCAGAGACCTGAGGAGCCCCCGCCCCCATTTTCCAGGAGAGTGCGGGAGATCCAGGTCAGCCCCGGCGCAAAGAGAGAGGATGTTACCGAAGGCCTGACTTGCAAGACCCAGAAGCGAGGAAGGACAGAGAGAAGACAAGGTCCCGATGTGTTTTACTTCCCTGCGTCCTGATTGCACGCACCCCAGCAGCTGCCCTCACCCTTTTGACTGAAGACAATCTGATTCCAGGTCTGAGGAGAGCAAAACCTCTAAAGTTGGGAAGGGGAGACTTTCCCAGAGTTTGAGAAACAGAGGACATAGGACAATTGACGCTGAAGTTAAAGGCGGAGTCCCTCCCCCCCATCCCCCTTCTCCCACTCGTCGTCTCTCCATTACCTGCCGGGGACTGGCGACTGAAACAAAATCGTGGTCTTTCTAATGTATTCGCTTCTTAGTAACGTGGGGGGTGAGGGACAGGGAGAGAGAGAGAGAGAGAGAGAGAGAGAGAGAGAGAGAGAGAGAGAGAGAGAGAGAGAGAGAGAGAGAGAGAGAGAGAGAGAGAGAGAGAGAGAATCGGAGGGTGTGAATGATTCCTTCTGGTGGGATGGGTGAGATCAGCCTGATTACAGCCAGACGCGTTAGCTGGATGGATCCACACCAACCCAGTATACTTCCTCCAAGGTCCAGAGTGGTTTGAAGCAAAAACGAAGACGCTAACGAGACAAGATCCCCTGGTTCCAGGAGCAGACTCGAAACCCCGACGCCTTGCCCCATCTTCTCCTCCACGATTTCCGTCAGTCTAGGACAGATCCAAAGACTGCCACACAGACCCTGGTCAAGCTCGTCCCCGCCCGCGCCCTTTCATCAGCGCTCGCCTCCGGCGCCGCCATGATCGAGACTGTTTTTATTAAAGAACCAAAGTCACTTAATACAGAAATGTCTCCCAAAACAAAGTTGAAAGGTTGTCATCTCGTGAGTCGGTGGTCGCCCTTTTAAAGTGCTGTTACATCAATAATTTACAATTAAAAATAAATAAATTAAATAAAGCCCAAAGATCAAAACTCAGTGGGGAGGGAGGTAGAGGGACGAGGGGGAGGAAACAGCAAAATAAATTACTTCATAAATAAATAAGGTCAAGTTAAACCAAATGCTGTACTAAGAGAATCACAGTACATTTATATCCATTGCACATAGCCACTTTGTCATTAGGAACGAGAGTTTAAGAAGTGGACATTACAGGTAGCTAGGACTTCAATCAGACAGTGATCACGCATGGAACATCGCGGGCGGGAAGTTGACAACGTATTCACAATTGACAGTCAGATACTGTACAGTTGGACCGCGTGTTCTCCTTCGGGTTAGTTGGTGAGGGTTCTGTTTTGTGTTTTCCTTGCCCCTCTTCCTTTGGTCCAGTTAAACTTTTGTGGTTCGATGCCCTGAATTTCAACTTAGTTTTAGGCGGTATTTACACTTAGAACCTCTGAGTCCCAGGGACTTCACAAACGGAGGTGTGAGGGGAGGGGGTGAGAGGGCCGAGGCTTAGGAGATGGAGAAGAAGGAGGGCGTCCGGAGATCAGTATTTACATTGGTCTGGTATAAATGGCTTGTTTCTCTCTTTCTGTCGCTGCCCCATATTTACAGAGGAGGAGCATGGCTTTGTAGGTGTGTCCACGAGGCTCGGCTGCGTTAGGTTGAGCTAGGGCAGGAGTGGAGGCTTGAATGAGCAGTTGCCTGTGCAGTGACGCGGCGTCAGCATCTTACAGGAGAAGTGGTGTAGGGCATCATGGGCTTCTGGAAAGGGAGAAACCCATGCCAGGGGCCCAGTCTTACACCCCTCCCAACCCTCCTCCAAAGAATTATGCACTCCCCCTCCCCTCTTCCAAGTCTGGGGTTCAGGAATCCCACCTGTCTACTTATCCTAGCTACATAATTTTTAAAAACCACAGTCATACACAGTCATACACATACACTTCCCTATAACCAAATATCCCCCATTTATCCCCTCTACCAATTCCTCCCCTCTATTTTGCCTGACTCAAGACTTATTTACCAGTCTGCCAAGCCTTTCCCTCCTCCCTTCCTCCCTCTTCCTTCCTTCCTTTCTTCCTCTCTTTCCATCCTTCTTTTTCTTCCTCCTCCTCCTATTTCCCCAACTTCAGGCCTATTCAGGAGGGGATGGAATGCTCCCCTCACCTTTTAATTTCTGCTGGATGGCATAACGGGCCTTTCTTTCCTGGTCTAGTTCATTACACAAAGTGTCTGAAAAAGAACGGGATGGGGTTGGTACCAACTGAATCAGAACTGAGTGTTCTCCATCCTTCCACACCGATCATCACCAGCACATCATATTCTGTTTAGTTGGGATAGGTCTTCTGAGTTGTAGGTTGGAAACAAACATACATACAGCCGAAGCACACTAGCTTATGACTGCAGTATGGTCTAGGAAAGTAATGGTTGGGAATTGCGCTTAAAGGCAGATGGATCTAACCAAAATTAAAGCAAACTTAGGCATTACTTCCCAGGTAATTTTACGCCTCGATTTTTAATTTAGAAACCATGGAAATTGCCGCGATAAGAAGTTCAATCACTCCATGTAATGATGCCTTCAAGTCGTTTGTTGGGCTTACTTGCCATTCTGAGGCTAATCAGAGTATACAAAGGATATTAAATAAAAAAAATAATTGTTAAATTACCTTCAATTTAAATCCAAATGACTGAACTAACATTACAGCCCCTACCAGACAAGAGGTAGTTATGGCCTCTTGCAAGCGCTCACCTGACTCGTTCTTACCTCTGACAATTTGCAGCTGTTGTACCATTTCTTCTCGATAGGCCAATTCCCTCTTCATCTGATCCTGAAAATTATCTGCGCAAATTGATTAAGTGAGAACTGTTAAGTACAGTCCCCCACCCCCGCATGCATTACCCAGGCTGGTGGCCCTCCAGAGAACCCCAGAAAATGTTTGTTTGGCGAACTGACAGCAGAAGTGTTTGTGAGTGTTGGGGTGAGAAGAGATGGGCCAGGACACACCTGGACAGTTTCCTTCCCTCAACTGGCCTGGTGGAGAAACCTAACTAGCTGGGGCATCATCCTTTAGCCCTGAAACAGGTTTTGGGGGGGAGGATGAGGGTGGGAAGAGAGGGAAAGAAGAAAGAAGAGGAGAAGAGAGGGAGAGGAAAGGAGAAAAGAGGAGGAGAAGAGGGGAGTAAAGAAGGAAATGGTACAAGGGGGAGAGAGGAGGAAAGAGGAGGACAGGAGGGGAAATCGAGGCAATTGGATTGCTTTAGGAGGAAGGAAGGGGCTGGAAGAGGAAGAAGAGTAAAGGTTAAGAGGGGAGAATGGGCAGGACAGAGAGCGCAGGGTAAGTAGGGACATACCTTTGAGGCTCTGGAATTCCCGTTCCAGTTTCTTCCTGAGCTCCATTTGCTCTAGAAGCAGTTTTTGCAGTTCGCCTGTGAAGAACAACTCAGTAAGACCTTGCAGTTCTCTGGTCAGGACAGCTCTGAGAGCCAGCTGACACCCAGAGTCCTGAACACACTTAGGGTCAAACCCTGCCTTTCTCCCCCACCATACACCCTACCCCCATTTGATGTTGGAACCTGTGCCTGCATACTGGGGTTGTCTAGCTTTTCCCGTTTGTATTCAACAATGGTGGTGGTACTGGTGCTGGCGGTGGTGCTGGTAGGAGCAGGGATGGGAGGAATCTTCAAACCCAGATGTCAGTCTTCTACATGAACCACTTCCAGCCACCTCAATTAACTCGTCATTTTGCCTACTTTTTGTTGCTTCCAAACTAAGTATTTAGTGGACATCCAGAAAAGGGAACTAGACCAACCCTAATCTCCACACACTGCCCTTTTCAGAGGACCAAGTCTATCCCACATCTCACTCTTATTCTTATCCATCTAACAGACCTAAATTAAAATGGGAATGTTAAAGGGAGACATGTTCTAGGAATAATAACTCATTATATTTGTATTTATTCCTTCTTGCCCTCGTCCCTAAAACTCCAGAGAGGGGGCATCAGGACTTTTTTCTCACCTCCCTATATCAGTGTTGCATCCATCCATATGGTCTTCTGCCTGCCTACAGAATTGTGGGATTTTAAAAACTTAAAGAAATCTTGGAAATCATTTTTCAGATGAGGAAATTGAAGGCCAGGGAGATAAAGTGATTTGCCCATGGTTACAGTCAATCAATAACAGAGCCAAGAGTAGAAGAGCTATTATCTCATGTCTCCTTCCTCCAGAGCTCTGTCTCCAGAGAAACTGGTTTTCCTTCTTTTGGTTGGAAGATAGGGGATGGAAAGAATAGGGAGGGGAACAGGGAACAGGGGCCCTCTTCATCAGTGTAGCCTTCTACGTTTTTGCCAAAATCCTTAACCCCAACTTCTGGAGAAGATTCCTGAAATCTTCTAAAACTTTATTCCTTTTGAAGGTTGAAAAAGTTGTCTGCCAGCTTGGGTGGATGCTATTGACACATGCTACTTATTCATCACACTTCCCCTGGCAAGGTTAACAGGGCTTCTTTTACAGAAGGCAGAATCTAACTGTATAGAATCAACAGGAAGCCCTCCCACATCCCATTCTCTATTTCTGTTTCTCTAAACCTTTCCAACCTTCTCTATTATAGGAAAAGAAAGGCAGAGTTGGGGATGATCATCCTGATAATCCAGACCAAAAACAAAAGATGAGAACAAGACCCAGAAAGTCCAAAGACACCCAAAGGAGAGAAAAAAAATTCCTATCCTGCCAAATCTAAAATGGAGGCGGGGAGGGGTCAGGTCTTTTGTTGTGGTGGTTCAATAGCTCAGTCTGCTTGTCCATAGGTTTTCAGAGAGATTGCTGGAACCCCCTTCACTCCTGCCCTAGCTCACCCCAGACCCTGGAGTTTGGGCATTATTCATTAGGTTAACAAAGCAGATTCTGGAAGGAATGGAATTTCTACTTGGTAAATTGCTTTCAGTAAGCAACCTGCACAACACATAAACACACACAACTCACAACCACACACAACACACACACAACCACACACGTGGACTTCCTGCCTCTGAGGACTTAAACTTTAAAGCCCTCACCTCTGGCGAGGTTCTCGATGTCTTTCTCACCTATCGGGGTTCCAGTAACATCCAAGGTCAGTCCTTCTTCTCCTGTGACAGACACAAGAGCAAGTCAGCAGGTCACCGACTGACAAAAAAATGCCTTGAGTCAAGAGTGACTGGATTGCTTAGGAACTCCTTGGAGTCAACCAATCTTGAAACTCAGCCCTAAGCTACCTCTTCTATATGTACTTTGCCCATAGGGAAAGAGATGGAACGGAGGATGGTGGATTCAGGGTCCTGAGTAGTTTCCTTGGGAGTAGGTTAATTGCCTTTACTGATGTGTCCCCGATTTATCCAGGCCTGGCAAGATGGGGATTGGGCTACCTTTCTGCATAAAAAGCCGCTTGCATTTCAGGCTCAGTGCCTGGATTTCTTTCACCCTCTTAACTCTCCCTCCCTTTCCTCTTCCTTTTGCCCTTCCCCTTCCTGGCTCCCATTCACTGGAAGACTTGGCACAGGCCAGTTTCAAGCCCAAGAGGCTTGGGGGAAGGGGCATAGGGATGGGGTGGAGAGGGATTTGGGAAATCAGGGGACATCAGTGGAGAAACTGGCTTACGGTTGGCAAAGTTATTTAAATATTTATCCATGTGAAGCTGGAGGGGACAGCTTCTTACTGTTGATTTAAAACCCTTTCCTTCCCAGTGTCCATATCTCCATCATGTAGGTTCGCTTTCAGCAGCCCCACCAAGCAGTCAGCAGGCACTGTGCACAGGTGGAGTTCCTCAGAGTCAACTCCATCCCCTTCCTCCCAGCTCCTGGAGAGGTGGGGATGGGAACAGTCGAGGGGCAGGGAAGACAGGGTAGGACTGTTGCTGCTGTGCTGGGGGGTGGGGAGGGCTTACTCACCTCGTTCTGTGGTTACAGGACTGGGCTGAGAGACGCTCCTTTGGTCTTGATAGGATTTCCGAGTCTCCAAATCCTCTGCGGTGGAGTGATTGTCTTCTTTATCTGGCTCTTAAAGGAATAAACCGATTTTCAAGTACAAGCAATGAAAGTATGATCGAATATATCCTTAATTACATAATTAAGGATGGGGTCCTTATTAAAGGGCTCTTAGGGGAGTCGCATAAGCCCTTTGCTATCAGAAGGCTGGCTGGGCTCCCTGGGAGCATTACCTTGGGTAAATCTGTGCTCTTTTCTTGCAAACCCTCCTCCCCCACCCCCATTCAAAAGAAGAAAGCAAACCCATCAGAGACAAATGACCTACATTGAGTGGAAATACTGGGCCACTCGCTAGTGTGTGTGTGTGTGTGTGTGTGTGTGTGTGTGTGTGCGTGTGTGCGTGTGTGCGTGCGTGTGTGTGTGTGTGTGTGTGTGTGTGTGTGACCGATGGTGTGGAGATTACAAATCAGGAGACAGAGAGAAAGAGAGAGAGAGAGAGAAATACGAGTTTCTGGCATACACTTTTCCATCATTGATTAGCCTACCCGACAACAATGTCCATTGAAGGCACAGGCAGGGTGACTGCTCACTGAGGCACAGAATCTACCCTAGGAAAGTTTGCCTTAAAAAAGTTCCTTTCTCTTTCTTTCTTTCTGTCTTTTTGTCTATCTCTACACATAGAGACACACATGGCCTTTCTTTAGTGCTCAGATTCTGTAAAATAGGAGGGTTATTACTAGATTAGGAATTCTAGAGAAGTCCTGCCTCTAGGCAAGAAAAAAATCCATCTTTATTTACACTAACCTCTAACTGAAATTATTTTAAAACATTATTCTAAGAAGGAACTCATAGCTTTCACCAAAGGGGTTCACTAAAAAAAAAAAAAAGGAAAGAAACATAAAAAAGATGAAGAACCTTTGGACTAAGTGGTTTTAAAGATACTTTCCTGCTCTAAAGTCCTCTGATAACCCTCATATGGGAATAAAGACTGGACATGTGATTTCACTGGGTAGGTAGCTCCCTAGTCAGAAAATCCCTTCTATACTTGCAAGGTGCAACTTCTCTCTAATTTGCAATGTTAAATACTTGCCTAGCTTGGAGAGGTTAGTGAACCCAGGTCTTCCTGCCTCTGATACTGACTCGATATCCACTAAGCTATGATGTCTTTTACATTTTGTATAATATATATATACATATTCATCACACACACTATATATATATAGACACACACACACATATATATATACATATATATATCACAGAAATGTCTTCCGTTCAGCTTTATTCCCAACCACTGTACAATGTAAGATGAATGATTACACACATATCAAACAGCCAACCACAATGCTTCCTCCAGACAGATCCACTCAAAGAAGCTGCTTATGACTTGTACATCGTAGGTGCCCAATAAATAGCCACTGAATTCCTGAGTGAATGGATGGATGAAATTGAAGGGGGAGTCAAAATGGAAACCAGTGTTTAGAACTGAACTAAATGCATACTAATGAGAGGGGGGAGAGAGTCTTTTAGTACAATTTAAGTTGTCGGGGTTCTTTCTCTCCCTCTCATTATTTCTACTTCATATTCTCCTCTGCTATTTCAGCGAAGTCTCTTGGGTGGAGAGGAAGGGAGAAAGGGCCACCTTTACCATTTGCCTCTGGGTTGCAAAGGTAAGAGGCCGCCGTTCCCAGCGCGGAAGAGCTTTTCAGGGTCTGCAAGTGCTCGTCTCTTTCCTGAGCGTACATCTGCAAAGCGGACGGGAGAAATTAGATGCAATTAGGCCGGCTGTTTGTTCTAGTCCGGAGGACCCTCAGACACCCTTCTAGGCCAGGGAAAGGGGACACTCCAACAGGATTCGATTGGGGGAGGGGGACCAGGAGAGGGGAGGGACTAGGCTGTGTGCAAACCCAAGGGAGATGGGAGAGGAGGGGGAGGGACCCAGAGTCACCTAGCGAGGGTACAATGACCGTCGCTCGGTCTTAGTGACGCAGACGAAGCGGCCAAACGGCCTCCGAGCCTAGCACAATCGGTTTGCATTAAAAATAATTATTAGTGCTCTAGAGAAAATTACCTGAATTAAAAATTCAGCTGCGGAGGCCAAGAGCTTTTCAAAGCTCACTGCTCCCACAAACTCAACATCCATCTAATTCTCCATAATTTCTCCTCTTCCCTTCTCTCTCCCCCTCAATCCCCAGCATAAAAGAAGTCCTAATAAGTTACTTATTTGGATGTAAATATACAGGTGTTCGGAATCACTTTAAAAATATCATATGATCCTGAGCCTCTTTCGATGCTCAAGTAGAGCCGACTCAGCCCCAACAGGAGGTTCAGAAAACCGCACATACATACAGAAATACATATACACATACATAACACACACACACACACACACACACAGAGTCCACTGACAGCATCCCTCAGTACCGCACAGTAACCAGAGAAGTCCTTCTCCCCTTCCTCCCCCATCAAGCCTCCACGCACAGTTTAGGTCACTGTTCTTTCTAACGGTCCCTAAAGTTGCTTCTGTCCAAGGAATAAAAATCTATTGGATACACATTTCGAAATGTGGTAGCCCCAGTGTAACGTGGAGTTCAAGGAATCTCCGTATTCTAGAGAGACACTTCCCACCTTTCATAGCTTAAGCTGTGTTAGGGGATGACAGCTCCTTTGAGGCAACTTTTTGCTCCGTTTTCCTTCACTTTCACAAATCCGGCAACCGAATGTAAGTGCTCCATCATCCCCAGACCTTCCCAAACCAGGAACTGACGGAATCTACTCTAACTTGTCTACTTGTTTCACTTCGGCGGTAGTTTTATGCGGTGTTCTCTTTTCAGAAGCGTTTAGGAACATTCCAAGTACACAAAACCACTGAAAGGTCAGGGGGCATCCTGTACGCGGTTTCAGTCTATCTCTGTCTGTGTGAATATGTAACTGTCTTTCTGTTACCTATTAATGCACAATGCAATGTAATGTAGAAATAAAACTGTATTCCACAGAATGGAATAACCACCCAAGAGCTGCAAAATCTTGGAAACATGACTTGTAATATTCTGGGTTACAACGGGTGTATACTACAGCGACAGGAATGTACGTAGGAGTTTTGTTCCACGGGGGCCCCATGAAGAGTTGGAGGGTCTCGTGTAAAAAGTAATTGGGAAGAGGAGAGGGACTTCTTCCCGAAATCAGAGAGGCCTCAAACGGGACACCGGTTCAGAGCTTATGGGACCGCCAATTGACTGCCTGGACCATGTAGTTATATCCATCACGCGTCGTACAGTTCCACCATACACCGACGTGAGGTGAGAGGAACTAGTGAAAAACTACCTGACTCTACAGCACCCCAAGGAGATCGAGGCTGTGCTGGTCCATCCTACTGTGGGACCTTCTTGTTCCCCTCCCTCCCATTCCAGTCTATAAAGACTAGATCCTTAGCAAGAGAAAATAACATGAATGAGCTCACCTTGCCCGGGCTAGGGCCAGGGCCTGGCCCCGAGCCTCCCAGAGACCCGCAAGGCTCCCGCATCTCGTAGCTTCGGTTCTCAGGACTCCGGTCTGAGCGTCTCCCTGCTTCCTCCGCCGCTCGGTCTCCGAAACCTGGCCGGCCACTAGGTTGTGGCACGTGGCGTCTGCTGTGGTGGGGACTGCCGCCGTCGGACGAATCTGCCGGGCAGTCTCCCGAGGAGGGGGTTGCAGAGGAGGAAGAAGAGACGCCAGTGGCAAGTGGGGTGATCAGGTCCCCGTCAGGGCCGCCTCCCCCTCCCGACTGGCCCGGATCGGTCTCTTCCTCAGGTTCCGCCTCCTCGTCGTCTGGGAAGCGATTGGACTCCACGTCCACCTCGGGCTCGTCGCCTGTGTCCACGTCCGGCGAGGCTGAGCGGTAGCTAGAGCTGCCCTCGCTCAGGAAGTCCGGGCTCAAGTAGCCTCCGGCTCCGCTACCCGCTGGGCCGCGCGCAGTCCCAGCCCCATAGGCCTCCCGGGTGGTGCCGTACAGCTTGGCTATACTCTCGGCGTCTTTCACCACGGGTCGAAAGGCCGACACGTAGCTGCCCTTGCGGGCTTGGTGGGGTGGTGGGGCCTGGGGTGGCGCCAGGGGGAGGGGACCCAAAGAAGGGGGCAGAGGTTCTTCTACTCCGTCCTCGTCCCCAGGGCCGCGGGACAGCGCGCTAGGGCACCGCTCTTCACCTCCTAGGCCACCTTCCTTGACCGGTTCTCCCACCACCTCCAAGGACTCGGCCCCTCCAGGGGGGAGTGGACCTCCGCCCGGGCCTCCTGTTCCGCCCGCACCCCCCGAGCCTCCGGCTCCACCGTTCCCGGCCGCCGCTGCAGCTGCGGCCGCTGCGGCCGCAACTGCCGCTGCCACGGCCTTGGCCTGGCTCTGAGCTGGGTAGGGTGGCACAGGTAGGCTCCCTGCCGCTGGCCAGAACATAGGAAAAGTCGGATAGACAGTGGCGGCGGCGGCTGCTGCAGCCACTGCAGCCGCGTCCTTGGCTGCCCCAGCTGGCTGATGACCCCAGAACATAGTACCTCCACCTGGCCCAGCTCCGGCCCCTGGGGGTAAATGTCCTCCGCCGCCTGAGGCTCCTCCTGCACCGCCACTCGCACCTGCCCCTCCAGCGCCCTTAGGATCACCCCCGCCCAATACTGGGTCATCCTTCTTAGGGCACAGGCCGAAAGCCGTGGGGAAGCCGTAAGGGTGCGGGAAGAGAGGCGGTGGCAGCTTCTGCAGAAGGCCAAAGCCCTTACTGGGCACAGGGATCACCGGGTAGCTTCGCACTCCGGCCCCATTGCCGCCTCCAGGGCCGCCACCGCCTCCTCCAGACAGGCCCAACCCTCGCTGCGGGTGAGGGGGCGGCGGCGGGCCAGGTGGCCCTGTGGGGTCATCATCGGTCGCGCAGCGAAGGCTTTTGTGGGGCGGTGGTCCAGGGGGAAGGTCTCCTCCGCAGCCTGGGCCGCCCCCTCCACCCCCTGCCACTCCTTTTCCGGGGCCCCCGGTGCCTCCACCACCACCGCCACCGCCGCCGTGCAGAGAGAATGTCCGCTTACGGGTCCCACCATTGAACATGGCCTTAACGTCCTCCCACGCGTGACTCAGCTCGTCCGTGGCCGTCTTGTCGCTAAGCTTGAGGTGGCGCCGCCACGAGTTGAAGTTGGCCGCGTCGGGTTGCGTGTACTTGGCCTCCGGGGTGCGGTGAGAGTGGAAGATGAACTTGTTGGGGGAGAAGTACATGCTGCAGTAGCCGCACTTGATGCACTTGGCGCGAGAGCTGTTGTAGCGTGCAGGGATGAAACTGCCTCGGGAGCCCCAGGCGCACTCGTGCACCACGTCGAAGGCAAAGTTTTCGGGCAGCTTGGGCGGCTTATGCTCTCCGAGAAAGGACTTGCAGAGTCGTTCTGCCTCGCGCTTGGTGATCATGCCGCAGCGGCGAGACGAGATGGGCATAGCCCCGGCCCGGCGCAGGATCTCCAGCTGAACCGGGGTGCACTGCACGCACGTGATGCCCAGGGCCACCCGCCGGTTGTGGATCTCATTGTAGCTGTAGTTCTTCAGCAGCGTGTTCGAGATCTGCGCCAGGCACAGGCGTTCCTGGCCGTCGATGACCAAGGAGACGATGGGGACCCCGTATAGGGACGTCTCCCCGACCTGGTTGGGCTTGAGGGTATTGGAGCCGGAGTATGCCTGCAGCTCCTGCTTGGAGTTTGGGGAGGAGCTTCCTTCGCGCCCATTCCCCATCTGACTGGCGAGAGCCTCCATGCCGCCACTTCTGCAAAAGAAAAATCAGAGAGGAGATGAGCCATTTTCAGCGCCGCTGCTCAGTCCCGCCCAGCTGGGCGCAGGGAGCTGCTGCCTGTGTGGGGGGCTTCGCATTTGTTATTCACAACAGAAGTCACCCCCCTGTAATAAGTTTCCTTTTGTTACTAATACATGTGCTGGCACTAGGACAAAAGCCATCACGGTTGGAGGAGGAGGAAGAAGAGGAAAAAGAGAAAGAAGAGGAGGAGAAGATATTTACCCTAAAGTTGCCCAGCTTCCCTGGGCCTGAATCAAGGACATTCACAATCTGTTCTCCTCTCCCTCTGTCCAGCCCAGTGACCACACAGGGTGTGGGTGGGTGGGGACATGAGCAGAGAGATTCTTAAGAGAGGAGCTCCCAGCACATGGCGGTTGGAGGGCTGTCAATGTCCATTATCAGACTATCTGGACTGGAGGGGGGCAGGACTGGGCAGGGTGTGCTGTCTGGGCTTCAGAGCCCCTCTTCAAAAGCTGTTTAGCGTAGTTTGAGTCCTAAGAGCACGATCCGAAACGCCAAAACTCCTCACCTCCGGCCTGGTTCAGAATGGGGTTGGGGTGAGGGGAGAAGAGTGGACGAGGGCTCAAGTGTAAACAAACCAGCTCCTTTCCGAGTCGCCCTAAGCTTCTTTTGGCAGACAGATTAAAGACGAAAAATTAAATGGTTTTGTTTTTTTTTAACTATTGCTGGGAAATATTCTACCATGGCCATAATAGTGTTATGTTTTAGCTACTTCCTTGACAAATAGTAATTTCAGGGACGGACCACCCGGAGGGGTGCGGTGGGGGGGGGAGGGGAGGTTCTCATAGAAGTTTCTCAGGTCTTATTTCTTTTTGTTCCAGCCGAAAAGTCCCTGATTTTTTCATTCAACAAATACTGCTTCCCCACTTTGCCCAGAGTGCAGGATTTGGACCTTTCCGTGCCTCAATTTCCCTGGTTGTTTGTTTCCTCCTTTATTCTCTCATTATTTATTTTTTCCAGATGTGTTCAGGGTTCCAAATTTAGAGCCTCGGCAGCTTCCTGAAATCTTTCAGAAGCTCAAGGTATTTTTGATCTTGAAGATCTCTGATTCCTCTCCAACTAAAAACCCGGCTGCTCCGGTTGCCACAATCTAGCCGGCGTTTGACAGGAAAGGTTGTTCTAAATTTCTGGTTCCTTAGCTTTGGAGGAACCCTGATCGTCCACTGACCCTCCACTTGTCCTTAATCACAGCAAACGCAGATTTGGCCTGGTCAAGGGTCCAATTTGTCTTGTGTCCAGGAAAATCAACCTTCCCCACCCCACAACCTTCCAAACGACCAAGATGACAAATTAATTTCAAGAAATGCAACCCCATCGACCCAAGTTGTCTTTTTAAGGAACTGTGGGGTGAGGTATAGTTATTATCTCTGCTGTCTTTCCTCCCATTGGTCTCCGAAAATTGACTTGAAACAAGTTGACCATGCCTAAAAGTTGAATACCCCTGTGAAACCTTCACGTCATTCCAAGAAAGATCAAGGAAGCTGACAACTCCAACACAGGGAACTAGCAGAAGGATTCCTAAGCCTAGTAAATGAGCTTATGTAGGAGGGATTGGAGAGGCTGAGCAGCTTTTAAGGTAATTACACAATCTCGCGCAGGTTTCCGAAAATGTGAGGGTCGACTGGCCCGCATCTAGTGAAAAGTCTGTCCTGGAGTTCCTGGAGGCTAGTTTCCTGTCTGAATTCCAATTTGCCCAAGAACCGGTTCAGGGTACTGTGCAAAGAGGGAGACAGAGGGGAATAGGAGAATAGGGTCTTGGAAACACTGGATTGTTTTAGAAACCGTAGAGGAGAACGCATTCCCAGTTTTCAGCCTTGGACCTAGCCCCAGTCAGGCCAGTAACAGGGAACAGAAGGAGAAAGGGAGTCCCAGGAGACGAATCGGATTTCAGAGACTGGATCCTGAATCAGGGGGTCTACAGACAGGCGGGAGGCGGGTTGAGGAAAGGAAAGCCCTGAAGCACGGCAGTGAGAAAAAGGAAAGAAGGTCGGCTGAATGGGACCGTACAGTGGCCCCAGGCGGGTTTGGTAAAGCTGCTTCCCCGCCTTCTGGCTTTGGGGGGAAGCGGAGGGGGACGGGGGGAGGGTTGGAGGGGATGAGAAGAAGGAGAGGAGATACCCTTCAGCCTGGGAACCTGGCTGCTGGGTGAGTTTTTAGGGTCTTGTTTTGCATAATAAATGAAAACTAAGAACGAAACGAAAAAAGCAACGACCAAAAAGGCAAGGGGCTCCAGACAGGACCCGTCGCTGGTACTCACCGAGAGGCAGCAGCTGGACCCCGGAATGCAGGGTCACTGTCTTTGGGTGACGGAATCGGCGGGAGTCAGAAATCGCACCCAGCTCTCTGGGTTACGCGTGCGGGCCCACTTTTGCGCGGGGACACACACACACACACACACACATTCACACTCGCACACACCTTTCAGCCCACCCCCTTGTCACTTCTCCCTTCCCCCCGCCACTGCCCTAAGTCCCGGGAGCTGGCCCCGCCGCGAGCCTGAGGGAGTTAGTGATCTCGGAGTCCTCTTCACGGGAGAGCTCGGGTGCGTGTCCTGCGCCGCTGTCCTCCCGGCCCGAGACGCAACAAGACAAGTGACCACATGGCCGGTCCGGGGGCTGCAGCAGCCGCGGTGCCGGAGTCGGAGGCGCCGCGCATCGATCCGCTGACAGCTGAAATAATAGGCGGGCACACCCACTTAGCGGGCGCACCTCGGCAGGGGCCGCACTTCGCCGGGGCCCAGCGCGCGTCAATCAGCCCCCAGCCCGCCAGTCACTCAGCGCGCAGCCTCGGCCTGGGACTGGCTAGCCCAGGGCTCCCGGACCGGGAGGGCTAGGGAAGGGGGGCGGGGGACAAGGCAAGGGGTGCCCGGGGCAGAGTGCAAGGTAAGCGGCTGGCCCCGAGACACCTGCGCCCAGCTCTGCACCTGCGGCCGGCCGGGCGGCTCCGCGCCCGGGAGAGAGGGAGGGCTAGGGGCGGGGAGGAGGAAAGGGGAGGTGTAAAGAGAGGAGGGGGAGGAAGAGATGGCGGGGCTGGGGGGGGGAAGGGTTGGGGGGTTAAGGTCGGCGAGCAAGGGAAGAGCGCTGGGCGGACGGGCAGGACCCGGAGCTACGGGCGCCCTGAGGTCTGGCCATGCTTGGGTGGGAGTAGGAAAGGGACAAGAAATAGGGGTCTTGGAAAGGGAGGAAAGCAGGAAGCCGCTAGCTGGCTCTGGACTGGGGTGATGTGGGGGAGTTGCTAAGTGCCCTTAGCTAAGATCTCGGTTGTTGTAGAACCAGTCGAGCGTATCTCAACCCCCTTGGGCCCATGAGATGCTGAGGGCGCGGAGGGGACCCTACCCCAAAAGCTCCGTGCCACTCAGGCTCCAGGCAGCTTAGAAAGTTTGTCTACTGGGGGCCCGAGACCGAGTCAGCCCCACGGTCGGGGTTGGTACAGAAAGGAGCCGACAAAGGTAGCAGCTGCATTTCGGAGATCTTCAGGTTTGGGGGGTCGGTGGGATGCGGAAGGGAGGGGAGAAGGCAGCAAAGGGTGGCGAGGAAGGGAAAGGAGGAAGGTGGCTAGAGGAGGCAGTGGAGATGGCAAGGTGGAGTGAGCAGTGCTCACGGCCCGCCGGGTTGGCCTCCCTGCTCTTTCACCGCTTCTCTCTGAGACTCGTGTTGCCCCTCCTCCCTTGGCCCTGTCCACTGAGGCCCCAGACCGCGGGCGGGTCGATGGCGGGAGAAATCACCCAATGTATTATTTATGTAGCACCGCAAACTGCCCCAGGCCGGCGGGGGAGGAAGACTGGTCGATGCGGGCTGAGAAACGGAGACGCCACTGGAGCCAAGCCGGGTCGAGGGTGGTGGGAAGTGGGGAGGGGGGGGCGGCGGAAGGTGCGTCGTGACAGTATGCTTGGAGGAGCCGAGGTCCGGGGCTTACCGAGTTGAGGGCGGGGTGGGGAATGGGCATTTGGCAGCCATGGTCAGACATAGCCAAGTCATTCTTTCTGGCCCTAAAATGGTGGAAGAAGCCACCACTTCTCAAATGTTGGGTAAGGAGATCGATGAGAGGATACCAAGAAAGCAGGCCCTTACTGCGTTTGTAGTATGTGTGTATACGGGAGGTGAGGGGCGACTATAGGCCGGAGTGAGGTCCCTCTGCTTAGGAAACGGGGTTCCTACCAAGGCCAGGGCTGTCTTTCTGGTCTCCTTGGATCCAGGCCCTGAGTCTTGTTAGGGCAAGTCAGGGGACGCCAGCAGAGCCAGGCAGGGGGAGCTGGAGGTCAAGCACATCCTCGCTTCTCTCTCTCTCTCTCTCTCTCTCTCTCTCTCTCTCTCTCTCTCTCTCTCTCTCTCTCTCTCTCTCTCTCTCTCTCTCTCTCTCTCTCTGTCCGTCTCTGTCTCTCTGTCTCTCTCTCACACACACATATTCTCTCTCACCCCCTTTTCTTTCTCTTTAACTCAATTCCCCCCCCCCACATATCTTTTCCTCCTCTTCCCTGCTCCTCTCTATTCAGTCTATGTTCCTTCCTATCTCTTTTTTCTTCTGTTTAAATTACAAGTCAGCGAGCCTCTGTGTAGAAGGTAAAAAAAGCTCCTCTCTTCTTCACTGCCCCCACCTCCAATCTTTTCCCTTCCCCCCACAACGCTTCGTGGCATTAAATGCTCTTAATGGACACGTTAATTAAACTGTAATTAATCATACTGTCCAGCCCAAGTTTGAACAATTACCCTAATCAAACAGAAGTTAATAACGGCCGGGGATGGCCCGAGGGCTCTGACTTCGAAGCCGCTGCCTCCGCGGGCCGCAGGAACCCACAGCACTGGCGGCCTGCTCCACACGCGCTACAGAACCTGCCACGTAATGTGTTATTAAGTGGAGTTTGTCCTTGGAAACAGATTTAGTGCTATAAATCTTCTCCTACCAACAGCTCCCAGGTCATCCCCCTCTTTATCTGTTCTCCCTTTCTCTTAGGTTCCTCTTTCTCTTTGCTCTCCTTTTTTTTCCTTTCCTTTTTTTCACTTCTCTCCATTCTCTTCTTCCCCCTTTCCTCACCCTCTTTCCCCTTTCTCTACTCTCCTCTGTCTTTTCACTTCTTTTTCTTTTTTCTATTCTCCTCTCCACTCCTGCGTTTTCTCTTCTTTGCTCCCTCTTTCCTCTTCTCTCCCTTTCTTTCATTCACTTTTCTTCTCCCTCTCCCTTTCAGTCTTTTCTATCTCTTCCCTTCTCCTTGTTCAGTCTCTTCTTTTTCTTTATCCTTTTCCTTCCTTGAATAGAGAGCTCTGGGATCAGATATTCTCCTTGGGAAGAGAGAAGGGAGCATTGTGGAGTGAGGAAAGAGCAAGTAACGTTGGACTCTCCCTGGGAGGCTGAGAAATGGCCCTGGGGTGTATTTGTTCGTTTGTTTGCTTTGTTTGTTTGTTTGTTTTACCCACTTTTTCCTCTTTTAAATTCATTCACTTGAAAGACACGAAACTTTCCCCCTAGGAAAGTAATTTTCACCAAACCCAGTCCAGTTCCTCTCTTTGTCCTTCTGTGTCTGATTTTCATTTTTCTATGTTTTTCTTTACATGTCTCCTTCTTTCTTTTGGACCCCTTCCTATCTCTCCCCTCTGTCTCTCCCTCCCTCCCTTCCCCCCCTTCTCTCTGTCTCTGTCTCCATTTCTTGTATCTCCGTCTCATATTTCTATTTTAATTACAAACCAGAGTTTCTTTCTTTCTCTCAATCTCTTTTTTATCTCTCTGGGTTTACCCATTCCTTTTCCTCAGTTTCTATATCTCTAAATAATTCGATCTCAGTCGCTCTCTGATTTTGTCTCTCACTCTCTCAATCCCTTCCTCCCCGCCCCTCTGTGGGACATAGTAACCCATTTTCGGTATTACTGTTGAATCTGTCCCCTAGCTCAGTTACCCACTCCCCTGCTCTTCCCTCCTAGCTCAGCCTGGGCTCCCCCACCCCATAATTACAATCCCAGTCGGTAATTATTCTTCGCCTTTTAATGATTTTTTAAAGAGACTTCAGAATCCCGCATCATTGTGACAACGACTGTGGAGCCAGGATAGGCCCTGGAGGCAGGAGAGAGGGGAGGGTGGTCAGCTAGGCTTTGCTGAACCTCCCCTTGTGTCTCCTCCATCTCTACCGCAGCCCATCCTGCCGGGTATTAACCACATGCGCAATTACACTGTTTCTAGCTGCGGTGCGATCACTGCACACACATTGCCTAACTTGTTTGGTCCAGTTTGATGACTAGATTACACAGGAGTTGAGCCAGGATGGAGGAAATGCTGGTGACTGGGCCCCTTCTGCAGTCCAGGATCCGCTTGATGGACTCCTGGAATCTCTCAATGAGTCAGACTTTGGCTCTGGACGCGAATATCCAGGGCTCACTCAAAAAACTCTCGGACTAAACCTCAGGGCAGAAGAGAGTGCAGCAGAGTTACACAGCCCAGGGTTGGGAGGAAACGTGAGGGCGGGTTGGAGGCGGGGTGAGTTCAGGACCCAGAGTGATAGGACAGTTCCAGCTCCTTTGAAGTTTCCAGTTAGATTTGTCGAAACCCAAAAGTAGACCACTTCAGGGTCCTCAAAGTTTGGGAAAGGATAGTAACTTCCCTACTCCCAAGAGTTTTATCCGGAGAAAAGCTTCATCAAGAATCATAGGCCAGGAAGGAGAGAACATAGTGAATATTTTGGAGGTGAGAACAAGACCTTAAGTTCTAAGGGACACCGAAATCAAGGTCACGGCTCTATGCCAGGCTTTCCAACGTTGCGGCCTTATTTGATATTAAAAGGGGAAAGCAGTGGCCGAGGGTCCTTCTCATAGCGAAGAAGATGGACAAGTCAGTTCTGTCAGTCCCCTTCCCCCCATCTCACCAGATTGCTGGTCCTGGCTTTCTCGGTCCTGGACCGCAAAGAGAGAGGGCTGAATTTTCGTGTTCCTTATCTCTGTTTCTAGGGCCAGGGCTCGTGGGAGAGACAACCTCAGTTCTGGTGGTAGTTCTGTCTCAGCGTTCGGCACTTTCCGAGTTCACGCCAAGGTCTCTTCAGATATTTCGAGCTCTCCTCCCAGCTCTCCTTGGTCTCAGCACTTCTGCGGCTCTTTTCCTCAGTTCTCCGTTCACAGGGCTTGTTCTCTGCTTTTTCATCGAGTCTTACTCATTCTCTTTCCACCTGGTCGTTACTCCCGCTTCTCCTTCTCATGGCCCCCGCACCTCTCCATTTTGCACGGCTTCCCTCAGGCGCCGCGTCCACACCATGCCCTATGCTCTGGTTGTCTGCGCCCCGGAGTCTCCGCAGACCGCGCCCCCACTTTTGGCTCGGGTGTGGAGAGCTCGCCTCCTTCCGCAAGCACATATCTTTTAACAGTTGAATTAACGGCAGTTTTCGTCAGTTAATTAGGTTTAATTTACATAATTAGTACAGTATAAAGAGTATTGGGGATAATCATGGGGTACGTATCGCTTACTGTGTAAACACGTATTCTGAATTAAAAATCAGATGTAATTAAGGCGTGTAGGCTCTGTTTAGGCAGGGTTTTAATTGTAATGAATTTCTAATTAACGCTCAATGATTGCCAAATGCAAAGGGCTGTAAAATTTTCTTGTAGTTTTGCTAATTTATTGTTTACTTAATATCTGAATATTAATCCGCCGGCCTGGATAGACGAAAATCTAGAGCGTGGGTAACCTGTGTTGAGGCAAGGGCGAGGGTACGCCGGGGCTGGGGAGGAGAAGGAGAGCGGCAGTCTCCAGAGTTGCCACCTCTGCCGACGAATGGTGCTGACTGCCTGGAACGGAGGGCCCTCAAATCGACTAGACCTTCATCTGGAACCAGAGGGTGGAGGTGTGAGTCTCGGGGAGAGGCGGATGATGCAGAGTTGCTGGGCTTAGGCCAGGAAAGTTTGTAGTTGTGGAACTCTCGCTCCCACTGCCGTCCTGAACTGGAACCTGAATTTTGAAGTGAGAAAAGAAGAATCTCCTATGCCTGGCTCTCCCACTTCAGCCACCCAGACTCCCAAAGTGCAAGGCAGCGTCCAAGAGAGACCCCTGGACCTGGGAATTTGGATTTCCCTCATGGCCCTCAGTCCAGGAAAGGGATTCATTGTTCTCCACTTTAGTCCTCTTTTTCTTATTTGATCCTTAGGAACCAGAGAAGGTAGAGAGCAAACGTTCTGTGGGAACCAGTACTTAAGAAGGTAGACAGGGTGTGGAACAAGGTTTGAGGATGAGGCTTTATAGTGGTACAAGTTGACATTTAGAGAAACATGCAAATGAGATGCAAAACAGCATTCAAATGAGCAGAGATTAATTTCGAGACTAAAGTTCAGGCACACTTCATACTAGAGGAATAAGGCAGCAGCTGGTGGAGGCCAGGAGTGGAGAGTTTTTGCAGAGATCTCCTTGACCAGGCTGAAGGCCCCTAGTAACACGCATATCTTTTTGGTTCTTCAATCTGCTTATTAACTCCCTTTTACTGCCAACAAAGACATCCCAGGATTGGTTCATTCTTGTATTTCTCCACTCTCTTCCCCCAACCTTGAGATTGTTCTGTTCCTCATCAAAACTATTTGTCCCAGAACTGAGAGAAGAGGTTTGACCGAACGTGTTTGACTGACTACCTAAAGAACAGCTCTTGGGGAAAACATCTAATCTAGAAAGTATAAAAGTATGGTTGGTAAAGGGGAGGATTGGGAATTCCCACAGGATTTCAGTTATCTCTGCTTTCTCTGACCCCAATTAGACAAAGAACCAAAGGACTCTGAATTTTTATAGCCTTAGGGAGACAGCCCCCAGACCACAGCTGAAAGGGGGTGGGTGCTTACAGAAAGTGGCCCAAACCATCTACACTTACATCTTGGCTTAGAAGTTCTAATTCTCTAAGTCTTTAGAGGGTAATTTCCCCAGTGCAAAGTATGTGCCCATGAAGTCTTCTTTCCTCCCACTCTCTCTCCCTCCCTCCCTTCCTTCCTCCTTTACTTTCTTCCTCCCTTCCTCTTTCTTCCTTCTTCCCTTCTTTCTTTCCTCCCTCCTTTCTTTCCCTTCTCTGTTCCCTCCCTCCTTTCCTCTCTTCCTAGATTCTTATAACAGCCTCCTAATTGGTTTCCCTGCCTCAAATGCCACTCCAATCCACCCTAACACTGCTGCCAAAGGGATTTTCCTTAAATGCACAATTAATAATTTCATTTCTCGAATAAATCCGTTCCTGTTGCCTCTAGGATAAAATTTAAACTCTTCTGTTTAGTTCCTAAAGCTCTTCACAAACTGATCCCAACCTATCCCTTCAGCAACAATGAACATCATTCCCCTTCCTATCCTCTTTAATCTAGCAAACTGGCCTTTGCTCTATACCTCATACACCATTTCCCATTTCCATGTCTTTTCAATGGCTCGAATGCATTCCCCTCTTTATTTTTATTTCATAGAATACCTCTCTTCCTTCAGGATGGAGCTCAAGTGCCTCTTTTACATGAAGCCTTTTCTGATTCCTTTATCACTAATGCTCCAGCCCCCAAATTACCTTGTACTTCTTTGCATTTGAGATACATGCATGTGTATACACACACACATATACATACATGATGTAAATATTTGTGTTTTTGTTGGCTCCCCCCGTTAGGATGTAAATTCTTTGTGAGCAGGGATTGATACATTGTTTGTACTTGTATCTCCAGTGCTTGTAACAGTAGGTGCTTAATAAATGCTTGTTGATTGATTGGTTGAATGCAGGCTCTGATCTGCTGGGGTTTGCAATCAAGTAACAGAATCAAGATTTAGACACAAATCATTAAACAGCACCCCAGGTGTGTTAAATGCTGCATGAATGGCACAGGCGCAGACACATCTCTCGAGGGATTCAAAGGGAAGAGATCTCACATCAGGCTAAGATGGTGAGAGAAAAATTGATGGAGGAGGTCTGCCTTGAACTGGACCTTGATGGAAGGGTAGATTTTGCCCAGGCAGTGAGGAAAACCCAGGCTGGGGGTGGTGGTAGTGGAGGCAGGGAGATGCACAGGTATATATTTGGAAATTCACAAGTCCAGCACATGGGATGGAGAGAGATCAGCCTGATTGGCGTGAGATTCCAAGGCTGGAATTATGGTTATGGACCATGGCTTTGAGGATTCAGGACTATGGCTGATGGGTAATGAAGAGCCCCTGGGGGAGGTGTGGGAAGATATATCAGCTGATAGAAAGTCAAGGAACCTGAAGGAAACCATCCCTGCTACAATTTGGCTATCTTCAGGGAGGCTTGAATTTTACCTAATATTTTAGCCATATTCTTATTTTGAAGTTTGAGTTGGGTGGGTGGGAAAGGGAGGAGGAAGATGGAAAAAGGAATAATGATAGAAAAAGAACAGTTTGGCAAGCTTTATGTCCTTCCAGGCAGGACAAAGGAAGACTTAAGGTATGCTTCCTACTTCAGCTTTTCATTTGGTGACCTTTAGGATCCTTGATGTCTCCCAGAACCTTCTGCTTTAGGCATGAGCTCATAACCTGCTTTTCTCCTTAGTTTAAAGATTGAGTTTTCCCAAAAGACCTGCTCTAACAAGTTAGAAGGAGGATGGAAGAAAAATCAAAAACAAAACAGAAATGCCATTTATAGAGTCCTACTCTGATTTTGAGAAGATCCTGAAGGATTTGACAGCACAATCTGTTTTGATTGACCAAAGGATTAGAAATCATAAAAATCATAGAAAGCCTTCAGAGATGCTTTAGTCCAATTTTTTTCATTTTACAAATGAGGAAAACCAAGGTTTTTGGAGGTTAAGTGATTTACCCAAGGTAACATAGATAGTAAGTGGCAGTAATAAGTTTATCAAGTTGAAAATGCATTGGCTAGTAAAAGACTTGCCTCCCAGGCCAATCTAGGTAAGATCTGAGAGGCTACAAGATGTTACTTTTTCTCCCCTGTCATAGCTACTTCTAAAGATGGAGAGGAATCTCAACCTGGATTGGTGGAGGGAGATCTGTATATAAACCCACATGTTTGGAAATCTTTACATCACACAAGAAGAGAGAAGTAATATAGCATGAAAATCTTAATTGAAGATATCTAAAATCTAGCCATAGTTGGCACAACTAGTTGGCACACTTTCCAAGCAACTTCATACTCCTATTTTCAAACTTAGTCTCAACTTGGTCTGGGAATGAATGTAGTGAGATGAATAAAATCCTTCCTCTCATACTTAATTAGCTATGTGAGCAAGTTATGTAGCCTCTCAGCCCCAGTTTCTCCATCTGTAAGATGGGGACAACAGTACCTACAATATTCAGTTCACAGGGTTGCTTTAGGGTGCCAATAAGATTAGATGCATAGCACTTTATTAATTTATTATGTTGTTTTTTACATCATCTTCATTTCTTCTTCCCCAATCTGGACACTGATGCCTTATAACAGATTTAAATAGGAAAAGGAAAAAAGATAAAAGTGGTTACCAATCAAGTCTGATGGCATATGCTGTGTTCCATCTCCACAGTTCCCCTCCAAAGAAGTAGTTGAAAGGTTCTTCTCATATCTCTTGGGCCAAGCATGGTCATTGGAACTTTACAGAATTACATTTTCATTATTTGGATGTTTTTCTTTCTATGCTCATTGTTGTGGTCATTGTGTATATTGTTTTCCTGGCTCTGCTTCCTTGACTTTCCTTCAGTTGATATATCTTCCCATGCCTCTCTAAATTCTTCCTAATCATTTCTTTCAGTACCATCATATTCCATTACATAAATGTAACCACAATTTGTTCAGCCATTCTCTAGTTAATGGACGTCTACTTTGTTTCTAGTTCTTTGCTACTATATAAAGATACATAAATTATGTATATATAATATAAGGTAACTATAAAATGTCAGTTATATTTTACATTTTTGTTGATAAGTTTTTATATTTCCTTCACCTAATTTTCAAATATATTTTCCCCTCCTCAGAAAGCCATCTCTTGTAATAAAGATGAGAGAGAGCGCAGAGAGGGAGAGGCTAACAAAATTAACCAACACATTAGGACTCTGCCAGTCTATGAAACGTTCCATTGTTTGATAGAGTAATATCACTTGACAAAAGGGAAGGAAATATCAGTTATTATTTTCTCATCATTGACCTGGATAATGCCTTGGTGCGTGTTCATTTGGCCAACCCTTTGATGAAGCTGGGCTTCTTCATTTCACTTTCTGGAGCATCTAGGCCTACCTGGTTTCCCTATATGGCCAATGGTCTGCATCCCTTCATGTGGCTCATTCCTCTTCTACCTCCTTCTAGTGCCCCAAATGGACTTCCTACTTTTCTAGTTTTACCTGACACAAGAAGGGGGATGGTGGTGAAAGAGACTTTTTACTCCACTGGTAGAAGTCATCCCTGGGTCCAAAGGATACCTTTACTGACCTAGACTTATCAGTTCCACTACTTTCCTGTGTTCTCATATTGGGGACTCCTGGCTCAAAGGTACTGAAAGAATGGTTGTTTATTTGTTTCAGTCATATCTGACTCTTCATGACTTCATCTGGGGTTTTTTTGGCCACAGGTACTGGAGTGGTTTGCCATTTCCTTCTCCATCTCATTTTACAGATGAGGAAAATGAGGCAAACAGGATTAAGTGGCTTGCACAAGGTCACACTGATATCTGATGCCAGGTACCCTTCTAAAATAGTACCTCACAGTATTTTTATATCACTTATTGCTATCCACCTAATTATCAAGGGAACTAGAGGAAGTCCCCCAGCATTTTGTGTGGACCTTCTTGGAGGATTTGTGGGGCAGTGGAAAGCAGGTAGGATTTGGAGTCAGAAGACCTGGATTCAAATCCCAATTCTACAACTTATTACTTATGACATTGGGCAAATTGCTCCATCTCTCTGGGTCTCAGCTTTCCTCTCAGTAAAATGAGGGTATTGGATTGGATAACCTCTAAAATTCAGTCCAATTCTGCATTGATTATGCAATAATTTACATTGGATAATGAAATCCAATGATGTAGGGATATGGATCATTATAACCAGCATGAACAAAGAGGTGATTACCGATCTGATCATTTTATTGAAGTAACTCAAATAATTTTAAAGCAGAATGCCAATATAAGTAATATGTCCACACAGTTTGGAATAGGTCTTTCTTTTCCCATCATAAGCTTGTCCAGCATTCTATTCATAAGCAAAATCAGGCTAAAATAAACATTGAGCAACTTGCTGAGTAGAAGGAAGAAAATGGATAAATCTGAAACGAAAACAAAAGATGTAAATATAAATTTTAATAATTAAAAAATAAACTAAAAATGAACATTAAGGGAAGGGAGCCTTGCATGGGAAAAAAGTAACTTGGGGCATTCTGATGTGGAGGGTGGGGCACAGAGGTGAGAATGGGGAAAAGTCCAGCCTCTTCTTAGTCAAGGTGTGTGTACAAGGAATGAAACAACTGTTACATATCTCCATTTCAGGTCCATCAATCAATCAACAAGGATTTATGAAGTGTGTCCTATGTTCAAGACCTTGAACTATGTGTCAGGTACTATACTAGGAGCTGAAGACAAAGAAACAAAAGTGAAGCAGTCCCTGATCATGAGGAGCTTATACTTTACCACGGAGATATACTATATGTATATAGATGCATAAAAATTAATATGAGACCCACTTGCCTTGATTGGGCATCTGCACGATCATCCCTTTCTGTCTCCACTCTTCTGTTCCCTCATTTTACCCCAGATTTGACCTAGACCAGTTACTCAGATTTCATACACCCAAAATATGGTTCCTTTGACCTCTTCCATGTCCTGGCTGTTATGTGTGAAAATTTACTTTCCAGTTTCTAGAGTCCTGATCATCTGTTCCTCTAAAGTAGTTCCCCTAGCCTTTCCCAGAAGCTAGTAGGACTGAGGTCTATCTGGAAGTCTGACATAAATGGGAGAACTTGGCAAGAGGCTAAGCATGATTCCAGCAATTAATTCATTGCAGTGGAAGGGTTTCTGTAAGCAACATAGTATACCAGAGGCTGGATTGTCCCATGCGGGTTGTCCAGGGACTCTGGGGATGTCAAGGTACATGTGTCCAGGCTTGGAGGTAATCTTATGCCGTGAAGAGTCCTGCATGTCTTGGGTCCATTGAGTGAAACTGGCAGCAAGGGAAGTTTTTTCATCATAGATGACCGCAAGAGGAGGAGACCAAGCCTGGGCCTGGCTTGACAGATATGGACTTTGAGGGAGATGGTGAGGAAATGAAATGCAAAATGTCTAGTCAGCAAGCCTGCAAATTGCTTTATGTTCTGACAGAGTTTAAATATCAGCCTTTCAGCAGATTGTAAGCAGTTATAAGTTGTTACCAAAACCTGTTTGAAGTCATTTTGCAATTCACTTTGTGAGTCTTTTATGTTTGGTGTTTCTGCCGTGTGATGAAATAAAATGCCTGTCCCATATCTGCTTCACATTGTAGATTGAGTCCCTTTTTACTCCCTCCTTTGAGGAGAACTAGAAATAAGACCTAAACATAAACTTTAAAAATTTGTAGCCAGGACACTAAGATGGGAGTTTAATAAACTGAATAATGTGATTGTTCAGTCAGCCTCCCTCTATCACAAGGGACTGGGCAACATTAGAACTGAGCTAGTTCAGGTGGCATATCTGGGACTAGTGCAAAGGGGTTCCATAAGGAGTGGAAGGGGAGGTGCAAGTACCCTAGCCCCTTAGGCCCAGCAATGCTTCCTCTAATGCTACAATAGCACTAAAGCTTTCCAACTGTGTCTCACTGTCTACTGGATGAAATCTGTGGAATTCTGGAGCTTATACATTGCCAGCTTTTTTTCTTCCCTTCTTTCCCCAATATTGGAAGAAATGAAGTTAAATGGAAAACTTGAAGACATCTTTGCTCTGGGCTATGTTCTCATTTAGTGCAAGCATTTACTCTCTTAAGATGAAGGAATATTAGTCACGTAAAGGGAATGGAGATCGGCTAAAAGGAGGGGGTATGAGTGTGTGTGTGTGCTGGAGGCGGGGGAAGGGAAGGCAGGTGAGGATAGGAGTTGGGGAAGACTAGACTTGGGAATCTTTTTCCAGAAAGAGTCAAATTAAGCAGTAAGTCGCTCATATTGATATAGTAGTGTATAATTTTAAGAGACTGGGTGTTGTGCTGAGGATATAATACTGTCCTCAGAATCAAAAAGATCTGGGTTTCCACCCTGCCTTTTTTATGTACTGACTATATGACCCTGGGCGAGTCACAACCTCTCATTCCCATTCCCTCTAGGGAACTCTCTGTTAAAGTTTTTTTTTTTAATTTTGAGTTGAAACATTAAAGAAAATGGACATTTTTGTATCCATGGTATAGCAGAAAAAGATTATATGTGAAACTGAGGATCTCATATATATATATATATATACAGTCTGCTCTTTTAAAATATGTAATAAATTCAACATGTAACTTTCTAATTTGTTTGTGATTCTTTCTGACCTCCTTCGTGTTCTTATCTGTGCCTTTAAAAAGATGCTTCAATGCAATTTTTTTCTTTTATTACTCATTCTTTCGAATAACCTTTTCTGTCCACCCTAACCCTCAAACTGGAAAGGGAAAAAATCCTGAAAATCTTTGTAACAAATATACATAATCAAGAAAAACAAGTTCCTATATTTGCCATATCTGAAAATGTATGCCTTATTCTGCATCTTATGTATATCACCTCTTTTTCTGGAGATGTGTAGCATTCCCCTCTGGTCATTGCTTTAGTCAGAATTCTTAAGTCTTTCAAAGTTGTTTTTCCCTATAATGTTGGTATTGTATAAATTGTTCCCCTGAGGAATTCTCTATGCTGCAAGGCAAGTGCTGATCAGCGTTGGCAGAGGAAATTTCTTCTCTGGGAGTTCCTTGTAGCAGGGAAATCAATCGATAAACATTTATGAAGCACCTACTGTGTGCAGGTACTGCACTGAGTAAAGACAGCCCCTGTTCTCAAGGAGTTCAAAGTCTAATGGGGAAGATAACATGCAAATAAGTATGTACCAACAAGCTATTCCCAGAATAAATTGGAGAAAATCAACAGAGGAAAGGTACTAAAATCAAGAAGGAATAAGAAAAGAGGAAGATGGAGAAGCTGGGGCTTGGAGGAAGTCAGAGAAGCCAGGAGATAGATATGAGGAGGGAGAGTGGGGGAGAGTCAGAGAAAACACTGAGAGCTGAATGGAGCTGAATGGAGAATAATGTTTGAGAAAGATAAAGGAGGCCAGGATCCCTGCATGGGGAATCCTGAGGTGTAACAAGACTAGAAATGTCATGATGGAAAAGCACTGACAAAGGCCTTTGAACACCAAGCAGAGGATTTCATATTTGATCCTGGAGGTGAGAGGGAACCACTGGAGTTGGGACAAGGGCAACACATGCTTTAGAAGGATCACTTTTGATACAGGTCAGTTCTAAACACAAGGCTCTTTCCCTACAACATTTCTAAGAACCCAGTATCACAAGTGTTATTAGCCTTATTTTACAAGGCAGGAAATTCAGATGCAGAGAGGTTAAGCAGCTTCTACATTCACTACATTCTCTAAAAGTCAGGGTTTTCCAACTTAGGTCTTTTTTGACTGCAAAACTTAGTGCTTTTCCTTCTACGCTCCCTCTTTCCCTCCATGACGAAGGAAAAGACCAACACATACACATACACGCACACATACACACACTCACACACTCATATCTTCCAGCTCTGAGGATGAACTAGTTAAATTTATTTGTGTTGGTTGATGAAAAGAGCTTTGGGTTTGGGATCAGAGGATATGGAATTGAAACCTGGCATTTTTGTTTATTACTGTCGGGAAGGGCTGTCCCAGATGGCATGGGGGTCTTGTGTGGTTCGAATAAAGATAAATAGACATCTCTAGCTTCTTTTCCTCCCATTCTTCTCTAAAGGAGACTTTGTTTCCTGCTAGGAAGGAAGCAGGAGATTGGGGCCAGAGTGGACAGAGTTTGGGGCTTGGAGTCAGGAAGACCTGAGTTCAAATTCAACCTCAGCCACCTACTAGCTGTATGCAAGTCACATAACCTGTTTGCCTTAATCTGCTAGAGAAGGAAATAGCAAACCACTCTAGTATCCTTGCCAAGAAAATCCCCTAGACAATATGGTCCACAGGGTCTTCAATAGTCAGACACTAACGAGGTACTGGGGATAGCAAGGTTAAAAAAAAACCTTACAGTCCCTGACTTCAAGGACCTTACATTCTACGCCAGGTGATTTCACTGATACAAGGTACTCTCAGAGAAGAAATTTGCTCTGCCAATGCAGATCAGCATCTGCCTTGCAGTATAGAGAGTTCCTTAGGGGGAACAGCTTATACAATATTAACTTATAGGGAAAAAAGCTTTGAAAGACTTAAGAACTCTGACCAAAGCAATGGCCAATGATTCTAGAAGGGAATGCTATACACCTCCAGACAAAGAGGTGATGTACCTAAGATGCAGAATAAGGCATACATTTTCAGATATGGCAACTACAACCGTGGCCACAGTTGAGGACCTAGAGGGCCACATGTGCTCTCAAGGTGGCAGGTTCCCCACCACTGGTCTACACCTATCTCCTTTAATTTCTTCCCAGGTCCTCCTCTCTCCCATTCTCTCTCCTCTTCCCCAGTAAGCAAATCCCTCTGCTTTCCCTGATTTTTTTTTTTAACTAAGTCTGAGGATGGTGAGACTTTTTATCCATTGCAAGCTAATACAAACTGTTAGGGAGATAAATAAGTGAAAGAGCTGCCTATAGACTGTTTGGCTCAAAGGAGAGAAATTTGTCTCACTTTAGAAGAAGGACCTGGAGGGATCAGCCCCATCGACTCATTCATTGTGCTGTTATCTGCCAGAGAAGCAGTGACACAAGAGCAATTAAGACAAACTTCAGTCTATAAGTTCGTGCCTGCAATACCGAGGCTTCAGAACAAGACGAATGATACCTCTAAGGGACCAAGCCAAGTCTTTTCCAGACTCCATCCAAAGTCCCAGCTAATATTTGCAGTGGCTCAGCAGAAAATTCCTCACGTGGTCGTGGGACTGCTGGGGCCTCCATACATTATAATCTACTTCAGTTGGTTAAGTGACATTCCTGCCCTCACTGGAAGCAATCCAGTGCCTGAGATGATGGAGGTGGGGGTGGTGGTGACGATGAGGATGGTGACTATGATGACAAAGATAATGATGATTATGATGATAATGAGGATGATGATGAGAGCTAGCATTTTTATGGGGGCAGCTAGGTAGTTCAGTGGGTAGAGCGCTGGACCTGGAATCAGGATAGATCTCAGTTCAAATTTCCTGTAAGCAAAAGCTAGGGTGGGGAAATATTGCCATTTCCCATGTGACCTTGACCCTGAAATCAAATAGCATGACTTAGGTGACCTATTCTGCTAAGATGTAAGGTCAGCCTTGAGTACAAGTGGGGTGAATATACCCTTGTGAGGCCCATTAGCTTCCACGGAACATATTCTCATTTGGGTCAGACTTTGGGCCACATTGTCCCAGGTGAGGGATGAAGGAGAAATCATTTAGCTGACAGTACAATCTAGTTCTCTTTCCCAAGGTTGGGTGGGTGGGAGAACAAGGGAAAGAAGGAAGGAGACAAACATTCATTAAGTGCCTATTCTGTGTCAGGCATTGTGCTAAACAATTTACAAATATTATCTCCTTGGAACATTGCAACAACCTTGGGATGTAGGTGCAATTATTATCATTTTCCAGATGAAACTATGCAGGTTAAGTGATTGCCTAGGTTCACACAACTAGTAAGTGTCTGAGGGAAGACTTGAATTCAGGTCTTCCTGTCTCCAGATTCATAACTTTATCTCCTTTGTCACCTAGCTGACTCAAGGGGAGCTGCTCCCCTTTTCTTCAATTCTGAATTATTATTCAATATAGGCACACATGTTCTTTACCCCGAACTACCTTGTCTACTTTCACCCACCCAAAGGAAGTTCAGCATTTAATCCGTATGATACGCTGAAATGGGTGTTGATTAGAATTGAACTCAGGAGACCTGGTTCTGATTCTGGCTCTGATACTTACAAGCTGTGTGGTCACTGACAACTTAATTTCTTAATTTCTGTAAGCCTCAGTGTTCTCATCTGTAAAAGGGAAATAACAATGGTTCATGCCCCATCTCATAGCATTGTTTTGAGGAATGTCCTTCATAAATCCTAAACTATTTTAGAGGATCTTGGGCTTAGACCTGAAAGAGATCTTAGTGTTCATCTACTACCATCCCCTTATTTTATAGATGAGGAAACTGAGGTCCCAAGACATTGGATGATTTGCCCAAGGTGACACAGTTTATAGGCTTCCAAGCTGGGATTTGAATCCAGGTCATCCAGCTTCAATCCTTTCACCCTTCCTATGATACCACAAAGTAGGAGAACCTTCCCACAGAAATGACAGATCCTCAGTTATTACAAATGTACCAACAGAATGGAAGGTCCTTGAGGGCAAGTATGATTTCACCTGTGTCTTTGCATCCCCAGTCTTGAACAGCGCACAGTATATTGTAAGTGTTTAAAAATACTTGTTGAATTGAGTAGAATAACAAAATATTGTGGAAGTTGGATCCTTGAAGGAGAAGGAAGTCCCTTTATAATTGCTTTGGCACCCTTCGAAGCAATGGGTTAGGCATGACCTCAGATGAAGGCCAGGGTCCTACTAGAACAGGAGTTCTTAATCTTTTTTTTTTTTTCTGTCATGGATGTCTTTGGCAGTCCGGTGAAGCCTGTAAGTCCTTTCTCACAATAATGTTTTTAAATGAATTTAATTTTTTAAAAAGACATAGAATTACAAAGCAAAACAAATATGTTGAAATAGTAATCAACATTTTGTTTAAAAGTTTATAGAACCCACGTTAAGAATCTGTGGGCCATGGGGCAGCTAGATAGTGCAGCACATAGAGTATTGGCTTAGAGTCAGGAGGACTTAAGTTCAAATCTGACCTCAAACATTTACTAGCTGTATGACCCTGGGCAAGTCACTTAACCTCAATTGCCTCCCCCAAATCCCCCCAAACAAAAAGAATCAATGGGTCATAGTCCTTAGGGAGTCCAGCAGAGATTTCTTAATCACTTCTTTTGATAAGTAGAGGTATTTAAAGACAAGAAGGAAAGGCTGACATTTGCCCTTTGAGCAACATTCTTTCTCAATGATCTCCAAGCACTTCTGTACATGACAATCTCCATTTAACAGATAGGGACACTGAGGGATTGAACAGTGAAATGCAATTGCAAAGTGCAGCTGACAAGGAGGGAAGGGAAACTGAGGCCCAACAGTAGAGGGGAGAAGGAGGGTGGATGGATGCTGAAATCTGTCCTGTTACTCATGGAAGGTCAGGTCAGGTCAGGTCAGATTAGGAAACATTTGGCGAAACCCATGGCGTCTACGTTCACATGGTTTCAGTCTTGTTCGTGTTGAGTTTTAGTTGTCTCAGCTACTGCTTTTGATGAGTCCTGCCTTGTTACTGTAGTAGGCACTTCTAAGGCAGTTTCCCAGTAAAAGTTGATGCCATCAGGCATGTAGGGCTCAACTATGCTTGAGTCCTCTAATTTCTGTCATTGTCAGTCCTTTGTTCTCAAAGACATCAGGGAGGTGATGCCATCGTGGCTTGTGAGGAAGGGCTGTGCAACATCACCAGCCTCACTTTCTCCTCCGGAGCCATCTGGGTCCAGTGACCAAATATAGCTCAAGATATTTGGAGATGGGCCTCTTGCTTAGGAAGTAGCTTATCCAGCCTGTTGAGGCAAGGCCTCCTTGAATCTCTCAACTATCACTGGGAGCCCAATAGCTGTTTGGAGGCTACATGGAATAGAGGAAGGCAACCAAGTGAAAGAAAATGTTCTTGAGTAATAATCTTCATTATGGATTGATCTTTTTAAAGAATGAGTTTGGCAATGGATTGTATGTCTTCCATCAAAGGATCTACTTTGTTAAGAGTTGGGAGAGACTTCCTCACCAGAAATGTGTCTGTGTACGTGTGTGTGAGGGGAGTATTGAATAACTTTTTTCAGTGACGGCTTCTCATGTAGACCATTTTCTAAATCAAAAAGAGACCTTAGCAGAGGAAGTTCCTACAAGGATGAAATAACAGATCCTTGAAATATTAGGGAAAAGTATCCACAAGAATTCTTGGAAGCAGTCAACCTCCTCCCCCCAATGAAACACAAAGAGAGAGAGAGAGAGAGAGAGAGAGAGAGAGAGAGAGAGAGAGAGAGAGAGAGAGAGAGAGAGAGAGAGAGAGAGAGACTGTAATTTTAAATTCTTCCTGAATTGCTTAATTGTGCTTTGATGGTAGAAACTGAGAAAAAGTACATGTCAAATTTGGAACTGGGGATAGAACTGTGATTTCACTGGTAGAAGATACCTTGTGCCAAAGCAGGTGGATACTTGCTCTGCAATTTCTATTCTTAGGGAGCTGTGAAGGTACACTGCCTTCTTTAAACTGAGGAGGTGTGAGGCAGGCAAAATGTAGTGGGATTCTCACCTCTCTGTTCTTGGATGCTACGTCCCTCTTACTGCAGCCCAAGATCACACTAGTTTTTCTGGCAGCCACATCACACTGATGACTCATTTTGAGCTTGCAGTCTCCTAAGACCCCTAGATCATTTACAAAACAATGGTTGCCCATCCATCCCTTCCCCATCTCATACTTATGAGGTTGTTTTTCTTTTGTACCCAAGCACAAGACTTCATTTTCCCCCAATGATTTTCATCTCATTAGATTCAGCCAAAATGCTCAGCCTATCAAGATTCTTTTGGACCTTAAATCTCTCATCCACTGTGTTAACTGTCCCTCCCAGCTTTGGGTCATCTGCAAATGTAATGAACATGCTATCTATATCTTCATTTGTCATTGATAAAAATGTTAAGCAGCACAGGGCTAAATACAGATCCCTGGGGTATCCTGCTGAACACCTCCTGTCACACTGATGTCAAATCATTAACAACTACTCTTGGGTTCAGTGACCCAACCAGTTCTGAATCCATTGATTTCATGTCTCTCTACCTTTTCCAGAAAAATGAAATGCTATACATTATCAATAGCTCTGCTAAAATCTAAGTAAACTATAACCACAGCATTCCCTTTGGCTACTAGCTTAGTAATCCTGTCAAAACAAGAAATGAAGGTAGTCTGTCATGACTTACTCTTTAAAAAAAAATTCATTTTCTGTTATTCTGTATTTGACAGATGTAATCAAATGTGGCATATCCATAGATACCGAAAAGGAAATGAGGATTGTACATGTAACCATGATTCTCTATTATATACAACTAACATTTTTATAAAGATTATAATATTGAATATGTTACTTTCAAAGCTGTCGTATTTGTCTGTTTCTTTCTGAAGCTCCTTTGTTTTCTTTGGTGCTTTAAAAAATTCTATAATGACTCACTTTTTTTTCTCTAATTTTTAGGAAGGACACACAGCATCCCTTCAACTTCTACTCCCTCCAAAATTCTCCACCCAAATTAAAAAAAACCCTTTTTGGTATCAAATAAACATAATCAAACAAAACAATTAAATCCATGTATTGGCAATGTCCAAAAATGTATATCCCAGTCTGTCCCTTGAGTAGCCCCCTTCTCTGTCAGCTGATGGGGTAACATCATTTATGGCAGGACCTGTTCTAAATGAAGTCATGCTAGCTAGCTATCATTTCTCTTTCTAGATACTTGTTAATCATGTACTTATTCCAGGACATCTCTAGGAATCGAAGCTCACTGGTCTCTCATTTGTAGACTATTTTCTTTCCTGTTTTGAAAATCGAGACAATCTTGCGGTGCCTCTCTTCTAGTGTCCGTGATGTTCTAAATATCACTGACAGTTTGCAGCAATCACATCTGCCAACTTTTTCAGAACCTGAGGATATAATTCACTTGAACCAATTGACTTGATTTTATCAAGGGCAGCCAGGGCTCCTTTACTATCTCTCTACTTATCTTGGTATCAACTTCCAGCCATCCTCCTCCCCTCCAGTTTTGCCTTCTCTGTTTTGTCTTTTATTATTGTCTTATTCACCCCAAATAAAAGTCCTAGCCTTTTTTTTGGTTCTTCCTTTTTCTCCTTAATGTAGCTAAATAGGCAAAGTCAACCTTTTTGTTGTCTTTAGTTTCTCTCACTGCCGTGACTTGTTCTGAGCTTCCACACTCCTAATGCTATCTTGATAGGACTGTGCTATACTCCTATAGTCTTCCTCTGTAACCTGGCCTTTTTTCCATCTTTTGCACATTTCTTCTTTAAGCTCCAAGTTGGTTGGTGAATTCCTTGTGCATCTACACCTATCTCTTCAAACCAATCCTAATTTTTTTCTGTCCTCATTGGAATGGTTTCCATTTTTGTGTCTTTAGAATTTCATTCTTGAACATATCTCATCCTTCCTGGACTGTCTTTCCTGAAGCATGGATCTAAACCTGTGTTTCTTCCTAACCGTATGAAATCCCATCAAATCTCAGTGTGCTAGAGATTGAATTTGCCTCCTTGTCTTTGGAACTCAAGTTCCTCTTTGGGGCATTTGTATATACACATTTCAGACCTCTGATTTTTCTTTCCTACTGGCTCCTTTCTAGGATTGCATGTCCTATACATTTTTGGGTGTCTGGGTTGTTCTTCCTTCTTTGTGACTCTCCTTTAGATCAGGGGTTCTTAAACTTTCTTGGATCATGGATTCTTTTGGAGATCTGGTGAAGCCTATGGATCCCTTCTCAGAATGTTCTTAAACATTTGTACATGAATGTTGGAGGTTGTTCAGTCATGTCAGACTCTTTATGACCCCATGGACCATAGACTGCCAATACTGTCCATAGGGTTTTCTTCATATATATGCATAGATACACACACACACACACACACACACCCCTACACAATGTTGATACTGAATACAGCTGTGTGGTTTACTAGGAGAAACAGCAGATAAAGGTCAGAAGGCTTGAGCTCTAGGCCAGGCTTTGCTAATTACCTTTGCAAACTACCTGGTGACTTTGAGCAGTCATCTCACTTCTCCCAGGCTCTTCTTCCTCATCTGCCAAATGTTGGGGTAGAAGTAGGTAATATCTATATCTCAAGCAACCTACCCCACTGCACCCAGACCAGGCTTTGTCTCCCATGTGGTCATCCACCAGGACCCCCCCCCCCCCTTTCTCCTTTTCAGTTCAGGTGGTTGAATTTACTCTTCTGAATGCTCTGAATCATCAAATCAATACTACCATTGCAAACAGAAAAATGGCAACTGGAAATGGCCTGATGGCTCCACCCATAGTCTCTCTGGATGCTTAGACTGAAGCACCCTTCAGTGTCTACCACGCCCCTAGGTGTGTTGCATCCTGAGTAGAATATAATCTTTATCAGGGCAAGGATGGTGTCTCACCTTTCTGTGAGTATAGGAAGCACTTAATATGCTTGGCACATATTAGATGCTTAATGCACGCCTGTGGGTTTGCCTGACTGATCTACAGCCCTTCTCTGCCCTGTCCCGTTCTAGGTTTTCTCACACGCCCAGACTTAGCCATGCTGGGGACAGATGACACAAAACAAATTTTAAATGAGTTGGTTATGCAGTTGTAATGCTTTTATTTTCGTTATATGACACACTGAAGCTTTCCTCTCTCTGGGAGTTCCAATCCCTTCCCTTCCCCCCACTCCTTTCCCATTTAAAAAAATACAACAAAGCCAAAAAATATCAGAAAAGGCCATAAAGGTAACAGGAGTATTCAGGCTCACTGGGCCCATCACTCCGTATTCATGTGATAGCAAAAGATTCAGGTTCAGTAACTTCATAGGCTGAAATGGACACACCCGGCAGCTAGAATGGCTGACTTTTGGCTGTGGGCTGTGTCCTGGGGACCCAGGTCCCTGAAGGTTAGTCAGTGAGACAGCATAGAAGGCAAGAGGAATTCCCTCTGACTCAGAAGGTGCAGACGCTCACCAAGGCTCTTCTGGTGCTTGGAAACAACGCTATGTATTGAACATAATGACAATAGGATAGGTTGCAGGTTTCTTTTTTTAAAAACCAGCGGCTGAATTTCCTTTCTGCGGCTGCTTTCTGGGATATCCCTGCTCACTGAGGCCCCTGCTGGGTCCGTCTCTCCTCCAGCATCCTGCACACCCACATGGAGACCACTTCAGCATTTCCATCGTTGTACTGCATGATAAATGGGTGGCCCTAAAGGTAGGAACAGAAACAGATTTATTAGTAATAATACTCATCCTAATAAAAACCCCATGAAAGTTCCATTCTAACATTATGTAGATGGGAGCCCAAGCTCTGGCTTGGCCCAACAAAGGTGGAAAAGTCCTGTGACGGCCAGTGTGTCCTGTGATGGATGACCTTATCACTGTTATGGTCAAGAAAGTGTTTCATAAACCTTAAACATGGTGGGGGTGAGAGGGAAGGAGGAAGGGGGAGTGGAAGACCAGTTTTATAGTCAGAGAACCTGAGATTTTTGTTGTTTGAGAATAAGACTCGTTTTCAGAGAGGCTCATCTTCAGGGAGCTGGCTGCCTGGTGATGGGTTCTGTAGCCACATAAACCCATGAAACAGTCCTGCTAATAATCAATCAACCAGTTAACAAAAATCTAAGGTGGAATTTGAGCCACATCTCCTGATTCCAAGTCTACTGCCTTTCCGGGATCATCTTGTTAAATGGATGGTCTCCTTCCTTTGGTCCTTGTCCTGTGAGTTATCTAATGTGTATCAGTCCTGTATCCCCTAGCAGGCTGTAAGCTCTCTGAGGGCAGGGATTGTGTCTAATACTTCTTTAATCCCCACAGTGATTCCTATGCCCAGTGAAAAGCACGCACCAGGACCCAATAAATACATAAAAATGCTTTCATTGAGATCGTTTTTTATATCATCATTATTTTCTAATACACTTCCACTGCCTCAGTGGGTCATATCTTAGAATAAAAAAGAAAAGAGAAAAAATGCATTTCAGCAAAACGAACACCAACTGCTTTGGTCAGTGTGTGCAGAATCACAGCCACAGGCCTCCGAGACCAAGGTGACCCAATACCCACGCCTCCTGAACTGTGGTCCAGGGCTCTGCCCAGAAACCCAAATGTCATCTGGCCACACAATTCATGCCACTTCCTTCAGCCCTCCCCTCTTCCACTAAAATCTTCCTAAAAATAAATCAGAATCTGGTTAGCTCACTTTCTTTGGAAGTGTTTCTGGAACAAATGCAAACACATTATGGGAAAGACCATATTGAAGCGTTTGTTTCCATTTCCAGAGAGTAGTTACTAGAGCTTGTGAATGAAAATTTCTGCTCCTTCCTCCTGCTACTGTTCAGCTCCCTCTCAAGCTGTACAGTCTGATTTAAGAGTGATGGGCACATTTCCAGGCTTAGTCTTCCATCTGTTTTCATCCTCTGCCTCTCTCCGTGTATAACCTATTTATACATGCACATAAAATAGACATACAGGCTCTGCTATCTTTAGCTATCTCCCCCTCCCACCCATACACAAGATGTACACTCTCAATCTCCAAGCCCCTCAGGATTTCCTAAGGAGTCTTATGGAAAATAGGGAGAGCAGTCAGCGTAGCCTCATTTAAAAATCAGGCGAAAGAGAAAGAAGAAAAAGGTTTTCCTGTCCCACTCCCTTCTACCCCAAGCTTATCTCTTTAAGGACAGCTATGGTCATTGTTAATTTGGCTTAGGACACAGGGTATTTTTCTCCACCAAAGATCCTAGAGGTTGGTGAGGTAAGAGTCAACTAGCATAGGTAGGAAGATAATGTCTAACTCAAGGGAGGGGAGAATGGACAGTGTTCCTGAGGCCAACAGAGAAGACTGGCAGAGGGCAGACATGACTGGTTAGTTTTTCAATTTCCTTTCTCCCTCTCTCCCCTACCAACTGTACCTCTGCAACCTTCCCTCCTCCCTCCTCGGTTTCCATTGCCAGCCCCTCCCCTTTCCAACCATCTTCTACCCCTGCTCCCTTTCTCCCCTCCTCGATTCCCTTTTCCTTAGCCTCTTCCCTGCCCCCTCTACTTCCTTCCCCTCTGTTTTGGCCTCCTCCCCCATGTCTGAGGTGTCATTTCCACCCCCTCCCTTTCTGGCAGAAGATGAAATAAGGGAGCCCAATGGGTCTGTTTACGCTGGCCTGAACCAGGTGTCAGCCTTGCCAGTGTCCCAAACTGTTCTTTCAATACACCTCAGCCTTGACCTGCAGGCCCCAGGGGACAGTCAGACCAATTACAGCAGATTGCAAGGAGCTTCAGTGAGATGAGATCATCACACCCATTTTCAATTGTGCCTAAAATGGATCTGAACCCAGGGTTCCAAAGGTGAAAGGCTATGGCATCTTTCCAGCATGTCACCCAGCCATCCAAAACCCTAATGACTGAGAGTGGGGGATGGGGGGGAGCAAGCAGGGAGAGAGAGGCAAGGGATCTGCCTGATAAATGAGAACAGAGCTCCAGGCTGGGGGGAAAAGCAAGGTATAAGGAGTAGTCTGGATAGTGATTAGTGAATGGACAAGAATGAATCACGGGAGACACAGGCTACAGACAACTTCCAGATATACAGGTGAAAAGAGATTTCAAATAACAATCTGGGAATTCCCACCAATGACTTCAAGGTCAAACCCTGCCTAAGGCAAGGGAGAGGGAAGTTGGTGCTAACTCAGAGGCTGGAAGAAGGTGCGAATTTCTGGGTGACTGCAATGAACTAAGGTTCTGCCCCTAGATGGAGATTCAAAATTCATTCATTCATTGAAGGGAAGTAAGTGTTAAATGGAAGTAAGTCTCTATTAACAATGCCTTGCATTTATAAAGGCACAGCACATGTCTACTCAGCATTTCCATTGCCAACAGACCTCATTACCGTTAGCCTGGACAACTGGAGGAGTTTGCTAGCAGATATTCTCATCTCCTCCATCCTCTTTCATTCCTGCTATAAAATTTTCTTATACATACATCTGGGCATGTCATTCTTTACCATTCACCCTTCACTTGTCAGTTAGTGGACAAGCACATATAACGCACTTACTATGTACTCTCTATTGTCTGTTAAATTCAAATGCTTCTGCCTTGAAGGTTGGTGCCCAGTGTTCAAAGCTCTTCATGATCTGTTAGCATCCTCCCTATCTAGCTTTAACTCATAATTTTACTCTGAGGTGGCTCCAAGCCATGCTGTTCACCCTCTTCCCCAATGGCATGCCACCACGTTGGTTCTGATGCCTGGAATGCCCTTCCTCATCCTCTTCATCTGTTGAAATCCTTTAACACTGAACTTAAAAAACATTTCATCAGTACTTCACTAATCCCCTTGGTGGATGATGACTTCCAATCTTCATCTACATTGAACCCTTTGATCTATAACTAATATTATTATATAATGTTATAGAGGTTAACTTGAACTTTATGAAGGCAAGGACTGTCAGCTAAACTAAGTATCACATTCAACACTAAGCACAAAGTTTGCGGCAAACAGCAGTTATTTAATAAATATTAGTGGAATTAATGAGATTTAACTGACTTTCTGAAGGTCACAGTCAAGTGACAGTCCTAGTGTTTTGATTACAGTGTTCATTTATTTATTTTTAGCTGGATTTGCTGTTTAATTTTATATTTTCACTGACTTCTTTTACTTTCATATCATCTTCACCTCCAAAAATCTCCCTGTCTAGAGAACCATCCCTTGTAATGTGCAATACAAAAGGAAGAAAAAGAAACACGTCAGCATATCACATAAGGATGACAGCAGCCCCACCTCTGGGGTGACCCACACTGGATCATTATTTTTAAGTGGTATTCACTCAGTTTTGCTGTTTTTCAGTCATTCTGGATACTGCTTTCCTGGTCTTGCTTACTTCCCTCTGCATCAGTTCACATAAGTTCATCTATGCTTCTCTGAAATCTTTATAGTTATGACATAGTAATATTCCATCTTATCCGCATACCACAATTTGTCTAGTCACTCTCAGAGCTGAACATATGCTTTGTTTCCGATTCTCTGATGCCACAAAAGTGCTGCTGTTACTCACTCATGTAAAAAATATATCTATCAAGGACTTTAGTATGGCTGAGATTCTTCATGAATTTTAAAAAAAGGAAGAGTTAGAGTAATACTTGGGGCATATTTAGTTCAACAATCCTGTTTCCAAGGACAGGTTAGAAGCACGTTTTCTAATGTAGAGGAGGGTCGAGAATATGTGGTTGGAAAACTGGATCCAAATCAAAGCATCATTTTGTACTCTGTGCTCTTACCACACAGAAGTACATACTGTTCCTGAACTTCCCCCACACCTACCTTCTTTCCAATGCGGTGCACTGACTCTGCTGTCCCTAGGAGGAGAATGCACTTTCTCCCAATTTCCTTCCAATTTCTCCCTCCCAGTCTCTGCTTGCTGAAATCCTATCATATCCGAAGGCTTGGTTCCAACGTCACTTCCTCTATGAAGTCTTCCCTGATCTCAACCAGAAGTTATCACTCACATCGCTTGGTATGGACCTGCCCTTCACCCTTACATAACTTATGTTATAGTATTTACGTAGTCTCGTTCCCCCTGCTAGACTGTAAGCTTTGTGTTTAATTCTATTTATCTTTGACTCTTTCCTATTTGACCTCAGCTTCATAAATACAATATGGCATAGCAGAAAGAGAACTGGACTTAAAAAGAAACCTGGGTTTAATGCTTACTATCTACCAGCTGGGTGACCTTGGCCAAGAGTACTAGTTCTTTCATATGGAAAACAAAGGGGTTGGCCTAAATGACTCCTCCATTCCTTAATAGTTGTATGGGTCAAGTACTAAAGGTTTGTGAAATTTCAATGAATTTTATCCGGTCTTTTGGATATTTTTTCTTTTCATTTATTTGGGAGCAATACAGGAAGGTAAGTTTCTTTTTCCAAGTTGCTAGGAAAGGAGTGACCTCTTGCCTTTTGAAGTGAACAATGGGAATCTGCCCGCCTGAGTCAGTATGTTGAGCCTTCGCCTTCTCCTCCCCCATGGAAAGCCTGGGGTAACAGTGCTCTCCAAAAATACTGGATGACTTTGGTTTCCATATGCTCCATCTCTGTAATCATCTGTTCAGGAACAATTGGACCAGAACTACAGGAGAGGGAGGGCTGAGTCGTCCCTTTCCTTTGCTGAGAAGAAACAGCAGGGGCCCTTTTTGCCACCTGAGTCCAGGTAGTTGGAGGCATGGAGGAAAGGCACGCCTGCTCCCTTCCCATTTTGCCTCTTCCCCCTTTCCTCCCCAGCACTGCCTGGGCACCTCTTTATAGCTGCTTTAAGCATTTCAGCCCTGCGCTCCTCTTAAGTCAACAGCGTCAAAATTGTGGGTCTCCAGTAGGGTGGGGCAAAAAAACACAAAAGAAAAAATGCCAGTGGGCTTCATCCTGCCCAATCAATCTGTGTCTAAAGAGGGATGTGTAGGAAGGAAAGGAGAAAATCAGTATTTACTATGTGTCAGGCACTGTGCTAAGTGTTTTACAAATATCTGCTGATCCTTACAACAACCTTGGGAGGTAGTGGCTGTTACTATCTCTATTTTACAGCTGAGGAAACTGAGACAGGTAGAGGTTAAATGACTTGCCTAGGGTCACACAACTAAGTGTCTGAGGCTGGATTTAACTCAGGTCTTTCCGTCTCTATCCAAGGCACTACACATTGGGTCACTTTTTAAATGAACTAGAAAGAATTTTTGAAAGAAACTGTAGTAAATCCTTAGGTAAAGTGAAGAATGCTTTGAGAATGCAAATCATCATCCCTTAACTGAGGCTAACCTGAATCTCTGGAGTGTCCATTAGGTACCTATCCTGAGCTAGGAGAATACCAATAATTAGGAAGGTGGGGTCCACCATCATAGGATCATAGATCCAGAGCCAGAAAGGCCCTTAGAGGTCATCTACTCCAGGCCCTTCATTCGACAGATGAGGAAACTGAGGTGATTTTAGGAAACACATTATACAGATAAGCAAAATGAAACAAATAAAAGTTAAGTATCTTGCTCAGGATCACACATAAGTGGTGAGGTCACATTAGAACTCAGCTCTTCCTGCCTCCAGGCCCAGCACTTTGTGCACTATAGCTAACTCAGGCTAAATGACTTTCCCACAGTCACACAGGTAGCGTCAGGGATGGGATTTGAACTGAGGTCCCCTGACTCCAAATCCAGTTCTTTGTCCAAGACAAGAGTTGTTGGGGGTTGGTGGAAAGAGTATTAGACTTTCAGACACCAGACTTGGGCTCAAATCCCTGTTCAGACCATTAGTGACTAAGGCCAAGTCATTTCTCCTTGCTATCATTATTGCTGCACTGTACATATTCGGCACCTCATTTCTGCGGCTAGACTGAGGAAGAGCTGGTGGACCAGAACAGGGTGGTCCTTCTTTGTGTATCTCGCACATGGCAGGATCTGTACACAGCCACTGACGGGAATTCATCTCCCTCACAAAGTCACAGTGTTTTATCTCTGTGTTTGTCAGATGCTGGCCAAGGCTTGTTCCCTAGAGTGTCCCTTCTACTGCAGCTGAGGGGCACAACTCCAGTCCTTCTTCAGACATTTACCCATCTGTGTGACCCTGGTCAAGTCACAACTTCTCCAAACCTTGGTTTCCTCATCTGTAAAACCAGGGCATTAATCTTAATAGCCTGGAAGGTCCTTACTTCCAGCTCTACAGCTTTCATCCTGTGGTCGGTAGTCTGACCTGTTCTAGGCATGTGAAATGGAAGGCTACCGAAATCCTCAGTAAATACACATAATAACATAGTGCCTGACAGCTTCTTTCTCAGGCAAACTGCGGGTAGGGAATTAGGGATAGAAAGTAATAAAGAGGCTTAGCCGGCCCCTACTGAATTAATATATCACCTTCAAGGGTTGCCCTGTCTGTGAAGTGGCTTCCCTTATCTGTGAGGACTGAGGGATCCTCTGGGGAAAACTAATTCATAGCAGGTGAAATGCCTGGTCATTTCAGTGACCTGGCCATACTCCCTGGTGACCCCTCTCCCCCACACACTTTTGTGTGTAGTCTCTCCCAATTAGACTATAAGCTTCCTGAGGACAAGGACTGTTTTTCTTTTTATTAACTGTATCGACAATGCTCAGCACAGTGCTTGGCACAGAGCAGGCACTTAATAAATGTTTACTGGATTGGAATTAAGTTACATATTGATTCTGTACTGATACAAAGCCCCTCCAAGGCCCCCAATTGCCCTCTAGGGTAAAATATAAACTCCTTAGTCTGGCTTTTAAAACCCCAGCCAGAGGTGGGGAGCTTGCAACCTCAAGGCCACGCACGGCCCTCTAGATCCTCCAGAGTGACCCTTTGACTGAATCCAAATTTCACAGAACAAATCCCCTTAATCAAAGGATTTGTTCTATAAAACTTGAACTCAGTCATAAAGCCGCACCCCAAGAAGACCACCTGTGGCCTCAAGGCCGCAGGCTCCCCCCACCCCCCATAGTAAGGCTCAAACTTCCCTTTCCATTTTTTCATTCCTTTTTTCTCACATTACTTCTCTTCTTAAACTCTGGTGGACTGCTAGCTGTTCCTTGAACTGAATCCACACTCCATCTTTTGCCAGTGTTTATTGCCATAAGCTGTTCCCTATGCCTGGCATGTACTTCCTCTATCTCTTGCCTTTTACCCCCAAGGCTCAGCTCAATTGTCACTCCCTTCTAGAATTTGTATTTAATGATCTGTGCATATATGGTTCAAATTTGGCCTCAGATACTTACTGTGTTGTGTGACCCTAGGCAAGTCACTTAATTCTGTTTGCCTCAGTCTCCTCATCTGAAAAATGATCCAGAGAAGGAAAGGGCAAACCACTCCAACATCTTTGCCAAGAAAATTGCAGATGGGGCCAGGAAGAGTCAGACATGACTAACAACAGACAAAGGAAGTATATATGGGCTCTGCCCAACAGATAGCAATCATTGTTTTCTTCTGGTTTTTGGTATGGAGGCAGCAAAGTGGCACAGTGAACAGAGTTCTGGGTCTGGAGAAAGGTGAGTTCAAATGTAGCCTTGGAAACTAGCTGCATGACCCGGAGTAAGTCACAACCTCTGCCTGCTCTAGTTTCCTCAACTGAAAAGTGGGGATAATAAAAGCACCTACTTCCCAGGGTTGTGAGGATCACATGAGTTATTAGTGAAAAGTGCTTAGCACAGTGCCTGGTACAAAGGAGGCATCATATAAATGTTGGTTATTTTTTTCCTCTGGGGGGTGAAGTGGAGAGAGTGCTGAGCCTGGATCCAGAAGACCTGAGTTCAAACCTAGCCTCAGACACTCCGAGCCGTGTGACCCTGGGCTGACTTCACCCTGCTGGCTTCAGCTTCCTCATCCGTAACATGATCCAGAGAAGGAAATGCCAAACCACTCCAGCATCTTTGCCAAGAAAATCTCCAACGGGATCGTGAGGAGTCAGACACAACTGAAAGGACTGCGATGACAACAGAAGCAGCAATGTATGCTGAACTGAATACAAGTAAAGGGTTAAGTATCCTGTATACAAGTAGTGGGGAAGATGCCTGCTCCAGACAACCACTGACAGCCAGGTAAAAAGAGATTGCCCCGGGAATGTTTAATGGAACCAACTTCTTCCTCACAGCATCCAAAGAGAAGGGGATTTCTGTAGCTGTAAGTCCAATGTCCAAAACAGAAGACAGTGGAACTACATGACTCGGTGAACTCTCCAAAAGAGACCAGAATTCACAAACGTTAGCGAGCACAGGGCAGTAGAAAGAGTAATGGATTTTAAGTACATATCATAGCCCTGCTGCTATACCTGTGGCCTTGGGAAGGTCACTTAATCTCTCTGGATCTCCGTTTCCTGGTCTGTAAAACAAAGGAGGTTAGACTAGATGATCCCTAAGCTTCCTTCCAAATAGAAAAACATCCCTTATGAACCTATGACCTCGTTATCACCACCATATCATCTCCATCACAGAATAGTTGTTTAAGGATACACACACACACACACACACCATACCCCCCACCATATCCCCCCCCACACCCACCCACCCACCATACATGTACATGCACACATCCCTTTCTTTCTAAGAGTTTAAATCATTGTTGTTTTTTTCAGCTCTTCCCCCTCTAACATGAGGAAGGAGGCTAAACAGATAATCCTTTCAGAATTGCTTAGAAAGAAAACCTGAGTTCCCATGAAGTTCTGAACAAAAGTGCTAGGGACCTCATCCTCTTAACAAGACAAGAATCAGACTTGGTATAATTTCTGTTTTGAGGGCCAGCACAGTATTCTGTATGAAATTCGCACTCAATAAATATTCGCAGAGTGGATGAATGGGTCAGGAAGGTACAGAAACCCAATTAAGGGAAATGAGAAAAATGGAGAATTCCCAAAAAAATCATTAAGCCACCTTGGACCATTCTGTAGGTACCTGATCCCCTGATACCCCAGATCAACCCTAAGGGATGCCAGGATTCAAGGACACTGAGTCAGGCGAGTCCTATTATGGCAAGAAAGCAGATGGAGAGAAGCAAAGCACCTGCATTTTCAACCTGTGAGGGACGTCTGCAAGGCCACTTCTGGAACTATCCAGAAAAGGAAATGGGGTGAGATGCTCCCCTCGGTAGCACTTACTTCCCCATGTTCTCGGCCCCTATTCCGAGCCTGGATGAACGCTTTATCTGTTTGGCAGAGGACTGAAGTAACCCCAGCGAGCTCGAAGGAACAATGGGAACATTAATGTTGCTCTTAACCGTGAAGCTGGGATATTGATATTACACTTGTAAAAAGCAATTTTTAGCCCTTGTGAAAGGCACCGTCTGACTGCCCAGACACCGAGGTCCTTTATTCATCATACAGAGAGCACATTAATAGCCACGTATGCAAAGAAGCAGCCAAGCAAGGGGCACGATGAGCTGCTGAATAGTTATGCTAACCTCATCAACAGGCAGTGGGAGCCACTCTCATTTCCTTTATCCTCACAGGGCTAATTCCAACAATTAAACCGGTGAGGGTTGAAGTATTATGGTCCACAAACTTCTCAACAGAAGATGGAGGCATAATAAAGGGAAAAGGACATGATTGCAAAAGGTAAGATGGGTCCAAAAGTGGGACACGGTGGTGGGGAGGAGGGGAGAAAGTCACCTGGAGCCTGACATGGACCAGACTTGGAAATAAATAAATTACCTGAATGAGATGAAGGGAATTGATGGAAACTTAATAACTCGTGAAAAGGAAATCATCGTTGGTCCAATTCAGTCCCTTTTTCACCTGGGCTTTAGTGACCAGATGGTTTCCATTGATTCCTATTTTACATACCTGTGTAGGCATGTCCCAATTCTTGCTCACTCATTTAACTCTGATGAAATCCATTACCAATGGATTGAATAGAGAGTACTATTACCAAGTCCTCAGTGCTGCCTATGCTTTTCCTGTCAGCCTGAGAGGTCAACTCACTTTTTCAATTTCTCCCCTTCTCCCCTCCTGTCCAGGTCCCCCAAAATGTCTGTGAAAAAACCTTTCAAGGTTGGATCTTCTGTTGTCATTTTCAGTGAATGATCCAGACTCAGAGAAAATCTGAATTCAGAAACTGAGAAAAAAGGAGTTGTTCTGTTGGAGGCACCAACATTCTTCCCAGGCACCCAATTTTATGCCTCTGATACCATCTTTGTCTCCTCTCTCCCCCTCGATATCCAATAAGTTGTCAAATCTTAATAATTCTTTCACTACAACAGCTTTATCATCCATCTCTTGTCTCTTCATGGCCCTCATCACTCCTCATCTAAACCACTCCAACAGCCTTTTTCCTTTTTGGTCACTGTTTCCCTTGACAATTCATCCTCCACACAGCTGCCAAATCAAAATGTCCAAAACAGAGATTTGATCATGTCACTTGCCTAGTGAAAAAGTTTCAGTGGTACCCCAATGTCTTGAGGATAAAGCAAAAAATACTTTAGCTGGACACTAACATTCTCTACAATGACTCCCACTGATCTTTCCATACTGTACCTTTCCATGAATTCTGCATCCCAGTCACAAAGGCCTTCTAGCTGCTCTTGAACTCAACAAGCCATTGAGCCATCGGTGCACTGCCTATGTGACTCGGCACAGTGCTGTCCCCCAGACCTGGGATGTACTTGCTCTTCCCCATTTCCCTAGAGTACAGTCTCTAGCTTCCTTCACCATGAGAATCAGGTGCCATCTTTGTGATGGCTGATCCCCTCAGCTGCAACTGCTTTCCCCCTTTCCATATCATTTTCTATTTACTTATCTCTGTACATGGCGCAGTGGGTGCAGGGCTGGGCTTGACAACAGCTAGACCTGGGTTGAAATCCAAACTCTGACATTTAATAGTTGTATGATCCTGGGCAAGTCACTTAAAATTCTTTGAGCCTCAGTGTCTTCATCCATAAAATGGAGACAATGTTGTCTGCATTATCTACCTCACAGGGTTGTTTTAGGATAAAAAGCCATAATATATGGGAAGCACTTTGCAAACTTTGATACAAATACCAGTCTTGCTGTTCTTTACTGTATCCCCCAGTGGAACGTAAGCTCTTGGGGAGCAGAGGCCACTTGGCTTTTGTCACTGTATTCCTCAGATCTATGTTTAGTGTCTTATTTACAAATGGTGTTTAATAAATATCTGTTGTATTGTAGTATCTCACTGTCCGAGGGACAGCCCTGTACTCTATGCCTGTCACCAGTGAAGAGCTCACCTCTGCTTATTTTCCCTTTCTTTCCTTGAGGGAAAACCCTTAAGATTTCTGGTTTGCACACGTGTGTATGTGTGTATGTGTGTGTGTCACATGTAGAGGTGACTGCCCCTGCACGCTTGTCTACAAAAGTAACTACTCCTTAGCCTGCCAAAATCTCTGCCAAATTTTTCAAATTAAATTTTATTTTTTACTGAACAAAAATGGATGTTCTCCTCTAAACCACAGAAACCACATCTTTGTAACAAACATTTAAAGACAAGCCAAACAAACTTCTGCATTTCTCTCTGCCGAATTCTTATTCATCCTTCCGTTCAGGTGTCATTCTGACACTCCTTTGTTCTAAATCCTTCTGAAACTAGCCCTTGTACAATACATTGCATATAACAGGTGCTTAAAACAATGTTTGTTGAAGGCTCCCTACCATTCCTTTGACACATACGATGCCTCACATAATTATTTTTTCCTGTGTACGTGTCTCGTCTTCCAGGTCACACTGTAATTCCTGGAGGACAGGGTCGCCATTTTATGCTAGCCTTCCTTCTGCCTTATGTAGAGTAGCTCTTCAAATACATATTTATTCATTGATGGGACTACAGTAGCCAAGAGACTGTTTTAGCTCCATTTGGTTCAGACAGAGCGGCTCTTGAGTAGCTGGGCAGTCCTGGCAGGCTGGATGACAGTTCTACATCTGGATCCTTGTAAGCAATGACCTTTCCCCTGGGGTTTTAGGTAGTGCTTACATCTTTAATGTAGGATAGTATGTAAGTTAATTGGAACAAAATAAAATCACTAAATTTACCAACTCACATGATAAATCGTCACTTTAGAGGACATTCAATATGTAACATGTGCTGCTTTTGTTGCCATCACTGATTTTACTCCTTTGTCACCAAGTTCACAAGATTGACGCTCGATCCAGCTTTGTCTGGCCAAAGTCAGAAGTGTTGGAAGTTCTGGGTCAACTGAGTACGGGTAGAAACACATACGGTGCATAACTATTGCTATCACAAAATGAAACTATATTAAAGTGATTACTTTTCCTAAGTAATTAGCACACCATTGTCCACCTACCCTTTGACATACATATACTTGCTTTATGGATTTTCACCTAGATGAATAATTGCAAATTATACTTATTTTTCACTATCAGGAGTACTTTTCACCAGGAGAGACAATCCTGCTTCTTTCTAGGAGGCATGAGACACAACTGGTTGGGGGAATACGTATGGCGGCGGGTAGGGGAGTTACCACTGCTAAGACATTAGGATTCAAGGAGAGCTCTGGCTGGTTTCAGAAATAGCATTGCTTCATTAGCCTGAGGGTCACAGGGGAAACTGCTTCACTTGACACTGAGGCCAAGACTATCCCTCAAGGAATTACAGGTGATCCTCTAAAACTCATGTAAATTGCTCCAAAACTGAATAAAAAAGTTGATGGTGCAGGGCAACTTTCATTCACGAGTCAGTCAGTTTCTACCGATCCTTGAGTTAGGCCCTTCTTCATGTTTCCCTTTACCCTCCATAGCTGACTGACTCCCTCTTGCACATCAATCCTCACATGATCTCTCTTCTTTGGTAAAGGCTATTAAACATTTATTTAGTAATCTGTTATTTGAGCCCATCTGGGTTAAAGGGCAAGCATGACTTTTGGTCCAGAAGCTTTGTATAGTTTCACTCATTAAAACTAATGGAAGTAGGAGTTGGTTATATGAATTTTCGCCTTTTTGGAAGTTTCTGAGGAGTGGATTTCCTTTACGTAGAGACAGATAGGCTTATAATGTAATATTAGTTATTATGATTATCTGTTTGTGTATTATCTACTTTGCCTCCCACACAGCAGGCTCCATGCTTCTTTCTTAAGGCTTACCCCACACTAGGGTTTAACGAATCAAACAGATGCTACCTGCAGGTTTGCGGGGTACTGGTCCTTTATCACTCAATCAGCAAGTATTTATATAGTGCTTACCCTGTGTCAGGCGCTGTGCTGAGCACTGAAGATACAGAGGCCAAAGGGAAACACAGCAATCACAGATTTGGGTCACCAGAATCACTTAGCCAGAACAGGACTTAGCTGTTTTCTTGTCCAATGTTCCCATTTTATAGATGAGCACGTGGAGCTGAGAAAAGTGGCCGGATCTGCTTAAGGGTATATGGGTTGTTAATGGTAGAGATGGGACTGGAACTCACATCTCCCAAAACTCAGGGAACACTACTTTATCACTCTAAGGGCACAGAATCTCAATTTCAGCTTTTAGACTGCAAACAAAGCAAGAAAATAAGTTTCCCATATATACCTGGGCCCAGTTTTCCCCTCTGGGCAGTGTGTGCCTGGATCTGAAAATCAATGTCGGGGAGGTAATAATAGACATGGTAGGGTTATGAACTGAGGACCGAGGGGGGGGCAGGGTGTCATCTAAGAGTGGCGTGCTGTTTTTGGAGAACTCAAATGAAACAAATATTCTTAAAAATCTGCCACAGCAGAATCACGAGATGCAATAAAACACTGAGCACTTGGGGGAGAAAGAAAAGCCGCTGATAGCAAAAATAAGGTGAGAGCATAAGCCCCACCTCAAGGAGAACTCTTCTGTAGACTTTATAATTGGGTGTAATTTGATGTTGACTGCCCTTTCAGACCAGCCAGACTCACCAAGTCTACTCCCAAGGGCACAGAAATTTCAAATGTAATGTCATCTATTCCTAGAACCTGCTTTCCTGGCCTCAGATTTCCCATACCGCCCCTTTCCCCCCCAAGAATGGTACCCTTCAAACCCTTCATTTTATTTTAAGGCTTTAGAAATGGTTTGCAGCTGTGACATGCCATTTCAATCAACCTTCCTGAGTTTATTCTTCACAACTGCTACAGAAATAGATGTTTTCTCCCAAATATTCAATTATTAGCAGTAAATTGCTTACCTCTAGCCATTCTAGACTGTACACAGCAAACTAAACAGGTCAAGAAGCTCTCAACCTTTCATCTGAGCAGATCTATGAGTTTCCACATACAATAATTGGTCAGAAAATGGCCCACTGAGAGAAGAGAATGTTTCCAGAGGTCCCCATGATTCATTCTAGAGCTCATGATTACAGCGTGTGGCCACAGGATCAGCGTTATCCAGCGCTGGGAGGGAGAAAAGGGATGAACTACAAAGGCCACATTAAGGTGGATAAACACACAAGTGGCTGACAGTGTGAGAGGATTGTGTGTTCAGAAGTTAAGCTCATCTGGATGGCAGAAACTCATCTCTGGACCATCTGTGAACCCACAGTTTGCAGAAGGATCTACCTCTCCAACCTTTTTACAATGAGGCCTTCAAATTGAATTCTAATAGTCTCTCTCTCCCTCTCCCTCCCTCCCTCCATCCGCTTACTCTCTCAAAAGATAAAAAACCTTAGAATTTTGATATATTGTCTTTAGGGATTTTGTCAGTATATTTTAAGTCACTTTCTCTCACTTATTTATTTTTTCCATTGAACTCAATTGTGAATGCCCTGACTTTTGGAAGAAACAGGCAACACAAGAGAGTAGCCAGGAAAGAGTCCAGGAAAGAGGGTTGGTCAGTCCATGGGCCACTGAAAATCAGCCAGGTTCTCGTCTTGAGCAGGCATTCTACAGATTGCAGGTCACAATCTAACACCTTAAACTTCCCAAAGTAAGTGCATTATATCCACGAACTTATGTATACAAAGAAAGTACCTCAGTAAGCAAAGGCTCCTGGTCTACTTTATTAGCAGCTTGTAGTAAAAGGGTCACAATAGTTTTCAAGATACAAGCAAAACAATCCCCTTCCAACCTTTTCTTCTCCCACTAGCAATCTTCTTAACAGGGAAAAATTCTTAGGAGAATGATGGGATAGAACCTAAAACTCAGAGTCTGTCCAAGGCTCAGGATCTTTTAAAATGGGAAGATCTGAAGACTTCCAACTTGACCAAGTGGAAAAAGCAACGAGAAAAGAATGACAAGATCACACTGAGAGTCTGGAGGAATGCCTTTCTTTCTGACCTGTTTGGCCCAAAGAAAACTCGAAGATATCTTAGAGGTGATTCAAGTTTCAATAATGTAGATGAAAGTGTTGTTTTGTTTTGGTTTTAGGGGGCAGGGAGAAAGCATAGTAGGCAGAGAGAGCATAAGGGCATACAGGTCAGAGTCACTGGACCTGAAATGTAAGTCGCTTGTAGAAAGTCATCTGTGATTCCAGAGATTCGCCACAATTACTGAGCTCTGTTCTCCAGTTACACCTGCCCTATCTTTTATAAAACACACACACACACACACACACACACACACACACGTCATTTTGCATTCTGGCAACAATAAAAATCAACCACAGAACCTCCTTTTAGCCTTGAGCAATATTTTCTAAAATACAACACAAACAACCTGCAGGACTTAAGTATTCTGTTATTGATTCACTGTGGTTTGCAAGGTAATGTTGAAGAAAATTAAATGTATGGAAGCTTGAAATGTGTTTTCTGTGGCAGTGAATGGTGTGGCCTGTGTGAACTGAGGTAGGGTTGCTGGTCATGCTCATAAAAACTAGCTAAGGAAGGATATTTAATTTGTTCTGGTACAAATACCCTAGTTTACTTTCATTGGAGGATGCTAAAATAATAACATTATCATTCCCCTCTCAAGAGGGTTAGAGTGATTCAGTAATGAGCCGACTCATAGGAATGCCCATACTCCAGCTGCACGTGCAGAATTTTCAATTCAGTTCAATCCAGTTCATTCTTGGCAGCAATCCTATATTTTTAAAAGCTATGCCCGCTGAGTGAAAGCTTTGGTAGGTCCAACCAAACTAAAAAGGTCTTGCCTTTTAGGTCTTTCCTAAAGGTCTAGTGATAAACTGCACACTTATTTTCTGAGAATCAGTTTAAATTTGGAGAAGACTACTGGCAGGTTGGCTGCATGCTGACGCATTTTTAGCCCCAGAAACTCTTGAAGACCTCAGATCTTCAGAGCTGGAAGGGCCTTAAGAAGCCATCTAGTACAATCTGAACAGAACAAGAATTTACTCTAAAATATACACTTTAACAACAGTGCCCACTCCTAAATCTAACCCATAATAAGTATATGATTTTTCATGTACATGATTTGATATTTGGTTTCTCAAATACACATATGACACACACATACACATAAATATATATATAAACATATAAATATATGTATGCATATACACATACGTACGTGTATATATGTGTGTGTGTATACCTACACACACACATATGTGGGAACGACTAAATGGGATATGACTAAATTCTCTAAAAAACTGAAATTGGCCCCAAATTTTATTAAATAGCATATGGCTTACTTGGTAAACTATGAGTATGTGATCTAAATTAGCAATCCCTTACTATCTGAATCATAGCTCAGAATCCAGATGGCAGTAAAACAGGCCCCTGAGATGTCAAACTAGACGTCACAGAATCAACGTGCTTCTGTAGCTTATTTGCTTTACTTATAAAGGAGATGCTCAGGGCCTATTTATTCTTTATACACAATATCACTATGATTGGTTATATCTGGTTTTCCAGGCCACGGCAGATTAGGAAAAGTACTTTAGAAGGGTAAGGCATGGAAAATTACTAGAAGTAGGAATAGAAAGTAGGAAAAAATGAAAGATGACATCTTGATGATATGAAAGAGAAAGAAAGACTATAAAAAGCAGACACAAGAACTTAAAAAAGCACTGTACTCTGGGGTCATTTATTGTGTAGGCAAAGAATCCTATATTGTATACTAAAATATTCGAAAGCATTACTATGTTACACCAGAGTATAATGACTGAGGTTTAAAATAATAATCTTAAGTCATCTGGAAAGGTTAAATTTTGCTTAGCATATGCTACTGAAAAATGAGAAGTATATGTTTACTAAAGGTTCCTATAAAAATGGCTAACATTTTAAAAAAAATTGGCACAGAAAGGATTAAGCTTCATTTATCTGGAAAATTCACTTATGTGGAAAGCTTCCTTCCCTGATGATGCTGGATAAATGAGGTGTTATCCTAATGAGTTTTAAAATGTCAATAGTGAATTCAATAAGCTCTCAGCCCCACCATCAATACTTTCAGCCAGACTCCTTTCACACTGGGGTCACCACACAGTACTATGCAGTATCACAAGGACAGACAAAGTCATCAGATCCCTTGAATTCATTAAAGACATATGGGGTCTTTGGAGCCCCAAGTTTACCCTGGCTTTCTCTCCAAGAGAGCTTGATTACTTCTAAGATTTATGGCCAAAAAGAAGGTAAAAAAGAATTACTCCACCGAACAGATTTATGACCTCTTCTTGTTTTTTTTTAATAACATTAGAGATACCATCCTATGACATAATCCTGGAATGACTGCAGGGCGACTTAGAAACTCAGTGGGAAGTTTGATATTTTGGGGCATGGAACATTTTGACTTGCAAAGGTCAGGTAGGAAAGGACCAGGGAAATGAGCCGGAGAGATGGTCGGAGAGTGAGTGTCAGCCGGTCTAATTTTCTGTGTCAACTCTGAAAATTAGATAAACAATGACAAACCAGGCTTTTTAAATGAACTTGTCACTTCTGGTTTTCTTGATAAAGGGTAACATTTTTCAAGTCCCAGTGGCCCAAAAGACAGATTAACCCTTGAGAGGGTAAAGCCCATTAGAAGGTTACATAAATGTTTAAGGCACCCCATTTGAAAATAAGAGACTTAGTTCAAACCTATAACCCTTAAAAAGAAAGTTAATTACCCTTGAAATTTAAATAATTTTCTCCTGACAATTAAGTGGACTCTGCCCAGAGCCAAGGGGCCTGGCATTCTGCTTAGACTGTCACAACATCTCTTCCCAAATTCTATTTCCCTAAAACTTCTTCATTCCCTCCATCCCCTCACTCTTTCAGTTTATTATGGAAAAGTGCGTCTGAACCTTCTCCTGAGCAATCCTAGCCAAGCCTGGACTCTCAACTGTTTGGTTCTTGCCTCACAATCGTATGAAAGCAAAGAATCCTTTTCTTATCGTTGCATGGCTCTATTGTTAGGAAGAAGCAGCGTACCCAGGATTCACCGGAGTATCATTTAGGGAGCACAGATACTCCTTTGGCTGTTGCTACTGTGAACCTACATTTTGGCCTTGATGGGTGCCCTTTGATTCCCATTAACGATACTCCAGATGCATGCCTGGCAAATGGGCATCAATGCTACCAATGGCTGTAACCTCATAGCCTCTGTCAACTCAGCTCAATCCAAGTTAGCAGACATTTAGGAATTTCCTACATTATACAAGGCACTGACAATACAAGACAAAAATTAAGTGCTTGTCCTCCAGGAGCTTGCATTTATCTGGAGGAAGGCAACATGTACACAGGTAAAGAAATACCAAGCATCCATACAATGCTAACAAGTGGGGTAGGAGTTGGGGGGTGTAGGGGCCTCATGAGGTAGAAATGAAGAGTGAATTCCAGGCATGAGAGACTGCCTGAGACAAAGGCAGAAGCCGAAAGAAGAAATACCATATTCTTGGGAGAACTAGCCAAAAGGCCCATCGGATTGCTACAGAGTACATGAAATAAGAATTGAAAAGTGAGTGGGAGTCCAAGTGCAGGAATAATCATCCACCCCCGGACTCCTAGGAAATGAAATCAGGATGAAGAAAAAGATCCCATGATGTTGGTCAGTCAATAAGCAATTATTAATTAGGTCCTTTCCAAGTGCTGAGCAGCATGATGAGTGCTGGGCATGCAAAGTAAGACAAAACTAATCTTTGTCTTCAAGGAGCCTATATCCTTTTGGGAGAGAAAACACATAGATAAATAGGTGCATACAAGACAAATATATAGAACAGCTGGAAGGTAACCTTAGAAGGGAAAGCTCTAACAGCTGGAGGGACCAGGAAAAATCTCTTAAAGAAGAAGGCATTTGAGCTGAATCTTGAAAGAAATTAGGAATTCTAACCTAGGCAGGACAGTGGATAGAGGGGCAGGCCCAGAGTCAGGAGGACTCATCTGGCCCCAGATACTTCCTAGCTGGGTGACCCTGGGCATGTCACTTAATCCTCTTTGTCTCAGTTTCTTCATCTGTCAAATGAGCTGGAAAAGGAAATGGCAAACCACTCCAGCATCTTTGCCAAGAAAAGGGAGCCTTGGAGAGTCAGACGTGACCGAACAACTACAAAAAGAGGCTGAGATGAGCAGGAGTGTTCCAGGCAAGGATGATCATCAGTGCAAATGCAGAGAGCGGAGAGATGGAGTGTTCCATGCAAGGAGGTAGAGATATAAGGCACAGGATGAAGGCCCTCTCTAGCTCTATGGAGATGTACGTCTTGTTAACTCTTTCATAGATATGAGAGCCTCAAGAATTGGGGCAAAAGAGGGCTTAAATAAAAAGACGTCACTAGAAGAAGGGGAGGAAAACATCAAGAAAAAAGCAGAAAGGCAAATTTTGGAGACCAGCCTTTCTCAATGTAAGTACAAAAGATATGGCTGAATGCATCATCAGCTTGACTGGCCAAATGCCCATGAGGATGGAAATACAGATAAAAGTACGATGGATAGAATATTCAATTCAGGAAAGGAAGAAGCAATCAATTCTTTCTGCTGGTTTTTGTCAGTTTTATAAAAAATATATTATGTTTCTTGGTTAAAAAAATTTAAACACTAAGGAGTTTGCATTTTATCCTAGAGGCAATAGGGAGCCATTGAAGATTTTTGAGTAGTGACATGCTCAGGTTCTTACTTAGGAATATCAATCTGGCAGTCATGTAGAGAATGTATTGAACAGGGTAAAAAACAGTTGCAGGGAGACCAATTAGGAAGGTATTGCAATAGCAGGGAGATATTATTGAAAGGATATCCTACAGTGACCCAAGACACCAATGTGCTTATTTGAAGATAAAGGAGATTGTTATTAGGCTAATGGCTACTTAATGCTCAGGACAGCTTTTCTCACATATTCAAAAATGCCTAGGCCCTTTACTATCTCTTCTTCTTTTCTCTTTCTCTCTCTTTTTTATTAATTGCATGATTCAAAATTATACTAGTGAGGGCAGCAATTCAAAAATATAATGTCACTGAATAGGGGAAAATATATTTTATAAGGCGAAACACTGTGAAGTAGGAGAAATTTTACTTTGATGCCCCCTCTCCACTGGTGCCCAAAGTACCTCACTGAGGTCTAACATTCCTCTCAGTATCCCATTTTCCAAAATTGCCTGTGTCAGAAAGGAAGAAATCTGACTCACAGAGGTGAGCAGGGCCTGTTTCGCGCTCTACTATGCAAGCAACCACCCAGTCTGTCTGTGTAGAGGTCTGGACCTGCATACTCTTAGATTATTTTTGAATCTGAGCTACATATAGGTGTTTTCAATTGCAATGTGCCCCACTGACAAAGATATATCAAAGGGAGTAAGGAAGCTGGAATTGGTGAGCACAGAACTGGGAATCTACCCACCATTCCTTACGGACCCTTATCAGCTGTCAAACTGCTTTTCCTTTGGGTCTGTGCCAGAGAGGCTCAATTTACTTTCTTTCAGAAATGAGAATGAGGAAAGCCTCATCTCGAATCTGGATTCTGTGTAACTAAAAATACAAAATAGAAAAAAAAAAAAGGAATCCAACTGTTGCACTCACACACAGACTATTGACAAGATAGCAGTGCCCTCAGACAGCATTTCAAATACAGTTTATTAGTGTGTGATATGAAAAGGGTATTTTTATTGCATGATATAATGCAATGGGACCTTGGGCGCTCTGTGGAAAGACCTCACACTCAGAAGTGTAATGAACCCATAGTCCCAAAAACATTATACTGTACATTAACCTATCATTAATGGCACATTAGGGCTAGGGGCATTGCACGCTTGCTGGGCAGGGCTCCATCAGGACAGTATCGAGAAAACCACACAGTCTTCCCAGGCTTAAAACAAATAGAGAAAATAAATATTCCTGATGTCTACGGGCAGCTTTAAAGGAAGTTCAATCCCTGCTTTGCGTTGCAATTTCTGAATCTGTCCTTTGAAAAGAGGGAGGAAAACCAACAAAACAAAAGAGGGGGGAAAGAGAATCAAGGCTCTGGTTGTCAGGTGTGTCTACACTGGCATTTCAATACTTTAAGATTATGGGCAGAAAGCACCTTTGAGAGAGCCAAGGTGTCTGAGGGGATCACGAGTCTGCCTCGGATTTTTATAGAATTATAGCTTGTTTGGTCTAGAATGGGTCTCAGAGATCATTAGTCAAATCTTTTCATTTTAGAGAAAAGGAAAATGATACACATAGAGGTGAGGTGTGGCATATTAGCCAAAGCACTGAAATTAGACAATATATTTTCAAATCCCTGTGACCTTGGGCAAGTAAATTAAATTCTCTAGATTTGTTCCTCATTTATAAATTAAGGCTGGTTAGTTTGAGGTCTCTTCTGGCACTAAATTCTGAGACTCTGGGACTCAGAATAGTCACAGCATGACTTAGATAAGGTCATGTGGCTATTGAGGGGCAGAATTGGGACCAGAACTTAAGTCATCTGACAACAGGAAGAGGACTAGTTTAGACCTGGTTGATGTGGAAGGTGAGAGTGAGGACATAAGAACATGTTTTGTTTTGTTTTTTTTAATTTTAGGCCCTCACCTCTATGTCTTATATAGCAACTACTATAGGGAATACTGGAATGTACAGGTCTACCCTGCCACCCCCACCTATTTCTTCTAGATACGTTGCAATACCATATTCTCAGTGCTTTGATCATTGATGACATCCTTGTGTGTCTCCCGCCCTCACTCTTGCTAAAGCCAAGAACAACTGAGGAAACCTGGCCCAACACCTTCTTTGTGGGTGCTGCTCTCCTCTTGAGGCTCATAAAGGGGCAATTTAGTGATTGACCCTGGGTTCTTCAGCTCATCTGCTTTTGAAAATGGTAATCTCTCACATCTGCAGAGCATTGTCTAATCTCACCAAGCATCTTCCATACATTATGCCGCTTGGTCTCACATAAGCCCTATGGGATACAAAAACCAGAGAGGATGATTCCTCTCATCAAAGTCTTCAAGCTGAGGCTGAATGACCACTTCTTGGAGGGTGCTGGAGAAGTGATTCCTACCAGGTGGGTATTGGACTAAATGGCTTCTGAAACTCTTTCCAACTCTTAGGTTTTGTGAAACCACTGGACAGGTGAGAGAACTTAGGGTCAGAGATATCAAGTGATGTGCCTAGGGATATGCAGTTAGTCAGATAATTAGTAAAAAAGCTGGTAGTTGAACACAGATCTAGTCTGATGGTCATCTTACTCTACCATATTGCCTCTGTCACAGTAATACTTGGTAGTTTACATCTGTTCTTGGATGTGGAAACCTCAGTGTTCCTGCTTGAATTCTAAAAGATAATACCTCCACGAATGTCTTATTACTACTGTTCAACACTCAACAAACATTTATTCTGCCTTCAGGATCTATGCCCCAGGCACTATGTTAAGCACTGGGCATATACATTTTGGCAAAGAGATAAAAAAGCCCCAGTTCTCAAGGAGCTTCACACTCCAGTGGGTAAAGATAACATATAGAAAGAAGCTGAAGAGGAAGTGGGGAGGACACAGAGGATGGAATGGAAGCACTTGGAATGGGGGCATAATAAAGTTTAGGGCACAGCCTGAAGAGGAATGGGAGGTGCCACTCAACCAATGGAAAACACCTCATCATGACACAGATGTAATCCTGTATCCTCAAAGACTATACTGCAGAACAAGAGCTTCTGGAGGTCCTACTACACTGGAAGAATCTCAGAGAGAGGCCTGGGAGGCCTACTCTCTAACCATAAACCTTGCTAAGTTTGAAGAGACTCACCACCAGATGGCTGGTCCTCAGGTCATGACTTTTTCTTGGCCATAGCAAGACTATCTTTTGACCATGAAGACTATCTATTAAAGTATGAAGGGATTATGAAGATTATTTATTAGGGCATGAGGGGATTATGAAGACTATTTATTAAGGTATGAGGGTGAATAAAATCTGCATTAGGGGAGGGGACACTCACAGCAATGAAATAACAAATCTTTATATCAATCCACCAGCAAGTATTTATTAATTGCCTACTATGTGCAAAGTATTGTACTAGGAGCTGGGGATTACACATACACAGAAACAATTCCTACTCAAATTACTAAATAATAATAACAGCCAGTAGGTTTGCAAGGTGCTTTACAAACAATATCTCACTTGATCCTCACAATAGCCTTGGAAGGTAGGTGCTCTTATCCCCATTTTACAGATGAAGAAACCAAGGCAGACCTGGGGAAAGCAACTTGCCCAGAGTCACACAAATGTCAGATGCTGGGTTTGAACTCAGGTCTTCCTGAGACAGCATTATGAAGTGGATAGAGAAACATTCCTGGGACCAGAGAGATCAGGATTCCAGTCTCACTTCTGATACATACTGGCTGTGACCCAACCAGCCTCTTAGGGCCCAAACCAGAAGCATTAAACACTTGGTCCAAGAGTTGCATGAGGCCCACAACACTCTCAAGTGTGGCCCAAACTAGAATAAAATGTAAATGGACAATATTTAACAGAATAAATAAAAAATGATAAAACATGGATTAATATTACATTTTAAAAGAGTCAATATGATGTTAAGGATTAGTGCCTCCTTCCTTTCCTGCCCCCATCCCATTTCTTATCTGACTGTGATACCACTGCTCTAGGCAACTCTCTTTGAGTATAAGTTACAGAACAGAGGTCGATGCACAGTTTCTAGATTTGGGAGTTCCCTACAATGATGAAATCATGGGTCCAGTCCTTACTCCTATCCTTTACCAGGTCTTTCCTCTAACTGTACGAGGTGAGTTATAGAAGTATTCTTACCCCAAACCGAGGTATGCATGGATAGATGGCACAACCTGCGTGGGTGTACCCAGTATACCCAGATGCCTCAGGTTCAGTGCTTGTCCTATTCCCGGGGGGACTTAGATGAACGCCCTACAGGAAAACCATCATGGTAAAGCAGGAAAATGGGCTCGCTTGACTCTCCCGCCTGATTCCCCAGCACCTTCCAGATCCTTGGATGTTGTGTGCTCATCATTCTTCCATTTCCTTCACCTGTATTTACCTCCCCTTTCTGCTCCACCAAGCTAAATGCTACCCATATTTCAAGGCTTGGCTCAAATTCTGTCTCTACCATTAGACTTTCTCTGTCTAACCCTACCCCATATTGATTTCCCTCTCTCTTTGGATTTCTACAGCAATTAGAGCCAAAGAAACTCATTTCTCAACCTTACCTGTTATTAGATGCTGCCATCTCTTAGTCTTCAACGCCATGTGGACAAGTCTTATCTCTTCTTCAGCTAAGCTCCTGGTTTGAATTCCAGCTCCATTACTTATGTATAAGTAGTGAGACTGGATAAATCAGTTAACCTCATCAGGTTACAGTTTCCTCAGCTGTAAATTAAAGGGGTTGGACTTCCCAGGATCTGTCTGGGTCTAAATCTATCATCTTTGTGATCCCTGAAGGTGGGAATTATCACAAGACCATAGACTGAGAGCTAGAATGGACCTCAGACATCATCTATTTTACAGATGAGGCCAACCAAGGTTAGGTGATTTGATCAGGGCCACAGAAGTGGTAACTGGGCTGGGATTCAAATCCATATCCTTTAACTCCATACTCTGTGATGACCTTCTATTCTGTCTTGGATTGTAAGTTGGACTTGGAAGACCTTGAAGCCTGCCTCAGACACGGAAGAACTGTATGACTTCGAGCAAGTCACTGTGAAATCCTCATCTGTGAAATGGGGGTAATAGCACCTACCTCCCAAGGCTGTTGGGAGGACAAAATGAGAGAATATTTGTAAAGTGCTTTGTAAACATTAAAGTGCTATATAAATGCCATCGTTATGATGGTGGCTGTTCTCATTCTAACAGCAATATTATAAAATAACCACAGGGACATTTAAAGTAGGAAATGAGATGACAAACGCGATGCATTCTGCAATCTCCAGGTTCTACTTGGTGGCCCCTCGTCATTATTACTGCAACGTCGCTGTCTGCTCTTCGTTTTCAAAGAGACCAATGACATCATGGGTTGATGTCGTCTTGTGCATGAATTGGATTGAAGCTGGGCAGAGTAGCACAACGTTGTGAACCACATGCTCTCCTTATTTTGCCCTGTTGGTAGAGTGGTGAAAATAGCTATCTTCCAAATAATTACCAGAGACCAGTGCTTTAGGGTTGGAAAGAACCTCGGAGGTATTTTGCATTCCATACTATATCCAAGAAGTTTTTGTTTCCTGTTTAAAGATGCTTTTTTCCATCCCAAACCTGATGCTACCTAATTCCATCTTCCCTAGCAGAGGTCTAAAAAGACTGCCTAAGCAGGTGGACACTTTAGAGGAAAAAGGCCAGAAGATGCTGGCCTGTGGCTTTTGATTCTAGGATAAAACACAAACTCCTTGGCAATTGAAAGTCTTTCGTAGTTGGGTTCCAACGTATCCTTCCATCGCTTCTGTTTGTGTCCTCTACATTCCTGCCAGAGTGGCCTGCTTGAAGTTCCCTTTACTTGTCAGTTCATCTTTTCCTTATGGGCCTTGGCCCAAGGCTGTCTCCCATGCCAGGAACGCTCCCCCATTCATCTGCACCTCTTGGAATACATAGCCTCCTTCAAAGTTCAGCTAACGGCCGCACACAAAGTTTTCCTAATCTCCCTGGTTACCAGTGCTTCCCTCCCTTCTGAAATGACTTTTAAAATTTACTTCACATGCATCTGGTATTTACTGGTTTTTGCCGAAGTTTCCCCTCACCCCAGGAGAATACAATTGTCATCTCCTTAAAAATAAGGGCTCTTTCCTTGCTGTCTTTGTATTTTTAGTGTCTGGCATACAGTAGACACTTACTGACTGCTCAGAACACTGTACTGAATTGTCAAACTGCCTAGAAGGACTGACATTACATGAGAACATTTCTGTATTTTGAGAGAAGAAGTCTAGAAACTTCAGGACACCATGTTGTTTATTCTTAGTCACTGGGATCTAAACATGGGAAAATGAAGATTTTTTACAACTATACGAATCGACTTCATAACTGAACAGCTGGCAGGCCCAGGTATGGGTACCCTGCTCTCATACCCAACCTCCCCTTTCCACCCAAAAGGGCCTATTTGGAAATCACCCAGGAATATTTGCCACATTTCAATCTTTGCTCCGTGGTCTGACCTGATCTTTTTATTTGCTACACAAAGTTTTGTTCTCGGCGTCTTCCTTCTGTCCTCTTTACAGCTAAGTCTAGTTATTTTCAGATAAAAGACTTTCCACCACTGTTTTAAAATGTTAGGTTTTATTTGTCCTAGGGTCTGCTAACATACACTGTAATTAAAATGTTGATTAGTAAACGGTTTAAATATATGCCAGACAATGCAGTTAAAGCCTACAGTTAGGTCAATATGTGATTCAGATTTGCCATTTAAAAACTCTCATTTAAATTTTGCATATATTAATCACTACCGTACTTCAACGTTCCGATAGCCACCTGACTACAATATTAAAATAAAACTTGCTGCCCCAGGGAAATCCTACTTATACTTAATTGTTTCGAGGCTTTGATGGGCTTTTAATCTAAGATTAATTTATGCAATTTTAAATAACTCTTCTTATGATTAATAAGCTTGAAAATTAAAAGGAGTCTAAAGCAATTATAATGAGCATTTGGTCATAACCTCATTAGGAGAAGGAGTGAAGGATACAGCTCTGGAATTCTTACAAGACTACCATTTAAGGTTACTTTTAGAGAAGTCAAACATAGTTCCTGAAATTGCAAAGGCAGGTTAGCAAAGGTCAGTGTTAAAATGATGGCCGGTAGATTAGCATACTAATGATTTTCCCCAGTGGTGACAGAAAGGACACTGGAAAGAAGATACAGAAAGAGAGACAAATGAACTGTGCTGGAAAGAAGCTACAAGCTTAGAACCAAGTTTCTTATTATTTTTGGACAGAGACTTACATGGAATTTCAGGAAAGGCCTCAGGGCTATGAGTTCTCTGCTAAAAAAAAAATCAGTCTTTGCCAGAAAATTTGATTCCATTTATACTAGGACAGAGATGAAGTTAAATGTGATTTTTTTTCATTATGCCTATAATTACTTATAGTTATCACATCACTTCCCTGCCAAGGAAGCTACAATGACTTCTGAGTACATCAAAGCCAAACTCTTCTGTCTGACTTGCATGATAAGGCCCTTTCTGAAACTAGCTAACCTTATTTCATAAAATCATATTTAGAACTGGAAGGGATGTTTCAAAGTCACCTAGTCCAATGCCCTCATTTTAGAGATCAGGAAAAAGCAAAGTTACACAAGGGGCAAATGGAAGAGCTGGGATCTAAACCTGAGCTCCCTGGCTCCCAAATCCAGTGTTTCCCTACTTTCTAGCATTACCTTCTTCTCCCCCACATCATGCACCATCTGCCCCAGTTGGGCTCATTTTCTTACTGTCCATTCTCAGGTTCAACCTTTCTATTATGTTTTGGCTCATGATCCCTCCTCCTATTCCACCGATACAAATCCTACCTAGGTAGCTATTTTACTCTCCAAGGTCAGATTTCTCTGTGAATCCTGCTGAGAGCATTGTAAACCATATGGAGCCTTCACCAACTCCCAGTGTGCTTCTAGGTAGAAATACATAGTTTCAACACTTGCCCTCTAGTAGTTCCAGAGCTATCTCCCCAGCTAGATTATAAACTCCTTATGGGCGGACACTTTTGCCAATGTCACAGCACTTCCTCAGCACCTGCTGATTAACTGGTCATTGGCTTTATAATAATGGCCCCAAGGAGATGAGTTCCTCACCCTTTATAGACTTTGTAGTCTAGAGGTCAGTCATGAAAGTTATGGTTGTTAGGAAATTGTCCGTGAACATTCACTTTTTCCTCTTTCTTCAGAAATGAAATAACACGCTTTGCAACACAAGAAACTCCTGAAATGCAGCCAAGATGCTAAGAGCAAGAGCAAACATCTAATGCACGCATACTTTATTCAACCTAGTCTTACTCATCCAGGGCAGTAATGCTGTAGGCCTGGGAAGAGTAAGGAATGTTCATTTTTATTTCGTGCTCTTCTTTTTTGGGTGGTGCAGAAGAAGGCTGGGAATAAACAACACTGTGCTTATGAATACATTTTTAGAGTTTGTACTAGAGAGCCGGTCAACATCAAACAATCACACTTTTTGATATGGCTGCTGTCAAGATCCTGAACTACACTAACAGTGAGTGCTGTTGGCTGCGGCTGTTTCTAGGTGGTGCTGCTTATGGTGCTCCTTGTCCTGGTGACCACCCATGAGCACACACACTCTTGTACAGTTCTCCCAGGCCTCATGGGATCTGGAGCATTGCTTGAATGAAGCTACATCCCAGGGAAACTGCTCATTTCTCTAACTGCCAACTGACGGCACTATAAGAGTTTCTTCAGCAGGAAGGTGACAGGATTGCAGAACTTGGAAGTCTTCAAGGCCCAGCCATCAGCAGAGCCCTCTTTGCCTACAATTTTGTTTCAGTAATTTGTTATGGCATCAACTGCTCCCAGTTCCCCCTCAGGTGGTTACTAGGACCAACTGCCAACTCTTGGTAAATGACTTCCTCCTCCCCTCAATTCTCCCCCATCCCCTGCAGAAATGATTACCTCATAGCAGCACAGAAGAGAGAGAAAGGGTAGCTCCTGAGGTTCTGTTCTGTGTTTCCAATATCATCCTCATGGCTCCAAGAGAGGCAGTGAAGGGGAGGGATAGCAAAGAGAAAAGGATGACTACAGTAAACTTCCTCCAGTAAAGCTTTCTCTCTGGGGTCTGGTTTTAGAACTATTAAGAGAAATCTGTGGTCCAGTTGAATTAAAAAAAAAAGCCACTTAAAAAATTACACATGTATTTGGAAATGAACTAAGTTAGGATTCTTGTCTTTCTCATCTGCTTAGATGCACTTTTGCATACATAATAACAATTGTTTTATAATAAAAAAATTTTAGGCTACCAATGAATGGGACACTTCCTGCATTTATCTGTAGATCTAAACCAAACTGTTCTTATACTTTGGGTCCATATGCTAGGAAGTAGCTCTGGCTAGGATGTGAGGGGCTGTCCTGTAAAGGAAAGACTAGACTTGTTCTGTCTGGCCCCCAGGGCAGAACCAGGAATCCAGGGGACAAGAGGGAAGGAGGCCAATTCAGGATTACTGTAAGGAAAAGCTTCCTGATAACTAAGGGATGGTCACTGGGAATTGGGCTGTGCTGAGAGGCAGTGGGTTTCCTTTCTTGGAGGTCTTCAAGCAGAGGCTGGGGGATCCCTTTTTGGGTATGTCATATGGGAAGGATTCCTCTTGTGTGTGGGCTAGACTAGAAGGCCTCTGAATGAGCTCCCTTCTAATGATCCAGTTCTGTGATTGTGGTATAGAGATAGAAGGGTGGAAAGAGAACGATTGCTACTACTTCACAATCTAAACCTCTTTAAGGATGTATAATGGAATGTGTGTATATATGTATATATTTATGCACAAATGTACGTGTGTGTATGTATTTACATGGAGACAACTAGGTGGCTCAGTGGATGGAGGGCTGGGCCCAGGGTCAGGAAGATCTGAGTTCAAATATCACTTCAGATTCTTACTAGCTGTGAGACCCTGACCAAGTCACTTAACCCCTTTTGGTCTTAATCCACAGGAGAAGTAAATGGCAAACCACCCAATAATGGGGTCACAAAGAGTTGGACATGACCGAACCAATGAACAGCACACTCAGACACACACACACACACACACACACACACACACACACACACACACACACACACACACAGCTATGCATAGGTGGCCAATACAAATACTGCCTACCATGGTGTGCACATGGTAGGTGCTTACTAAGTGTTTATAAATGCCAAACATCTCTCTTTTTAATCATACATCTCATGGTACATGAAAAGGACATAAAAATTTATCTACTGTTGGCTCTCATTAACCCAGACTACAAACAAGCATCCCTCCTTTGTCCCTCATGTAACCCAGTTTGTACATGACAGGGTGAGCCAGCCTGTTTAGCAGGATGGGAATGGGCTTCCTTCCCAAGGCTGGGTTCTTAGGACCATAAGAATGACTACAGAGCATCCTCCCCTAGTAGTTCTTTTCTGGAGTGCTCAGGGGTCCCCAAAGTCTGCATTCCAGAACTGCTGCTCCCCACTTGGTTGGGAGTTAAAACAAGAACATTCCAGAGGCAAGGGCATAGCTTTTTTTCCCTTCCTTTTAAAAAAAATCATGTTTAATTTAAAAATTAGAAACTGGAGCAGGCTGTGAGCACAGGGGTTGATTGAAACAAAATTTAAATTCCTGTCAAGCCCATTTAAACACGGGGGCCCTTCATAGACAATTAGCTGCTCCCTGTGAATGCTGAATAAACTCAGGCCTGGTCACTGTTAGAAGACAGAAACCTACTGTGAGGCACTGAAAAAAAATTAACTAAAATCAGGCTGTATGAAATATCTAGCCTTCCAGTTGATCACGGGGGCCTGGAAAGTGTAAACAAGACAAAAATCGATTCCTTAGTGCCCTCAAATCAATCCCCCAAAATGGTTGGGGCATCTGTTTCTGCTAAATTTTGTTTACTCGGGCAGATTTGCTGTAATGGCAGTGGTTTATCTCCCATTGTCCCCGGGGCCCTAATCTCCCGATTACTAATACTTAACACTCATTTCACATCTAAAGCTACTTCTAATCCTCAACAGGTTTGGGGGGCTCTTAAAATTATTGAAACCACAGAGACAGGAGACACAGCCTCTTTGTGAAAGGAACATTTTCTTATCTACTACCAGCTGGGTCCAATCATCACCAGGGATGGCTGCAACAAAGGTGCTAAAAGGCTCTTTCACAATGACTGCTGCTCTACTGGGGATTCAGTGGATAAAAAAGAGCTTTGATGGAAAAATCTGAACAAGAGGCTAGAGCAGTCCAGCCAAATAAAGTTACTGTCATAATCAAATGCTGTCAATCACAATGAAAATCCAATTAAAAATGTTGCAGCACGGCCCTCTTAAGTGGAAAAATGTCCCCTATTTATACACATTTTTGTCAACTCCACACTAATTCTACAATTGGAATAGTATTAGTATTAATTGATTTTTTTTCCAAGTTAAAAAAGAAACAGCAACCAACCCAGGAGCCTTCTGAGGAACTGAGGTTACATGCAGCATGTTGTGTACAATTAAGAGTTAATCAAGGCTACCTTTGAAAATTCCATTTTTATCCCCATCAAGGGAACCTTAACGCAAATGGTACCTATTCAGCTACTTCTGAGTTGGAGGTGGTGATCATTTATATCTTCAGAGCAGAGATAAGGAAAAAAAAAGAAAGAAACTAATAAAGGTTCCAGCAAATGTCTGTCTCTAATTCATAATAATAGCTGATGTTAATTCTGAACCTAGTATTTAAGTCTACCTTGAAAATTAGAGAAGCAATGGCCCAGGTGTCTTCAGTCCCCTTTCTCTGTCCTTTAAATGGCCCACTGAACCTCCAATTGTCTGTACACACAGTGTGGACCCCACAAATAATTAGGTATCGACAAAAGATCTCTCTAAAACTGCTTGGCCCACTATCCCCAAAGGTCTCTCTAAAAACTGCTACAAATTAAAAAGCAAACAAACCATTATACAAATCCAGCTGGCACAACTGTAAATAGGAGACTTCTAATAATTTTCTCTAGCTCTTGAAATTCCTGGTTAGAAGCATTAATTATTGATAAGAATTGCATCTATTTATTGATAAGCACTTACACTAAAACAACTTTGCCGCCTTCAACAACAATTCCCAAATCCCAGAGAACTTGGTCCCTGGATCCTTTCGTTTTTGCTCTCACAGCTAGTTGTGTGTAACTACATAGCTCTTGGTAGTTGTCAACTCCAGAAGACTGCATAGAGGAGACTGTACATCTGATGTGCTACTGGAAACAGAATACCATACACTCTCCTCCCCCCACCCCAGCCCTCCAACATGGCATCAGAAAAGTATATTGTATAAACAGTGAGCATGGAAACCAGTGAATCAATCTAATATTCTAATGACTACTTCTGGCAAGCTAGCCATCTCCAAGTCTTGGTTTTCAGTAACTTCTGAATTTGGTGGTTATAGGGGGCTCCATTTCTGAATTTAAAAAACTAAATAGTCATGACTAACAACTTATGATCCTATGGTGTCCCTAAGAGTCAAATGCTTAAAGAAGCATTAAAGCATTTTAATTTAATCTTAAATTCTTCTTAAAGAAAAATTCCCTTTGGAACAGATCTGAGAACATGTCCATATAACAATGGATTAGGATGCTGACCAGGTAACAGAAATAACCAAAGTATTTTCTGAACAGATCTACTATGTTTCCAGTACCATCATTAGGTACTGTGAGAAATCCATAATCAGTATACCCTCAAGAGATCAAGGCCCTGTCTTTAAGAAGTTTATCTAGTTAGTGGCCAATACACACTTGAGTGATATACAATGTACACTTGGGTGGTATACAATGTTACAGGAATTCAAACGTAGGCTGTATATACATGTGGGTTGGATGCAATGGAGCTTAAAATGGAAGCTGAAATATGGGTTACACTTGGATAGGAAGGGGTATGGGGTGGAAGAGGGGATAGTTAGAAGGGGGTAGAAATTTCGAGCGAGTTAAGCCAGAGAATCAAGTTAAATAAGCAAATCAAATTTAAGAAGTAAATGCACAAGGCTATTACAAGGACATATTTTGTTTTCATGGTGGATTTGGTATAATGTCAATGGAAAATAGTCTGATTTTTAAAATATGTGATAAATGGCTATGCTATTTCTGGAATCAATTACAAAAGAGGCATCCTGGCATAGTGGAGCACAAAATCAGGGTTTTAGACCTCGTTTTGTTTTTTAACTCTCAGTGTGACCTGGTCCAGTCACTTTAATCACTATGGACCTCACTGATCTCATTTGTCAAATGATGGGGATGGCTTAGATGATCCTTAAGGTCCCCATCACCTCTAGGAGCCTGTGATTCCAAATCTCATTCTTTGTTTGATGGGGAAGTGGAACAAGAGTTTGGAGAAAGACCCCAGCTGTCTGACAAAGAAGGCAGGGTGGTAGCAGCAGCAGCATCCAACAGCCAGACTGAGAGAATGGTAAGAGATTCAACAGAGGAAAACAAAGTTATCTTTAACTGGTTGAAAAATGAAAACTGTCAGATCACTGTGATCAAGGAATGACAGATTTTATCTATCTGTAGCTCTCTAGCTATCTGCATACATATATATATTTATATATTTATCAGTTATAGTCTTGTCAAAAGATTAAGCTGTCGCTTCTATGGGAAAACAAAGCTTGTTTTCTGGGGTTATAATCTCTCTGTTCTTGCTGAAGTGCTAACTTGTCATCAAAAACTCAAATTAAAGCTGTCTGATTTAGTGCGATCTCAAGCATTCAGCCAACAATTCCAAGGATGTAATTATGTGCAATTAAAAAGCTCAAACCAACTTATTTGCTCGTACAATCCTACTTCTAAGCAGACACATATAGATGCTTCTAATAGCTTTGGTATTCTTCAGAATTTTAAAATTAAATTATAAAAAAAAAATCCCTCACATTCCATCACTGTGGTTGTCTACAGACACCCCTGTTGCTCTTAGAGTGCTACTTGTCTTTACAGAAAATACTCAGAAATTTTTCTGAAATTCCAATCTCAGAGGTGCTTTCTCAAAATCTGAATTTATGCACTAATAAGGTGAACTGCACCACTAGATGAACAACCAAATACGAAAATAACAGCGGCAAGGATGGGTGGTCAGGTGTCTCTAACGATGGCCAGAAAGATCCAATTTAAGATGTAAGCCATATATCCTGGGAAAGATAAACCCAATGGACTGTGGCCATGTTTAAAATCACATCTCAACCATCATCAGTAGTATCTTACATTTTTGAACTTATGCAGGCACAACAGTGCCTTTGCCCCCAGCTCGACTGAGGAAATGTGCCTTTTCTCCACATCTGAGTTCAGGGCAGAGACAAATCTCAGATCACCAGAAATTGAATATTCCATTTGGTTAATGAGGAGAAGTTTGGCTGGGTGAAGAATATGAGCAGAAACTCTTGGTCTGACAATGGAGGAATTTTTTTGAGGATCCCAAAATTACAAAGCTAGGATTTGAGTATTTCAGAAAAAAAATCAGATTCGATGGTTTCTCTTTTCCCTTCTCTCTTTTTAAATTACTGTGGAGATGCCCAATTTAATGTGAATCTTGATTTAAGTGCTGAGGCAACAGCCAACCATCAAACTATGTGAAAATGTAATTACACTCTCTAGTATTAGGATCAGTTTTGAAAAAGCAGAAAAACTACTACCAACAACTTAATTCAGAGAAGTTAGACAAGTTAACATCTCTTCAAAAGTAATTAAATGTTTGAACAGATTTTGCTATAACATGTTGTCATCTTTGCCCCAAAACACCACCACCCCTTTACGCATAAAACCTGTTCTGGGAAATGGGACTATCTTAGAGCAAATAAAATCCAAAGTACAACTTTTATTATGATTTGAAGATATGCACACTCCTCTTCTGCTCCACAGAGACTTAAAAAAAAGTTTAAATGACTCAGCCATGTCCCACAATAATGTCTTTTCCTTGTAAGTAAAATGACTTCTATTCAAATAGCAAAATGGAATCCAGTGCAACTTTTCAGGGCCTAGACAGGAAACAGAACCTGAGGGAATGCTAAATGATGGTGCCCTGCTCTGGAATGTTCAGGGAAATGCACAAAATACCAGGCATGATTACATTATAAGAAAAACACACATGCATACACACAACACAACAACGTGTTTTTAAACAATTACTAAAGCAGTATTGTAATAGCATAAAGACAATTTCTGCGCTAGCTTGTTTTCTAAGATTCTTGTTGCCACCGAACAGCTAGAACAGATAATAACTATTAGTAAATCAAACTCCTCTGCAGTATCCAGCTGTGTCTCACGCATTTACATACAGATAGAATGGGTATATGTTTTTAATATGTATGTGCTACGTACTTTTGCCACAGCTGAAGCGCACGCTACAAAGGAGGAGGAGAATGGGAACCGAATCAGCATGAGATAATAAAGTGGCCTAGATAAAGTATCAGCCAGCGATTGATCTCAAACAGGGGATATGCTGCTTCTTTCTGACCTGATTACTTACTATGCATAGATTCCATTAAATAGAGCTTAGATATGGAAAGCTTTTCTGAAAAACAGTCTAAATGCACAGATCTATAGTATTTTGAGTCAAATTTCTAAACGTTCACATGAAGTCTGCCCCTCCTTATCCTTTCCAGACTGTGTACTCACTCAGTTCTGCCCATGTCAATATTCAAGATGAGGCAGGGAAGGCGTGGTGGGGAAGATGAAAGGGGTCTGGCTGAAATCTGGATGGAGAGCTCATTTTCACTGAGTAGAATCCTACAGGGAGGGCCCCAATCAACAGAAATCATCCCCTTCCCTCCCTAACTCAAAGGCAGTGGGACCACCAAACAAATACTGCTTTGCTCTAGGGGCCAATCCAAACCTTTTCACATCTGATTGGCTTCAAAGATAAAGAACCACCCTGAACTCATTTCCAAGCCCTGCCTGCATTTGGAATCAGCAGCTGCGAGGGTTTTTCACAAGTTTTCAATTTAATAGAGTGAGTAAATTCATTCATTTGTGCTAATGAAGCTTCCACTTCTCAATCCCCACCCTGTTCTGGGATCCATAAACAACATCTCCATCTTTCTAGGCCAGAGTTCTAGGAAGCCTATTGTCAGGGCCAATTCCCTTCTTTCACAAAGGAGAGAAGTGAAAACCAGACGAATGACCTGTCCAGCACTACAGTGTGGAAGCCAGGACTGGACTTCGATAGCTCCTGCCCCATCGATGATACCAGATTTGTCTTCTAGCTCAGTCACACACTCTAAAGCATCCCTGGTGAATCTGCTTTGCTTGACTATGACTTGACTTCTTTTTTACAATGGGAGGAGGGCAGAAGGATGAGGGAAGACGGAAATAGGGTACCACACCCACACCCACACCCACACAATAGGAAGAGTCATTGAGGCATCTTTAAAAAAAAAATGCAGAGAACAGAAAGAAGGCTGGAAGGAAGTACAGGTGAGCAGGATAGCCTTGAAAACTACAGGTTGGATTTATATGCTTAAAGTGTACAGAACAGAGACTTGCCATTTCAGGGACAATCCTTTCTCTCTGTTCTGTTATGTATATGGAAATATTCATTTTATTTGGTGTCTTTTATATTCAGAATAAAAATACACTTAAAGAAGAAAATACCTCTAGAAAGATTTATTTCTCAGACAGTTATGCTTCCCAAACAATATAAACAGTCTTTATAGCTTTAACTCCCCAATACCAACAGGGATTATTTTATTTTAAAATACTTTTAAAAATAAAACTTGGATAGAAAACCTGATGCAAATGGTCCATTTCAATATTTTTCAACCTAAGTGTTCTGTATTTTCCCAGTTCTATGGGCCTAGAGTTTGTCTTTTTTTGTAATGTCATCAACGTTGGTGAGACAACAATTGATTCTGAACATGTATTCGTATCTTTGAATTCCTTTCTTTTCTTTCTCTCTCTTTTTTCTGTGACAATATTTCTATTTCCTCTGGCAATGAAAAACATTTTTTTTTCACATGTAACACAGTATCATTGACTGGTTAACCCAAAACAAGGGCTGTGGGCCCTACAATTAGCTGAATCTTCCATTTCTCCCCTCCTGAGGAACTGAGACCTTTCCCAGAATGTTAGTATCCATAGGGTAGCATGAGCAGAAACCCTATCACTTGATTTATACATGGGCACTGGGAATGTGTTCACTAATCACTGATTAATCACCAAAGAAATACAAAGAGTTTGGGATCCTACCAATCTGGAAATGTCAACATATCCATATCTAGTTCCTTCTTCCTGCGCCCTGTGCTGACACCAAGTTGATAACAGTCTTTAAAGTACTTTACCAGAGGCTACATCTTCCCCATGGAACAGATGTGACACTGATTCTAACAGAGCCTTTATCTAATGGAAGATGCATATGCACACATGTGGAGTAGGTCCAGGAAAGAAAAGAGGAGACTAGATACTAGGGCTCTTGTTAGGATGGTAGAATTTCATTCCAAATTTAATAGCTGACAGTGAGAAGACTGCTTTCCTAAAGGCCACATGTGAGGGTTTGGCTCTATGATGCCAACCAAATTCCAAAAGAATCCTGCAACAATAGGTACAGGAGATTGGCACTTCTTCTGCAAAGAAGGCATAGGCAAGCAAGGAGTGGAGCCCAGTGACTAGACATTCTCATTTCTCCCCCCAAACCCTTTCATTCTCAACTGGTTTCAAGATCTAAAAGGGGTTATGGTGGTGCTGATGATAGTGATGGGACTGCAACCCCAGGGAAAGCTCTCCCAACAGCCTCACTACCCACATTCCATTTTATCTGTATTGTTGATCACTAACTTCAGCCAGATCCCAACCCTGACCATGATTCCATGGTTTCTGATGGTGAAACTTTAACCTTTGTTAGTCCCACTCCCATCACCTAAGGTTTTTTCAATCAAACCGAAAAATAAAAGACTATAAGGGAAACCTCAACAACACTACAAACCTTAAAGTTGCTCTAACCTAAACTGTGCAGACCAAGCCAGTGTCCAGCTGGTTGGAGTCACTGAGCTTTGGAGATAAACAGTTCTTTTCCAAAAGGAAGTCATCCCCCCTGCCCACAGTGACAAATGGTCTCTGCAGTTTATGCATTCCTGAGGAGGCCCTTGGCTTCCAGATGGAAGTACCATCAAATAGGTTGCAGGCAGAAAGGGGAGAGGAAAAATTAAAGCCATTAATATGCTGGAAGGAATAAAAAACACTGGGTCTTCTTAAGGTGGGGCTCCCCAAGATAAGAAGTCCTGTCCTTCAAGCGAGAGACATCTTGATTTTTTCCTCAACTGCCCAGTGAGCCTAGTTCTTTGGTCAAGGGCAGGCAGGGAGGGCTCAGTTCCCTTGGGAGTCCCTCCAGGAGCTAGGAATATGAGTCATAAGAATGCCACTCCAAGCACACTCCCCATCGATGTCTGCCTTGCGTCTGATCTCTTATGGAGCAATGGGTGGCTCACTCTTGTTACACCTCTGGGCATAAATCCATTTAAAATAAAACAGCAAGTAGTACTAGAAATAATGTTAAATATTAAGTACAAGACAATGCTCTCTGTGACTAAATTTTTCATTATATTTTATTGATTTATTGATATTTATTAATAAAAAAATAAAAGTAGGGTAGCACACACCAGGGTGTGTAGTTGTAAAGAGATATATCTAGGTATGTAGCCACATATATACAACTACAGATGCTTCTGAGGCACTGCGAGTGCTCACCCTTTAGCCCCATCTTTATGACTTGACACCCTGGAGTGGTGTTCCTTACAAAGATATACATACATATATATTTATGGGTGTATGTGCGATCTGCAGATGTTTTATTTATAAGTGGCCGACTCATTGCAGCACTGAAACGTGCATTTACAAACAGATATCTGTTTTATGAAACCCTATTCCTTTGTTTTAATAGCTAAGCTATCCAGCCATAGCATAATAATGCGCAAGGTAAATGGGTCTCTATCTCTAGAACCTGTTCCAAGTTTTCTCAGATGTGACTAACTGCAAGAATTTTCCAACCATCAAAAGACAAAAAAAAAAAAAAAAAAAAAGTCTCACTTTAGGCACCAAATCGGTATGGATATAAATTGGAAAGCTTTGGGGTGAACTTTAACTCGAGACTACCCTGAATTCAGAAATCTTGCTCCCAGGATAATGTTAAGGAGGTAAGTACCTTCCTAGAGAGCAGTCATGCAGAAGACATACTGGAGTTTTTACTTTCCTATGGTGACATCTGCATGGGAAAGAAGTTATGGACATTTAATTGTGCTGGTTCTGCATTTGATTAAAAAAAGTGCTTATGAGGATGTAATGCAAAGGAAGAAAAACCACCAGCTGATATCCTCAAGATATAGCTTTTTAAAAGACATGTAGGAAAATTTAAGAGAAATAACTACAATGGAAGTTCTTCTAAGGTGGGACTGGTGTGCAAAACATTAGAAAAGTATAGGCTATAATTATTACTTACTAACGTTAGATACTGACATTACTCAAACAGCTTGTGCATTGTCAAATCAACAATCTGTACTAAATAAATGACCATTTGGAAATTGTGGAGAAGTATCTCTGTTCCTCTCACTGCCTGACTAAAAACTGTCATTTGCAATCAAAGGAGACTGCCTTGGAGCTGAGAACACAGCACTAGAAGCCTTGCAGTTGTCTCCTTCTAAGGAAAAGACCAAAGATTCCCATTAACTTGATCTTTTGCAGCCAATCTAATTTCATCCTGCACAGATCCAACAGGAATCCACGCCATGCTCAGCATTTCCTGTAGGAATGCATTAAAAAACTTAATACATTGACCACCTCTGTTTTCAATCTTCACATCTGGAAAGGTTGCAATGGCAAGTAACGGCAAAAAATGACCTACATTAAATTGTAATCCTTGGGCCGGGCAGATAGAAAGACCTCTGAATTAAGTTTCAGAATGGTGTCTTAAAAGAAAACAAACCCCAAACCAACCTGAAGATAACTGATGGGTGAGAATCAAAAACATCCATCTCAATGAGGTAAATAATTTTGCTCTGACTCAAGCTGTATATGAAGAAAAAAGTAAAAAGAAAGTGGTTTTGTTTTTTTTTTTTTGGTCCATCCCACGAGAAAGGAGAGCATTGACACATGGAATGAACACAGCTCAGAGGAAGCCCACTTACCATCAGATCTTCAGGAGCCGGCCTTTCTTTTGGCTGCTTCTTCATGCTGGAGAAGACAAATAAAATGTTTTCATGTGATTTATATAACTTGAAAAAGTGCTATTTAAATATACTTTTTAAATTTATTGGGGCAAAGATAGAAATCTATCAGTAAAACATCAGCCTGCGCCCTCTCGCTAATTCCAGCCCTTCAATACCGTACTTTCTTGGGACAGACTGGACACTAAGCAAGGCAGAGGAACAAAGGTGACTTTTGTAGGGCCGTCCTTGAAATAGAGATCAGGAATGAATGAAGGAGGAAGCAAGATGCTATTACTGACTAAGTTATGAATCCATCCCTGCTCTAGATGTGAGGAACAATTCGCTTCCTTCTAAAAACGGGAACAAGACAACAGTCAGACAAGGGACATCCTGGATCATCAAGTCAAAAGCGATGACATCTCCTTTCTTCATTATGACTTAGGCTGACAAGTAATCTGTAAAAGGGGTCAGAAATCCAGACAACGTTATGGAATTGCAAATGGGTTATTACACATTGTTCCCATTGTTTCATTTATTTTGGCTCCAATGCAAGTTGATAATTCATTAAACAGCTGTTGGAAAGCTAAGTTTATTTAAGCAGCTTAAAGGGATCACATTTCTCATCCAAATATTCCTTGTCTTTCCAAGCAAAAGGTATAATTAGTAGCTGTAGACTGGGCTTAGTTACATGATGGAGTACTAATACAAGGTAGTGAGGTGACTGTCGGTACTGCCTGCCATGGGACTGGATGATCATCTCTTCCCCTCCCCAAACACTGACATATTTCTAGGATAAGGCAACCAAGAGACTCTCAGGCTTTTCTCACCTGGCTGGGTTAAATTGATTCTGAATGCCCCTTTATTTTAGGCACTCCCTAACAAGCAGGAAAACCCTTAGTATATAATCTGCCACATTTGCTGACAGTACTTTTTTTTTTTTTTTACAGAGAGATTTAATGATCATATGGTAAATAAGAACCATAGTTATGAACCATTAATGACATCGAGGACAATTTGCCTTCCCTATAAATAACCATATGCACCTCTCAAATAATGCATCCATTAGCAAGTAATTCAAGCTGTCTCACTAGTAGGGTTGGTAACAGTCCTAATCTGACATTCCAAAGGAGCTGTATCTCTTGGGAAAACAAGGCTATTACCCACTATCATTTATGTTTCAGCTTGACATCTGTGGAAATTTCAGCACAGGTTATCCCTCCCTCTGTCTCCATACAAGTTTTATACAACAGCTGATTAATTTTTTGGATGAAATGAAGAAGCAGCCCAACCTTCCCCAATCCTTCCCACCCACCACACAGCTTGCTAAGCCTCACACCAGTGCTGCAAAGTCAATGCTTCCCCCCAAATGGGTGACTCCCCAAAGCCAGTATTCAGTATCTTAGATAGCAGCCAGCTAAATCGGAAGTAATCATGAGGTGGTAATGGGCTTTAAGAAGAAATCGTAGGTATTCATTACACAGAATGTTAAATGGCATGACTATGTCTTTTTTATTAATGAACTTTAAAATAGCTCAGACATAGTAGGACTTGAACCAATACGGCGGTTCAGTTAGGCATATGTGAAAATGAAAATGTTTTTGTAATAAAAACAGCTTTAAAAAACCCACAAAATATCTTATAGATGTTTTAAATAAATAAAAGCAATGTCTATAAACTTCAAAAAGCATGGGAAAAATACCTTCCTTTTATCTATAAAGGTCTTCCTATGGAATATAAACTGTATGGTGCATTTTTATTAAGAGGTAACATATTATACTTAGTCAAAAAGGTGATAAAGCCTGACATTTATATTAAGGAATATTTCTTGTTTTCAATTCTGCATAATCACCAAATGGATCATTTTCAAATTTTTTTCCTTTTTTATATCACCCCCACCCCCACTTGTATAAGGACTGTTCTTCACATTAGTTCACCACACTGCACACAAAATGTCTTTTGGCAGGACACCCCTGTTCACATTCCCCTGGCAAACAGAACTATGGGCTGGCAGTTCCTTGTGGGTACTGATGAGGGAGGGCAGCCAGTAAAGGAGTTAGCAGAATGTGGGAGTGGGATGGACCTCTTGTCTGCACCAGTTTCCAATTTTTGCTCTCTCTTTACTGTGGGATTTTTGACTCCTGCACAACCCACTCTTTCTGCTCTTTTCCTCTGGAGGCTGTCTCTGTTTGTGAAACAGCTGGAGGGAAGCTGAATGTCCAGCAAGGGCCTCCAAGAGAACATCTGGCTTAAAGATACATCAGCGAAGTCAGTGGTAGTCAATCAATCCTGAAGGAAGATGGGAAGGTTAAGGAGGTGAGAGAGTCTTGTTCTGTTGGGAGGGGAGAGACAAAACGGAAAGGGGGCCTGCAGAAAAAACGGCTCAAGTTCTTTATCTGTAAAATGAAGGGGTTGGACTAGAAGGGTTCTCAGATTCCTTCTAGTTATCAAAATTCTATGATTTTCTTTGATTCTCAAAAGGTTAAAAAGACACAGCCAGGCCATATACTTTTTTCATAACTAAGTCATTAAAGTGGCCTTCACAGAACACTGTATTAAAAACAGAGCTAAACAATTTACCGACTAGCCAATGAATTCATAAACTATGCTGCTTACCTTAAGTGAAAGACAGGTTTATGGGGAACATGAGGGCACGTTAATAATAAAGATCAGCTTTCACCCAATAGGTAACATGAAATTATGTCTGTGTGGTCTTAACACACACACGCACACACACACAGAGACACATATATCAACAGCATCCGTGTTCGTGAAAATAGCCTGATTCTCAGCAGTTTATTAAAACAGGGGAAAACCCTCTGAAGTACATTTAGGACCCTTTGTGTAAATAACGTTTACATAATTTAAACAATTTCTTCAGCTTTGCTGCCCCATCTGCCCAAGGCCCCAAAGTCCCTCCTGTCTCAGAAAGGAAGCAGGGAGAGCCATAAGGTCTCACGGAGCTGCAGAGTTAATGGCATGTATCATTTACATGGAGGGCATGGCATGTTTGCAAACTGAGCTCACCACTGAGTGATGAAGTGTACGAATGGTTCGGAGAACTCTCCAACCGGAAGGACTGGCGAATCCTGGGATGGAGAAGGAAACAAAACAAAACACCAAGTCACAAAAAGTCAGGACAATTTTTCTTCCCTCTATTTCCTCCCGTAGTGCAAACAATAAAAAAGATGCCACAAGGACAAAAAGCTCCCCCCTCCCCTCCAAAAGTCACCCTTCAATTAAAAAGAGGGTCTACCCACTACTCAACATGTTTACACAAAGATGCCAAATTTAAGGCACCACACTTCATACGATGGCGAGAAACACGAGGGAAGATGGGGAGGGAGGTGAAAAAAGGACAATGATACCCACCGGGTAGGAGAGAAGGTAGGGAAAGTGTAAATGAGAAATTAATGATTATTTAAGTAACACACAAATGGTCTTGTAATTAACAAAGAGCTGTGAAATCATTCCTGTGTTGACCTTTGTTTCTTTTACTGGATTTGCTATTTATTTACACTTTTCTTTTTTTTAAAATTTATTTAGGTTTTCACCTACTTATCCACTTAGTCAAATCCTCCATCATTTGGGTCAGATTTTCTCCCAGCCATACTGAGGGTCTGTCTGCCTTTTCCATCAAAGGAAATTCAATTCATTCGCAGCCACCCCATCCAACTTCCTCCTAACCCGTTTTCTGGAAGCAAGTGAATTAAAGACACAAAGAGAAACCTACCACTCCACCACAAAAGAAAGCTAATAACAAACAAACACACAAAACCAAACTCAAACCAGAACAAACACCCCACAAAACAAAACCCCAAAGCACAAAACAAACCCAAGCCATGAGGAAGTATCACAACAAAAAACCCCAACCGAGGGAGCAAACCCCATTACCATGTGCAAAAGAGGGCTTTAAGAATTTAGGAGTTTTTCCAAGAATGACAGAGAACTCCACTGTGTTTATAGTGTAACAGCTCAGGATGTAATGAAATTACACTGCAGAGTACTTTAACAGTCATCTCATTAGACCTACAGTTGGAACACGAGAGCCACATAAAATAGGCAGCTGCAAATGACTCCATTCTCATCTATTCTCATTTGCTATTAAAAATACCTTTCGGCGGCTTTCTTCCTCCCTGACATCCCTACACAAAGTACCCTGCAAAGTATGATACATGCACCTATTTAAATTAACAAAGGAATGACTTATTTTAATCTCACTGTGCTTTGGAGTGCTTTGGCCATTTGGATGAGCAATATATCATTACATACAACCTTCCAGCGCTGCAGGCAAGAAACTCAGAGCGTGGAGCATTTGGTGGGAGCCAAACAATTTCTCTCGCACACAACTGTGTCAAATGCATGCATGGATTCATTATTGAGAACGCGAGGAAATAGCTTTGATGTAGTGGAAAAAAGAAGATGATAAAAGCACCTCGACAATATGTGTGTCATTATCAATGGTGGCAGATAGATACAATTGCAGAGCCTCCTATGTGATTAGTAAATATACATATAATTGCTGTGGCCAATTATCAGAAAAATGAGATCGGTAATTACAAGACAGAAAATTAACTAGAACTCTTATTAAGGCTTTGTTTCCAATTCAAACAATTGGAAACTGTTGGAAAATACAATTAGATCAAAAGTAAGTGAGGAGTCAAAGCAACCCCAAACACTTTGGGATTTTCAAAGAGGTTTTCTTAAAAATGGAAAAAAAACCATGCATACATAAAGTGTTTTTCATCCCGTGCGGATCTACTCTCTTTGAATTCATTCATTTCACTCAGAGAGGACAAGGTTATCATTTCTAAATTTAAACATGAAGTCAGCATTGGAAGACATTTGTGAGGAAGGGGGAAACAAAGGAAAATGGGAGCTAGATAAAATCTGAGCAAGTTTTGAATCCAGAAAGCCAGGACGGACTGTGGAGGGCTAAAACTCTCTATGAAAACAATGACAATCATAATAAGGCACCCGGCAACATGACAAGCCTTCAAAAAGGGACTATAAAATAGTCACAGAAACCATATCGACTGAGTCACAAAAATGAAGCGTGGCAGTATCAAATTTCTGCCCAGGCTTCTTTTAGGAAGGCTGTATTTATCACCAAGTCTGGGACAGGCTATACAAGGCCTAGCTCAAGAGATGACATTTCAATGCTTCAAAAAACCATTAATAAAAAGACAGTTCAAAGTCAGGGTGTAAGAATTTATAGACTCTGCTTTGTCAGAAAGATTCTCAAGTTATTCCTTTGCTGATTTCTGGACGTTGTTGGTGTTGGGTAGAGTGGAGGCATTAAGAGAGGAGTAAAACCCAAATGGTACGTTTAGGCAAATAGGAGAACACCTTTGAACATTTACATAGACTGTTAAAATTCTGGTGTGGCATTCCACAACGATTCCAGCATAAAATGGAATGTTAATTTGGGCCTCATTTCAAAGTATGATACCAAGACTAAATTAACGAATTACAGAGTAGCCAATCTGATGAAGATGTCATTTTAACACGGATGAACAACAAAACAAGCAAATCTGACACTTGGCACGGGTAGTTAATTTTATTTAAGACCTGATATTGTAGCCCGTTAAGTTGCACATAATATAAAACTCAGGAACAATGGGTGGTGCACATGAATAATTTATTTTGCTTTTGAAAATTCCAAACCAAGTCGACTTCCCAGAACCACAGTGAGTGGATTCTCATCCCAGCTGGGCCTAGAATGAATCTCACTAATCAAATCACTCACTAAAGGCATGGGGGCCAGATTACCATCTCAAACAAACACAAGTATTCTTCTTTCTAAAATCTATGCTTCCAATTCGTATACCTCTTGGGCAATTTCTGAAGATTCAACGACTCCTCAGGGATAGACTTAGACACACAAAGACAGGGAATAAGGGAACAGCCAGGAAGCCCCCATCTCAGAAGCAAGTGGGCTGCTTACCTGAGGTGAAAAACTGGCTGGGCAATACGACGGGAAAGTAAATCAACAAGCCTGAAAGATCTCAGGCGGAAGGATTTTAAAGCACCCACATCTCTTTTCTTGAGCCAAACTACAAATATTTTTAGGCCATGATGAGAAAAACTAGCGACAAATTACAGAATATTTTACGAATCTGAATTGCAATGGAGTAGAGGAAATACACAGCACAGGTTAAAAGTAGCTAAGGGCAAGGGAAAGAAGGTGTGTGTGTGGGGGGGGGGGGGGGCGCCTCCAGTCACTCCAAGCCTATATAAAGACTATATAAAAGTATAGTTGGCACAATAAAATTATGCCACTGATGTGCAGCGATAGAAGAGAAGTATTCACTGGCTTCGTTGGTTTGTCAAATTTTTCTTTTCTTACTTTTTAATGGAATCCTTGAAGAAATACCTTTAAAAAACTATAACCATAGATTGGGGAAGCAGCTATACCTTAATAGCTCACAATGGCTAGAATAGACCTTAAATTGTTAATAAAAGTCATTCTCCTTAAGACCGAGATGGCATACTTCACCCTAAAGATTTTTTAAAAATGTTTGTCTCTTGTTGAACTTCTAAATAGAGGTACAGAATGAAAAAAATGGATACAACCTTAACCAAAAGCTTTAACCTAAGACGCTGATCCCCAGTCAACTTTAGATCCCCACAAAGGCGACATCCAGCTGTATCTTGTTATCAAGCAGGCTACTGCTACATAAAAACAGCTGCCATAAAATATTTCAGTGAGCAATTCTGGACATCAAGGAGGACAGTGTTTGAGTCTCAGAAGCTTCCACAGCTCCTTGGTCAGTCTTCTTCGCCACACAACTGGAACATGCTTGTGCTGGCAGAGCACAGAGAAGGGCAATGGGGAAAAAAAAGTTTGAGTGATGCCTTTGCCTTGTGAATAATGAACAGTTCAGGAAGGTCAACCCATTACAACTGAAACCGTTTAATTATTAATTATGCACAATCTATGAGCAAAGGACAAGTTCAGAATGTTTAATGTGTGGTAACTCCAACTGGACTCTCTCTGGGCATTTTGTTATTAGCACTTGTCAGCAAGGTGTTCAGGCATAAAGAAAAAGGCATGGTAGCAGAAAATCTAAGAGGGGGGGCAATGTGTGTGTACTATGTGGGGTGGGGGCTGCTTGGGAGGAGGTGGAACTCCAAACACAGCTGCTACTATTTAATTTCCACAGTAAGCTGCCTGACACACAATTTATGAGCTTTGAGATCAGGCAGGTAAGCTGGAAGAACCAAGTGAGGAAGAAGTAAAGGAGAAAAGTGCTTATTTACAAGAGGGATTATTGTAAAAAACCATATCATTTGCTTAAGCCAAACTATTTCTTTGCTTTGGAGATATATACACATATATGCATGTGTATATGTATTTCCCACCCTTTGTAATAAAGCAAAGCAGAGTGCAACTTTTGGCATGCTTAGGAGTCAGGAGGTAGACTGCTAATTCTGGCTTCATCACTAACTTGCTGTGTAATTTCGAGAAATTCATTTAATGTCTCAGTCTCAGTTCCCTTATAAATTTTTTAAAATCTACCTCCAAACAGAACTAATGTATGTGAAAGCAGACTGCAAAGGATAATGTGTCATATAAAACCTAAGGGATTATTCTCTGGCACTTGAATGAAGATCAGAGCCCAAAAGAACTCTGTTTTGTATAAATGGGAGACATAAGAAACCAGAAAAGGTTAAGGGATTTTAGTTTTGGCTGTCAACTCAACAAGCATTTATTAGACACCTACTTTGTGCCAGGTACTGGGTAAGCTGTAACATTTCTATTACTTGTGTTGTTTTTTGGGTCATAATGCTTAAAGGTACATTCTTTTATCTGAAATACTAAGGAAGAGATGGGTCTCTAAGTGAGATGAAAGGATTCTGTGGCAAGAGGGACTTTTTATCATTCTATAATAATGATTCTTTCCCCTTACAGCATGGGTGGCTAGGAGCATAGAGGAATGATAATACCGTTTTATCCTCAAGGTATATAAATCTGCCTCTCACCACAGAATCACAGATCTAGAGCCACAAGGCACCTCAGAGACCTCATTCAACCCTCTCACTTAAGGGACGTTAAGTTACCTGCTCAAGGTCACAAAAGTAGTAAGAGGGAGAGCTAGGACTCCAATCCAGGTCCTCTGACCCCAACTCCAGGGTTGTCCACCGTATCATGCTATCTGGTCTGCAACTTCCACCCCTTCCTCCTGGTTTGTATCCTCTGGGACCAAGTAGAACAAATTCAATTCCTCTTCAATCTGACAGTTCTTTCAGTAGCTGAAGGCGGCTATCATGTCTCTCCCTACTCCCCTCAGTCTGGCCTTCTTACTTCTGGGTTAAATATCCCCAGCTGCCTGGATGGCATGGCTGCTTTTCCTCTAATCATTCTCTTTGTATCAATGTCCTTCCTACAAAGCGACGCCTAGGACTGAATATTCTAGAGGTAACCTGATCCTCACAGGGTATACAGTTGGACTACCATTACCTCCCTCATTCTAGATGCTCTGTCAAATTGTTGACTCACATTGAGCTCACTAGTCCATTAACACTTTCAAATAATTTTTTACTTAGCTGTGTGTTCCCCATCACAAAGTTGCATGGTTGAGTTTTTGAACCCAACTGTAGAACTTTACAAATCAATCTATGGCTATTAAATTTCACCTCATTATACTTAATCTTTCTATCCTATCAAGTTTCTTTTTTGGATCTAAACTCTGTTCTAAGTTATAAGCTATCTCTAAAAGTTATATGTCTTTTGCAGATTGGAGAAGCATGTCAACGCTCTGTGTATGAAAATCACTCATAAAAAAAAAGTGCATGGGCACAGGACTAGGGACGGATCCCTAGGGTTCTCGGCTACAGACAGTCTTCCAAGTTATGCTGATCTATTAATGAATACTGTTTAATGGAGTCATTCATTCAGTAAGGCATCCCCCTAAGAAGATCAAAGAGAGTAATTAGTGATTCTAGGAAAATACAAAAGCATTCTACCTTCTTTGTACCTAGATGGTTTTTAAATCTTACATCTGGAAATTTCCCCCCACCACTCTTTGCACTAAAGTGCTATTTTCACAATGGGTTATCCAGATGGGCTAGACTTTGGACTTTGGCTGGGAAAGAGGTCCTGCCCTAAGTCATTGCTTTTTAAAGTTGTAGCCATGGCCTGTATCTTGTCCCAGAAGTTATTCTTCAATTCTCAGATACAGCCAGTGTGAATTACAGACCCCAGGAGGATTTTTTAATGATCAGTATATTGGGAAAACCTTTACAATTAGAGCTCTGGGTTCTGAGAATTACATTTTATGCCCTATCGAATTTCATACTGGGCAAAATCATCATTTGGGCCAAGGTTCACCCTGAGGGCAGGGGGATGAAGAAGGAAGAATCTGGATAGATGATGCATCAGCATAAAGAGTTTAGGATGTGAGTAATTAATAATGGTACAAAATAATTATTGCCACAAATCAGTAGGCATAATGTATGTTGCATGCAAAGACAAGTACGCTCAAAAATTCAACTACTCTCTGAGGTCACGATCTATTTTAAACTAAATTAAACAATTTAACAAGCATTTTGGACTACAGGATACATAATGAACTGGTCTAATTGATAGAGCTTCATCAGCAGGGCAGGGTATGAGCTCTGAGTTAGGTTTACCAAGGGATATTATCAAGAAAGGAGGCTTTTGACCCACCCCTATTGGAGATCAGAGAACCATCCTTTACTCATCCTAGTCCACATCAAGCCCTGAGCAGGGAAAGTGAAAGATGATTCAATTTCCACACTGGGTCACTCCATGCTCCAAGTTGCCAGATGTGACAAATTACATGTGTGAGCATTTTGTTGTGAAGTTCTGTCCACTGGGTCTAGGCTGACAGTAGCAGCTCATTTAACTTGTCTCAGGTAGAGCTGGAACTAGGGGCCAAAGGCCTGAATTTTAGCCACTGAAACACCCACCTTACCCATAAAACCTTAAATCATGGGAGAACCAGCTATTAGCCCAGTGAGCATCACTACCAGATGGCGTATTAAAGCATACACACACGTGTGTATATATATGTATAAAATATATATATAATATGCATAATATATACATATGTATTATACGTGGATCTATACACATATCTATTACACACAAACTCAAGTTCAAGTGAATCAGTCTCTAGGTAATTTAGATGTCAAGATCTCAGTGATCTTCTTCATTTTCTTAAGTTAAACATGCTTAGGAAATGCCTCTGAGGTGGGAGTGGAGATGATTGTAAAAAGACATCAAATCGACCCTATGTATTTGGCATCATTTTTCAAGACTTCTATTGGACCTAGAAGATTTTTCAAAAAGGAGCCTAAAGGTTTTGTAAAATTCCACAAAAAGTCAGCATAACTGGAAAACAGTAACTGGAAAACAGATTCACCTTTCAACTGTAACTTTTAATTGCTTTCTTTTTGAAGCAAACAGGTAAATGTTTTTTCCCTTTTCTTATTTTTAGTCTCTTGTCATTCACAAGCTACCAGTGCACAACAATGCAGAAGTGTTCGCACAAACACAACAAACACATACACATTCCTTTTAAATAGCTAAGGCAAGCAGCATGAAGCACACCTGGCTTACACCAAAGGGATTTCATTTGAAAAAATAAAACCAGTTATTGTTCCTCTTTCTCCATATACTCCTGATGCATTTTTATTGCTTTTTCATAAAACACTGCAGCAAATAATCAAGCATGACCACTGACATCCACAAGATTGAGTTTTAGGAACCATTAAATGAGCTCACCCTCATGGGAAACAGCCTGCTCAGGTTGGTCTAAAGGTAATTATTCAGCAATTCCTACCTGTGGTTTTACCTTGTTCCTATATAGTGTCTGAATTTCATACACTGGTAAGGCCAATTTCAGTCTTGGTAAAAGTGCAACTAAACATGGTCTACCCAGGATCTAAATTATGATGTGAATATACACACTGGCATTTTATGAGTGTCTGTGTGCAGAAATGTGAATGAAAACTGGCCACAAAACTATCCAAAAAATTGAACTAGTCAAATCCAAATAGCAAGGAAAATAATCTTTTCCAGGTCCCTAAGTGAAAAGGTAAATTCTTTTTTTAAAACAGGGAATGCAAAGTTTGTCCAAATTTAGACATATAAACCACATCTACACCTATGAAGTTGGAGAAATTCCAGCAAAGGGAAACAAATCTGGTATGTCTGTGTCCTGAAAAACCAACAAGCCAGAACTCTGTCAAGTCAGAGCTCCAAGATCTCAAGAGAAGCCCTGAGTCCATGTCTTCATATATCGGATGTCTTCTTGAACACTCAACTGCTGGTTAAAATAATTACTGCCATTTGGTACCTGAATTGCATGTACGTGGAAAAATATAATTCTAAAAGGCTGCAAAATGTATGAGAACTTGTGATATTAGTTTTGGCCTTCTTAGAAAAATTCAAAGGCTATGTGTCCCAGTTCAAAGACCTTACATTCCATATAAACATGAGCTCTGCTGGGGTGCAAACAAAATGGAAGGGTTTTAAAAGGTGGCTGAAGGGTAAGTAACATTAGTTAAAATGACAGTTAACATATGAGGAACAAAGAGATATGAAGAGAAACATGGAGAGAGAGGGAGAGGGAAAGGCAGAGAAGGAAAGGAGATAAAGAAGGGAAGAGAAAGGAAAATAGGGAGAGGAGGGGAAAAGAGAGAGAGCGAGTGTGTGTGTGTGTGTGTGTGTGTGAGCGAGAGAGAGACAGGCAGAGAGGAGAGAGAGAGAGAGAGAGAGAGAGAGAGAGAGAGAGAGAGAGAGAGAGAGAGAGAGAGAGAGAGAACTGCAAAATGAACAAGTTCAGTTAGAATGTTCATCAGGATTTGGAAGATCATAATGCCATCTGCTATCCTGGACCTCCAAACATCAGGGATCTCCTGGGCCCAGCAGTTCCCATTTCCAAGAGGAAGGAAGGAACTCACATACTCCCTGGAATGCTGCCTCCATGCTGCAATAGAGGCAGCACCCTAGCCAATGAGCTTGGAGCCCCTTTTGAAAATATTTGCATTGCATATAGCATTTCTCCTAGTTTAGAGAAAATTAACAGCAAACTCAGAGATAAAATGTCAGTGCCTCAATCTGAGCTGCTGGGTAGCTGACCTTGGCATCCAACTTTACTTCAGGGTGTGTAAGTCTCATCACGGTGGATTAAATGAGCATTACCCTACAGCTGGATAAGACTTCACAATAGGGCAACACATGTTAAGTGACAGAAGCCAAAACTGGCCCCACCAGGCAACTGTCCATTCATAGAATGGTATTCACAACCTCTACCACCAAGAAATTAACTCATTAATAATACATCAAACTTCATGGACAATTCAAAGAACACTACTTCTTAAATGACCACATAGACATTTAGAATTTTTGCTCGTGAGTTTCTAATTAACCTAGTGGATTAAAATCACTTTCTTTCTTTTAATTTATCCAGTGCCATTGGGAAGTAACAGAAATACGGTATATTTCAGAATTTTTTTTTTTAAATCTGACCTCAGACTACCATGTACTTTAAAAAAAATCAGTTTTTCCTAACTGATATACTTTTTCCATATTCTTCAAAATATCAGGAAAAATAACTTCTTTTGGCTCATTTCTTTGGTAACATTTTAATTTTTGCTGAATTCTTTCTATTCCCCCTCCCATCAACTCATAAATATGAATTAAATATAATTATAAATGAACAGAACATTAACTTTTGGATTACTGTTGTGTTTTGGTAGAATGTTAATGTTATCTCTAAAGATAGTTACTACCAAAGTAAAAGTAATTACTAAAGGAATCATGGCCTTCATGGTAACCTATTTTAAATCTTCAAATCAGCTAAACTACATAATTTTAAATAAACTGGACTTTTCAAAGGTAAAATTAGATTTCTAAAGCATGTATCTTAGGTAAAAAATGGACACTCAGTTTTTGGCTTCTGCGCTTACATATTCCTAATGCTATGAGGTTGAGGAGCTAGAGAGCCTGCTGCAGTGTGGGGAAGCCCTGACTTCAAAGTAGGACTCTGGGACATCCTGGCCTTGTGATAATGGACAAGCTGCTAATCTCAGTGCTCCGGCAACTGTCTAAGACCATCATGAATCAGATAAGAGTTAGAGAACCGCCTCACAAAGGAAGTTTCTATGCTGGAGAAGCACCCAGGACTGATAAAACCCCAGGTCTGAAGCCAATTAAGATGAGACAAGATACTCTGCCATAGTAGTTGAGTTAACAGAATCTTCAGCTCTTTTTAATCTCACAAGTTTCTACTGCAACTTTTTAAAGTTATAAAGTCCTTAAATACTATATGAAAAAGAGAAGTAGATAATTTATGCTTAGCATGGTTGGCAGCTCTTGACCTATGGGAATTACTTGGGATACTCATAAACTCTTTAAAATATTTGCCTTTCTGTTCTGAGAAAAAACTAAAAATGAAAACCCTAGTTCTTTACAATGCTCTGGGTGGCCCTGGCAGGGGAAGGGGGAACAGTGGACTCTAAGCAGAAAAAAAAGATCTTCCTTATTAGGTTTCCTTTGAATTCGCCTGCTTCTTTACTTTCCCAAGGTCCACAACAGAAATCTTTACCAGAAGAAGGATGGATGTGATGCCTGGCAGAACTACTTAATGGTAGCATAGATGTTCTTAGGCGGCAATTCCTTCTCGCCTCTCTGTGGTCACATGATACCTTCATGCCACGTGTCCAATAGCACTGGGAAATAAGGCGTTACACACAGGCAACAGTCTAGACAACAGAAACTTTACCTCCTTATGTACTTTGTATTGGCCTTTCTTTGTACCCCCAGCACAGGGCCTGGCATGTTTTGTTCAGTCATTTCAGTTATACCTGACATGACCCCATTCATGACCCCATTTTGGGGAGGTTTTCTTGGCAAAGATACTGGAGTGGTTTGCATTTCCTTCTCTAGCTCATTTTACAGATAAGAAAACTGAGGCAAGCAGAATTAAGTGACATGGCCAGGGTCACATAGCTGTTAAATAACTCAGGAAGATGTGCTCTCATGATTCTGGCCTTAATACACACTTTGTTTCTAAACATTTCTTATTTTAACCATTCTAAAAGAAATCTTTTAAAAGAACATTACATACTTCACATGATTCTTAACCATAACGAACAGAACTCAGTGCCTGACTGAAGGCTCCAAACCATCACAATCAGCAGTGTATTCACACATCATGGGGACATTAGCTCTGCTGAAGTCTGAAAGCTTCATGTGCCTTCACGAAACGGCCCGATATTAAATCTTTTCAGTTCTTGGTTCTGTTCTCTGTAGCTTTCCTATCTCCCTTCTTGCCGTCTATGCCAGCCTCTGGTAATCTAACAGCCCTTCTCCTTCCCAAGTGAGTATTTTTTATCTTCTGTAGGGTAGGAAATTAAATAGCTACGTTTGACAGAATTATGTCTAACTAAGCTTTGAGTAAGGACCTGAGTAACTCTTCTATGAGTAACGTGTACAGACTTTAGGACCTTTAGTTTGGCTATTCAGAATCCTTTTTTTATTTTTGGTTTTCATTTTGTTTTTCAACTGCATTATATGCATATTTGGAGACATCAGGTGACTGCCAAATTAGTGAAGGATCATTGTACCACAGGGCTTTTATATTTTTTTCAAACACAAGAGAATTCAAACGATGAAAAGTGAAGAGAACTTTTCTTTGAATAACTGTGAAAACCAAGGCAAGTGCTGCAGCTACTTCGGGTAATGCCAACCCTTAATGGGTATGTCCAATTTAAAAAAAAAATCTAAGACAAGACAAGCTTAACCAACTAAAAGGCCAAATGGGGCCATCACTTTTATTATAAAAGGGTTCTTGTTTTTGCAAAAAGGATTCATCTCAAAGTTCTTTTGAGCCCCGCAAACTATGTGTTTGTTTAAAGCTCATTGAACAAATTCCTTGTGAAAATCTTGGTTGTACAAAAATTTAAGGAAGACATCTGATTACACAAAGTAAAGTATACCTGAATTTTAAGTTAAATTAATAACAAATATGTATCTGTTAACTTTTACTTCCCCTTTACTCTTCTCTGCTCTTCAGCAAACCTATATTAATTCTTCTCAAAAATGAATTTTTTTTGATATTTTTTTTTATATTGCCAATAGTTCTTCCAGTATTCCTCTAGATTAATTCTTAAATACAAGCCAACAAATAAAAATACTATAAACTAACAAGCAGAGTTAGAGACAGGCAGTTTCCAAATTACAAACAAGCTGTGCTCTGAAAGTTCAATTGTAAATCAGATGTTTGGAAATGGAAACATTTTTTCCTATTAAAATATTGGTTAGGCTCCTAGGCTAAACCACCAAAGTGGGAGTGGGGCTGGGGAAGGAACAGGGGCATCAGTATTCAAAGGCTGAGCTAGGTGAGAAAAGGAAGATGTCAAGGTAGCGTAGCAGTTCAAAGAAGTTAGAGAGCGAAGAAAAAGCAAAGCATGGGGAGACAGCACTGATGTGGAGCCAGGAAGCTAACTGGCCCCCAGTTCATTCAATTCCATTCAATAAGCATTTACTGAACATCAATTACATGCAAGGCTCTATGTTAGAAACCAGGGATAAAAAGATAAAAGTGAAAGTAGCTCACATTCTGCTGGGGGACACAAGATGTAAACTGACATGTATAGAAATGATAATTTGAGAAGAGAGAGCACTAAAGCTGAGGTTTCCAAGAGGCAAGGCAGAGGAGGGGGTGTGTCCCAGCCTGAGTCACAGTCTCAGAAAGGCAGGTAGACCTGGAAATGGAATCCAGAGGCAGGTTACTCTGGCTGTACTGAAGTGTTGAAAGGGGAGTAATGTGAGAGAAGGCTGGAAAGGGAAGGGGAGGCTAGACCGGGAAGAGTTTTAAAAGCTAAGTAGAGGAGAATGCACTTAATCCTTAAGGTGAGACAACCAATGAAGATTCCTGAACTGAGGAGGGACAAATTTGACCTAATTTTGAGGAAGATTCCTTTTACAGTTGGAAGATGGACTGGAGCAGGGAGAGACCAGAAGCAGAGAGTCCAACTAGGAGGCTATCCAATCTAAAATATTTACTAAGAGCCTACCATGTGAAGGGTGTTGTGACAGGCAGGTGCTGGGCGGTACAAAGACCAAAGTGAAGCAGTCTTTACTCTCAAGGAGTTTAAACTCTACTGGGTGCTGGATATATAGAATATGTACTTTGAGAAGTCAATACAAAATAATTTCAAGAGGAAGAGAATACATTATAACTGTGTACACTGGGAACTGGCTAAAGGAGAGAGCCCCCGAGCTGCAGAATGATTAGGTGTTGAGAAGTCTATAAGGCAGAGTTATGGGGGGGGGGGGGGGCGGGGTTGCAGCAGTCCAGGGGAGAGGGGATGAGCACCTGAATAAGGAGGAGAGAAAAGAGATATTGTGGAGGTCAGGGGCCAAAATGTAGCGACTGACTTGGTGAGGGTGGTAAAGTAAAAGGAAAAGTAAAAGGATGAGGATGACTCTGAAATTTAGAACCTGGGTGGTACCCTCCATAGAAAAAGGGCTATTTGGGGATAAGGTCTTTATTGTGGGGGTGGGGGGTGAGGAAGTGAGAAGAGTTCTGTTTTAGTAGGTTGAGTCTGAGATATCCATAGGATATTCAAGTGGAAATGTCCAACAGGTATTTATCAGGCAAGCCAACCAAGCAGGTAAGTGGGAACTGAAACAGGCAGCAGCTAGGGTCACAAAGTCTAGTTCTGATGCAATTAGAAATGATTTTGCTGTTTTTGGAGGGGGAGGGAGTTCAGGAGGGAGAAGGAAAAAGAACCCATGTAGAGCAGGAGGATGTAACTAAAGACCTTTAGGGATGCTCTAGTGGGATAATAGGAAAGGAAGTGGGGGTAAGAAAGCAACAGGGATTACGGGAAAAGGAAGGGGAGCAGGATTAGGAGAGGAGAGGACTTCCTATGCTAGGACTAGTGAAGAACTTAGACTGATGTTGTGTGGTGAGAGACAGCATGGTATAATGGAAAGGGCCCTGACCAGGGAGTTACCAGACACAGGCTCAAGTTTCAGCTCCACTACTTAGCTATGAGATGATGGGCAAATCACTTAAGAGGGGGAAGAGAGCAAGAATAGGGAAAAAACCCCCATGAAATTTGGAAATTATTCTTTGAATTTTAAACAAATTAGCTAATAGGTTCTACTTGGATTACAAATCATCAGGGATCACTGATAAAACTATGCTTGCATTTCCCAAGTACACTAAATTTCCTAAATTTTGCAATTCATCGTAATGCAGAAAGCACAATCAACATTTTCCTATGAATATATCTGATCAAGGTATAAAGCATGACCCACACAGATGCATAGCTTGTGGAATGGAAGTGAGACTAATTAATTAATTTGCTAATTTTTCTTTTTTTTGCCATGGACGTTAGATGAACATTCAGTTTAAGCCATATGTGTCTGGCACATACACAAACATATACAAAAAATCTCACTCATGGCTGGGAAAATCTTGACAAACTCAATTGTCATGAAATGCTACGAATCCTGAAATAAGCCAAATCTTGTAAGGCTCATGCGGTTTATGTTTTTGTAGGGACTTGCTGTCTTCCCCACTGGAATGTAAGCTCCTTGTGAACAGGGGCTGCTTTCCTTCTTTGTACTTGTATCCCCAGTGTCCGGCATAGTGCCTTGTGTTAATAACAAGCATTGATAGAGCACTTTCAATCTGGCAGAAAGTCTAGTAAGGATCATCTCATTTTATGTTCACAACAGCCTTGGGAGGTAGATGCTACTATTACACTCATTTTACAGATGAGGAAAACGAAGCAGAGAGACGTTGAGAGACTTGCTCAGGGTCAGACATCTGGTGTCAGAGGCCATATTTGAACTCAGGTCTTCCTGTCTCTACACACTGTGCCATGGAGCCCACAGTAGCTACTTAAATAAATATTTGTTGAATGATTGATTGCACCATGCCCTTTATTCCACAAGAGAGGCTGGAGGCATCCACTCCTCACTTAGGCATTTACCCTACTGACATAATCTTACATACTATACTCCATTATCTGGATTCTCCTGGCAACCCTCAATTCTGTTCTAGATTGCAGTCAGGCAGTGAGGAAACTATGGACAGAAAATGAGAAAGTTGGAGCATTAGACACCCACCTACAGGGGATGGGAAAGAGACAGACACAAGGGAAGAGATTAAGCAAACAATAACAAGACCAGCACAGCAGTCTGGAGCCATTTAGTAGAGGGGCAAATAGCCCTACACACCTCAACAGTTCCTGAGGGCATCACTAAATGGGGAGATAGAAAAACTGCCAAGCACAACAGCTGGGGAGATTCAATTAAATAAAAGCTAAGCTTCAGACATCTGAATAGTCTCTGACATTACTATATGAAAGCATGATATAATAACTGATGATTATAATGATGACCGAGTTATAAATGCTTGGTTTCCTATGGCAGAGAAATGTGTACTACAATTTCAGTTATCTGGAGAATTGACCTATATGTGATGTCTCATTCCCCAAAGAATAATCAAAAATGATGATTATATTTGTAACAGCATTTCATATAGAACAGTAATGATCTCTCTCCTTGGACCTCAAGTGGATTTACCAAATATCATGCTGTATAACAGTTAAAGACATAGTATTCATGTCCTGATTTTGTGAGGAAAGGGGCTGGCTGCCCCCATGCTCAGAATGCTCTCTTTGCTCCTCTCCACTTACATGTTTCCCTGAAGTCTCAGTTAAAATTCTACCTTCTCCTGGTCCTCCTTAATGCTAGCGCCTTCCCTCTGAGATGGTTGCCAGCTTATTCTGTCCATATCTTTTGTGAACACAACTGTTTACACGTTCTCTCCCTCACTAGACTGGCAGCTACAGGAGAGCAGGGACCTGCATTTCCTTGTAGCTCCGTCGCTTAGCGCAGTGCCTAGCACACAATAGGCACATTAGGCACTTGATGTTGACTGACTGGATCTTTATAAACTCTATCTCTCATGGAGCCTACCGCCATGCTATAGCAATACAAAGCAGATGCAAAATACTGTCCATTGACCTGAACACTGAGATTCTTCTGCATATAAACATACATTGCTATTATGACGAATGGACCTTTAATAAGGAGGGGAGAGGGGAATGATGATCTTGTGGACTGTTAAATTCTGATTCTCACGGAATTCTTTTCCATGAGATAATAGTGACTGTGCCCATATTAATATCATCATGCCAAAGTTACTACTAATTTCTTATCTGCTTTTGGGAGGGAATGTACTTCATAAAAGGGATGGATGTTGGGAAGCATCTGTTATGTGTCAAGGACCTGGGATTGCATTGGATTGGGAAGTCCATCTACTGAGACAGATCAGAAACTTTTTATAACTCTAAATCTTAAAGAGTATTCTAGGGGCCAGAGGAACTGAGACTTGCTTATAATCACAGATCTAAGTAAATGTCTGAGGTTGGATTTGAACCCAGGTCTCTGACTCCAAGCGCAGACTCACTAAGCCATGATGCCCTTCTGTTGGTCAAAATAAGATGTTTCAATATTTCTTTTAAAAGAATGAACATTGAGGGAGAGGGAAAAGGTGACAGTGGGTATGGCATGGGTCCTTAAAGGAGTTTACAAACTAATCCAGTCAGGACAGATGTGTCAAGTACAAACTACACTGACCAAAATTCAAAACACATGAACACTTGCTATCTGGGCAAGGCACTTAACTTCTCTAGGCCTCAGTTTCTTCATCTGTAAAATGGAGGGATTGGACTTTTAAGGTCTTTTCTCAGTCTAATTCTATGATTTTTAATAATTTTCCTGCTTTTGGAAGAGGCAGAGCCTACTTATTAGAGGGCATGCAGGGGGATGGTGGTTAGGGAAATCTGGCTTTAAATCCCACCTGTGATATTTATCAGCAGTGTGAATGAGCAAGCTACCTAACCATCATATTCTTCCCTAGTTCTCAACTTACAAAAGTCCCAGCTAGTTTGGAATATGTATTGGTGTAAGGATTTCCCAATATCAGGAGGTCCTCGACTGACAAAAATCACAGATCCTGTATTGCCATGGCTCTTATTTTGAGGAGAAATAACGCAATCCAGGTAATAACAAGATATATTATAATGAGCTTTGCTTGTTATTTTGTACATAACTTTGAACACCTATCTCGTCTGAATTAGGCTGTAAATATCTGCAGGGTAGGTGTTGTGCCTGCTATTATTACCACAATGCTACATGACCTAGAGGCACTCAATCAAGAAGAGCAGAAAACCATTTTATAATACAGGGCACTTCCTGTGCTGAAGGGGTAAAATTATTCTTAAACAGGAGGTGATCCTGGTTACACAGCCTAGGAAGGAAGGGCACGTAACAACCCAGAAGAAGTATAGGGGCACTAAACCATTTCTCTATCTATAAAATAAGGGGGTTTGCAATTAATGGCCTCTAAAGTCCTTTCAAGCTTTAAATCTATAGTCCTGGGCTGTTGGATCTCATCCAAGTTGAATTTCACAGTATATTATTATTGATTAGTCCTTTTTCATCTGTATCCAAATGTCTGTGACCCCTTTTGGGGTTTTTTGGGGGGGAGGGGCAAAGATACTGGAGTGGTTTGTCATTTCCTTGTCTAGCTTCTTTTACAGATGAGGAGACTGAGGTAAATGGGCATAAGTGACTTGCCCAGGGTCATACAGCTAGGAAGTGTCTGAATCCAGATTTGAAATCTGGTCTTCCTGACTGTAGGCGTGGCACTCTATCCATTGTGCCATCTAACTGCCCGTGATAGTAGGCTTGGTCTAAATAAAGTGTTACAAATGCTGGGAAATCTGATAAACACACAGGACAAAAAGAGTACAATTATTAAAATATATTGAAGCTCAGATAAGGACCTCATTGGTCCTCTCTTCTCTTAGAAGCTATGATACAGAGCTCGTCTTCAGTGGACCCCCCAAAACTCTACTCTCCAATGCTTTTATATGAGTTTCCACTTGGGTTTAAATGAAAAGCCAAACTAATTTTGTTTTTAATCAAAATAACATTATTTCTTAGGCTTTCATTCAACAAACATTTATTAAATACCTACCATGGTGCAGATCATGGTACTCCACCTCATCACTATCCCCTCTCTTGGAATGGAGAATGGAGCCATGAATTTCAAACCTTCATTTAAGGAGAAACACTCCCCTCCCTGCCTTTTCAGCTTCCCTTGTGTTTTTTATTCCAGCTAGATTATAAACTACTTGAAGGCAGGCACCATCTTTTCCTATACTGTACTGTATTTGTATCCTTAGCACTTAGGACAGTGCCTGGCCTGTACTGGAGGTTTGGTAAACGTATATTAAAATACTGACTATTGAATTAGGTTAGGTAAAGGTAACAATCCTAGCTGGAAAATAAGACAAGCACAGATAACTATGACGTATAATGTTGCATGAGAAATGAATTAGAGAGAAGGAGGTACAAAGTAAAAGGACATTTCTAACTGGCAGTGGAGAAGGTGGTTAAGAAGATTTTTCCATGTCTTTTTGGGGTGAGAAGGGCAGCAATGGCTAACGCAGGTGGCATATCTGATCGAGTTAAAGAAGAAAGGACCTGAAGAAAATGCCACTTAGATGCTGCAGTCCTGTCATTCGTATAAGAAACCTCCCCACTTCCAACAGCTCATATAGTGATTTCAACACACTCAGGAATTTGTTGAAAACTAGCCACTTAAAATGGTTGGAATTTGAGTGCAATCATCACATGTAAACATGTCCTCCTTACCCCCATTAAAAACGAGCTCACCAAACCTCCAAAGTTCCCCAGGCTGACAGTGCCTACTGTACATCCCTGGCCTGGCCCATTACAACATTCCCTAAGCCGTGAGGCAATGGTACTGAAGGTGGGAGGCTATGTATTCCTGGACAAATTAATGAAACTCTGTTTAATTTAGAGGACTACTTAGGAAGGGATGCTTCCTGAATCTGATACAAACGGAGAAGATATTGATGAGCTACTAGAGCCAGGAGGCAATGGAGCCTCCATTGGCTTCACGATGATGTGCTCATTTTGGCACCAACATGTTTCATGGGTTGCAGGGGCTATGTGGACTGACTGATGCTGTCATTAAGGATGGTAGATCGCCATTCTCACTATTATTGTGATATGGGTGTGTTTGTCTTTTTCCTGGGAGGATCTTTATTTTTCTCCCAAATCTCATAACTGATTATACAGATGTTTAATTGAGAGGAATAATTATGAATTACGATTTTTTTCTTTCAAACTTCCCTATTTGAATCAGTTATTGCTTCATCTCTCTAATTAGAAGTATTTAAAATATTATAAAATTAAAGTTTTAAAAATAAACATTGCTAGTGGGAAAGCCCAGCCTGGAAAAACTATGATTTTTTTTTAATATTAGTGTTTCTTCTTTGGGAGCCCTGTGTAATACAAAGCAGCTAATTTACCAAAATGAGAAATTTAAAATCAGAATGACAAATGGGAAAAGTTGCTTGAGAGAGATTTAGACAGTGAGTGCCCCCAGAGAACAGCGATAGGAAGAACTATACAGCTAGCTATTGTCAAAGACAGAATGATTTAAAATAGAAATACGGTAGTTCAGAGCAAAGGAAGTTAAGGTCACATATTCTGGGAAAATGTCTCATTAGGAAATTAAAGCTGAACCAGCGACCTACAGCTTATGTACAATTAGCTCCCCAATATGCTTTGGGTAAATAAAGAAAGGAAGACAAATTTCATCCCACTTATGGTCGCTGTTCACCTCTGACCCTCGCATGCCAAATGACTTTAAATATCTGTTATGAAATAAATGATACCCCTTTAATTTCTGGCCCCATCCCCTGTCTGGCTGGGGAGAGGATCAATGACTATGCCTGTGTTCTGTCTTTAGGGCCTCGGGTCCCCATGAGGATCTGTGTGTGGGACAGTGTTTTTGCAGGGATTCTCTGTTAGAATCAAAAGAGGAGAATGTGGGACAGGGGCAGTTCATGTAACACAGCTCAGTGCCATACAACACAACTTGCTCTGAGGATGTTGGGCATTGTGCTTCATTAGGAAACAAAATATAAGCTTTCCACACCATTAGGAATGACTTTAGGAGTGAAAGCACATAAGACGATGCCTCACCTCATCAACAATGCACTGCAGTAGCTGGAGAGGCTGCAACGGGAAGAAGAGAGGAAAAAGTATTAGCCCATATGCAATATCTTTACAGTGGAGTGGAAAGAAAAAATCATTAATGCAATAAAATATAGAAGATTAATCAACAGCAGCAAACTCTTCTAAAAACATGGATGCTCAGGATGTTCTATTATTTCTAATGGTACCTAATCTAATACAGGCAGTTAAAGGTTTGCATTTTCTTCAAAATGCAATTTGCTAAGTTTAAAACAAGGCATCCAAGCATGCAAAGGAAGCAGCCATCAGGAAAAAGAAAAGTGAATTTTTTTCTGAACTCATAAAGCTTACCATTAAAGATCCCTGGTTTTTCTGAATCTGAAAAAAGGCAATATGTAATTAGCATGTCATAATCAAAATGACTCACTTGGACACATTATGATCACTGAGAGAAAATTATTGCATTGCTGGTGGCAATTTGTGGGCATGTGTTAACACAATTTACATAATGAAAATACACAAATGTTAATAGCTCGCTTCTCATTTATAGGCGAAAGTCAGCAGAATGTTAATTTCACACAACACTTTTTAGTACCCTCCAGGTTGTATTAGAATAGGGAGAAAAACCATAATCCATTTCAAAAGGCTGTTTACGATTCAGATATAAATAATGTTTTATATTGCTAGATTGTGAACACTGGGCTTAATGTTGCAATCATTGCTAATGTTATGAAGCTCACTCTTTTTAAATTAAAAACCGATTTATTTAAAATTGAAATTAAATCATAGTCAGAAATTAGAATTTTGGATTTCTGCCAGTGTCTGCTCACAATTCCCTATTTTGTGAAGAAAACTTTAATTATGTGGTTGAAGTATCTACTTCTAACTCAGGAGAGGGGCAGATGATCCACTTCCCCTAAAGTTTTCCCACCATGTTTCCAGGATAGCAATGTTCTCTAGGGAAATCAAGTTCGTAGAAGTTTTGCATTGTTTTTTAAAGAAAAAGCAAAGACTTTTCATCATACCTAGGACTTCCTGCTTGCTTCTAATCAACATTCTGAAGGAAGACTGCTCACTCATCTATAACAGTGATACACTACATTTTTAGAAAGAATTACTAAAAATGTGGCACCAAATTAATAAAACATCTACTTAGTAGTAATAGTATTAAACACTATAGTACAAAAAAATATGCCTGCAGTAATTTTGAAAACTCAAACTCTGTGTATTTTCAGGTACCTAAGACATTATCATGAGAAAGATGCTTTTAGGATCCTATTCTTGGCTGCTCCAGAGTATCCCATGCTATCTTCTGGCTTTGGCTGAATATATGAACCCATTGTAGCTGTGCTGCGATGACTGGTCTCCAGCTGGGTTGGTAGATGGGAGGCAAAAAGAGTAGGACAAGTACAAAATCACCAAATAAACTAGTCGCTTCTTCTTCATCCATCTCACCATTCTGAAACACACTCATTTGCATGCGCTTGTGCTTTGCTTTCTGATTTCTAAGTATTCTTCCACTGATTTAATCCTTGGGCAATTTGATTTCTTTAGCTAGATGTGTAAGCAATTCCAGGCGAGGGACTATGTACACACATAGACATCTCTCTTTCCTTCTCTCTCTCTTCCCGCCCCTCCCCTTTTCTCCCTTCTTACTATATAATATACATATATAGAGACTATACACACATACATACACACGTGTGTATGTGTTTTTTCTTTCCATTTTTTTCTGCATTCGTTAAGATCACCAGTAAATATCCTCACCAATGCTCTGGATGGAATCACCAAAAGGCACTGTTTAAAGTCTGAGGCAGTTGCTAGGCCACTCTTCTTTAATATTTTCAACCTTTACCACAGCTTTGCATCAACAGTAGTTTCCACTCCTCCTAATAAAATGATTATTTTCAGTACTGATTTACAGGTAGTTACATTTATAATTTAATAGGAGAAGGCAAAGCTTAAAAATTTCACCACTTGGTTGAATTTTACACAACAACCTAGAAATTTTGGTATAACTCCATCTAACATTTAAAAAGCACAAAGGCATAAATAATATTTTCTGAAATAAGAGATACTCATTTTTCTAGACTCTCATGTAGAGATCTAGATGGTAGATTTGGGTAAGACTAAAAAAAATACTATTGTTGGACATCAATCACAAGACATCTTTTTTTTCCTTTTTTTTAAATAAAAGTCCATCAGTTAAGGAGCATATCCAAGGAAAATAGTGCTGCACTCCTTCTACAGAAGAAGACTTAGCTGGTATTTTCAGCCAAGGATGTGGGTTTTATCCTAACAATATGTGCAAAATACTCATCAAAGTATGCAGGTCATTTGAACGGAGGAGAGAAAAATATTTTCATGAATTATTATTTCAGAGAGTACAGCAAGCAGTTTATCATGTCTTTCTTGGTGAAGATAATCGGTTTCTAAGGCATCTTAAAATTTTACTAGCTTAGCTCTTGCTGTGTGGATCACAAATAATCAAAAAACAGATGTAACAAAAAAGCCTTTGATGCTACTAACTATACTGTATTTTTTTTTTTAGGTTTTAAAAAGAGACATTGTTACCAGGTTTTATTACACAATTTTGATGGCAACATATTATTTGAGATGATCTTCATAAATTTTGCATCAAGGTGGCCTTGCCAGTACCTGAAATTGATTCAAAATGCTTAAGACACTCAATTACTTTTTAACACTGTTACACAATGAGGTGACTTATATCTTCTATTTCACTAGAATTTGATGATGCAACATCATTGTAATTGATTCATTTTCTCAATTAAATAAAGCTACTGTGCTTTTCTTTATATGAATGCCACAGAGACCATAGAGTTAGATGTATTATCTATTTTCTCTGTCTCAAATATATTGCCTTAAAGGCTGCATTCTGTTCCTCTGTTAATTCTACTAGAAAATTTAATGTTATAGTCATATTTTTCAAGTTCTGAACTGCAATGCACTCGACTGTATTTATATTAGGCATATTTTTCACTGTTAAACTCTCTGTTGTTTACCTTTTTCAAGATCACATTACTGTGTGGGCTCAGAACCCATAAAACAAGCCCAAACAAAAGTCAACTTCACAGTCAATGCCTCCACTTTTGTACACAGTTCATGAAAAAGTGAAACTCCTAGTTTTATAGCCCATTCGAAATAAGTCTAGGAATACTCAATATAAAAATGCTAGCTCTCTGCACTTCCATCCTTACTCTTGGTCTGCTCCTCCAATGTTTTGTTTCAAGATCAAAGTTCAAGGGGATGCAATGATGTTGTTGGGGCTGATGTATGACCCATATCTTACAAAATACGAACTGGTATTTATAACGAGCTTGTGGTAGTTCTTGTTCTGCCATGTATATATTTTGCCTTTGTTGAGAGTTTCCTGCCCGTAACTATTACTTTGGGACAATGCACAGAGCTATAATTGCCACAATCACACACTTTGCTAATCAGTCTCTAGAACTAGTAGTGTTTTGATCTGTTAATTAGCTGATCCTTTCTCTCTTCCAGGCATTACTTTTATCCTTCTGCCAGCAGTTAGGGCCAAGATTTAAAATGATAATAGCAGGGGAATAGGGCTTCATTTTGAGGTAAAAAGAGACCTATGTTTAAATGGAGAGGCACAATTTCATGCTTCACATCACCATTTTTGTGCTGCAGTCTTACTATACCCAAATTTCCTCTTCTCTGCCATTGATGGGGACTGCCTCTCCTCTTTCTTTGTATATCCCTAGACTGCCGGACACAGTGTCTTGCAATAGGATCCCAAATTTACAGCTGAGAGGATCCTTAGAGGTCATTTAGACTAGCCCCGCCCCCCCACTTTTATAGAGGAATAAGCTGAGGTGCTGAACAGTGACACACAAGGATCACATAGGAAGCATGTAGCAGAGCAGAGATGTGAATCCTGGTCCCCTGATTTCCAGTCTGGGGTCCTCTCTATTATACTGAGCCAAATAGTTACTAATTGATCACGTGGCCAAATTTTTGAATAATTAGGTTCCCAAGCAAAACTACAAAACAAAATGCTCAAACCTACCTTTGGAAGTACTAATAAATCATTTCTATTTTGTTTTCCTGAAGTCTTTATACTGCAAATTTCTAACTAGTAAACACAACGAAGGGTGATATAGCAAACAGAGTGCTAGACTTGGAGTCTGAAGATTCAAGTTTGAGTTCTGCTTCAGGCATTTAAAGGTTTACAGAACCCTGGGTAAATGACTCAACATTTTTTTTCAGCCTCTGTTCTCTCCTCTGCAGAATGGGGATAACAATGGCACATAGTTCTCCTAGGATTCTCTTGAGTACTGTGAGAATCTCACAACTGAGAATTATGTTGTGAGAATCAAGACATCATATGGTCCTTCGCAAACTTTAAAATCTTATAGAAACACCAGTTGCTATTATTATTTTTACTAGTAACAACAGCACAAAATAGATTTTAAAGCCAAGTTTGTGTTGTAACTGTTAAAATCATTAGTTGGAAGTGAGGTAACAGGCTTCTGTAATGATTTGGGTTAATTTCATTATTCACAATGCAAAAGTTTTCCTTCTGTTACTCCTACCACTCAATACATGCCTCTGGTGGTGAAAAACAACTTTTGACAGATCATCACATTTTGTTTCTGTCACCATGGTGATATTTTTGACAGAAAATGCCAAGGAAGACCTCTGCTAGTCCTTTCCCATTCTACTCAAAGGCACAATCAGAAAACTAAAATGAATCCACCTATGTAACTTAGAGAAGACACCAGCTCTAGCTTTCATTTTCTCTTTTACTCTCTGGAATTATGACTTGCCCTGAAGCTCTTGTCTGAGAGATTTATGTGTGACCTAGGTCAGATCTTCCTATATCAGTTGACAAATTTTCCCTTTACATATTTACTGCTTTTCAAGCTTCTGTTATTTCCTCTTAAATAGGAAAACGATATAAAACCAAGTCAAATAGTTAGAATTTTTAAAGAATGTCATTTTCATTCGCCATGCCACTGGCATGCCATTTGAGTTCCCAATGTTGAACCTTGTTTTATTTTTTTTAAACCTTAGGCCAATCGTGAGGACAGCAGATATATTCCAAAAGACTGTCTCTCCAAATCAGACACCGTAAGCAATAACCTTGTGATCAGAATTATGGTATCATAAATGGAAACTTCCCTATTCCTGATATTGAATCACTGACCCATTCTACAGCATAGCTGAGCTGGAAAGTACCTTAGAAATGATCCAATGTTAAACTCCTCATTCATCATGAGGAAACTGACACCTGGAGAAGTTAGGTGACCTCACACAGTGAGTGGCCAAGCTGAGCCTAGAATCCAGATTTCCTCTTAGTCTGATGTTTCTAATACACTACAATGATGATGCAATTTTTGAGCAGGAAGAGATCTTAGAGATGATCCACACAAATTTTGTTGTTTTACTAATGGGAAAAATAAGCCAGAACAAGTTAAAGAGATTTGTGCAAGATTTGTAGCTAATGTCTTGTGTTGAGACTTGAACTCAAGTCTCCTGACCTGTTCATAAACTCTGTATACCAGTAATCATTGCTTCTCCTTATCTGTCTATAGTCACCCAGGTGTAGAAGCCTACTCAAGGCCAAATTCTTCAGATGAGGCTCTTTTTCTAAATGGGAACCAGTTTCACTTGATTCTAAACCTCATGAAAAAAAGCAAACTGTTAAGAGAAGAATTAAAGACTATACAGTAAAACACAATCATGGAATTTTGTGGGGGGGGAGAAGGAGGGAGGAAAAGGGAATTTAAAATATTTGCACTTCTAGAATACAGATGCAGAGAGCTTTCATGATTTTAAAAAGAGAAAACTCATACCCTGCGAGACCCCAAACGAAAGATGAAAACTCAACTCCCATAAACAGTTATGAAGAGGAAACCTGGGTTCTGGTCCTGGCTCTGACATAAACTTGGGCATCCTTGGACCCATCACTTAACTTGTTTGGGTGTCAGTTTCCTCAGCTTCAAAACAGAGGGGACTAGACTAGATTTGCTCTCAGGGAGCTCCAATGATGGCATTCTAATTTCCTGCCATGCTTTCTTGGGCCAAGGGCCCAACTTCTTCAGGATAATACTGAATACCACCACCTGTGAGATTCTTTCCCCTCAAGTGAAAACTAACATGCATACTCCACTGAAGAAGTATTTCTTAAGCACCAATTTCACGCATAGCACTAGGGTAGATGTTACAGGTTTCTAAGGTGCTCAGTCATTTCTTCTCAAGTTAGGACTTACAGTAATAACAGTGGGGAAAAACAAAAGCGCAGATCTTTAAACTCACTCACCTCCTTTCCCCCAAACCTATCCATTCATACAAATATGGAACCTTTATTGCCCAGAACAATCAACTTACTGATTTTAATCAATAATCAAGTTTTATTTTGTTAATTCTAGCCACAAAACACTGCTTTAAAAAGGGCAGGAAGTGATACTTAAAAGAAATGAAAATGTTAAATTATAGAATTAGTTCTCCTAAGGAATAGAAGGATGACTAAAAAAATGGAAATATTTCTCTTAAGTTATAGGTAAAAAATTCATCATGGTGATAAAATGAAGAATATTTTTTGATTCCTACTCATTTAAAGATGACAATGTAATTCACTTGTGGCTCCATTTCTCTATTGCAAATCAGCATTTTTCTTTATTAAATAAGCCTAGTAGTGGTTCTCAAGCTGTTAACACTTCTGTGAGTCTATTAACTTACCTAGAATAATGCCTAAAACAAAAATAAGTCACAGCAGGACATATTTGGAAGCTATAGGAAAATGTAGTAGGAAGCTACTTGAGGAATCAAAACACCCAAATCTGCATGTTCTAAGTGCCTCTAACTGGTCCCTTCCTCTTTCTGGAAACTTATGGCCCAGCTGGGAGTGGCTAGCTATCCCCAAAGTAAATAAACAGGAGGGGGGGAGGGGGGCTTGGGTGGGAAGGCTCCAGAATGCCCAGACTCTGCAAGGCCAGGCTGACAGCCTAAAGGAGGGCACGGCTCAGAAAGGCAGCACAGCAATAAATTAGATCACTTGGCTCTGACTGTTTCCCTAGTTATCAAGGACAATGCATTTTCACACAAAGTGCAACAGCTGGAGCATCGAGGTACTCCGCAACATTATTCATTTGTTGGGATTGCTAATAGGTGAACAGCAAAAAGACCTTACTGTTTCCCTGCACTCTTTCATCCTTGGTATATTTAAAATTGAGGAAGCTCATGGTCCACCCTAGATAGGTAGGTGTAGTGGATCTACAGAAAATTACCCTTTTGGGTAGCAGATGGAAACCTTTATTTTCAGAGCTGGATTTGGTAGGAGGAGTCAGGCTTCTGGGCCACAATTCAAAATGATCAATGTGAATCACAAAATTAACCCATTCCCCATTGTCAAAAGGTCTGGGCCAGGGAGCCTGCAGAATGGCTTCCTATTTAAGATTTTACAGAACTGCAGAAGGAAAGCTTATCTCGTCACATCAGCTAAAAGCGTGTTTTTATTTAAAGAGCTGGTTAAAGTAAAATCAACTGGGGGTGGGGTGGGGTGGGGTGGGGGAGGGAAGGTAGGCCAAAAGACTGCCTTTTACAGGAGGGGAGGCAACTTTTTAAATTTGGAGATGGCTCGGCAGAATTGTTCTGGAGGCCAGACTTGAGACAGTTGTGATTGACTTCCCATTCCTATTAAACAAAACTAACGATGAAACCACAGAGCCTTGGAGTTAGGGAGGTTAGAAGTCATTTAGATCAATACAGAAATGCCTCTCTGGTAGGCATTCAGCTTCTGCTTAAACACCTCCAGTGACGTGGATCTCACTGTCTTGTAAGTCAGCAATTTCCACTGTTAAAAACATCTAAGTAGGCAAGTTTTTCATGAGTTGAAATCTACTGTCTTAGTGCTGTCCTACAAAACCACAGACAAGACCTCAAACCCCTCTGCCACATGACATCTCTTCAAATATTCGAAGCTTTCTCTCCCAAGCTTTCTCTGGGTGAAGTATCTCTTAAATTCCTTCAGCAATGCTTCATATAATATAGATTCCAGACTCATCACCTTCCTGGTCACCATCCTCTCAACATACTCCTGTTGGTCAATGAATGAATGACACTCCTAAAATTTGATACCCTGAATTAACAGAATACTTCAGATGTTGCTTAACCTGTGAATCTATCACCTCATTCAGGATACTATGGTTTTATAAATATGGCCTAAAACTGCATTCATTTTCCTCTAGTGCTCTTACAATGTTGTTTCATAGTGAGCCAACAAAAATTCCTTTATACATTAATCCAAAAGACGTATTAAGTGTCTGGTTATATGCAAAGAAATGGAAAAAAGGCTACTGCTTTCTAGCACTTTCACTTAGATGAGGCTGACTTCTGCCCAGCAACAATGAGAGCCTTGCTTATATCTAAATCTGGGGGAAGGCACAAAAGTGGCACACAAGTGCGCCTCTACCTGATAACAAGACATAACTGCTTCCTTCTTCCCATCTCCCGTCCCCTGTGGTTAATTGCCAATGCAGAAGCATACCCCACTCTTGGCTGAGTGCTCAAGATTTGTGTACAAAAGCAAGCCCCTGTCCTTCTCCATGCTGCTGATTCCCCTAAGGACTAGCCCAATGCTTTTGTGTCAATCCTTGACTAGGAGAATATCTGCCTCTTGAATTCTTTCCGAATGACCCAACTCCTGAATCTCCTCTTCACACTTCATGTGTATTTTTAATTTACACGGTAATTCTGGCATAACAGTGACTAGAGGGCTGTAACAATTATTTGGATAGTTTAGGTTAAAATCTAGATAATTCTGAAAACAAACAACCCAGAATCTTTTCTAATATAGATGGAACACTGAAGGAACTTTCTACTTCTGTTTGCTTATAAAGACCTCCCAGAACTAGTGTATGATGATCTAAATAACTTCTATGAGCAGATTAAGGGGCTATTTTAAGAGAAAATTCCCAGGGTCTGTAAACCCCCAATCCTGCAACATTGGAAGTATGTTTTAGTTTGCCTTCTCTCTTTTAAAAAGGAACAGCAAAATGCTTTCAAAAACCCTAACTTCTGTCCCTAGGGGAAAGAAGGGCACTTTGGACAGGCGTCAGTATTAGAGAACCATAGACAAGCCTCGACCTCAGCAGCTGTGCTAACTTCAAGCCAAATATAAAAGAGAAAAGAAAACCCTAAGTAAGACTAGCTCCAGTTAGTCTCTTTCCTATCTTCACAAACGGCAGGGTGGCTAAGTAGGGCTGGTGGGTAAAGGAAGGAAGAGTGGACTTGGGGAATACACAGGACAAGATGCTCCAACATTTGTCATATGACTGAATGGAAGCTCAGGATGCAGCCATTCATTTATTCATCTAGCAGTTATCAAGTATCTCCTGTATTTAAAGCACTGGCATATAAGATGGTAGAGACACAAAATTTAGATGAGAGGATTCCTGCCTTCATAGAGTTTAGAGCTTATGCCCAATTAGATAACAATAAGACAAAATATAACAAGATATGGTAGGACAGGGTATTATTTCCATTTTACAGATGAAGATGCTGAGGCACAGAAAAATTAAACGACCTGCTTGTCTCAAGGAATCAGAAAAGAACTAGGATCAGTCAGTAGAAGTTATAGAGGCACATTTCAGCTCAATATTCAGGAAGTCTTCTGATAATTCTGCTGTTGAGGTAGGGAACACTTTCACTTGAAAACAGTGAGTTCCTTGTCACAGGAGGTTTAAGGATGAAGCTGGATAACTTCTGGTCAATGAGGTAGTACAGAAGTCAGGCTTCAGTTAGGGCTTAGATTACGATGACCTCTAAGGTCTGTGTTCTACTATACTGCCCTCTACTGCTTCCCTTCTCCTAAGGCAAGTAACTGCCTCAGTTTCCTAAAGTGTAAATGGGGATAATAATAGCACCTACCCTGAAGGGTTGTTGTGAGGATCAAATGAGATGCTCCTTGTAAAATGCTTTGTGGGTGCTATATAAATCGATCCCTTTTCCTCCCCCTCCCTGAATCACTGCGTAGCTCCAGCTGGTCCCCTAGCCCTGCAGAGAAATGACAAACTAAGGTGGGCTCTTTTCTTGCCCTGGCCTCCATCATCTCTTGAATTTTCCAATTCTTTTCAGCATGTCTGGAGTGTGCTTGCTCCTCTGCTTCAGAGGCTTTTAAAATCTCTTACCTAGCCTTTAAAGTCCAACTCAAACTGCCTAAATGTGCTCAAGCTTGAGGATGGTTCTGGCTAGGATTGTTCCATGCACCTTTGCTGAAAACAGAGTAGGCCTTAAGTCAGGCCCTTTCACAGTCTGGTCCTTACTATCTGCTTCTATTTTTATGCAAAAAGGAATGATGTAAATAAGTAACAAAACCAGATGGTGGGAGTACTCAGAAGACAAGATTCCACTCCCCATCCCAGTTCTCTCTTCCACTAATCCTAGGGTTCTTAACCAGCTTTTTGTGTGTCACAGACCCCTGTGGCAATCTGGGGAAGCCTTTGGATCCCTTCTAGGATAATGTTTTTAAATGCATAAAATAAAATACATAGGATTACAAAGGAACTCAATGATACTGAAATACACCTCACAATACTGGAAAAAAAACCTCACAGCTTCAGGTTAAGAATCCCTGCTGCAAGCCTTCCTTTCACTTTTCTCTTTGATTCACTAACTATAATATGGATTTCCCTCAAATCCACTCTTCTCTGACCCTGTTGGATATGTTGACCAAGTTTATGGGACCAGGCTAAGCTGGAGGTAAAGAATCCAACGCTGGGGTTTTTGAGGGACAGGAAGAAGGGTACCTTTCATTTTTTGGTAAAAAAAAAAAAAATTAAGAATTCTGTCTTTCCCTTTGTTCTTCCTTTCTGTTTTAGTCTCTAATGAAAACAGAAAGTGGCATCAATGGATTAGATTCCTTTATGGCCTTGAGCAGTTGTATTTGTCATATTCAGAAGGTAAATACAGATTTGGGTCAGATGATAGAGGTTTTACTCTGAACTTGGTTTGGAAACTCAGAGTTTCCTGGCCACGCATGGCTGGGAAATCGTCCTATTGAAGAAGCTGGAAACCTTTGCAAAGTGGTGGTCTAAGCTAAGCTGATGACCTTGGTTGCTCAGGCCTGGTCAGTTATGTCATGAGTGACATAACTTCTGCAGGAAGCCATCTGGACTGCGATGGTGAAGGGGTGGTGGGGTGGTGATGCCTGAAAGGTCACCAAGCTCAATCACTCCTTTTGCCTTTATGTTGTGATGATGATAACTTCTTGTATTTCTTGTATTGCCTGAGAATGGTGCTTCCATGAGTCCATTCAGGCTGGGATGAGAGAAGGTCTCTGATGAACACAGTAGGCACAACCGCAGCCAAATGAAGCAACCTGCTTTTGGTAACTATCTTCGGAGCCACCGCCCTTCTTCTCTGCTCTAATGGGACACAATGCCTCTTCTTTTTTTATACATCAAAATGCTGATTTCACAATCAGTTTGACTTGCCTGCCTCCCCCAAGCCTCAGGTCACCACACCGGAATTGCTAAAGAGTTGAAGAGCCATTCACTCAAAGTGTGGCCCACTGGCTAGCACCCTGTCAGCTGAGTGACAATAAGCATCCGTTTCCATAGTTTCCTAAGTCTTCCATACCAAACGGTGACTGTAGAGAAGAGAGCCTGGTCTGCTGCTACGGATACTGTGGATAAGCAGTGCTTGACCTGGTGAGGTGAGGACCATGTTCTTCTGGCAGCCCTAGAGCCACCTGGGACAGTACTTTACCCACTTCTTTCCTAGCCAGTACTGAGGGCAGTAACCTTATGAGGGACACAATTTGGGTTCAAATGATCTTGAGTCTTCTCTTTCACCTATTTCAAGTCCTGACAATGATGAGATAAGCTGAACCTATGGAGCCAAGAGGATAGGGCCTGGGTTCAAATTCTGATGACATTTTCTAGCTATTTCACCATGAGCAAGGTCATTTAATGTCTCTGAGCTTCCATTTTCTCATTTGTAAGACAAAGCAATTTCACTTAATGACTTCTAAGGTCACTTACTGCTCTAAATCTGTGGTCATATGGGGTTAAGGCCATGTGTGAAGGCCAGACTGGAACTGAAGTTCTGAAATGCAAACCTGAAGGGAGAAAATTACCTCATTCAACTATTTAAACTGTCCCATTCAAATGTAAAAATTCTATAGATAAGTCTGCATAATATAATCGTGATTAATCAATGATACATCCAAACCAGAGATCTTAAAAGAAAGCTTTTGTGGGGCTAGAAATATAAACTCTTTTAACATTACCTAGTACAGAGGTGGGGAACCTGCCTTAAGACCATATGTGGCTTTCTAGGTCCTTGGGTGCAGCCTTTTGACTAAGTTCAAGTTTTACAGAACAAATCCTTTTATTAAGGGGATTTGTTCTGTGAAGTTTGGATTCAGTCAAAGGGTGGCACTTGAGGACCTAAAGGGCTACCCATGGCCTCAAGGCCACAGGTTCCCTACCCCTAAAAAGAGTAGTCATGTGCTATCAACGCTACATCTGGAAGCCTCCTTCTAGAAATATAAGTACTAATAATGCAGCCTAGTATTTGTTCATCACTTTATGATTTTCAGTACTTTTACATGAATTAACTCATTCAACCCTCAGGGCAATTCTGTGATCAAATATATTTATCTTTCTATCCCAGGTGAATGGTCTCCCCAAAGCAAGGTAGGAGTATATTGATGAAGCCAGGTTATGCCATCAAACAGTTTTTCAAAAGCAGCAGGTTCCCGGTAGCTCTGAGGTACCTGGTACGGCATTTTCAAAAGAAGGAAGGTTCCTCAAAGAGGGATATTAACCTCTGGGGAAGGCCCAAATTTTAAGAGTCAGAGATGGAAGGGACTTTAGAGATCATCAAGTTCAATCCCCTCATTTAAAAAAAAATGAACAAAAAGACTCAGAGAAAGCAGGGCACTTTCCCAAGGCCACAGAGGTAGGAAATGGAGGAGTCAGAATTTGAAGACAAGGGACCCAGTTTGGGGTCATCCATCCTCTGACTTTAAATCCTGTGCTCTTGTCTTATTGTCCCCTAAGGATTCCCTATAGTAAGGGGACTCTCAAAGGGAAATGTAAAATTCCCAAAATAAAACTGATTTAACTTTTAACTTTAAAAACATAGACGTATCTATCACACAGCAATGTAGGATGTGCTATAAAATTAAACCATTGGCTGATCTGAGCCTTGAAGATTTGGGGATCCCTGATGAAGCTACCCTCAAACGCCAAAAAGAATAAATGAAGACAAATGGAAAATTTTACATTCCTATGCTATCTACTCTCTCAGGAGGACTCCTCCTGACTCAAGAATATTTTTTTCCTGCTCTAATTTGAGGACTTGCAAGGCAATCTATTTCATATCTCTGCAAAAAACTGTACATTAAAATACTAGACACTAACAAGTGGGAAAAACAAATAAAAGAAGATGAAGTTGGCATAAACAAATAAAGACTCCTGACAAGAAACAATGGGTCATGGAATAGTTTCATGCAGCCCTTGGAGTCCTCCATGACACTTATGTAATGGTGTGCATGGCAATAAGAATGTATTAATAAGAATACATATTGGGTAACTATTTGGGTAAAAAGTAGAGGCTGTGAATTAAAATATGAGCCATCAAACCACATGGAGATTACGAAAAAGTTGTGGGTTACCATTTTTGCTTCTAGCTCAAGCCAAAAATGATGACCATGTTTCTTCCCCCTTTGCTAAAAGATTTAACACTGGACAATTAGATCCTGGTAACACAAAGAAAAGTCTCATGTTACAAACACTGAAAGTACACGAAGATGAAAGTACTTATTCTGAGCATAACTGCTTCCCACGTAGGTAAAACGTGTAGTCATAAGTTTGCATTTTGGGTTGGCCCTGATACACTTGGATATGAGGGAGCTTGCCCATAACCAAATTGATAAAAGTGACAATATTTTGGTAAAAACTAAATTTAGAATGTAAAATGATGTTACTAAACCATAAACCAAACTTTTAACATTAAGAATTTATCATATTAGCTAAGGTCTTTATGATATTATAATTAAATGCAAAACATCAGTATTTGAGCATTAGCATTTGAAAAATGTTTAATGTTTTTTAAAAGCGCTCAAAGAAGATACACATTTTCCCCTATTATGAAAAAACACTCTATTCAGAGTCCAATTTATTACTACCAAATAAATGAATGTTTAAAAGAGACTGTCAATTGACAAAAAAGCCCCCAAAACAACACCCCCCCAACACATTAAAATAGCTGATTTCCATACCAAGTGAAACAAAATATTTTCTCCTTGACAAGCTGCTTACATTTAAATGAAAACAGGGCAAATTTGGTCAATATTATAGATTACATATAACAAAAAAAGACCTTAGATCACGTTAATACAAGGATCAGAAAGCAGCAACTTCAATTAAAACCACCCAATTATTTAGCCAACTTTAAAATACAACAAAAATAAATTAATCTGTTTTAAATGGAAGTGCTTAGACAAGTAGCTTTTTGACCTACGAGACCATCTCACCAGCAGGAATTCCAATGAGGCAGGAATCTGCTGAAGCTGGGCAAAAACCCCAAATCCAACAAATGGCCCCGGTATTAGTAATCAAAAAGCATTTGCAAAACATATTTTGTTGGTTAGTAGCAGGGGGCTCTGAAGCAGCCACCACCTACAGCTTAGCTCCTCTCATACTTTGGAATATAGCAGTATTGGGGATGAACACACATTTTTCATTAGCAGTAAACAATTGGGGGATTTTGCCTTTTAACAATGGGATGTTTTCATTTCTGTACTGTCTGTAAAACATGCCAATAGTAAAGCTATTATGCATGCGAGCCTTTTCATGAAAATCCTCTGTTATCCACTTAATGTTTTCCTTGCACTGGGATTTAAGAATTCCTCTTTATTGAGACAAGTACTATGTCATCATTTTGTTCAGCTAACAGGCCTGACAGCCCTGTCTCCTTGAGTTAAGAACAGTAGATTTCTAACTCTTACATTACTGGCAAAATCTGGCAGAATAAATGGCAATCAGCCACCGACTGGTAAGATTTTTTTTTATTCCCAAAGATTTAGATAATTTACCTTCACTACAATTAAATTTGGCCAGAGATGGTGATTTTTTAATAAAAATGATCTTGCCTGTATTTATCTGCATGCAATTTTTATGTGCTTTAACAAATAACATCTCTGTTCACTATTTCTCTTGTCTTTTTGATCCTTTTCCCTACTTATCATCTTCTTTATTTGAAACAGATTTTTAACAGATAATCTTGATCGTTACAACAATATCTTGCCTGCATTTTATTCAAATAATTCTTAAAAACAGCTTAAAAAGCCGTTTGGAATAACATCAAGCTTGCCATCAATCAAACGAAAAAATTCCGCTGGCGGTTGTATAAACATCAGATCAAGTCTGATGTCTTCAAGGATTTCAGAGTGAACCATAAAAAACTCCATTAACTTCTGACAAAGAATGCAAATTAATCACAACATGGGGTGAAATGAAATTAAAGGCTCTTTTCTAATCAATGACAAGGCAGGATGAAATATTTGTTACTCTCTCTGCACTCAGACTGCCTAGATGTTTGCACTTCCCCTGAAAAGCCCAAATGTAAGGTGTGAGTACAGATTCACCCACAGTAGCTGTTCAGCCCTCCCCCCCAGAGCTATCTGCTTACAAGTCGTGGAGATTCACAAAACACACTAATCATCTGAATCTCAGGTGCATCCAATTTGTTATTCACACTCTCCCATGCCAGTGAAAAGCCTGGCGCAGACAGATGCACCAGGAACCCTAAATGACAGTTCTGGCCTCGGGAAGTTCGATCACCACAGCAGAATCTAGTACAGCCTCCAGGTGAAATGTCTGGAGCTCCATATGGAGCAGGGAAAATTAACAACAAGATGAAAATCGCTGCAGCAGCGGGGAGTCTGAATTTTTGAAAAAAAATGAAATTTAAAGATGAAGAAAGAGAAGTAATAAATTAATGGGGTGTGAAAACATTCAAAGCTTTACAATACCAGGGGCACTATTTGCTCAGATTTTTTCCTTTTTTTTTTTTTTAACTTCGGGTCATTTTGATGTAATTTATTAACCAAGATCAGGAATTGTAGCCAAAAGAAGAAAAACATTTTTATACATACAAAAGTACTTTAAATACACTTGTGTCTAGATCATCTTCACTTTCCTCCAGCCTCTCACTTTCCAAATTTCCTACTGTCAAACAGTTCATCACTTGGGAATGCCTTCTTAATGGATTTACTAGCATCCTAATGTACTGCACTGTGATAAGGTTTGAATGTACAATGACAATTGTTAGCAGGCAATTCTTTTCATTTCTCCTAAATTGCGTTGTCATTAAACAATCCATTGCCCACTATCATGTTTTTTAAGTCTACTGAATTTGGATCGACATGATTAACTGTACAGCTTTAGTCCTCTTTCAGACCTGCACATCTTTGGAGATTAATCTTAGAACTAAATTGCATAAGAAACTACAATGCCATACAATGCTAAGCCTTTTTTTTTTTTTTAAATTACTTTCTATAGGGCCCACTGGAAAGCATACTTCATAAGCACACAAAGTCTGATCCTATTTTTTCCTCAGTTTCCTGGGTGACTGTGTTTATATAAAGGGAAAAAAGGCAGAAACTATAGATTACAGAAGATAACATTTTTACCTTCTACAATAGCATTTACCCTTCAGTCTGACTCATCTAGATAATTGGCTTCTCCTAGGGCAGGGAAAAAGGCCTAACTGAAAAGCTAAAGTGGGATTGGGGGGCAGGGGGAGAGAAACATTTTTTTAAAAGCTACATGCTAAATGTTACATATTTATTCTTTATATCAAATTTTTATTTTTAAAAATAGGCATTTATTTTTCTTTCTCTTCCTCCTCCTCCCATCCCCATTTTGAAAGAAAAAATGAACAAAAAAATCTTTCTAACAAACGTGCATAGTAAAGCAAAAGAGATTTCCACATTGGCTGTATTCAAAAATATATAAATCATTCTGCATATTAAACCTATCACTTCTCTATCAGGCACTAAACGTAGTACATTTTAAAAATTATAGTTGGACTCAGCTATGAAATCTAGGGACCTGGGAGTGAGGAAGCAAAGACTGACAGCTACCACCTGTAGGGAACCAGTGCTTAACCGGAGCATCTTCAGGTTTACTCTTGCTGGCAGTAGGTGCTGCTGCAGCTGAGGCTGGGAGAAGAGGAGTACTTTGCCCCCAGTAAGTCCCCTTTTGCATTAAAAATCTTCACAACCTTCAGTGGACCCTTGCTGACCTTAATTTAGGTAGAATGTGAAGTTGGGAACTTGCATTCATTATCTTATTTGATCCTCATAACTTCTCCACACTTGGGTGAGGTGTATGTTATCATCCTCATTTTACAGTTGAAGTAACTAAGGTCCAGGAAGGTTACAGAGTAAAGAGCCAAGGTCCAAGATCATACAAGAAATTAAATGGTAGAAAGCAGGTTTCTTAATTTCGACATTCTTTTCATTAGATCAGTCTTCTAATATAACTATCGGCTGAAATCTTATGACCTAATCTGATGTAGAGCCCAAGTTGTATTCTCATCTGGAAAAAAAAAAAAAAAGACTGGCACAGACCTTGTAAGTAATTATTCCCAACTGCCCAATCTGAACCATATCTTACCCTCTGATAAGATGAAGATATTTTTTATTTCTCTCCAGATCACTCACTTTGACCACCAGCATGGCCACACAGCCACTATCCCTGCCTTGGGAAAAGAGCAAGCTTGGACCAATGCATAAAACCAAACCTGACTTTGCCTAGCCACTTTGGATAAAAAGATTCGTCATTAGGGTGTGGAAAGACACCGCAGTTAGGAATGGCCTAATCTGATGCAAAGTTGAAAAAGGGCAATGAGTTAATACCATATCTTGTCACTGCTGACCTGATGAAAGGAATCTGAGAAAAAAAGACAAGATGAAGTAGATTTGCTTCATTAGACCTCTCATGCTACTGCTACTAAGCTGGCTACTTTTATTGTAAAAGATAATCTCATTCTATTTCAAATTCTGCAAAGGTCTTTAATTAAAACAGAGGGAATGGCTAGCTTATATAGGTTAGAGAGATCATCGTGATGAAGTGGGCTGAACCTTGCCTCCAACTCTTACTGGCTGTGTGACCATGGACAAGTAATTTAAACTTTCTATGCCTGTTTCTTTACCTGTAAAATGTAGATAATAATATTGTAATATCTCTCAAGGGTTGTTGTGATGGTCAAATGAGACGATATATAAACCTTTTATAAAACTTAAAACACTATATGTAAATATTAGCTATTACTATCATTGCTATTATCCATTCATTGTCCTTTGGATTCCATATTTCAAAGGGATTTTTTTAATACTCAAACCCTATGTAGTACTGACGAAATATTTAAGGACTCAAACACTACCTTGATGGAACTGAAGAATGGAAGGGAGTGTTCTGAAGCTAAAGAGATTTCTCCCTTGGTCACACTCAATAGTCACTTTAAGGTCAAGTGTCTTCTCATTATTCCTGGGCCTATCCACACAAAGTGATTTCCCCCCTCCCTCCTAGCCCCAGATGGTCTAGTTCTAAATCAGCTAGATTGTGGGTAGAATCTTTTGACCTGTCAGGTAAGAGAGTTGTCTTTCTGAAAGTTATTTCACACCTGATCATACATGGGGAACTTCGCACAGGAAAGGGTTCAGAAGACTGAGTCAGTGTAATGAGAGCAGGAGTAAAGAAATCAATCAATACTTGGAGTAGTCAGTTTCCAAAGGAGTCAGGGCTTAGGTTCTATCACTGCCAGTGACTTGATTCGCACACTCAAGGATCTGTGGGTTCTTAGTAGTTCTTATACATAAAGAGCCCTTTGCCCACAAAGCCATTCTGCTAATCCTCAATTATCAGACATCATCCAATGGTGGGGTTTGAAGAAAGGAGAGAACGGGATTTGAATACTGCCCATCTTTACTAGCTGTGTGTTCATAGGGGCAAACCAGTTAACTTCTTTGGGCCTCAGTCTCCTCACCTGTAAAATGAGTATAACGATATATGTAGTATGAATCGTGCTGGCTAAGTATGCTTAATTACCGCACTTTCAAAGCAAGCACTAGGCAGCTTTCATTGCATAGTTTAGCCTTAGAAATAAGCATAATACTATACTCTTGTTACATTTTTTTTTGGCCTGAGTAGAAGAGAAAAAAGAAGTGCCATTCCCCCCCTAGCCTACATGACACTATACTACAAGGTTGTGAAATTAGTCAAATTCAAATTGTCAACTCAAAGCACAGCATAAATCATTGCTGGCTTTGAGCAAGGAGACAAAGTTTTGTTTGTAAATTTAGCTCTGGGAAATAGGCCTGATGGTGTCAAAGGTTGTTTCTAATAAAATCTCTGTTTGGTGACAACACTCAATCAGGAGTCAAGGAAAACGGCTTCTCACTACTCTGGCATAAAGGTCAGTGCTAACTAGGGAGTTCAGTGTATTTGAATTTTTCCAACTTCCACTTGACTGATCAAGTAAATGTGTATTTAGACATTAAGAAAAAAACGCCCAGTAGGTGCCCAATAGACCAGAATTGCTACCATGTATGCACTGTCAGAGTACAGGGTCCTTCTCAAAGTTGTGTCTTAGCTTTTAACTCTTCATGTCTCATAAGTTTATCAGTCAGTGCGATTTCCTGGAGTCATTACTCATTGTCTATTTTAAAATAAGGGCATCCCAAGCATCTGGTAATGACCTCATTTTTTGTCATCTTTGGAATGTGGACCACAAATTGTGTGGATGCAGCCCTGTGTTCTTTTTCAGTTTTGAGACCTGGAATAAAATGTCCTAAATAAATGATTTTAACATTTACTTGCTGATCCAGAGGTTTGGCTAGAAGTTTAATCCAAATTCATAATCTGTATTATGCATATTACACGTTATATATGCATATGTCGAAAGCATGAAGAACTGGTACGCTAAAATTTCATTCAAAATTAGTGTTAGCATGCATGTCAGGCTAGTAACCTACGGATATTTCCTCTAAAGAAGAAGTTACGGTTACACAAAGGAACTAGGCAGCATAAGAAAGATGGCTACGATACTGTGATACAACCTGCTAACAACCTGGATGGTTTCTCCTAGCTATCAGACAGCTTGAGCTTTAAAAAGGACAAGAAACAAGAGGTTTCCCACATGGGTGCCTAGAGAATTTGTTTAAAACAGCTCATAAAGATGGTCAAGAGAATGAGTTCCACCCTATTATTCAATAACCACGGTCGTGATGCATCTGCATAATCTAACCACGCATAAATTAGTACGTGTAATACAACAGTTATTTGCATAATAATAGCAAGTTAATAGATGCTTAAAGAGCAGAGACCAACACCACCTTTACATCAGACGTGCCTCCAGGCACTCTGGCCTGTACAGACCAAGATGCCAGGAAAACAGTGAGTGTAAACCAGAGGAAAACATTCAAATTATTCATTCGCTACCCACCCACCCACCCCTCCACCCCTTGGGTATTTCACTTAATTTTTTCCTCCTACAATGGGGAATTGTTTTCAAACTAAGATGTGGCTTATATTTTTAGTTCTGGCATATCTTTGGAATAAATATCTTGAAGCAATGTTTAGAATTTCGTCATTAATGTTAGTGTATTGAAGAATCTATGTTCTGAAATGGGGGAATGAAGGGGTGGGGAGCGCAGAATAGGGGAGAGGGCATGACAAGGTGCAAAATCAAACTCCCTTATAAAATCTGGTGCCAATGTTATTGAATTTGATTACCAAAACACTGAAACAATGATCTAGGCCAGATTCTTTCCTTTTTAGTTTTTCAATTCAAACCATTTCAATTAAATTCAAAATCCCAGAGAAGAAATCAGGGAAAGGGGACTTTTCTTCCTCACTGCATAATACAAGCATGTAGTGCAGGAACTGAGGCTCAGGAAAAAAAAAACCCAATGCCAAAGTCTCACAAAGCAGCAGCATGATTATTGCTTCCATCCCTCTCAGAAAAATAAAAAATCTGGAGCTAAAAAAAAAATCAAAAATCAATAGAGACTTCTAAATGACTCCTTTAAGATATCGCTTTTCAATTTAACAGGACAGATTTATTTGTATGTGGCTCAAATGTTCACGATTGCTCCCTGCACCTTCATACATAGGAATGAATGTCACAGTGGCGAACGGCGGTAATGAACAATCTTACCTGAGGATATGGAAACCTCCCAAGAGCAAGCTGGGAAAGGAAATAATATTTGTCTAGTTATAGATTTGCATGCGGGGTAGATTTCCTTAAGACAGACAAGTACTAAATTTCACAATTGTATCCAGCAGAACATACCATCCCCCTCTCCCACCACATTAAAACACTTGACCTAAAAATAATCCTGTAATCCTATTAAAAGCTGTATTTAGAATGGACAATTAAATGGACAGTACAGTTTCCCTGAAATGTTTTACTTCTGACTTCTTAAAGTTTCCTTCAAAATTCTTCTCTGCAATAACATCAATTGTGTAAATATCATCTAGACTTATGTATGCGTACTGATATTTAAAAGTAATGACAATACAGAATACTTACCAGAGGCAGGTGACTTTAACACAGTGACTTACATGTTACCTTCCCCCCTCTATCCTCATGAAGGCCCTGTGAGATCGGGGTTACTAATGTCCCCACTTTACAAATGAGGAAATCAAGGCTCTAAAAAGTTACGTGATGCCCAGAATCACATTACTACGGTGTCTGAGGCTGTTTTTGAACACAGGTCTTCCTGATTCTAAGTCTAACCTTCCTACACTATGCCTTTAATATAATGAATATATTACTACAGAAATAACTGTCAAATTAGGGAACCTCTCACAGTCCTGGCTTTCAATCTATAAAATGGGAATAATTGTTACTACTCAATAGTCAATATTTCATGATCTTGAAACGTACGATATCATGGAACTGAAAGAATATTGTAATGATACTGCCGCGTCCCCTCTTAGTAATTTTTCAGTCCTTTAGCTGTTGATGCTGTAAAACTATTGTATGTCAAGACTGTGAAGGAAGAAAAGAGAGGGAAACATGAAGGCTGACCTAGAAGCTGAGATCAGAAGACCAGTAACTAGCTCTAATCTACTATTTGTAAACTGTTTAATCTTGGTCTCCTGCTCCTCATCAGCAAAGGTGTAATTTACTCAAGAAAAGGAAATGTGACTACAAAGCCATACTATTTTTTTTAAAGCAAGTGTACCAGAGTTTCACATTTAAATAAGTCACATCCCTTAGTCACCTTGAAAAGTCATACAATGTATGTCACTGCATAAAACATTTTGTAACTTCTCTAGTGAAATTGCTTTCAGAGTCACAAAAAAAATAGTCTCATTACTTTTATGACCATGCCTCATTTTGGATCAGTAACAGTATTTCCCAGTTTGATCCCAGACTCCTACCTTAGCCACCTAGCACCAGATTTAGCTTTGAATTATAACTTCTTTGAGGGCAAGAACTGTGTCCCATTTACCTTTTTATCTCTTCCAGTGTCTAGAATATGCTGTGCATTCATTACAATAGAATCTAAGTCTTTTCATGGCAGAAAATACTTTCATTTTGTCATTGTTATCAACCTAGCAAACAGAAGGCACTCAATAAACGCTTGTTGGATTGGATTGCACAGAAGTGTTACTTAATAAATGATTACTGTTGAATGAGTCAATAAATTACATTTAGTAGTTTCCAAATATTCTATTTAGCCTCAAGGGTTTGAGATTTACCAATGCTGAAAATATGTTAAAAAATGCACAAAGTAGTTTGAACAAAGGCAGCAGGGTTAGAAAAAGTCTAAAGTTTCCTAAAGTGACTACTTTGAAGAGAAAATATTAATTTAGATGCGTTAGTTGAGTGTTCGTTGAATAAGCCGTGTCATTACCTTATTGTCATATTTTATTTACCAAGGATCTATTAATGCTCAGTATATTTCATGGCATCGGAAAGTTAATTCAAAACCATTTTTTTCTATACTTTTCCCCATTCCCAACATTTTATAAATAGAAAAGACACAATAAATGGGTAGTTAGCAAAGCCTCTAAGAGTTTATTTTTTTGGCTTGCTTGTTGCATGTCAACAAAAATATCTATACTTTGTCCCCACTTACTATGTTGAATGTCCACCCTAATATTTTGTAAACAGGAGTTTGCATAATGACTCAGGAGGAATCATTATGGGTTGTCATGTCAATAATATGCTGATTAAGGGTACATACTATTCTATATAGATATGACAGAAAGTGATGGCTCATTAAAAGCTGCTGCCTAGCATCATACTGATCTCTAGACTATATGTTTTGCATGCATTTTTTTCATAGAGTTAGAAAATTACCAAGGAAAATTTATTTCACCTATAAAGACAAGAAACAGAAGAGTTTTGAATTTTATCTGGCTGGCTAGGGTGGTAAGAACTTTGCTCACAGTACAGCCTGGAGCAGATGCTAACCATATCAGGAAAAGGTGCTTGTATCATGAACTGAGAAACATTCTGTTGAAAGTGGGACCTGAATAGGCATAGTACACTGATCCTTGGCTTTTGAAAGTTAAAGGTTAAAAAAAAGGGACATGGAATGTTAAAAAAGGAAAAGAAAAGAAATTAGAAATTCATTCTTCTCAATCGTCAAAACAAAACAAAAAGCCCCAACCCTCCCTATTTCTATCCATCATGTGTCTTCTCTTCTTGAAAAGCCAGATTGTAAGTAAACTTGGCAATAAGCATTTGGTTTTTTGGCTAGCATTAGTCAAAACTGGTGCTGGGCATCACTTTCTATTCACCCAGTTCTTACACACAAGAAAACTGGCTAATGATAATTCAGGATGGGTTGGTCAGTTTGGGAGTCTTTCCTTCCAAGTCCAGACTAGGTGCTTGGAGACAGGTGGGCGAGTTTGAACTTGTGAACTCATCACTCTGTGACTAGCCATGCTTTCTTTTTCTTGCACACTTCCCTGACATCCTACTGAACCTCATCCCTCTTTGACAACTCGTCTCCCAGGAGAATCCCTCTGAAGGCACTGCCTTGGCACTGGAGGACAGGAGAATGTCTCCCTGTCCATGACCAGTAGAGGCCACTGAAATAGGAGCACAATCCTTCCTCCTCTATTACTTGTCACCATTGTACATCTTTCCAGGAAATAACACCCCTAAGTTGTGGAAATAGGCAGTGGCACTCCTGGGTGGGCATTAAAAACCAATTCTAAGACACAAATAAGACATACTCTCCATTTTCCTATGTTCCCAGGCCTAATGCAGCTGCAGTACTTATACTTCACAATATTTGTCTGGTGGCAAAGCAGAAGGAAAATAACGATAGGCAATAGCACAATGGTAGACCCAGCCAGCCCTTTATCAAACTCTTTGTTTAAGACAGTAAATAAGGGAAAGGCTCTGAGCAGATACCAGTGCATAAAGAACAAGTTCTTTATGGGGATGTCAAAAGTTTTTTTTAAAAAAATCAATGACTCCACTATGGGGAAGAGAGAACATACACTAGGAGTGAAAATTTCAGAAATAGTCCAACACTGGCTCTGTATCCTTTACCCCTACTGCTCTATTGATCTATGTGCATTCTTCTCTAATCCCTCTCCACCCCCCCCCCCCACTTTTTATTGTCAAGGTATTATAAATTAGAAAACTTACAAAAGAGAGTATGTAATCTTCCCTGAAATGGCCTGCAGATATGTCACTGTACTAAATGTGTTTCAGATTTAATGAAGCTTTAATGTCCTTTTTAATTTTGCCTGTTTCTGTATCACCAGGGGTCGAGCAAGGCAATCAGCACTCAAGAGGGTGGTTTGGTTTAAAACTAGGAAAAAACTCATTTGCTTATGAGTTGCACTGTATTTTCTTAATTAAATTTACTGAGTAAAATGGTTTAAGTTCAGCCAACCAATGACCTTTGTATGTAGATTTAGATTTATAAATAGGTTAACAGTTAAAGAAAAAAAGAAGAATCCCAACAAAGCAAACAGATTAAGGCTGTGCCAATAGAAATTTGTGCTCCCTTTATCATCTTCACAAAAGACACATTTAAATATAGGAAGCTTAGGTCCAATAAAAAAATATACTTAAAAATACAGGAGCTCCCAAGCAATAGTAATCTATCAAAAGACTCTCTTCCCCTCCACTCCCAGAAGGGGGGCAGCTCACAATAGAGCAGCTCTGCAAAAGCTACATTTCCCCCTCCTTCTCCTGGATCCTATTTAGCATTGGTTTTTGGTGTTTTTTAAAGGGCATTTTGATTCCAAATACTTAAGATTCAGCAAACTGAAGAATACTATGCTCATTGTGGGCAAGTTATTATTTAAAAGGCAAAAAAGAATGCTCGAAAAACATCTACCAGTTGGGAATATACTTAGATAACACCAAGCTGCTAATATTTTATTGTAAAATTAGGAATGCTCTCTGAGTTTCTTCTCTTACAGAGTTCATCATACTGGGGATTCATCCCATTCTGAGGAGTATTGGTTTGAGGCATTTTAATATGGTTGAATTTGAAAATCTGAAGCTCAAATATGTGTAGGATAATGATAATTGAGAGGAAAGTACAAGGCAGAAATTCTGTAAAAATGTAAGCTAAAAAGTTAGGAAAGGGAATCCTTATTTAGCCAAGCAACAGAAATAGTTTTCCTTACAATTAAGAATTATCTACATTGCTAAGGTACAAATGATAAAAAGGAAATACATGCTGTCATTGGAAAACAAGTGTGGAAAGGAAGTATGGGGCATATATTAAGGTGATGAAGTCTCTTTAGTTTATCAACAGCACTGTGCCAGTAGTTTTAAAATTTACAGTTATGCTGAAGAGCGTGGGATTTTTTTTTATTCTTAATTTAGATACATTCTATGTTTCTCGGCATAACTGCAAATTGAAAATAAGCACTTACCATATAGCCAGTGATCTAGCTGAAGGAGGACTTTATAGTCTGAAATGTTCTAAAATTTGTTCTTAATTACTTCGTGCACATTTTACACAATTAAATTTCCATCTAAGGATTTTGCATTTAGATTGTGTGCTGCCGTTAAACCCTCATTTTATAGAAAAGCAGCAGCCAGTCTGAAACATTCAGACACAGGGAAACTTTCAAAAAATCAGACTTAACTACTGGATTACATAAAATTCCCTAGGTGAGATTTCATTCCAAGACCAATTTACTCACTCCTAGATAGATCGTTTAAATCATCTGAAACTATGCTGGTGAAGGACCTTAATAAATATTAAATACCTCAAAAATCTACCCTAAGATTTTGCTTTCTTTCTCATATATCAATTTCACTGTCCTCTTATTGCATGATAAAAAAAAAAATCCAAAGGATATCACAGCAATTTACCAGTGTTAAAGTGCTTCCGTGGTTCAACTGACAACAAAGAAGGGCAGAAACACAAAGCATCTTGAAGTAGGGTTTCAATTAAATGTGGAGGATTTAGTAATGCAGGACCCCAAAAAAAAAAGAGAGTTACAAATTAATTTAATCTTCTGCCTATAGTTTGCAGCTGCACTCCAAAGTGTCTGGGGCTTAAGAACAAAGCCTTGAATGGCCTCGGAGTGAGGAAAGCTTCAATTTTTAATGTATAACGCCATTAGCTGATAACTTGTGGAATCTGCAACCCCCGTGGAGGGGCATAAGTGCGGGTAACAGAGACTGATGAAGTGACATATTTGTTCATGTCTAGAACTATGAGAAAGAGGGTTATTACTAACACCATCAGGCCCAACAGAAATATGCCCTAATAACCTTTGGGACACTCTCTGTTATCAGTTTTACTACAACAAATATATTAAATTCAAAACCTAATTCACTTTAATTAAAGACAATTAGTTTGTTTCACTATTATTTCTTAACTTGTATGATATTAAAATAGATTGCAAATTAAAGACAAGGTAATAATGACAATAGCACCAGATTAGTAATCCTTTGAACCTCTGGACTTTGGAAATGAAGTTTATTGCTAATGTTTAATGAAGTAAATTTAAGGAAACTTATTAGAATAATAGGGAAACGTCTTGATCCCGTTGCGTTTGGAGGAGAGCAGTGAGCTTGTTAGCCTACTGTCAACGTCTGATTTCCCCATAATACATTCCTCTGAAGGATCTCCAAAAGCTTCATCAAAAACAGAATTCTTGTCCTTGTTTTGTAGAGCAGGACACTGAGAAAACACCAGAATTTGCCCACTGTGGGCTGGCAGCAGAACTTGGTCAATGATGAAGAATTCTGGGCTCCGCTGATGTTTAGACAATGGTCAAATGAATTTTCTGCAAATACTCCTGAACATACAATGTGGTATCCATTATACCTATAGAGAGAATGCTGGGCTCTCAGGAGATTTTTACAAATAACATATTTTTCTTTGTGTGAAAGGTGAGGATTCCCATCCTGACCATTTGGCCCCTGCTCTATCTCTATCACTCCTGCTCTTTAACACACTTCAGTGCTTATTAAGAACAGACAGCATATCCTTACTAGGCTCTTCCTATAAAGCACAATTCTAAGCAAGGCCTTTAACTTGGGGGACCCAAACACAATGATGCCAAAATAAATAAAACAAACAGCTGCACTTATCTATCATTCTAAATGTTCTTGGTTTTATCCAGTAAACCACTAATAAAGACAATAATAATACAGAAAAGAAAGCATTTCGAAAAAATGCCTCTAATAGTGTGGACTTTTTTTTTTTTAATTAGAGATGGGCTTATTACAGTGGGTGCTTATATGGGGAGAGGGCAACAGTAATTCACAAGTACAATATCCTAATATCGTTCCTTTAATTGCTGTATTTGTTTCACTGTTAAAAATGACTGCCTGCTGCAGCCAAACTGTGAATGCTGGAAGGGATGATACATGGAGGTCTCAACCTGGGCAAACTGTACCTAAACTTACACTTTATTGCAGCTTAGTTCACAATCTTCACCTAATATAGGGTTACATCCCAGTGCAGCAAGAGGATAAATCACCCTGGAATATTACTCCGGCAAAGTTTAGCTGTGACTGGAGCATATGTGCTTTCGAGCCACTGAAGCAAAGGCCCATAAAATACACTAATTACTGGAAGTTATGGTCACTGAGTGATTGATAGCGCTCTGCAAGGCAACTTCCTCATTTTCAGCTCTTCTGACGGGCTCATCCGCCACAGAGCAATTATTAATTCATGACCCACCCCTCAGGCACCAGTACCTTTACTTCTAATTCTCCTACTACCAAACTACTGCTACAGCTGGACACTGTCTTTCTTCATTGTGATCGCTGGGTAAGGATGATAAAAAGTGGGTTTTGTGCTGAAGGCTACTGCTTTGATTCTTTAAATCTTGGTCACGCCATGTCTACCCCAAGAACACATATGCCTCACTGCTACTTGCCTTTCAGAATTTCCTTCCTCCTTTCCAAAAAGGTCTAGGAACTCATCCAGAGGCCCAACAAAAGAAACGTGTCTAAACCCTCTCTTCACAGAATATAAATGTTTGACTTACATATAACCTTTCAGCTAACCTAGAGTAAACATGGGACAGCTAGTAGTCGTTGTTAAAAAAAAAAAAATCTTCATATTGAGACTCGCCAAACTGTAACTTTAAATAAGACATTTTAATTGTTCCATGTTGATTGCCATCCATGGCTCTACTCAGAGCACTGGTAATTACAATATCTGAGCACATAGCTAAATTTCTACCAGTCACTGAAAATGGCTGTAAAGGTCTCTTTTTAAATCGTGTTCTGTGCGCTGAGGGGGACTGCAGTGAGAGACTCTGAATTAAAGAATGACAGAGTTTACTCATGATGGATGAGAGCAAATATTTTATTTTTCCAAGTGAAAAGTGAATTTACTGCAAACATATCTACACAACTCAACATGTACCATCAAGAGCACTGGGTTTTCTTGTTGAGAGGAGGAGGAACAATGATGGACAGATGGAATCTCAACCTATCTATCCTTTAATAGCCACTCAAGCTTCTTCCTCTGAAATCTATCCAGATCACCCTTTACCTAGAGCTCTATTCCTCCACTGTGTTCACACCAATCACGGACTCTACCATTCATCTGGAAATATTTTATCTTGTCAAATCCTTTGCATGTCTGGATTTGTTCTTATTTAGTTTTGTTGGTTTAAAAAACCAAAACCATGGCACATATTTCCTCTTCAGAAACTAGTATTTCATGATCTGGCATGTTAGGATCATAGATTAGATGACTGTAAATGCAAGGCCAGAATGGACCTTAGAAATGACCTAGTCCAATCTCCTCATTTTAAAGTAGAGGAAACATACATCCAAAGTGACTAAATGACTTGTCTAAGACCAAGTGGGTGAGTAAGCTACAGAGCCAGGATTTGAACTCAGGCCCTGTTATTTGAACTCTGCACTATTTCCATTGTCCCACACTGAAGGGATGCATGGAGGACATAAGTAACAAAGGAAAAGTAGCATAAAGGCTGTCATCAAAAAAAATGTATAACTGAAAAAGAAGATGGGCTGTCACATGACAAAAAGTTAACCTATGGATGGCTCATGTTCTTCCTGAAAGATGGAGATAGGGACAAGACATGTAGGCATGGATGACTTATTGCAACCTGCATTTTTGGATACAATACCCAAATTTAGGAAAACAGATATATTTGGCATTTGACTGTTTCTTCTGTTAAAGTCTCACCATGGTGACTCCTCCTGGTGCATAAGGGACCAAGGGACCCAATTTTCTCAAAGGTCATGCCATCATGATACAAACTCCAGAAGGTCCCATCAAGCTCAAAGCTGCTGAGTATAGGCTTGGTGACAGGCTGTGTCTACTGGTTGAAGATCATGCCAGATAAGTCTGACAGAAAGTTCATCAGGTGATTTTTTTTTCAGTCACAATAATTTATGAAGATGTTCTATAAGGTATTGGAGGGTTCTGATCCATAGCCCAAATAATATATCCTTCAGATACAGATTCAATGTATTTATGGCTTGTCTAGCTAGATTATTAACTTCTTGATGTTAAGGATATGTTATACTTCTCTGTATAATGTATGCTACTTAACTCTGAATCTTGTATAAGGTTCACATTAATTAAAAGTTGTTTGACTTGTTGAGAAAAATGACAGTTCCATACCATGATTTTTATTTACATAATTCTTCACTGACATCTCCCTAGGGAGGTAGCATGGTTGCATGGGTGAAATACTGGTTCTGGAACCAGACAACCTGGGTTGAAATTTCAGATCTGTGCCCTTACTGTGTGACCTTGGGAAACTCAGTTAACTGCACCCCGCCAGGTTTCAGTTTCCTCATTTGTAAAATGAGGGGATTGGACTAGATGACCTCTGAGGTCCCTTCCAGCTCTACTCCTGTGATGATGGCCTCTCACAGGTGGAGATTTAACACAGTGACAAACACATTGGATTTTCATTTTACCTATCTGATGAATGTTAGAACCTCTCAATTTGAGGGTCTGCAAGTCTCACACAGATGAGCCCTGCTTATGTCACTGTTATGGAAAGATATGTTAACAAAGAAAACGACTATTTTTCATATTTAAGCATCACTGGTTAAATGGGTAGTTTGTTGTTTTTTAAAAACTGCCATGAATTTTCTTAGTTTAAGGAAGGTTAAGCTATGACGAGAAAAGCTCAATTTGTAGTACCCCAAAGCCCTCAAATCTGTGTTTAATCCAACAAGTAGTTGAAGTCTCCAGTGAAGTGAAAGAGTGAAAGAATGATGCTTTGAACCAATTTATTTCATGTTCACCTTGTGTATTCCAGTAGTTCACAGCCATTATCACAACAGCAATCTCTGGATGCATATATCTGGGATAGGCATTCAATGCTCTTCTTTTCTAAATTTTTCTCTTCAGTGAGTTTTGTAACAATAAGCATCAAATTCTATGTTATGCAGAGGACTGGCCTTCAAAATGTACCCTAATCTTTATGGTTCTCTGGATATTTCAAAGTCAATTGAGTTAAAATCAAGTGAGGTCAATGCCTTGTTCTGCCTAGCGCCAGGAACACAATGCACCGTCTGCTGTTTTCCAACATCCATGCAATTCATCTTTACCTTTGGTAAGTTGGAAGATGACACACGCAGTCATTCACCTATAGGTCAGGGGAAGGCTCCTGACAGATTGCTACAAACGGCAGAAATCTGCAAGTCTCTTTTGCTGGTGTGCATTTATCTACTACAAACATATTGCTGTGTTATCTGTAAATTAGTCAGAAGATATATCGAAGACTAAGCTACATTCTCTTTAAACATATAACGCAGAAGTCAGATTTTACAGATAAATCTAGCTATTTTTATTTGTCTATTTCAACTAAACTTATACAAGGAGCTTTAAGATTTGCAAAGGACCTTATTATGAATGTCATCTCATTTGTGATAACACTAACATTTTTAAAAATCTACTTACTCGCCCTCCTCTATGATATGGTGGAAGAAGCACTGGAGTAGGAGTCAGGAGAGCTGGGTTCTAACCATTCACTTGTCCAGTGACCTTGGGCAAGAGTTTGCTTTTAAATGAATTTTACTGATTTTTTTTTTTGTTTCTGTATCCCTTGGGCAAGTTATAATATAATGGCCCTTCATTACCTCCTTTGTCAGATGGGGCTAATAATACCATCCATATCCAACTCACTGTTGTTCAGTAGTTTCAGTCAAATCCAAGTCTTCATGACCCCATTTGGTTTTCTTGGCAAAGATATACTAGAGTGGTTTGCCATTTCCTTCTCCAGCTCATTTTACAGATGAGAAAACTGGGGCAAACAGGGTCAAGTGATCTGCCCAGGGTCACACAGCCAGTAAGTATCTGAGGCCAAACCTGAACTTAGGAAGATGAGTCTTCTTGAGTCCAGGCCCAGTGCTCTACCTACTGTGCCATCGAGTTGCCCTCCATCATAAGCATCAAAGCAGAGATCAGTGCCCATCTGTCAGGAATGCTGTGGAAAACTCAGAGGCTTGTCAGAAAGATTAAAAGAGGTTAGTTAGATAGAAGCGCTTTAGTATAAAGTATCATGTTGCACACTGCAATACCGTTTGTTAAAAGGACGTTGTACCAGTAAATGCCAGCAGATCTAGCACACACAGAATCTGTGCACAACATGGTCTACGACTCGTTCATGGAGTTTGACACATCTTTTAAAGGGCCAACTAATTTAACTTGGAGTCCTATCCAAAAGTTAATGAAGTTCCTAGAGATATCACCCTTTTAGCTGCAGAAATATAACAGAATCATGGAGCTAGATTAGGAAGACACATCAGAAGTCACTGGAGGTCAGGGAAGAAGTCTTCCTATAGCATTCCCAACAGACGGGCATTAATCTCTGCTTTGATACTTTTACGATAGAAAGCAGCAGGGTGGCTCAATGGATAGAGCACCAGGCCTGGAGTTAGGAAGACTCATCTCCTTGAATTCAAATCTGGCCCCAAACACTTCCTAGCTGTTAGACCCTGGGAAAGTCACTTCACCTTGTTTACCCCAGTTTTCTCATCTGTAAAATGAGTTGGAGAAGGAAATAGTAAGCAAGTCCATTACCTTTGCCAAAAAAACCCAAAATGGGGTCATGAAGAGTTGGACATGACTGAAACAACTGAACAACAACAAAAACCTCATTGTGCAATAAGTTTTAATAGTTTTGCAGAAACAAAACAATTTCCCCAGCCTACCTCTCCCCCCGCTCCAAACAGCCACTAAAGAAAACTTGACTAAAACATAGCTGGAAGCCCAATATAGGAATAGGGGATAAAGAGGATGGGTGGCAGATGCTATTTCATGATTTTTTGCACAACCATATTTCAGTCAAAGGACCAGAGGACCACATAGTTCTGACTCCATACTAATGGAACTTATCTCGACATTTCTCATGCTTTTGGATGTGTCTCCTCCTTAACTCTTTTCCCTACTACCGGTTTTCTACAGACAAGTCTGGCTAGCAAGTAACTTTCTTCATTAGTTGCGCTAGCACATAAGACACATACAGGAATCAGATCCAATTTCCATATGTAATCCTTAATACAGTTAACCAAGGAAAGAATAAGAAGTCTCTTTAACACCAATTTAAATACTGAGCACCGGCACTGAGAATGGTCAACCAGTGCCAACTCTGAGAACAGCTTTTATGATACAGAAATGGACGAATGATTACCAACTCTTATCACAGGGCATCCAAAAATCATTAATTATCAGCTATTTTTATTAGATTTAAAATTTGTCCCTTTCTTGCACAATGGGCCCAAAATGCATATCTCATCATCAAAGTTGAATGTTCTAATTTACCAGAATAATAACAGAGAGATGATATGCCATTTGATATTTGTGATTTCTACTGTATATGTTGACTGAATGTTCAGGGCATGCAGAGTACTATTATTATATACTTTATTAGATATAAACTATTCAGAACTGGGGACCATATTTATACATTGTTAAATTTTCAAAGTATCTAGTTTAGTGCTAGGTACTCAATAAAAGTTTAATAAATATTTTACGATAATATTTCAGAGGTTCTCCTTCACTAAAGTCTTACTCTAAAACCTTCTCAGGGACCCAGAATGTCCCAGGTTTCTTGAAGGCCATGCTGGTGGAGCACATGCTCTGACAGTTCTGACTACACTGGCAAAGCTTCAAAAACAGGCCCAGGAACAGACTACAAAAGATGTCCCAAAAGCCTTCGTGTAATTTAAAACTTTAATAATTTAAATAGCTTTAAACTGCACCAAGACTTTATGGGGCACTCTATATGTGTCATTGCTCAAGGACCGGCTAAGCTAGCGAGAAGAACCAAACCACCAACAGAAGGGCCATAGGAAGCTGAATGCTTCTGCTCACAGCAACTCATATAAACACTTGTTAAAGGCGAGGGCTCTCGTTATCTACGTAGGGAGAGACACTACTCACACTGATGAAATCACAAATCCCTGATACATTCCAAGGTAGGTAAAGTATACACATATGAACAAGTAGCTGTAGCTACTTACATCTCCTCATTTATACCTCTTTTATCTAGCCATATCAGAGAATAATTATGTCTAAATAAACTGATGGAACACGGAGTCATCACCACTAAGGTGGAGTTCAGTGATATTGGAATTACAAGCCTAAACTCTGAGCAAAATATGGAAGGAAGCTACCACCACACTCCCAGACTTCTTTTGGAGGTCTGTCAGACAGAAAACTGAGCTAGAGGGCCTAAGCTATACAGTATTTCTTAAATACTTCCATTTTTATTTCATCTAATTCACTGTGTCCTATGTATCTGCTAATGTCATTTTTTTGGATGAGTCTGTTCTGACATGAATTTGTTTTACCATATTTCAGCCACTGAGTTGGCTCTTAAGATTTCCCAAGGTATACCAGATTGCTTTCACTTCTCATGCTAAAACCTACTTACCTAGCAAAAAAAAAAAAATTACTGATATTTATATATAACTATTATTTTCCATTTTCCCAACAAAAACTCACATTCTGATTGAAAGCTGTGCCAAATGTCACTTAGAAAAATGAAGCAGTTCCATGATATAGTAATACTAAGGGGAGGGGGGAAAAGGGAGGGAAAATCTCCAGATATATGACATATAGGCATATTTCTCCTATTATTACATAAAAATAGAAACACATCACAACTATAATTCTGTAAATCAGGATTTGGTCTCAAATAAATATTATGGCAAAGAGATAAGACTGAAAATCTGTGCTTCAGAATGAAGACTGGCATATAACTTACACTGTCAACAATGGAAACATGAAACTCATTTTATTCTGAAACTCAAAAAGGCATTTAAATGAAAAAGTCAAAATGGGCTTTGAACTAGTTAATTTAGGATCTACAAATTTCCAAGTTTAGTAAAGTTCTGTAAATACTGTGAAGTTGAATAAAATATTTGGTGTTAAAATACACAATAGTCTAGGGGCTATGTTTCTTATAACTCAGAGATATTTGCTTCATCTACTAACATTCAGTTTCTTGGAGGTCTGGCCAAAGTGAATTAAAAAAAAATTTAACCAAATTAAAACCTCCCAAAAGGTCATTGTTTACTTTTCTAATTGTGAATTTCCCTTACTAGCTTTGAAGCCAAGAAAGTTGCTGCATTCCTACAGAGAAGAAGGCAAGTCCAGTCAGTACATGACAGCATTCAAAACATAGATTTGACAATTACAACATAGCTAAAAGGCATGTGTTGCTTCAGTGTTAAGAAAGTTCTTAGGAAGTACTTAAGAGTAAATGGCTAACTCTACAGATATAGGAATATCAAGGCTGAGTTTCTTAGATTTTTTTTTTAATCCAGCAAGGAGAAGTATAAAACTCTAGAATAAACTCTAGCTCTACTCTTTGCCAGTAGAATATAACCTAGAAATACCACCTATCCCCACATCAATTGATGGTGTTACTTTAATAACCATGACCTTGTATGGCGCTCTGAATATCTTCTTCACCTGTCTTGAGACATTTTTCTAAACTGCTGTCCTTGCTTTCATCATTTAACACATCACTCAAGCCACTTCAATAAAACAGTGATCATGTTGAAGAGAGGTCTCAAAGGATCAGATGACATACCAATTAACAAAGCACACCGAGTCAAATTGTTCTGTGAGCCTGGCTCAGGAGACAGCATAAAGTAGAAGAAAAATAAAGGGAGAGAATGCACTTGAATGAAAAGAGCAAAATACGTGCACTAAAGATGTTTGCCTGATATCCCCTACGGTGTAAGTGCCTGCCAGGACTGTCTATGTTCAACCTAACAAGTTTTAAAATAACCCTCCGTATAGAATTCTAAATAAAATAAACTTTAAAGATTAAGTCCGTCAAGAACATGAATATATTAAGGAGTGAAATGGTTCTCCCTTTTTTGAAGGGAGACGTAATTTTTTTAGGGAATATGTAATTGGTATGGATTATGGTAAATGTAAGACAAGTTAGCTGAATGTTTATAACGTGGATGTTCTGCATTTTTATTTTTAAATACAAGTAGAGATCATGCTAGCTGTTATTAAAAAGGAAATGTATTTTAGTTGTAAGAGGCACAGGTAGAATTCCTTCCTTCAACTAATATTCATAGGAGGTTTGGTTAAAGTTAACAGATTTTTTTTTTTTAAACAAAATTAAAATATCTTAAAAGGTCACTACTTATTTTTCTAATTTTGACACTTCAGGTAGTAGCATATATGTACTTGATTTTTAACCCATCTAATTCCACCACCAATAATACGCAGTGACTGATGAGTGACAACCAAGAGTGACCCACTTCCCTCGAGATTTAAAAGTGACATGTAAATGCTGAACTGCCTATGAATTGGAGTTAATTGTGAACCAGTCTTATAGGTGCCCAAAATTGGCCCGGTAAAGATACTAAATATAAAATGGGCAACTGTAAAACACACACTAAATCAAACTAACCATCATTTGACTAAAACTAGCCCGTAGTTATGTACTGAACATATTTGCATTTTAAAGTTCAATCTTGAAGTCACGTACATGAACCACTAGGCTGTATATCCTACGGAATCCTCCACTGTACTGATTCACATATGTATTGATTTTCCAAGAGATGCACATGAATATCCTGGGGCAGGATTAATTCTTCCATTTTGTCCTAGTTCATGAGTTTTGCATTATAATTCTACTTAAACCTCTTGTTAAACTCGTTTGCATGGTTTGTCCAGAGATCTAAGAGATCCTAATACCACACGCCATGACTGAAGAGGTCTCCTCACTACTACAAGGGGAGTTGAGTTCATCATTAATATGCAAATAGGGTCTATTCGGTGTGATAAATACAGGGGAAAACTCCTTACATAAACAACTGCTAGGACCAAGTCACCTAAAATAAGCAAGATGGTAGGACCACTCTCTTTTCTATTTGTTAAACCTTAACAATTGCTGTGCTCCAAAGGAATGATCTCATTTTTCCTTATGACATAAAACTTTCATCTTAATACTATTACCTTTAACAACTTCAAATTCTGCACAAGGCTATCAAGGCTGTCTGATGGGAAAAAGGGGAAATTTTTGTTCTGGCATAATACAGTGTTTGCTATTAAGGCTTTGTAAACTTAAGATCCGATGCACTTGTCTCTTTGCTGATTTTCAAATGACACTTCTTATGAAGGTACAATGTTATTCCATCCCCTAGTGTGGAAGATGGCTACATGGTGACAAGAGGATATAGTAAACAAATTATCAAGGCAGAGCCTCAAAGAGGAAGATTGTCCTCTGGTTCGTATACCAAAGAACTTCATGGAATGGAATGGGTAGAGAGCCTGTGGAAAAAGCCTTCTACTGGGATACATGGCTTCCACAAGTAGCCTGGATCATGTCATGTTGGTTTTGCTCTGACTCAGTTTCCCAGTCTCAAAAATGAGAATAAATATTTCTTTTTTTCTTACCTCACAGCCATTCTGGAAGAACAAATAAGACTGATTATCTGGAAGTACTTTGAGGGGAGCAGCCACATAAGTAGAAAGAAGGATTTATTTTTAACTTACAGATGTTGCCAGAGAGTCTGGTGCTTCATTTCCCTCTAGATTTCTGAGAGGAACCAACAAGGATCCTACATAAGCTCATTCTGCTTGGCTTTCCGTTTCCACTATTTAGGTATCACATTTTGGCTCTGAGTCATCTCTACACAGATGAGGCCACAGATCAACGAGAATGAAATGTATAAGAAGACTGCTACTTCTTCCTTCAAGCTCTGTGGTGTTTCAGGAAGTAATCTGAACATCACACTTACAGAATACTAATAACACATACATACATACATACATACATATCTTATTTTATTTTCTAGGAACCTTAATGTAGTCAAGACAGACATGAAGAGATTTATTCTTCAACTCTTTTTCTTGGATCACTTTTCTTGTGACTTTAAATCAGGGGTCCCTAACCATTTTTGTGTCAAGAACCCTGGGGTAAATGCTAAATGTTTAACAAATGGCTCTCCCCAAACACAAAGCCTTTTAAACTTAATAGGCATTATTAACACTTCATCTATCACTTTTTAAAGTTAAAAGCAATAAAAAAATATATAACCAAGTTACAATTTGCACTATTTATAAATTTCTAATGTATAAATGCTCATACTGAAAATTTAGCAACTGGTTCTTGCATGCCTGTATGAGCTGGCTTTAGCACATGGACCCTTGCATGGACCCTTCTGGAAGACTGATAAAGTTTGCTGCCCTCTTTTCTGAATAATATTTTTAAATGCATAAAATAAAATGTTTGGGATTCTAAAAGAATCCACTTATATTAAAATAGAACCCAGGTTAACAACTCTTACTTTGTGATCTCATATATCTTATTTCTTCAGAATCATGCTGTGTCTCTGAATTCTTTAATACTGCCCTCTTTATGAAAACCCAAACTTTCTCCCTTGAGGACTCAAGGACATCATCCACTCTCCATCTTCATCTTGAAGTTACCTGTTAGCCTAAATGGTATTTATTGTTTAAATGCATAATGGTTTGCTGCTTTATTTAGTCTTACTTCCTTTACTTATCTTGCTGTATCAACATATGTATCCTTGCTGATAAGTTAGAGAGAAGGAATTATCTCTATATGGCTCCATTTATGCAGACATTGGAAAACATCATGATGATACATATTTGTTTAATAAATAAAATGAAAGGCAGCATCCTACAGCAGAGTCTTGGCTTTGGAGTTCAGAGGACCTAGTTTCAAACCCAGCTTGGCAATTGGGTGGCTGGAATGATGGGTGGTTGGGAGAATCATTTGTCCTTTAGGTTTTAGTTTCCATATTTGTAAGATTAGGGGGATAAACGAGATTATTTAATCTCTAAGGTCTATTTCAATCCTAAATATTACATTATATATGATTTTCCTATCCTTCTTTTCTCTTCTCCATTGAGACTAAGTTTTTCACACTTAGCTTCAAACTTTCCCTTAGGTTCTGTTTTCTCTACTTTCTCATATCTTTTACATTCAGACTTGCATCTTCTCTCATGTCATTCCCTGCGCTTTGAGTCTCACCTACTCTCAAAAATTAAATGTCCTCTTTCTTTTCTTCCAAAGGTCATACAATATCCTGCCCCAACCCCTCTATGAAAATTTTCCTGAATAAGTAGAAGTGAGCTTTTAGATATTTATTCTTCAATATTTTCTTGGACCAACAATCTATTTGAGAGTTGGGGTGAGGGGAGGCGAGGGAATCTTTCCAGTGGTATGGATCACCAATCTACCTATCTTATCTCATCCTCTGTAATTCTTACTCCTGGTCTTCCTTAAATCTTTGGTGTAGAAATTACTTAATAAGTTGTGGGGACTTCTTCCAGGTCTACCCATCTTTTATGTACACCCATGTAGTAGCACTAGCATTATCTGCCATCCCTTGATCTTACGATATCAGCCAACAGGAACAAGAAGAAAGGCAGAAGAGTCCCTGTCCTCACAGAGTTCCCATTCTAATGAGCAAGCAACATATAAATAACGAGGTCTAATCAATACACACACAAGAGATGGAATCTAATCTTGGGGTGGTAGGGCATTAGCCTTTATCTGCTGACTGAGAGCCATTTTCACCGACAGGCTGGGTACGGTACAGATGAACCGTGAGGCCCTGTCAATACATGAAACGCTGCTCCCTCCCTGCCTGCTCCCTAAAAAAACAACCACCACAGAATGACCTTCAATTTTATGCCATTGTTCTCTGCTCCTGAGTGATCACTAAAGAGCGACAGGAAAGGGTACAGAAAGTACTAAGACTTAAACAATTTTAAGACAGCACGTAAACGTTAATTTGCTATTAGTGTTTTAAACGTGACATCTTTTCCAAATATCAAGGAATTGCCCTTCTACTGACGCAACTAATCTGTACAAATACTGATATTCTCACTATAACGAAACTAGAAGACATAAGGAAGCTAGAGTCTAGGGGAAAGACGGCTCTTGGGTTCTGCTTGGAAAAGCAAATAAAACAATGGGTGAAATTTGTTTCATTGTGTACCCAAAGGCAAAGAGAAAAGGATTTACCATTTAATCACTCTGCCTTGCAATGATCATGAGAAGCTTAAGCAAAAAGACCACCATGATCTCTCTGTAGTTTATACTGTAGAGGCTGAAAAGAGAAAGAGATTCTATCCTTCAAGCCAAGGTAACACACTGATTAATACTCAGTGACTTCAAAGCAAAGATGGTAGATCTGGGGTGAAAAATCTGTTGGGAAATATCATTTAGCATTAGACATGAAAGAGTTAAAGACTGTAGATGACACAAAGGCTTTATGTATGTGCCTAGATGTCATGAAAACTTTCTTCAAGAAGAAAGTTAAAAGGTACTGGACATGGAGAACACTAAAAAATTAAAATGACTTTATTTTAACATATACTGTTGAAGGACACATAAAAAATCAATACCAAATCAGCAGAAAGGATAAAGATGAGAGAAAAATACCAAATCCAGTTACAATAGCTCAATGGTTATTGGACAAGGATTTCCTATTTAGAGTACCACAGTGTGATTTATTCAAACAAGTTTCTCTCTCTCTCTCTCTCTCTCTCTCTCTCTCTCTCTGTCACACTCACAAACACACGCACACACACACAAGTGGGAATTGCTCAGAAACCACTAGATTGATTTGTCAAGCAGACCAACATGGAAGCCAAAGGGACAACACTGGATGTAAGTTCATTTGCAAAGTGATACAAAGGAGAACAAGAGATTATTACATAATATCACCTGATAAAACAGAAAAGAATGGGGCAGCGGGGACATGTGGCCCTTGAGGTCCTCAAGTACAGCCCTCTGACTGAATCCAAACGTCACCAAATAAATCCCCCTAATTTGTTCTGTAAAACTTAAGGCCCTAGAGCCTCCGAGCTGCAGGTTCCCCAACCCTGGTGCAGGGGAAAATGATTCTGCAGAAAGTTTGGCTAAGTCAGGCCACTTAGAGATGAAACTGGAACGCACGTAACAGAAAGGAAATGCAGCAAACCTGTTGGTACTTTTTCAGATACTCTTCATCAGTTTCAGATTAACAGATAAAAAACCCCAAAATATACCCAAAGCAAGACTTCATAACACTGTAATTCCTCTGAATTTTTTTTTACTTGTACCCACGCAGTTAATGACAGCATTCTCTATGTTCTCGTCAGTACCAGAGAGCTTAGTAGTTGTACATGGAAGTGAGTGGAGGACAAAAGTGGGCTATTTCACTTAGTACAGATAACAAGTAGGACTTTAATATATGTGATGATAAATATGGAAAATATAAAAAGAATAATCATTTTTAAAAGTAGAGAGGTAAGATCTGGTTCCTACAAACACAAAATGTTGGTGACTCTTCACTTCCTGAAATAGGATTATGTACCAATGAACTTTAGGAACTGCTAGAATGAAAAACTCAACTTTGGGTGTTTGTCCACTGTTATGATGTATACACAGTCCATTTTCTCTTCACTCTCCTTGTGTGAAATGGGACATGAGAACATGGTTTAATAAAAATAGAACACTTTATTTATATTTTCTTTAGCAAAGGAAAATTGTTTCATATGAATAAAACTTCATTCATGAATTACTGATAATGCATTTGATCAAAGGAAGCTGATGAAGTGGTCCCTGTAAGCTGCACATGTTCTGTTAAGAAAGATCTGTCTCTGTCTTTTAAGAAATCCTTTTGTTTTTTAAAATCAATACACATTTAAAAAACTATTTTTGAAGCATCTGTGAGTGTTCAGAATGAAACACTATTTATAGTTAACCAGATTGGGTCAGATGTATTTTTAGTATAAATCTGTAGGAATGAATGTCCCTGTAGACCTAAGGTCACTCTACAGGAAGCTGAAAGTAAAGTTCCAGTGGGTTATATCTGACCTGCTATGATTAAGTCCATTCTAGATACAGCTGAAAGGTTGAAAGACACCGAAACCCTTGCTACAAACAACTCAAACCTTATTACACTATCAGTGCATCAAACACAAACAACAAGCCTATGTGAAAAGCAGTTCCATTATTTCATATTTTATAATCACACATCATGTATGCACACACATGCATACATATGTAGATGAAAATGTGTGAACACATAAATATACACATTGAACACAAGAAAACCTCTCAGTTTCAATTTTTCCAAGTTTCTATTCTTACTACTGGCAGGACACCTAAGTACAGATAAACACAAACATATCCACTTTTTCAACTCACCTCCATGAAAGAGATTCCTAAGCTCCAAACATCAGAATGGATTCCATACTGCTCCCCTGAAATTCTTTCAGGCTATAAGGAAACAAAAAGAAAGTCCTAAGCCCAGGCAAGCTGCATAAAGGAAAAAACAAAAACAAAAAAACAACAAACTTAAAACAGATAAACAAAACACTAATCCTGAAAAGCAGGATTATAACATGGTAGAATGTTGCAGAAATTGGAAATTCAATTCACACAACACTACAGTGTCTTTATTTTAATTTCACTGTGTTAGAAGGGTCAAGAGCTTGAGGGTTTTCTTAGCTGTTCATGGCTGTGGTGCTTGTATGCTGCTTTTGGGAACTGTTACTACTTAATTCAAGATGAGTGGTAAAATGCGCCTAGACAGCTAGAAGCAAAAGCATGCCTTTGAATCTACAATATCCTTCAGCTCTCCTAATATGAAGAGTTTGTGAATGAGGTTCTGTAGGATGAGAACTGCAGAGAAGAGAGAGGTTGAACCACGGAAGAACGGTGGTGGGCTAATGCTCTGGAAAAATACCACAAAAGGCATTACATCATTCACACTGTATTTTGAATGCACTTCATGAAGAATGATTAGAATCTGTTTACTATCAATAACAAGGCCTATGTCAAAAGATGAAGACATAAATTTATTTTTTAGTTAGTTTTTCCCCAAATTTATTTATTTTTAGTTTTCAACATTCACTTCCATAAGTTTTAAATTTTCTCCCCCTCCCTCCTTCCTCCTTCCCCAAGATGATGTGCAATCAGATATGGGCTCTACACATACATTCCTATCAAACATATTTTCACATTAGGCATGTTGCATAGAAGAATTATAATGAAGCAGAGAAACTATGAGAAAGAAAAAACAAAACAAAATAAAACAAAAAAGAAAATAGTCTGCTTTTCTCCGCATTCCAACTCCATGGCTCTTTCTGGGATGTGGATGGCATCTTCCATCATGAGTCTTTTGGAACTGTTTTAGGTCCTTGAATTGCTGAGAATGGCTAAGTCTATCAAAATCAGTCACTATACATTTAAAGAGATCAAAAAAAAAGAGAGAGAGAACTTGTTTCAGTTAGGAAATTCCCCCTTTATCCTACTGCATCATCTCTTGAGGGAGAAGACACAGCTCAAAGTGCTTCTCACCCTTCTTCCTACTCACATATACCTGTTTCTATGTCCCCTGTGCTCCATCCTCTGGATCCTATTTCCTGTGAAATTGGCAGAGTCTCTTGACAAGCCTAGTGACTAGATAAACTTTTCTTTTTTTATTTGTGAACTAGTCTACTATCAAGATAAAATCATTCACCAGGGCAAAACCAGCAAGGATGGGTATTATATGATAATTTGAGCGATGCTAGTGAATATGATCTTTGAAATACAGCTCAGCATTTTACTTCTGACTTCCTGTAATTGTAATCTCTCAAATTCTGTGCTCACACCTAGGCAAACACATTTTCTGACTCAGACCCATTCAACGTGTGCAGGGATCTGTTCACTGTAGAACTGGTCATTTCAAGACCAAGGCTGAAGTGACTGAAGGTGGGGTGCAAGGGTCCAATAACATTACTGAAAGGCTAAGCTGAAGATATGGAGCAAAAAAGAAATAACTGCTTATTTATTTGTTGAACAAATATTTATGGCACGCCAAACGATCAGGTCTAAGTTCCTCAGATTGCTCAGTGCCTATTAAATTACACATTTTCATCAGAGTACAGACTCTTTCAGCATCACACCAGATATTCAACAATCTTGATCCTAGAGAACTTACAGGGAAACACACCTTCCTCCTTTTAGCAGATAAGTGGAGACTACAGATGCAGAATGCTGTATATCCTGTCAGAGGAGGTTGCTAGAGCTTTTGGCTGTGTACAATGGGGGAAAAGTCTGGCTTAGGATAAATGAGACAACAATAAGGTTTAAAATCAGTAAGCCAATAAAATCATCAAACAATAAGATAAACAATCTATAAGTGTGAATTTTACATAAATTTACCTAGAAATTACTGACTAAAAGGGCACTCATTTAATAGAACAAGTCCTTCTCTTTTTCCTTTCATATTTCCTTTCTTTTTAAAACCAAGATAATGATCAAGAAAGATGTGGCCACATCATCCAGAAGGTGGCAAAAAGTACAATCCAATGCGTGTCCATAAGGTTTTGTTAGGCATGACAACGAGATTAAGTACATTCATTAAGTCTGTTCATTAGACAAGCCAAAGAGAAAAGTGAATGGTGCACTGAAAATGAAGCACAGAAAAATAAATTTAAAAAGGAAAAGTGAGAGGGTGATATCAGGTGGCATATACAGACAACTCCTTGCGGACAGGATTCTGACAACCTCACAATGCAGAAATTATCCTTTCAATAAGCAGATGAAACAGGATTACTGTTGTGATGCAGGGCTTGGGCCATTACGTGTGGCAAGCTCAGGTAGCAAGCTCCACGTAGCTACTCTGAAGAATTCATGTAGATGTAACTTGGCAAATGTTTCCAAAGCCACAGGGAGGTTCTAAATTCATTCTGGATTTATAATGCCAGACCTATATGGCCTCGAGCAGCAGTTTTGAGCTGATGTCATACTTGAAACTAAAATGGTCTGCCAAAAACAGCACCAGACTCTGCATTAGTCATGATGAGCTGTGATGGACACTTTGCAGTTAGAATGCTGAAGCTGCTATGTGGCTCCTCTGATATGACAGCTGTCACCAATGCAGAAAGCAAGTTAATAGGAAAAAAAGTCATGACTCAAAGTAAGTAAAAAAAAAAAAAATCTGAGTTTTAAGTACATACACACACAAAAGCAATTCACAAACCCCGGCACATTCCTTTAGAGGCTTGATTTAAAGTTGTTTCTGAGGGAAACTGGGGAAGCTTAGGCAACTTCCTGTCTTCTCTCTGCCATCCTAGCTCCATCCCCTGACTCAAGTACATTTTGAAGAACAATAAGAAGCCATGACTTTAAAAAAAATTATGGGTGAATGAGATGGGTGGGAGGGGTGTGGTCAGGAAGGACTGTAATGCTTTAGAGTTCAATATCTCAGTAAAGAAAGAAAGAACCTCCCTCTCCAGCTACCAGCAAAAAGGTCCCAAGAATTGGGCCCTGTGGCTCAGCACACAGATCTAGTCCAAGAGGCTCATTTAGTTAAATCATTCCAGAATTGTCTGGGATTTGTGAGAGGAAATTCCAGCATCTATGTGCCAAAAGCACAAGTCACCAAGGTGAATTGGTTGAGAGAGAGAGAGAAAGAGACAGAGAGACAGAGATGGGGGGACAGAGAGAGAGAGAGAGAGAGAGAGACAGACAGACAGACAGACAGACAGACAGAGATGGGGGGGACAGAGAGAGAGAGAAAGAAAGAGAAAGAGAGAGAGAGTGTTTTTAGTTGAGGGTCAAGCACCTTATCTTACAAAATACGTAGTGTACTTGCAAGTATTTTCAATTGGCATTTGAAAAGAATCTATCATCTTTGTATCTTGTTTTCTCTGAACCAACGCCACCATTTGGTTTGGAGCATGCAATATTGCCGGTCTTCACTGAGTAGACTGCAAATTCTCTGAGAAATCAGATTAAATGGCGCAAGAGGTGAAAAATAATCATTCATGTTGACTTTCTGGATATTACAGTTCAAGTAACCACCTTCTTTTACAGAATTTATTTATTGCCAAGCCTGTAGTTTTTTTAATATCTTGAAATAATAAAATTATAATTTTACATTTTCATATGTGATTTTTAAAACTTGGTATCTGTTCAGTAATTCAGTTTTCGAAAGAGGGGAAGAGCTCAACAAACTAGACTACCCAGATAATGAGGCTGTTCAGGAGGCAGCATGGGATAATGGTAAAAACATTGGTTTTGAAAGACTGGAGGAGTTCACATTTCAGTTCTAATACTCAGAGTAAAGTATAAGAACATGGGAAAAGCAGGAAGGGGTAAGGCTGTCAGGGGCTTTAAAAGCCAAACAAAGAATTTTTATTTGATCTTAAAGGAAGCCAGTGAAGTTTACTGAGTTAGGGAAGTGACATGGTAAGACCTGCCCTTCAGGAAGATCACTTTGTCAATGGAAGAGCAGACATGGAGTGGGGAGAAACTTAAGGTCAGGAGAATAACCAGCAGCATATTCCAGCAGCCAGCAGGATCACTTTACCAGATATGAAAGCATAAGTGCTTACACCTGGGTGGTGGCTGCATCAGAAGAGAAAAGGGGACATATATTCAATAGGACATCAGCAATGTGACACTGAAGAGACTTGAGAATCATTTGCACAGAGATGCTAATTGCATGTATGAGAGTTGATGAGATCATCGAGAGGAAGAGGAGAGTACAGGACAGAATCTTGGGGCCGCTCATGCTTAGCCAGTGTGACCTGGAAGAAGATTCAACAAAGACTGAGAAGGAATAACCAGTAAGTCAGAGAGGAGCAGCAGGAAAAAGCAGTGTCACAAAAACCTAGAAAGAGAGAGCATGAAGGAGGAGCTGAAGGACAAGACCAAAGACCACAGGGAAGCTGAGAAGGATGAGGATGAAGAAAAGCCCATTATGTTTGACAACAGTGATAAGAGATCAATGCTGATTTTGGAGAGAACAATTTCAGCTAATTCATGAGGCTGGAGACCAGGCCAAAGATGGTCTGAAGCAGTGGTGGGGAACCTGCAGCTTTGAGCCACATGTGGCCCTCTAGGACGTTCAGTGCAGCCTTTTGAATTCAAACTTCATAGAACAAATCCCCTTAATAAAAGGATTTGTTCTGTAAAACTTGGACTCAGTCAAAAGGCCAAACCTAAGGACCTAAAAGGCCACATATGGTCTCAAGGCTATAGGTTCCTCACCCCTGAAAAGTAAGGAAGGCAAAGGAGGTCCAGATTACAGATGACCTTATTAAGGAGTTTAGCCAAAAAGGAGAAGTATTAGACAATAGTTAACAGGAATGGTTGGATCAATTAAGAGTTTTTTAAGGATAGGGGAGACATGGGTAGGTTGTAGGTAGTAGGGAAATAGCCAAGACACAGGGATAGATTCAAAATTACTGAGAGACTGGGGATGGTAGAGAGGGTAATTTGTTGGAGAAGAGATGGAATGGGATCAAGGATGCTTTGGCAAGAAGGGCCACCTTTTCATATAAGACGGGGTAAATAAGGAGACAGTGGGGAAAAATATTGGTGACATGAGGAGAAGGGGAGAAAAGTGGGGTCTTGTGAATGGGTTATCTTTTTTTTCAGATGAAAAAGGGCAGAAGGGGTAGGGGGTACAATGGAAAGTTTAAGGAGAGATGAAAAGGTTTGGGAAAAAAACCAAGTTGCTGTGTTAAGTGGGATAATGAGTAGATTAGGGAGTCATAAAAGAAATGCCTTGTTTCCAATAAGGGCCCAGTTCAGCTTACATACACAGTGCAAATTTGTAGTGGACTTAGCATGGTTTTAGGACCTTTTCTAGCTCCTTTCTATAGGATGAGAACAGGAATGAAGTCAGCGAAGTACCCTGCCTTTGTTCATCCCTCCTTACTAACGATATCATTCCACTGCTCCGCCAGTCACCAGTCACTGGGCACCTACTTTACTTCCACCTTTCTGCAGTCTCAGTGTGGTGCTACAACATTTTGGAACAGACCGTGACTCTCCTTTTACAGATAAGAAAACTGAGGATGGGATTTAAGAGACTGGCCTTAGGGGAGGTTTCACAATATCCACATTACAGCTATAGTAATGGATATGGTAATTATTGTAAAATAACAACAGCTAGCATTTACATAAAACACCTACTATGTGCCAGGTAACGCGCTAAGCACTTCGCCATTGTTACCTCATTTGACCCTCACAACAATCCTGGGAGACAGGTACTGTGATTACCCACATTTTACACTAGATGAGACTGAGGCAAACTGACCTGCCCAAGGTTACATGGCCAGTACGTGTCTGAGGCTAAATTCAAACTCAGGTCTTCCTGATTCCAGGCCCAGCACTTTATCCACTTCACCACCTAGCTGCCTCTTACTATGATGAACAAGGTCGCCCAGGGCAGTTGGTTGGAAAGCCCGCTTCCGAATTCAACTTTTATGGTCCTGTTCTCAAGAAACCTGTTCTCTTTATCCAGAAATGTTAGAATTTCATGATACAGCCCAGTCTAATGAAGCAGCTCTACCCCATATTCACTGCTTTCAATTGCATACTGGACACCTCCCACAAGTGTGTATCTCATCACTGGAACTACTGGAGCAGGTGGGACAAAGAACAAGGTTTAGGTAAATCAAAGGCTTCGAAAAGAGGAAGAAGGCCTTTCTCAAGCTTGGCCTTCAGTTTCTTGGTTTTTGTTTTTTGTTTTTAACAAAAATCAACAAATTATGTTTTTAACAAATATCAATAAGTTTTTATTAAGTCAAGTTCTTCTGCATACATCACACTGTCCTTTCTTTCCTTCCTTTCTTTCATTTTCTTCGCCTGCCTTAATAGTTTTTCCTTTCCCTCCCCACTTGTTGTACGTGCCCTTCCCCATCCAGTTCAAGTTCCCCCTACTTTTGTGAAGTTTCCTTTTCCTTTAAACCAGTGTTGCTTAACCTTGTTTTACGTCATGGCCTCTTTTGGCAGTCTGGTGAAGCCCATGAACCGTTCTCAGAAGAATGCCATTATGTGCATAAATAAATATAGAAATTATAAATAATTCATAATTATAAATAAATATAGAAATTATAAATATAAAATACACAAGATTAGAAAGGAGATCAATTATACTGAAATACAGTAATCAAATAATATTTTAAAAAATAGCATGTTCATGGACCCTAGGTTAAGAAGCCCTATAAACCCTTCTGGAAGTAGTGTACAAAAGGATAGCTCTTTTATCTCAGGCAAGTTCCTTAACCTCACTGTTCAAATGGACTTTCTATCCATCCCCTTCAGTGAATCAGAGTCTGAGTTGGAAGAGATCCTAGCAACCAACTACTTCAACCTTTATTAAGAAAGACTCATCAAGACAACTCAGAGACATTAGGGGAGTGAGCCAGAGTCAACCAGCTAGGAAGTATCAGAGGTGGGAGCTAAACTCAGGACTTTCCTGAATCTGAAGTCTAGCACTCTTTTCATTCTACCATCAGGAACTCTGAATCCTAAGACGGACACTATGTGTTTGTATTCTGCAATGGAGAACTTCACCGTATCTGTATATAATGTCTTGTTTCCTATTTGTTTCACATGTGCTTATCTCCCTAATTAGATCACAAATTCTAGCCCCATCCTGTCTAAAACAGAATTAAGCAAGTAACTGGTGCTTAGAAAATACTGGCTGACTGAAGACATTCAAATCTGGACAAGGTTTCCATTATTATGGAATATAAGAAGACTTATTATAATAAGACCTATTAAAAAGTTCATTTTTCTTTCAAAGATACAAGCTTATTCCTCTTAAACCCATAACTCTGATTTAAAAAAAAAAGGCCTGGTACTTCATCACCGAGGCTTTGCCTATCAGGTTATACTTCCTAGTTACGTTGATTTTCTTAGCTTGGACTATAAACTTTATGACTGGAATTCACTCAACCAAGAAGAAAAGCAATTTTACCATTGACAATCGGATCTAACATTTCATAATTTTAATCCTTGCTTTTTCAATTAACAGACAGACGCATTGTATTCATCCATAAACACTTTGGAAAAAAGTAATTTCTTTAATGTACACCTGGGAAGGACAACTGTAATCTGAATCTGGACAGTCAAAGAATAATGCAATTTAATTATTAGAGCAATTTAAAGCTACTGAGAACAGGATGCACTGCTGAAAAGTTGATTCACTCCAAGGTGTTCTTTCTCATCACAGCACTCTGAGCTCCTTCACCAACTGAAGCTGCTTCCCTCCCTCCCTCTACAGTCCCTCAAACTTGCCTACCCTGGTGGGACCAGAAGGATAATTAAGGTGTTAAGAACAAGGCACGAAGGTTTCAGAGGTTAACAGATATCCTCATTACCTAGAAAAAGGCAAATAAATCAGCTTTTTAATAACAACTATAGCTACCATTCACAAAGTGCTTTAGGGTTTACAAAATGCTTTAGAAATATTATCTCATTTTATCCTCACAGCAGCCCAGAGAATGAGGTGCTATTATTATCCATATTTTACAGACAAAGCAACTGAAGCAGACAGAGATTAAGTGACTTTCTCAGGGTCACATGGTTAGTAAGTGTTCAAGGCTGGATCTGAACTCAGGTCTTCTTTCCTGATTCCGGTCCAGTGGTCTAACCACTGTACTTCCTTGCTGCTTCTAGTCTCTCAAATTAAGAAGGTCTCCTAGTTAAGAAGTTGCTATTTTTCCTGTATTCTGGTGCCTGAACTGGCACAAGGTACAATGCTGGGTTTTTTTCCTTACAGAAAAGAATCCAGGTGTCCATCAAAATGAACACTGTTTGATTGAAGGGATGAAAAACCTTTCTGCACCAAATCTGAGCTCCAGATGTGACTGATAACTGCTGTCGCCATTTCCATTCACTGAAAGTCATTTGGGAAGCACATTTATTTAAACAAACATATTGTCATGCTCAAAAACTGAAAGTGATGCTCTTCAGAAGAGGAAAACGAGGCAGGCCTGGTGATGCATGCCTGTAATCCTTGCTGCTGGGGAGAGTCTAAGGCTGATGGAAAGCTTAAGTTGTAATAGGGCTAACAACAACTGGGCACCTCCACTAAGTCTGGTACAAACATGGAGGGCCACTGGCTCCTTAAGGAGAGGCAAAATGGCTCACTGTGGAAAAACAGAGAGTAAAGCTTCAATAACAATCACTATTGGGATCAGGTCTGTGAGTGGCTGCTTCACTTCCAGGCTGGGCAAGATAGGAAGACAGACAGACAGAAAGAAAGGGAAAAAGGAAAAGAAAACAAGGAAGAAAAGAGGTCAAAGAAAACAAGGGCCACATTAATTTGTAAATTTTGTCTTTTCATTTCTTTTTGGAAAACATCTCAATGTTTCCGTGGGACCAGAAAACCTGTCTTACCAATGAGCATGAGTCCAACGGCTGACTTGAAGAAGCTAGAAGTCCAGGTACCAGAAAGAGCTGTCAACATGGGCTGTGGATGTGAGCAGCCACAAATAAAATTTGGTAACACCAAATGTGTTGTTTTGCCTGCTTGTTTTCCTGGAGAAAACAACCAACCTTCCTAACAGTTTGGGAGCACATGTGGGTTAATTAGACAAGCAATCTTGCAGAATGGCCAATATGGCATAGTTCAATTCTCCTACAAGATTATACTTGGATACTGTATTTGTTTAGTGATTTTCTTCACATGTGACAGAATCCAGTTAAGTCAACGATGCCAGATAGATTTGGAGCTCCTATATTATCCTTAATGTCTTTTACAAAGATTTTTAAAATCAGACTGAGTGAATTGACTTTGTAATTTATGATCTGTAAGAACAAAGCTGTTGAATAAATTCGACAATTATATGTTACCAAATATGTAAAGATAAAGACTTCAGTTTAAATGTTATTTTTGCCTAAGTTTACTTACCGCCATATAAGCATTTGTTCCAACATACGTCTTGGCTATAGAATTCACCAGCTAAGAGACAAAACAGTCTGTTAGAACAATATAAAGATAATGTGGAAATAAAATGGGCAATTATTCCTCATTTAACCTACAATCATCATTCCTATAAATCAACTAAAAATTATGTAAAAGGGAACAAATTTATCTACAAAGGCATTAAAAATGATTAAATCTCTCTTTTCTTTTGGATGCTATTTCCACTTTAAACAAGCACAGCATTATAGTTTATAGCAGATAACCTTAAACAATTCTGTTAAGCAGGATGCTTATAGCTTTAGTACCCCAAACCCGCCTGATATAAAAACTCAATTTGAAGGAGAATTTGAACACACTCATTTTTGAGTCAGATGGCTCGAGATGTGAATGAAGCCACATGCATTACTAGAATGAAATGAACACTAAATACACTGGAGGGATAACAGACTTTGACAACTCATAATACAACGTTGACCTCCTCTTTGGTCTTCGTGTTTGGCGGAGAGTAAAGGTGGCTGCGATTCAAATCAACATCACAGCGCGCTCATGGGTCACTATCACCGAGGTTCTCAGGGGAGGCCCAAAATGGAAATTAATTAAAATTTGTGCTGCACATTGTAATGGCCCACCACCATTGTTGCTCCCAATATTAATTTTTATTGTGGGCCAGTTGGGCTCCCCAGACACAGCTCCCTCTCTGCCCTCCCTTTTGTCTGGCCAAAACGCTTTCATATCAAAGCTGCATATCAATGAAGTTTGCTATTCGTAAGTAGTAATTACAATATCAGCAGTTTTTACTGTCATTAAACAATGAACAATCATATTCTGATGAAGAAAACTCGCTCAGAGATTAAAAATGAATAACGTGTTCCCAGCGAGGCTAGCATTCTGGGGTTCTGTTTGTCTGGCAGCGAGGTGATTTTAATTCTAGGAAGCAGGAGAAACAAAAAAAAAAAAATGGAGCAGTAGAAGAGGGAAGAAGGAAAGAAGGAAGAGGTCTACCTGAGTGCTAACTCCAAAATCACAAAGCTTGACCTGTCCCCTTGTATTCACCAACATATTGGAGGGCTTCACATCTACAGTAGGATCAAAGGAAACCAAAAAGTAAATAATTCAATACTTACATATCTGATTAGTAAAAAGAAAAACACAAGTTCCAGTTACACTTATATCTATGAAAATTACATTATGTCATCAGTTGATTAATTTCTAAATCCTAATACAAAATGATTATAAACATAATAAATAAGATATTAAGTTTAAAGGTCTCTGATATTCTCTAATTTTTTCTGATTTCTGTTGGATCAAGGATTATTACTGTAAGTGAAAAACTCTGTTATAACAAGAGCAACATCCTGAAGTTTCTTGATCTTCCTGCCTTCTAGCCTAAATCCATATAGAAGCCTTTCTTTCTTTTCTTACAATGGTTTGGTTGCTCCAAACCTCTCTGCGCTCTCTCTTATGGATAAGAAGAAGGAAAAACACTGTCATACAAGCACTAAGAGTCCTTCTTGATGTGCCTATTCCTGTGTCAACCATGACTCTCTAACGCTCCTTCCAAGTAAAATGCTCTGCCCTTTTCTTGTTGAGTACATGTCAAATTGCTAAAAATAACCTGAGCCACCATAACTGCTCTCCTTTACTCCAGTCTCTGTCTATTCCAATCCAATCTACATAGTCAAATAAGGTTAAATTTCCAAAAACCCTTTCATTCAGTTTTTCCCCAACTTAGAAGTCTTAACTGGTTCTCCACTGTCTACAGAATAAAGTTCAAATTCCCTAGCTAGAATGTTAATCCAATGCCTTCTTAGATCTTTTTCTTTAAAAATTTTTTTTTTATCATGAACTTAAGTCATCAACAAACATGACTGTTCCCTAGGTGATGAAAGCCAACTTTGTTTTTTTGTTATTCACTTCTGCCTATCTTATGCTACACTCAAAAAGATCTATTCATTGTTCCTAAAACAAGCTTGAATGCCTTCCTGCAGGTCACTCTGTCTGGGCTCATACTGTTCTCCCCACCTAGAAGTTCTAACATCTCTTCTCTGCCTACAAGAATAAGGTCTACACATTCCCCAAGATTCAAGTTACTCAAGATGAAAGTAGTTACATAAAGTTACATTCCTTTCATGAACCCTTTCTTGTCCATCCCAGTCCTTGGTAACCTCTTTCTCACCTGAACTTCTCTAGTACTCACTGTTAGTAACATGCAGGTGGCCCTTGTGCACTGTTGTGAATGATCAATTTCTTTCTATACAGTCAAGTCTTCTTCCTTTAACTAGATTAAGGTTCTTAAGAGTAGTAACTGTCATGTATTTCTCAGCATTTTCTACAAATCTTTACCTTGCACATGTGATGCTTGTCAAAAATATTAGGTGACTGATCATACTTTTTTTCTGAAATAGTGTCTGAACTCTTAAAGTAGCCAAACATTTCCCCTTTGGATCTTATAAAACACAATTTTAAAATAAAAGAATTCTAAAAAGATAGTAATTTCCTTACTGCTCTCACTCCTTTACCTAATATTTTGTCAAGAAAAAAAACAAAACAATCCCAACCTAGCATTAAAGTATCAAAGCTAAAGGTCTTTTTAAACTCTATATTTATGTAAACCCTCCCTCTACCCTACCCTACCCCACTCTCTCCTGTCTGGAATGTGTTCCCTCCTATTGAAATCTCTCCGTTTGAGGCTCACCTCAGGTACGACTACTCCCAAAAACCTTTCCTACCACTTGTTCCTCCCCTACCCCAGAAGCTAAAAGTGATCTCCGCCTGCTCCAATTTTAATTTAATCCTTCGTCTACAACTGGCATGAGCCATCCTCAGCAATTTGTTTTGTTTCAATCACACCATCTACAATAAGCCTACCAATGACAGAAGTGGCCCCTGAAACATTTACATCAGTATTGCTCCAACATTTTGCAATGAACATCATTTAAATAACCTATGTGTTTGTCCTTCGTTGCCGAAGAACACCACGCCATCAGAGAAATAATTACATGACTTGCACTTGACTTTGTTCTGAGTGAGGGAGAGCTGTGCAGGTCACCAGCCTCACTTCTCCTCCACAGCCATCTGAATCCAGTGACTAGATATTCATCAGAATGACTGGACATGACCCAGGATGAGGCAATTGGGGTTAAGTGACTTGCCCAAGGTCACACAGCTAGAGAGTAAGATTTGAACTCAGGTCCTCCTGACTCCTGCACTGGTGCTCTACACCTTTACTACAAAGCTACGGCCACTAAGTGTTAAAAATTGAAGTCAGAGTAACTAAAATAATTCTGATTAAGGAATAAAATGCTATCAATGAGATTCAAATCACCACCCACCTTGTAAATTTGCTATCCTTTATCAGGTTTATATTTTCTGCAGTTGTCTTATTTGGGGAAACTTAGGAAGAGTAGATTGTGACATTTAGTACACCTAAATCCAGGGCAGCTCGGAGGTATGGGGATAGAGGGCAGGCTTGGAATCAGGAAAACCTGAGCTCAAATTTGACTCCAGATACTTAACAAGGTGTGTGACTCTGAGCAAGTCACTTAACCCTGTTTGCCTGTTTCCTCATCTATAAAATGAGTTTTTTGAGAAGGAAAAGGCAAACAATTTTCAGCATCTTTGTACAAAAAAAAAAAAACAACCCAACAAAAACCAAAAACCAAACAAATCCATATGGGATCACGACACACTGAACATGACTGAAAATGGCTAAACAACAACAACAGAACATCTAAATCCAAGAAAGTGCTGTGTGGCTCTGTGGAAAAGAATAGTAGACTGTAGGAATGAGAGGACCTGAGTTCAAATCCTGCTTCTGCCACTCACTAAATGGGTGACATCAGGCAAGTAACCTTGCCTGTCTCTCTCAGCCTCAATTGAGGAGGCTAGAGTAGATGGTTTCCAAGGTCACTTCCAGTTCTAAATCTAGGATCCCATAATCCATGACCAGGTAACATTTTGTATCTCCAACGTAAGTGGTTTATAAATATTGCTTTGATGAATAAACCATGCTAGAATTAGGTTTCATTGTACTTATATCAAGATAATATTGTTGTTTTAGGGTTTCAGAAAATCCTAGCATTTTCAGCTGGTTTTACAAACGAAGTGATGAAGATGAATAGAGAAGTCTGGACATTCCGGTGTCACAGGTGGGTCTATAACCTGGACTTCCTCCAAAGAGTACACTTAAGCACAACCATAAAAAACAATTCAGCATGTACAAGAAGACCCCATGGATCCTTGTTCACCCATTTCCAAACAAGACTGATTTGGGCAAGGTTTTATTCTGACACCTGCAAGCAGTTAACTCAGCTTGTGGTCCCGACCCAATGGATTGGTGAATGAGCTTAGAACTGGTCACATCAGATGAATGCTTGCTTCAGGAATAATTTGTGTCTTCTTCAAATCATGCTTTTCTTCTCTAATACTTTTTGGAATGAGAAAAATACAATTATCCTCCATCTATTATTTGCCAACATACAATGTACAGGATGACAAACCCTCAAGTGAGGACCATGTATATATGTGCATTTTTCTTTTCTTTTTTACCTTCCTATACCCTCAGTTTAAATTCCCACAGTACAGTGTGGTATAATTTTAATCTTCTAATGTCAGAATGAGGGAAGAAGCATCAATTTAAGCTTCTCTTCCTGAATAAAATGCTTTACCTTTATGTCAGGTATATCAGCTAACCTCATATAAAGCTGCTGAACGATGACTTCAAGACCCAGTGAGAGTCTTTCTGTGTAACATGCAAAGTCCCAGCTCCCCAGAACAGCGCCAAAGGAAAGGAGCACTGGAGGAATCTGATTTGTTTTGGCGGCACTCCGAGCAAGACACAACGAAACGTCAAGAGAAGAGGCAGGAAAAGGACTTTACAGAAGCAGTTAGTCATGTTCTTACTTCAAAGAAATTCCAAGTCATAGAAAACAGAGTAAATGAGAAGGTATCATTTTTCCTTTAAAAACATTTTTCTGTTCTGAACAAGACCAAAGATGAGTCAGTAAAGTAACATCATAAAGGGCAATTGTCAGAACAGATCGGAGTCATTTTTATTTAATCAGGTCATTAATTATTAGAGTTTAATAATTAGGTAGACTGAAGGTAAGACAGCTGACACCAATAGTGGGTATTGATTTTATTGAGTTAGTCTAGAAAAGACTCCTGATTTGTTTTAAAAATAAAAATAAGAGACAGAGAAACTAGGCACAGGTGTTTTTTCATATAACAAAACAAACATTTTCTATAAAAAGAAATTTTATTGCAAAATATAGTTACCTATTTACATTCAACAATATGATATAAGGCAAGGATGAAATAGTACAACTTAGCGTTCTCTTCTTTTAATGCTCTGAGGTTTACTTATATGTTCTTTGTTCCTGTGGTATAGTGGGACGGTTATGAGATCTGGCTTTCAGCTCTGTTTCTGCCACTAAATGGAACTCTGTTCAAACCCCTGAACTTTTCTGAGTCTCAGTTTAAACATCCAAAATAAAGGTCAGGCTAGATACTCATTAAGGCCTTATCTACAGAATCACATAATTTCAAATCAGACATTGGCTTAAATGTCTCACTGCTATCAAACTGTCATAGCCAAGCAGTTAATAGGCTGACTAGGAAAATTCCATTCCATTCATTCATTCCCTTTATTATGAGGGCTTACAACATGAAAGGCAATATTCTAGGTGCTGAAGGGGAGACAAACATGAATAAGGCATAGCCCTGCCCTCAATGGGCTTAACACTTTAGAATATACTTAAATTTATTTAGAAATTTAGAAAGTTTGAAATAGAATAAGGGACAACACGTGCAAATCATTACAATATTGGGTAAGACAGAAAAATACATGATTAGTACAAATGGATCACTCCTCCATGAAGGCTACACAAAGGAGGTATCATTTGAACTGGACCTTCAAGGATGATTAAGGAAAATGAGCTCATGAGTGAGAAGAATGACCCACTGTGATTCAAAAATAACCAACCTTCTTGTTCTTTATAGGTCTATGATAACACGAGGAGATATCATTTCTTTAAAAAAGGCAGAAGAGGTTCCCCTGGGTTGGCCATACCTTCACGATGTCCTTGGAAGGCAGGAGGAATCTGACAGGGGCAGGTGTTAAGTGAAGTTGTATTTCAGCTTAACTGTTCCATCTGAATACAGGCTTCTAAAGATTTCTCCTAAATGACAAGAGCTATTCAGCTGGGATCACTGGAGAGTCAACAATTACCCAATCACAACGCTTGCCTTGTGTCACAATATTTTCCCACTCCTTCAGTGAGATTTCACAGTAAGTTGAGCTTTTCAGTGATGAATGGTATAATGAATCTTTGAGTTACAGTACAAGCAGGTAACAGGTGGTTTGAGGCAGTTCTGGCCAATAATTTGCAATGCTTACAAAGTTATTAGAAAAACATCTGGGAGGGAGAGAAGGGAAAGTCTGAGAAAAAAGCTTTGACAAATAGGGTCTTCTGTCACTGACTTTTTAAAGTAGTGTGGTAATGACTGAATGGAAAGCAGCCCCAAGAACCCTTCTATGTTTTTCGTTCATTTTTGTCTTCTGCTACTTTCTTTTGGTTACTGTGGCAACTTTCTTTTCTTTTTTGTCTCAAACAAAGCAGGACTCTTTAATTATGACTCTAATTATTAGACCTTAACTTAAATAGGTCCATAGATTTTTATAGCTGGAAAGGCCTTTAGAAATAATCTAATCCTATGGTTCTGAACCTTTTTTTTGGGTGTCATGGATTGCTTGGAATGTTTTTAAATGCATGAAATAAAACAAAGAATTACAAAGAAAACCAATTATATTGAAGTAGTTATCAAAAAAAATTTTTTAAATCACAAATTCACAGACCCCAAATTAAGAACCCCAATCAAATTTAAACCACTCATTCTACAAATGAGAAAGCTAAGTCACAGAGGTGGAAAATGATTTGCCCTAAACCCCAAGGCAGAACATATCAGTAATAGGGCTAGTATCTGAACCCAGATCCTCTGACAAGTCCCTTAGAGCTCTAATCTAGACCAATAATGACTCCCAATTTGGTGCTCTTTCTATGAAATCATATTATCACACACTTTATGCCAAGAGAACATGGACATATCAAAGCACTGCTATAGAGTAGGCAGTCTGATAAATTCCAAGTTCTGGGTGCTTTAAAGACAATGGTAATAAATGATTCTAAGGTTCCTTCTCCAAGACGAGATCTTAACCTTGCCAAGATAACTGGTTTGAAAGTGAAAAATGAATCATGCTAACCAATCCAATTACTGGTCCAAATAACAAAAAACTGGCCCGATGGAGGCTGTGGCTGGACTGACGGATCTCTTTTACTGCACTGACCAAACTGACTGTGAAATTGGCATCATGTAGATACAACCCAAATTTTCACACTTAATGGTCTCATGATGGAAGCTGTATTTTTATACGGATTACATCAATTAACCATTAAAGATCCACACAAACAGAACCAAGCTGAAGCTCACTAAGAAAAGCAATCACTCCAAAGAGACTGATTTCTGTAGCACTTCACAAAGGCAGTGCCGCCCACTAGGCAGCCCCTGCTACCCACATGACCCAGGGCCAACGGGGTGGCTGTCCTGGGAGTCACATTTTGGCTTGTCGCCAATGAGTTTAACAACAGATAAATAAAAGCTTCCACAAAGCCACAGTTGAAGGCGTTGTCCGCTTTGTTAAGGAATGTCCTTGACACAGGACCCATGAAACAAATGCCTATTTGAATTTAACTCCATGAAAAATTTTGTCTGTAGCTGATTCTATTTGCTCTCTTTTCTCAGAAAATGAAAACAAGAGAACAGACTTGTTTCTCTTCTCCCCTAAACTGTCATTCTGCTCAGGGCCAAATTCCCTATTAAGAATATCCATCTGAACACTTCGGTGCCTGATACCATCTATGATTTCTACTTCCTTTAAGTGATCCCTGTTTTATCCCTCAACATCTTATTTTATACACTGTGGTTTTAACCTTTAATATCCTGAGTTCTTTGAGAAGTAGGTGGGACAGATATCCTAAAAAAACCCAAAACTTATTTTCAGAGAATTGTGTGACTCTGATGTGAGGTGACAGTGGATAAAGGCTGAAGCTTCTTCTCCCTGACTTTTTTCTTCTGAAAAATCAATAAAAACATGCAAACTAACTGTTCTGCGGCTGGGAAGGCATTCTCAGTTTAACTAGAGCTGGAGGAAATACCAGCAGGTCTCCCCTCCTAGTGACCACAAACAGCAGTACAACGGCCGGAGCCCTTCATCAGCCCTTTCATTATGGGTAACTGTCTTATGAAAAGATACCAACCAATATATCTATCTAGTTATTTCTCAGGGATGGCATTCTAATGAAGTAAAACAGCAGGTACAATTAAATATAGAATATGCTGACATTTTACATTACAAATTTATCCATGCACAACAGGAATGCACTTAAGGAAAATCACAATGCAATATAAAAGTTATTCTAATCATTCTATCACATACTAAAGAGCAGGTCAGTCAACTATTCTTTTAAGTGCCTTAAATAAAAATAAGCAGAGTAATCAAAAATTCTAAATGACATTTGCTGTCTTGAGTATCTTCTGATGTGGTTTAGTACAGGGGCGATACTGTTCTACTGTTGAGCCTGTGAGAGACATGGCTTGCAAAGCTTACAGGGCTGAAAGGAATCGTTAAAAAAAAAAAAAAAGACCTGAAAGTCTAGTCCTCCCTTCTTCTTTTGTTTCCTTCATAGAAGTATGGAAAGGGACAAAGACAAATCACTTTGCCTCTCTGGGCTTAGTTTACTTTGTTTACTCTGGGCTTAATTTAGTGAAATAAATGGATTAGATTAGGTCATCTCAAACGTCCATCTCAAAGGTCTTCAAATTCTATGATCTAAAGTAAAAACCAGGAATACTGAAAATGATCTTGAATTCTTTTCATTCAAGACTATTTTTAACTTCTTATTGGGCAGTAGCCCCCACCCCCACCCCCCACCCCAACACACACCGGCTGGGTGATAAGCAATGCTCTGCTATTTTCCCTAAGGATAGAGCCTCATGAGAAAAAATTAGATGGGACCTGGGGCTTGGGTGGGACAAGTATCACTTAATGGCATTCCCAAGATTTTTAGTGAAGCTTCTTGGGGAGCAGGGTTTTTAGGAAAAGGAGCTGGTGATTCTTCGTGTACTGTCACTGAATGCTAGGCAGTTAATGGACAGGGTTGGAATTTTCCAACTGATGCTAAGTTGTTCATGCTAACTGACTTCATTAGGCAATTGCACAGTTTCTTGCTGTTACTTACCTATAGCTCTGAAGGGGTATCCCACGCATTAGTTCACGGGAATGCATGACAGAAACATCAATTCGAGGGAACTACATTTTTGAAAAAAAAAAAATCTAAACTAATAAACTAATAACCTAATAACCTGAGCTTTCAGAAAGAAGTGTCTCCTCTTTTGAGAGAAGTGGAAGAAAAGTAGGTAAAGGGTGATATTTAGATTTCCTACAACTGATCTAATATAAGATGGCTTCCCTTGACCCCTGCCCTCTCTTTGGGATGGTTCTGGGGCCCACAGATCCTCCCTAGTGATTATGTCAGCTCATCCCTGGCATAATCTCATATAACTTTGCCTGTTTTAACAAAACACCAGCACCTAAGCTGTTAACTGAAAGCAAACTAGTTTACTGTAACTGGAATAATCACATTTTCTTTTAAAAATCACAATTTTAAAGGGACAAGATGCTAGTCTCCTCTTCTTTTAAGAAGCATTATGATAAACATCGAAATCCCCAGAGATCTCCTTAGGCAAAGGGAATGACCAACGTGGGGAAGGAACCTCACTTCCCAGACATTCATTCTTGTAGTTAGAGCTAGGGAAAAACCAACAACCCAGAGTCATTAAACTAGTTTGTTTACCTCAGCTAATGGGCTGTCTTTATTTTCCTGCAAAAACACAAATGTTCATGAATTATGATGTACTGCAGCATTGGTATGTGATTAATATTTGCATTTAGAAGGCAATATTTAAAGGGTTTTTAAACAAGAGCCAAAAAGGGTCATTATGCTCTGATCACTGGTACTTGCTTTAAATAAATGTGTTTTTTGCTGTTGCTGGGGTTTTTTGAAGCACCAGGAACAGATTCTTTTTTATACATTTGCTTAAGCAGCTCTGCTGTTTGTAAAAAAAAGTATCCTGGATAACTATTTTGTGTCAAGAGGTCAAGAAAGGGAAGTACCAAAAATTCTGGTTAGTATGTCATTAGATTAGCCAATTTTTGATGGTTTCTTTAAGATGTGATAACCTATACAACAATTATCTATTTCTTTGATTCTATCCCATACCTCTCAAATAACTTACAATGTTTAGAAAGACAAAGCTCAAATAACAGCTACATAGATGCACTGAGCTTTCAGCTGTGGTCTTGAAAGTTGTACATAAATTGAATTTCTATAAAATTAATTGTTTAAAATGCATACAGGGAACTTTCTATTTACAAGAATGTTACTTTGTTACACTTTTTTTTTGCATTTTGGTAAAGCAAATAACCACTCCTAAAATATTGTTTTTTATAAGCCCGAATTTTCATATATTAGATTTCTTACATGGGAGAAGGGGTAAAAGCATTTGTACTAAAAAAAAACCAAAAAAACAAAAAAACAAAAAGATTCAGAAGGAATTGTGAAGATAATTTGGAGGGCTCTGGAATTGTCACCAAGGCCAGAGATCGAATTTGGGCATGAGGAAAGGTGGGAGAAGGCAGTTAGGTGGCACAGTGCATACAGTACTGGGCCTGGAGTCAGGAAGACGCATCTTCCTGAGTTCAAATCCAGTCTCAGACATTTCCTAGCTGTGTGACCCTGGGCAACTCACTTAACCCAGTCTGCCTCAGTTTCCTCATCTGCAAAATGAGCTGATGAAGGAAATGGCAAACCACTCCAGTTATCTTTGCCAAGAAAACCCCAAATGGGGTTATGGAGAGTTGGACATGACTGAGACATTTGAACAACAAATGTGGGAAAGCTTGAGAAGCAGTTAAAGGAGAAGGACAGTAGCTGAAGAAGGACATGAGGTGGAGGAGGAACAGCAAAAAATGAAGGACCCAAGAGGGAGGACTTTAAGGAGGACTCCAAGAAAAGGAAAAGGCAGTTGGCAAGATGGGGTAAAAGCTAACCAAGCTGGACCTAGCTGTCAGGGTGCTAAATGAATGAGAGTGAAACTAGAACTGCTAAGGACTTCACTTCCATTAAGGATGGAAGCCTGAGTTCAAATCCTGTCTCAAATACTCTGTAATTGTGTGATGCAGGGCAAGTCGGCTTAACCTCTCTCAACTTGCTTCTCCATCTGTAAAATGGGGATAACAACAGTGTGGGAGGAATCCAGATGGCAGAATAGTAGGAAGAAGGAGAGCTGAGCTCTCCTTCACAACTCCTCCTTTTAGGAAGATCTAGAAAATGTACCACATGGAGTCCTGACTAAGAAATTAAAGAAAAACTCGCAGTGAGCAATTTTTCTAGTCTGTTTGGCATAGGGAGACAGAGAGGGCTGTGAACATTAAGGGTAAGAAATGGTACACAATTTTCAAGGACGACACTACCCCGGAGGATATGAAGTAGCCTACAATGGAATGAACCTGTAGCTTTATTACCAATAGAAGCAGCACCACATACCCGCCCTCCCCCCAATCTGTATCTCTGCTCCTTTTTTTTTTTTTTAAAGAAAAAAATCTAATAACTTAAATGCTGGGGAGGGGGAAAACAGTTCATGCTAGATAGCCTAATTTTATTATCTTTTTACATTGTTACTAGACCTAGGTTTTAATAGTGCATTTGTTCTTCTTGTGAAAAAGACAGAAATATGGGTTAAATTACAATGAGGTGAATTCATAAATGTTTGAACAGTCATACCCAAAGAACAGTCATTAACGGTACAATGTCAGCCTGGAATGCCCAACACATCTATGCTTGGTCTTGTGTGGTTTAGTGTTTCTGTTGATGACTTGGACAATGACATGCATGGCATATACACAAAAATCTGTAAATAATACAAAGTTGAGGGATAAATAATACATGGGATGACAAAGTTAGTACTCCAAAAGATCCTGAAGAGTTAAAACATGCACTGAATCTGATGAGAGAGAATTTAATAATGATAAATGTTATTCTTATTTTTGGGTTCAAGGAGATCAGCTTCAGAGTACAAGATGTGAAAAGCCTGCCTCAGTATCAGCTTCCCTAAAAAAAGATCTGCAGGTCTTGGTAGACGCAGCCTTAAGGATTTAATTGTGTAATATGCAATCTTGTCCAACAGAACTCTCCCCTGGGCAGAACACATCTGCAGTAATCTGTTCAGGTCTGTGTCCACATTTTAGGAAGATCAATGCTAAGCTGGAATTTACCAGCTTACCCAAAAAAGGGCAAGCAGTATAGGGCAGTCTTGAGGTCATGCCATATTCATCTTAGAGAAAAGAAAGACTTAGGTGAGGCATGGCAGCTGTCTTCAAGTAGCTGAAGGCCGGCCATAGGGTCAAGAGCCAACAAAAGTTCTCAGAAAGAAGTGTATTGTGTTCTTTTCTTTTAAAGTAATTGGCGTCTCTTATTTATCACACCGTAGTTAATGGAAACAACCCTCCCCCACTCCTCTGCTCCCAGGAACCTCCTTTGGACTTAACTGCTTTTTTTTATACAAGGGGAACCACATCTGACAGTGAATGGAAAATTCTGAACCTGTAGTTCCTCCCTCTTTTCTTCCTTCCCCACTGAAAGGAGGGCAAAATGTTTCATTGGTGGCTCTCCAGGACCAGGACTGGTCACTCCAATTAATCACAGTTCAGTTGCTTTTTAGCGTTAGTTTCATTTACGTTATTAAAATGACTGTGTATGCCATTTTACTGGCTTTGCTTTCTTCATTCTGTATCAATTAATGTCTTCTCATGTTTCTCAAAATTCAGTTTAATTCCATTCATTTAACACGTTATTCAGCCATTCACTCCCCAGTGGATAAATGCTCATTTTGTTTTTAGGGGCTGCGGAAAGGCAGGTACATTAATGCCCTGCTCATTTGTTTTACTATTGCGGAAAATTATTTGGAATCATTCAAGAAAAATCACTAAACTACTGTAATTCCTTGGTGCAGAGATCTCACTAGTAAGTTCTCTAAGTTACTGTTGCTGCTGTTTTCTGCTACAGTGAATATTTTGGTATGTATGAGAAGTTCCTGCATTCTATGACCACCTTAGGGCATATTCTCAATACTGAGATCTCTAGGTCAAAGAATATGAACAGTTTAGTGACTCTTCTTGAATTGATTTCAAATTATTTTCCACAACAGACCAATGAGCAGCAAACCACTGGCCTTTTTATTTTTGCCTGTGATGGGCATGAGGTGAAACCTTGCATGCATCTTTTTTTTTGTAAAGCAGAACTTCTTTCAAATTACCCAGGGGACTAGATTTCTCTTGACCTTTTTTTGCAGTTATGAAGCAATGAGGTATTGAAGCATTTCCAATATACTAAAGCAATATGATTGGTTTTCGGCATTTATGATTATTCTAACTGGAAGCTAGATTTATGAAGAGGAAAGATAAGGTTGGGTCATGGAATTCCTAATACAAAGATGTGCTAAAATCTTAAGTCTATGCTTTCTAAATAGAAACCAGTTTGGTCTACACTTTAGTTAGCAACTACACCTCTCAAAAAATATGAAAGCTCTTGTATCAGAAAAACAAAATGTTACATAAATCAGGTCCACATGGAGAAAAAATTTTCCTTGAACACCAAGTATCTTGGTATCTTCTTTCTACAAACTTCCGACATCTGTGTAAGACTACCCTAGCGTGATTGCCAATTTTATTTTTTTTTAATCTAAGTCCCATTCTCATTACCCTTCCGTTTCTATTTTTTATCCTCAGGGAAAGAGAGAGCAGTTACTGTCAGGGCATTCTCACATCTTCCAAAGAAATGGTATAGGTGTTAATCTTGTATTTATGTTTGATGTGGGTAATGATGGTTACGACTAGAGCTTTAGGTTTATTAATATGCAGGGCTATCACCTCATTAGTGGCATGCATGTTTTGAAGTTAAGCTGCAGTGTTTGCTATAATGTCTGATCTGGCCTAACAGACTTCCTCATTGTTCATTTCCTTTGTTTTTATCCACAGTCAGTAGGTGCCATGCTTGGAGGACTCAGACACGTGCCTTTTAATAAGGACAGTTTTTCCACAGCAGCTAATCATTGCGGAATTCCTGAGCCATTTTTAATAACTCTTTCCTAATGTGATTTTATTCCATGTTTGGTATTACATTATAGAAAATATTTACCAATTATAACCCAGAAATGGAAACTACAACAGACATTCTTACTGGTCTAGGAATGGAGTGTTCTAATATAAATGTACTATATTTACATACATTGATTACCAATTTTGAAAGACTTAAGATGTAATAAAATACACTTAACAGTAGAACCATATATATTTTAATTTTTTGATGATTCAGGATGCAGCAGCCTCAGGGTTTTCTAGTAGGTTCTGTCTAATTGGACACTGGATGTCAGTGTCTCTCTTTTTCTCAATTTTTTCAATACACTAAGCTTTAATATCTCCGAAAGTTAAAAATAAGATGTTAGTAATGGTACAATTATATTAACAATATTAGTAATCATTTTTTTAAAAAAACATGATTTCATGTGTGGGTGGGTACTATTATAAACACAAATTTGCAACCCCTCTTTATTTTATAAGACTGTTTTCTTAAATTTCTCTGACAAAAAATATTCAGTGCCCAGTGGCCAACCTTTTAGGGCTGTGCCTCTTAGGTAGGCTGGTCCTTGGGTGACAGTCTATCCCTGTGCTTAGATCTTAGTCATCTAATCCAACGACCTTATTTTACATATAGGCAGTCTGAGGTTTAGAGAGGGGAAGTGACTTGTCCAAAGTCATACAAGCAGTAACTCAGGTTTTTTTATCCCAGATTCAGTATTCATTCCATAGTAATGACACCATGGTGTCAGAACTTAAGAACTACTGGCATAGCTTTAAAGGTAACCCAATGTTAATATGTTTTAAGTGGAGGGTATCAATAATGGTATCTTATAACACAACTCATCACTTACCTTCTCTGCAGGCAATCCTCTCAGTCATAGATGAGTTGTGATTTATGGTTGTGGAGATAATTTCCACACTGGGAGTTCCCTCACTATGTGTGTGTCTACACACAGAAACCTGTGTTATTGAAATTTTCTGTTATAACTGGTTTCAAGTACACCACTTGAAAACTTGTGGGGAGCCTGCTTGTAGCCATGCACAGGAGCTTGTGATGAAGAACCTCCTAGCCACAAGATCTGATGAGCCAAAGTTTATAAGAAAGCAAGCTACTGGAGTCTGGGGGTCCTCTTGTTTTTTGGCTGTGAAGTGTGTTGACTGTTTAGAGTTGGTCTCAAGAGGATAAGGGGAAAGTCTCTATGTAGCTGTAAAGACATGGGCACCCCCATCTCTGTTCTTCCCTGATCTCCAATGTCTAGGCTCCTTGGGAGTTCTCAAAGTTCTGAATGTCTTACAAGGCCTGTGAAACAGGGGCTATTGCATCTAAGGCAGCAGTACTGGCTGAGGGTGGAGGAAGTACTGAGATTGGACAAACCAAGGACAGGTGAACGTGGAAAAAGAGTTCCCAAAGAAATTAGGCAGCTTTAGGAAGTGGGAATGAGACGTGATGTAACAGACAGACACGCTGACCCCCAAAAGGTGCAAGAGAACACTATAAAGAGAGGAGGTTTTTCCACGACCAAGAGTTGTCAATTACCCCTTTGCTACATATTTCCTCACGTTTGCTTCACGATCTTGTAACCTTAATTTTTAGTTCACTCTCCCACAGATTTTGTGGGAATTGGCGGAAGAGTATACCCCAAGTTTAGTGGGGATAGAGTGGAAATGATTTACACATTTATACATTTCTGGTATACCAGCTTAGTAAAAAAAGCCAAGCAGATTACTTCAGGATTATACTTAGAACATGAGGCTGGCAATTTCCCTTCTGGAGACTCAACTGGCAAGAGTGAGTGTAAACTTTAGGAAGTAACTCCAGAATAGGCTCTCTGAGTATAAAGTCTCATTCTTGATATCCAAGCAGCCTACTCTTTTCCTCTTCATACATTTCCTTAATACCCTGGATGCTTTTTCTTGTGTGCAAATACTGCAGGTTGTTTACTTGGATCACACAATCTCCAAGTTGGAAGGACCTTCAACAACCTTCAGGTACAAAACACAGAAACAATGTCCACTACGACACACCAGACAAATGGTCATGTAGCCTTTGCGTGAAGACCTCCAGGGCAGGGAAAGCTACTACTACTTCCACTACACATCTTTCCATAACCCTTTGGGTAATGGGCAATTTTGATTCTTCCACGCTCATGGTGCTTGACAATCTGAAGACATGATGTATTTTTGCAAGAATGTTGGCATTAAAAAAGATGACCTTCTATAGCAGTGAGCAGCATGGGTTCGCTGAAAGCACTATATAATTTCTCAAATGTAGTCCAGTCCAATTTCCATCTCCTGTTCCATTCTGGGTCCATTTTGCTGGCCATCTGCAGTGTTTGTTTTCAAGACCTACATACTGATGGCCAAACTCAGTGGGCCTCCTGTTCAACTTGCATGTCATGATTGGCAATATGCATTTTTCATCACTTTGTTTTTCCAAAGTGGATGGCTAATCTCTTTTGAATGGTTATGGATTTTATAAAGAAGGCCCTATAGTGGTCTAGGCAACTTGCATAATGTCATCCACAAACAGGAACATCTGGCGAATCTCACCATCAATAGGGAATCCCTCTTCTATTTGGGTTCTACTCCTGCCCAACACTGGCGAATATCTTAGGTGAATATTTTTCTGTTTTATATGCCTCACTTGATATTGAACATGGTTATTCCTGTGGTTGCATCTGTCATGGTATCCTGTATGATTTTTAACATATGATTGGGAGACTCTGTGAGAACAGATTCTGTCCAGTGTGGCTTTTGAGCTCCTTCTGGCTTATTTCTGAAGGTGCAGGCCTGAGGGGATAGGGGGAGAAGTCATGGGTGAAGGTAAGAGATATTCAGCATGTGATGATTCAACAGTAACACGGCAAAACCAGGACCCACTCAATGCACCCTGGGTGTGTTAGTGAGAAGGTAAAACCCTTGAGCTCCAGACTTTTATAGCTAAGCTCCTGGAACAGGAATATTGCCCCAGACAGATGATTTCTTACTGTTGTACCAAACCACAGGAGATAATAACTATAACCCTGTGCCTATTTCTCAGAGGAAGCTGGACAAGGTCCTAGCTTTATTTGGGGGGCAGTGCTAGCTCCATACATTTACAACCAAGGAGGCCTCTGTAATTGGGAATTTGGACAGAAACTCACTTGACTTGATGGAAGACAGCTCACTACTGGGAAACTACAAGTTTTAAATTTGAATTTCAGGTGAGGTTTAGTTATCCTCAGAAAACATTATGCTTTAGCTTCAATCATTCAGGGGACGAGTCTCTTACATGAAATTTCACCTTATGAATCTGGGAAAAAGTGTGGTTGTTTTGGTTTTTGCTTTCTGGCGAGACATTTTGGGTTATATGACTTGTCCAGGGGCACATAACTAGTATCTGAGGCCGGATTTGAACACAGGTTGTCTTCATCCTAGGACTGGTGCTCTATCCACTGTGCCACCTAGTGGCCCCAAGAAGTGGTTTTTAAGATGAATTTTAAGAGATGCATTTTAAGGCAGCCTGGTAAGTACCTTGCCAAAGATAATTTGCTAGGTCTGATGAACCTGTTTATCTAACTGGAAAAAGATAAACATTAGAAGAGGGTGCGAGCATAGGATCTCAGGCTGGCCAGGATGGGGAAGTCAACAGGAGGACTAAGCCATGTAGCGAAGAGCCACTTGGCACTGGTAGTCTTCCTGTAACGGCCAATGTAGGGAAATCGTGGCCTGTATTTTCAGTACAATCCTGGATCATTTGATTGCCATTGTTATAGGCTGAAGATTCAGGAATGGAGATGGGGAGTCTGTGAGGAGGCAAGAGAGTCTGAGGAAAAGCACCACATCTGAAGCGTCATTCCCCCAGCAGAGCTGCGCTGACTCTTTTGGTCTAGGTTTTGTTTTGTTTTGCCCAGGTGGTACTATCCTTACCATGAAAGAAAGTGCTCAGAGGGCAGCCAACATGTTTCCCACGATTCAGATTCCCATGATACAGAAACACAGTCCTGAGGAGGGTCCTTACATATGAGAGTAAGAAGTGTGGTAGACTAGACCTTTAAGTTCAGACCTTTCCTTTGGGTAGTCAGATATTAAAAAAAAGGGCTGAAAGAACACGGTGGCCCTTAGCACCTCTCAGTTCTTTGAAAGACAGGCAGAAGAACTACGAAGAGAAAGAAAGTTGCAAACATTCTGGACAAGAAAGCTCTAGGAAGACAAGGCAGCGGTGCTTCTTTGCAGCACAGACTCACCAGCCCAGCAGGAGTTGGGCAGTTGTCTCCCTGGTGCATATAAGGAAGGGTAACTCTCATCCTCAGGAGAGAAGGGACAAACAGGCCTTGGAGGGAAGTGACTGTCAGGATATTTGGGATGCTGTCAGGCTGAGAGGAGGAAGAAGAGGTGGGTGCCCCTGTTGTAGAAGATTCCTTCTTTGTATCCTATCATGAGAGGATGTCTGCAAGGGGCAGGCGAGTGTTTACAGTTCTTCATAGGGGTGTTTAGGAACATTAGAAAGAAGTCTCAGGGATAGTATAGTATATGTTGATAGTCTGGGAGACTGGTTTGAATTGTGAGTCCAGTAGCATGTAAGGAGCTATGTAATGCATGTGTGTTCTCGGTGTGGACATTTACAATTAGAGAGTCCAACAGTTCTACAGATGAAATGACATTAAAGGAATTGGCATGGAGTTTGGACGCTGGCACGAGAACAGAGGTACTAGCCTGAAAATGAGCCTAAGTACAGAAAGTATACAAGGGAGGAGAGGTGACCTGGCTTCCAGTACCCTCACCAATGCAGTGGATATGGTGTGAGGTTATGATGAAAGCCCCGAAAATCAGATCCTGTCTAATATGGCATATCTAAATTATGAGCTGCTGACCTCAGCCTAGTTTCTGTTTCAGGAGACAAAGGACATGAATCTGGACAGACTCTGAGAGACAATGAACAGAAGGACCTCATATGCTGTGGTCCATGGGGTCATGAAGAGTCAGACATGACTGAGCCACAAACTGGGTCCACCAGTACCAGTATTCCAACTTCAGTTTATTTGTAAAGAATCTTTAAAGCTCTATTTTGTTTAACTAAGTCAAACGTACATTTTAAGAAATGAACAGACACTAGGTAGTGGAATCTTATCAAAAAGCCTCTATTCTTGCCAGTAAGTCACATGATGTAAATCGTGGTCTGCTACAAAAAGCACACTGTGAAAGCCTGTTTGCTCCCTTTTCCATGTTTTGGTAAAAGATTCCCCTGATGCACGCAGAGACTGTTCTCAGAAAGATGATCTAGACATGAGGAAGTCAGAACATGGGTCAGTAGCCGCTGATGGCCAGGGAGGAAGTGGCATCTTCACTGCTCTCACAGAACTTGACAACTGATCCCTGAGACTTTAAAATTGCCTGGACACCCATTTCTTCCTAACTTCTTATGTAGCACTGCCATCTTCTCACAGTTTATCACATGCCAAGGTTACAAGAATTCAAATATGGTAGTTCCAATGTTTTTGCCAGTGAAAACAGGTCACCAGTGAAATGTTAGCACATTTGTGCTACTTCACATTTCTCTACTATTCTCCCAGTTTTATCGACAAATGTGCTTAACACAATCTAGCTTAGCTGGGTCTCATACCAACTTGTAGACTAATTTTTGCCTGAAATGCTTATTACTATTTTGTGAAGAGATAGTGCTTGTAATGTCATTCTCCTCTGTAATATTATGCAAATGAACTTGTACTCTAGCACCATACTGTCCTTGGTTGCCACGTCTTTCCATGGCTAAAGTAATTTCTTGGTTTTTCTAGTCATGCTGATAAAATGATGCTTTGTATTCACTTAAATAAGCTAGTTGAAAGCTAGTGAAGTGGCAGTGTCTTCTTGACATTTTTATCCTCCTTTCTTACTTGGTGTCACCTTTGACCTATCACTAATATGAGCACGTGGCTGACTGGGAAATAGCTCTCATGTGGTAATCATTCATTTCTTTTCCTGCTAAGACAGAGTAAATTTCATTTTCTTAATGAGGCTATTTAGTGCTCAACTCTCTTCTTAATGAAAGAGACAGAGGTTTTTCTTGCATTTCTTAACATTGTATCATATTTTTCAGCAAACTTTCACTATTCTTCCCCATGCCCACCTTTATACTGAAGTTACTAAGTATTAAGGTACCTATACTGACTTAGTTTTGAGTATCTTACTAAATAGTGTACAGAATTTCCTCATTTCCTTATCTCCTGAGACAGATGTTGATACAAATCCACAATTACTTTTAGTGTAGTCTGTTTACACTCATCCTAAGCATGGTAAAGTAAGAGAACCTAGAGTCCAGTTGACTTTATATGTGCGATTACTGTATTACTCTAATCACTTACTTCTTCAAAAAGAACCCATGAGGGGACTTAGTTTTTGTAACAAGGTTTTATTGCCAGGTGAGGACTCTGAGAAGCTGCTAAAGGAGGACCCCCTCTCAACCCCAGCTTTGAGAATCCAGATGTCGAGGTGAGGCGGAGACAAGACAGTGGAGAAGAAAGAAGGACCTGCAAAAGTTCCCCCACACAGCCCATAAAATACCTGGAAAAAATGACTCTAAACAAATTCTAGAGCAGCAGAAGCCACAAAATGACACAGTGAAGGAGATTTCCAGCCCAAGGTAGCCTGGAGGGCTGACAGGAAAGGTCTATCGCACCAGACTTGGTTCAAAAGCTCACTGAAGAAAATAGTTCTTTAAAAATTAGAATGGAGCAGATGAAAGCTAATGACTTTATGAGAAATCAAGACAAAACCAAAAGAATGAAAAAATACAAGATAGTGTGAAATATCTCATTGGAAAAACAACTGACCTGGAAAATAGATCCAGGAGAGACAATTTAAAAATTATGGGACTACCTGAAAGCCATCATCAAAAAGAGAGCCTAGACATCATCTTTCATGAAATTATCAAGGAAAACTGCCCTGATATTCTAGAACCAGAGGGCAAAATAAATATTGAAAGAATTCACTGATCACCTTGCAGCCAAATTCTAGAGTTTCCAGGTCAAGGAGGAAATATTGTAAGCAGCTAGAAAGAAACAATTCAAGTATTGTGGAAATACAATCAGGAAAACACAGGATCTGGCAACTTCTACATTAAGGGATCAAAGGGCTTGGAACAGGACACTCCAGAAGTCAAAGGAACCGGGATTAAAACCAAGGATCTCCTACCTGGCAAAACTGAGTATAATACTTCAGGGGGAAAAATGGTCATTCAGTGAAATAGAGGACTTCCAAGAATTCTTGATGAAAAGACCAGAGCTGAATAGAAAATCTGACTCTCAAACACAAGAATCAAGAGAAGCATGAAAAGGTAAACAGGAAAGAGAAATCATAAGGGACTTTCTAAAGCTGAACTGTTTACATTCCTCCATGGAAAGATAATATTTATAACTCTTGAGACTTTTCTCAGTATTTGTGTAGCTGGAAGGATTATACACACACACACACAGAGCACAGGGTGAGTTGAATAAGAAGGGATGATATGTAAAAAAATAAAACTAAGGGGTGAGAGAGGAATATATTGGGAGGAGAAAGGGAGAAATGGAATGGGGTAGACTATCACTCATAAAAGAGATAAGAAAAATCTTTTTCAATGGAGGAGAAAAAGGAGGAGGTGAGAGGGAAAAGTGAAGCTTATTCTTATCATATTTGGCTTAAAGAGGGAATAACATGCTCACTCAATTTGGTATGAAAATCTATCTTACACTACAGGAAAGTAGAGGAGAAGGTGGCAAGTGGGGTGAGGGGGATGATAGAAGGGAGGACAAATAGGAGGAGGGACTAACTAGAAGGAAACACTTTGGGGAAGGGACAAGGTCAAATGAGGGAACAGAATAAATGGGTGGCAGGATAAGATGGAGGGAAACATAGTTAGTCTTACACAACATGACTATTATGAAAGTCTTTAGCAAAATGACATATATAGAGCCTGTACTGAATTGCTTGCCTTCTCAGTGGGGATGGGTGGGGAGGGAGGAAGGGAGAGAAGTTGGAACTCAAAGTTTTAGGAACGAATGTTGAGAACTGTTTTTGCATACAACTAGGAAATAAGAAATACAGATAATGGGGTACAGAAATCTATCTTGCCCTACAAGACAAGAGAGAAGATGGGGATAAGGGAAAGAAGGGGTGTGACAGAAGGGAGGGCAGATTGAGGGAAGAGGTAATCAGAATGCATGGTGTTATGGGGTGGGGGGAGCGGAGAGATGGGGAGAAAATTTGGAACTCAAAATTTTGTGGAAATGAATGTTGAAAACTAAAAATAAATAAACAAAATTAAAGGAAAAAAAAGAGAATCCAGATGTCAGTGCTTCCCTCTCTGGTAACTACGATAACTATTAACAGACAGTTGTACCTGTCTGTTAAATTATGGTCAGGCAGAGGAAGCCATGTCTGTTGACTTTTTGATTTCTCTATATTTTCTTTGAAATTCAGGGTGCTGACTCCCCTGAACTAGGTGAATGATATATGTGCTTGGTTAAAGGAATGATACATGAACCTACAAGATGTCCTTTCATTTAACTGTTGCTTTTTAATACTGGTGTGTAGATCTACAGCTGGAAGCAGCCTCAGGAGCCATCTAGTCAATCCTTTCATTTTTCAAATGAGGAATCTGAGTCCTATGAAGCCTAAGTGATTTGCCCAAGGTCACAAACCAATATTAGAGGTAGGATTTTGATTCCAGAGCCAGCACTCTTACCATGTACTGGATTTTGATTTATATCAAGAGTAGCAATAAAGATATGGCTCAGGTTCGCCATAGTAGACTGCATATCAAGCATCTCAACAGTTACATTGCTGTATGTGGGGTTGGAGAACATGCCCTCTGTCATGTCACTGCAGAAGTGGATAAAGGGTCACTGTGTATTTTCCTTTGATGGGTCAGGAGGGTCAAATAACTGTTCACCTATTTACCCTTCAATGAGCTGGCCTGGTCCTTGGATGACCCATGTAGACTGTTCCCAGGCTTGTAGTCCAAGCCCTTCCAGTTTGGTAGGACCTAGCAGAGTCTGCTATATATAGCCTTTGAGAACCCAGAGTCACCACTATGTCACAGGGATGCATCATATTGGGCCTTTTTGTGGAAAAGGGAGCCATTTAATCATGGAAAATAGTTTTGTTCATTCTGTAACCAAAAACACCCATATTTCGTAATCTTTGCTTCCTATGTTCCAAATAACACACAATAAATTCCTCTTTTCTGCTTGGATTACAGGGGAAGCATCTGACAGAAAAGCAAAATTCACACTAAAGGAGACTTAATCAAGACTTTAGGTGAAAATGAGAACATTTCCCAACCTATGTCCCATGAAACTATGGTATGAATAATTAGGAGTACTGTTAAAATTTTTTTAAAATGATGCTACTATATTTTTACCTCTAAAATATAAAATTCTATAGACCATCAATATGATAACTGGCAGGTATGAATATAGTCTTAATTTCCCCTAGTTAGTCTCAAAATACTTCTTTTTTTCATTTTCCTAGCAAAAAAATGCTTTCATAGAACACCAAAGGGTTCTACAGCCAAGTCAGTTTGAGAAAAGCTGACAGAGATGCTTGTTGGTTGTATTTTCTGCACAGGTGTCTGTTCCATTGCCTTCTTACAGTATCCCCCCATGGCATTTCCCATTTCAAGCACAAGCCCTGGCCTTGAAGAATCCTTTGTAATTTGGTATTTGGCAGATGTATTGAAGGAATGCTGATCATGATTCATTAGAAGAAAGTAAAAATGGGTTGCTGCATTTTTAAGAAAGTACAGCAATGAGCTTGCCCAGTAAAAGTGTATATAACAACCACATTACCTATTTAATTGCCTGAGCTGATCTTAAAAGCTCTGATCTTTAATTGCCTGATTGAACTGATCTTAAAAGCTACATCTTTTTTTTTTCTTTTTAAATCAAGGAGAAAATTAAATAGGGGCTTTTTGGTATATAAAATGGTATCTTTAATCTTTTTTTTTTGTAGATTCCAAGTTATTAAATATGAACAATAGAAACTACAAATATTAATGGCATGGTAGTAAACTTCTCAATATAGAGTAAATTTCTGACTAAAATTCTTTAGCAAAATCTTCTGGGATGTCTGGGAGCTTCTACTTCTTAATAAAAACATATGCTTTTAAATCTAGAAGGTGAAGTTTAAATGCAAAGGCCAAGAAACTGAAAGCTAAACACATAAACATATTTGATAGGTTGTATTACCATAGTGTATTTATTTCTATACTTGATCACTCTTTAACACTGGGAAATAATTATGTAAGTGCATTCTAATTCATTATTCTATCTATCTAGATACATACAGATATGTATACATACACTGGTAATTATTTAAAATTGAAATCCCTTGAGGGAATATTGCTGGACCATGAGATATTAATTATTCCCCCCTCACATGATTCTTTATAGCCTAGTTTTCAATTTGTATAAACTAGGAAATTGATCTAAGTGCGGGAGTGGCGAAGGGGAGAAGGCTGAAATGAGAAGAAAAAAGGGTCCATATTGAAACCACTCAGACACTCCCTTTCACTGACTGTGAATCAGCCAAGACTTTCCTCAGCAGAAGCACATCTAAGGCTGGGAAAGGAGGCTTAGGAAATACCTAACTATTGTTTATTTTTATATCCGCTGCACACTAAAATGACAATAATGACAGCTAATTATAATAATAATAGCTCACACTTATACAGCACTTCTCATGTGCCAGGCCCTGTGTAAAGTGTTTTACAGTTACTTATTCATTAGATTCTCACAACAGTTCTTGGAATAAGATGCTATCAGTATTCCCAGTTTATAGATGAGGAAGCTGAGACAGAGAGAGGTTAACTAACTTGTCCAGGGTCACAGTTAGTAAATACTTGAGACTGGATTTGAACTTAGGTCTTCCTGCTCCAGACCCAGCCAGTGCTCTATCTATCACACCATTCATTTAGCTACTGCCATGATGGCAGTAATTGTTTTAAGGAGAAATTTAGTTTAAAATTTCATCTAACCAGTACAATTCTTACAGAACAAAGAACAAGTGGACATTTCACTCTGCAAACCATAGGTTTAGGAAGAAATCTGGAATGACTAGGATTAAAAAAGAAAAAAAAAAACAAATAAAAGCCTTAGTAACAGATGTGATACAACAATTGAAAACGAGTTGTTTTTTTCTCTCACAGTTTATACCTTTTTTTAAAAAATGTTTCCTTTAATCACATCTAATGTGTGTGCTACTGCATTTCCCAACTGTGCATAAGTCTAGAGTGAGCAGATGTGTAAAATTAAACAGTACTGTTACTAACACTAGGCTCCGAAGTTGCTTTGTAATAGTCTATTTCTTATTTAATAATTTGCTCCAAATGAATCCGGACATTTTGGGAACTTTAAAACAAGCAAGGGGAGGTTCCTTATGTAACATTCAACAGTTATCAGATTATTTTCTCATCTGTTTTGTAAATAGACCAAGCAGACTTTTGACTATTTCACTGATTCCTTATTTAAAGTTTTAAGTTAAAAGTGTAAGAAACTGCAGTTATCCCTTCCACATCGTGGAGAGTAGAGGCATGGTGCCCCCTGTAATCTAGAAAATCCACATAACATTTTTTGGCCCACCCTTCATACCAGAGAAGAAGTCTGAATTATTAAGGTATTAAAAGATAAAATATGTTATTATGCAGTACCATACATGTATTTTACACATTTCTGAGTTTTTAAACTTTTTCTGTGTCATCTTCTGGCCTCATATGTCATCTGCAGCTTCAGCAAAACTCCCCCCAAATTCTTATTTAATTAATTATGCTGACCTGTATTATATTAAAACCACAATGGGGAAAGTTGCAATGTGGAAGGGATAGCTGTATTCTTAAGGCATACTATTACAACTTCTGAAACCACTAAGTGAATAAAAGAAGGGCAAATTTGTTGAAACTGAAAATTTCTAACCAATTAGAGTTGAGTAACAGAATGGGGCAAGGCCATATATAAACTCCAAGAAAGTCTTTATGTAGCTTTACTTAAGTATATACATGTATACATGTGTATGTGTGTGTATGTGTGCATATATGTATGTGCATACACCCACAAATACCAAATATGGTACAACAATAACAGAATGGAGGCATTAAAAATTTTTCAAAACACCATGGGCCATGGCAACTTTTTATGTCCCAAGCCTTCCAAAAATCCAATTTTCAAAACCATAAAGATGTGTCACTATCTCTTAAATACCAGGCCCAATGTTACTTTTACAAATAAGGGAAAACTTAAGTCCAACACATACCTCTATGTAATATCTTTAAACTCCACAGGTAGGTCAGGCCTTTAACAACCTAAATTAAAAAAAAAAAAAGACAGGAGGTAAAAATGTTTTAAACTATAAATTTTAAAATGAAAAAAACCTATAATTAAATCAGATTTCAAAGCGATCAATACAATATTTATTTAACATCTACTAGATACATGTAAGACACAAAGAAATATACGACATGGTCTGATTCCCTGCCATCTAACTGGAGATAAGATACGTGCATATAAGACTTTAATAATATAAAGTGGTTAGCAAATGTAAATGCAAAATATGTAGTCCAAACAATAAGTCTATAAAAGTTCAGAGAATCAAAACTGAGCTGAGATTATCCAAGTGTTGAAGGACAGGTAGGTTTTCAACAGAGAGAAAGGAGAGCAACAAGTAGTTGAGAAGCAGATAAGAAGAGAGCAAAGCTGCTTCTGAAGGAGCGCTGCATCCTGGCTGGCAGAGCTCCCACAGTGGGTCAGGGAAAACAAAAGAAGGCTGAGGCTCTGGAATAAGGCAACATAAACACTGGAAATCACTGATTGTCCACTTTCAGCAATTTATGTCAACAAGTATGAGTCAACTAAGATCAAAAAGTCTAACTGTCCACCTATATACTCCTGTGCCAATGCATAATGCCTTCTAATGAGACAATCAAGAGTTGGTATTATAGCCAGTCTTTGGAATCTTTATTAATAAGTTATCAAAGTGCAAGCGACTACTTTTTTCACAAACCATCAGCATGTGTACACAAGGGCACACTTTGGTAATTATCCCAGGATTTCAAAGAGTTTCTCAAGAGCAGGACTTACAAATTTCAAGGTTCTTTATTCACAAGTTAATTACCCTGATTATCAAAACTGGCTTAAAACATAGCATATAAATTTTGTAAGAAAAAAATATACATATAAAAATAAGAACTTCAAGTCACATATAGTAAGATATACAAAAAGTAATCCTCCAAAATGAGAGGTAGGCATGGAACTGACTTATTTTGAAAGCAATGAAATTAGATTTGGGAACTCATTCGGCAAATATCTCCACAGAAATCCTAAGAAGAAGAGAAGAAAAAGAAAACATGGAAGGTAAAGTCAGTAAAACCAATTTCAAAAGATGTCAGTAAAAATCTGGGCCAAGACAAAAATCTATATCAATTAACGCGGGACAGAGGTTAACATATTTTAATTGTGCACATACAGTTCTGCATTCCTGAAAGGTTTGCTAACATGGTGCAATCAGTTTCATTCTGTTTGTATAGTGGTCTAAGAAGAGATAATTGCTTTGAAAAAGAATCTACCAGTGAAAATTTCACATAAAATGAAATCCTGCTTTAGGAAGGGAAATATTTCTGTGGTGTGGAACCTACTTCCCAGGAAGTGAAATAAGAAGTCACATTACATAAAGAATGCATTGATTAGTCACAGAAGGGAAGGTAAAGAGAGAATGGAACAGGCATTTATTAAGCTCCTATTGCGTGCCAGGCAATGTGCTAGGTAGGCACTTTACAAATAATGCCTTTGATCCTCACAACAACCCAGGAAGGCAGGTATTCTTATTATTCCCATTTTACAGCTGATGAAACTGAGACAAAGAGAGGTTAGAGTGACTTGGCCAGGGTCACGCAGTTAATTAATATCTGAGGTCAAATTTTAACTCAGGTATTCCTGATTCCTGGCCCAGCACTCTTATCTACCATACCACTCTGCTGTTCAGAAGGTCAAAAACAACATTTTTTTTTTTAAAGTCCATAAGGATGATGCTAGCTAATAACTAACAATTTTCTCTCTAAGTCATAGAAAGGGCCATCTTTTCGGAATAAAAAGTCAGTGTCCGGTGGGCACGGGTAATGATATTAGGTTTAATTTTTAGGCTTGAATATTTGTATAATTATACAAAAGTTGTTCATTAAAGGCAATACACTAGTAAAAATATTTGAGAGCCAGTGAATAGGCAGAAAACTCCTTGTGGGAAATACAATTTATCACAAATTGTGAGAAGGGAAAAAAGACAAAGGAAAGGAAAAGTTTTAGCAAGTGTATCCTAAAATTTTAAACTATGCCCATGTTATTTTTAAGTTTTATTAAAATATACTAAATTTTCCTCCTAAGAGCACAGGAGAAGTACCATTCTACAAAGAAAGCAGAAATCTGCTTACAGAAAACCTAGGGGGCATTACTGGTATTCAGCAGACTAAGTTTTACAACAATGCCTTGACAAAGCCTTGACACTCAAAGTGCTCGCGCCTATTGTCAATCACTCCCTCTCTGACAGTTCAAGTGCACATCTTTTCAGCGACAGCTTCAATCAACATTAGCACTCAAAATACAGAGCACAAGGTCACCACTTCAGAAAAGAAGAGAAAAAACAGTGTTCAGGCAAAGCAGAATCAGCATCATTTCTTGGAGGCTCCAGAAGAGAGGAGGAAAAGTCAACGCTGTACCAGAGGGACGACTAAAGCTAACCAGATTATGTATCAGCTTAGGGATTTCTTTTTTCAATTACACAATTTCTTCCCATCATTCATCTCATATCTCAAAGATCTGTCTGAGTAAAATATTGCTGAAACAACTAGGGAAGCCATTATCACCTCCTCTTTGGATCCCTGCCTTTCATTTCGGTGCCGGGAAACAAGAATAATTCTTTGGCTACACTAGGGTTCTAAATGTAAAAAGGGGCAGATGTTGGACAGAATTATTTGTCTTGATTTATTACTACCCATTTTCATCTCTTTATTTTTTCTCTCTTCGGTTAAAAGTTTCCTCTCCCTTTTTTTACTTCCTCCCTCCTTTCCTCCTCATGCTGCTCCTACTTTCCATGCCCTCATCCCTAGCAATGGCACCCTGGGTACTGCTTGGCCTTGAGGCCGGAACAGCTGCTGACCCCTATTTTAGGACAATACTCATGCTGTCCTGACAACTGCCTCTCTAAGGAGGTAATCATGGAAACCAGAAACTGGTATAAGGCTGGAAGGACATTTATTGAATTGCCTCTTTATCCAACTATTTCTAATAAAGTCCTGCTCTAATGTCCCATTGTGGCCTGGGGATGGCTCTGGGCTCTTGAAGGCTACGTTAGAGCAACGGAAGTTCGGGTTGGTTCTGACCAATGATTTCTTTATGTTCATTACCTAAAAGTCAAACTACTCTGCCTGCCTGCCTGTCTGCCTGCCTGTCTATCTGCCTGCCTGTCTGTCTATCTGCCTGCCTGTCTGTCTATCTACCTGCCTGCCTGTCTGTCTGTCTATCTGTCTGCCTGCCTGTCTATCTGTCTGCCTGCCTGTCTGTCTATCTGCCTGCCTGTCTGTCTATCTGTCTGCCTGCCTGCCTGCCTGTCTGTCTGCCTGCCTGTCTATCTATCTGTCTATCTGTCTGCCTGCCTGTCTGTCTATCTGTCTGCCTGCCTGCCTGTCTGTCTATCTGCCTGCCTGTCTGTCTATCTGTCTGCCTGCCTGCCTGTCTATCTGCCTGCCTGTCTGCCTGCCTGCCTGTCTGTCTATCTGCTTGCCTGCCTGTCTGCCTGCCTGTCTATCTGCCTGCCTGTCTATCTGCCTGCCTGCCTGCCTGTCTATCTATCTGCCTGCCTGTCTGTCTGCCTGCCTGTCTGTCTATCTGCCTGCCTGCCTGTCTGCCTGCCTGTCTGCCTGCCTGCCTGTCTATCTGCCTGCCTGCCTGCCTGTCTATCTATCTGCCTGCCTGTCTGTCTGCCTGCCTGTCTGTCTATCTGCCTGCCTGCCTGTCTGCCTGCCTGTCTGCCTGCCTGCCTGTCTATCTGCCTGCCTGCCTGCCTGTCTGCCTGCCTGTCTGTCTATCTGCCTGCCTGTCTGTCTATCTGTCTGCCTGCCTGCCTGTCTGTCTATCTGCCTGCCTGCCTGTCTGCCTGCCTGCCTGCCTGTCTATCTATCTGCCTGCCTGTCTGTCTGCCTGCCTGTCTGTCTATCTGCCTGCCTGCCTGCCTGCCTGCCTGTCTGCCTGCCTGTCTGTCTATCTGCCTGCCTGCCTGTCTGCCTGCCTGCCTGCCTGTCTGCCTGCCTGTCTGTCTATCTGCCTGCCTGTCTGTCTATCTGTCTGCCTGCCTGCCTGTCTGTCTATCTGCCTGCCTGCCTGTCTGCCTGCCTGTCTGTCTATCTACCTATTTGGCCATAGTAATTCCTTAAGCCAGTCTCTAGAGGAGCTGTGAGTTGTATTACTGGAGGGAGTGTGCAGACCAATGTCATTAGAGATTTTTTGAAGTAGTGAGATACTATACAACTATAGGCTACAAATTAGAATTAGACTGAAAGTGATACATAAGCAGAAGAATTCTTGAGGAAAGGGATTTTCACTTTTGTTTTTCTATCTCAGGGCCTAGTTATCTGCTTACAAAAGCAAGTGCTTAACAAATGCAATATTTTTTTTTTTGCTGTTTTCATTTTGAATGTTATCACCCTGTGCCTGTGTTTTACAAGTCCTTTCCTCTTTCTTCTCCCCTTTTGCTGACCACAACTTTTTGTCAGCTTGGTATTCATTAGCTGTGACTTGGGGAGACAGTCAAGGCTTTGCTAACCCACCTGTGCTTCCTAAAAAGAAAGATCTTTGAGATGGGGAATAGGAGAGAGGGAAGGATCATTCTATAAGATTAGGATCCAGAAGGCATTAGAAGAAGTGGTAAATTAAGAATCACAACATAAGAGTAGAGAGCTGCAAGGGACCTGGGGTATTAAACTACAATATTCTCATTTTACAGATGAGGAAACTGAGATTCTCACTTTCCCCCACCAAATACAAAGACTTGCCAAAAGTTACATAAAAATAAATGGGAACTGAACTCAGATTTTTTGATTCTAAATGCAGAGTGCTGGATGAGAAGTAAGAAAGATTTGGGCTCAAATTCCACTTTGGACTTCACCAACTTGGTGACCTTAATCAAGTCACATAACCTCTCTATCCCTCAGTTTCCTTATTCACAAACTGGAGAAAATAATAGAACTTATCTCACAGTGCTGGTGTGAGGATCAAATGAGATAATTTGCAAATCTGAAAGGTACTATATAAAGTGTGAGCTATTATAATTATTCTCTATAACTAGGTTAGTTACAAAGGAAAGGGGAAAAGCACACATATTAAAAGAAAGTAAAGCTATAAAAAGATCAGGGCAAAAGTGGAGTGGTGTGATTTTTTAAAAACTTGACAAGCTTTTAATTAGTCAGTGTATGCTGCAGGGTGTTGCCCATTTTTTCTGCTGCCTCCAACCCTCCTCTGGACAGCAAAGTAAATATGGGAAAGGCCTTGTGTGGCCCCACTACACAAAATGAGACTTACGAAGTAGGAGGAGAATGGTGAAAGTGAGATTCCTATCGGTGAGAATTTCAAGAGGAAAATGTGCACCTCTTTTTTTTAATGTGGATCCTTGCTCCCCCTTTTCTGTCTTTTATTAAATGATCTATTAAATTTGAGACTGCTAAAAGCAACATCATGTCACTCACACTTAGAAGAGGAAAGGAATCATTTTTATTTTCACCTAAAATCTTGATTTAAAGAACTCCAAATTCATGGCAAAAACACTCCACCAAAATAGGTTGATTATGAGTTCCTTAACAGCGTTAGCTGTTAAGGCAAGAAAGTTCCCTTCACCCTGGGCAGTTCACACCAATAATTAGAGAGAAAAAAGTAAAGCTGTGAATTACAATGAACTAAGAGGAAATAACTGTCCACGTTGGATTAAAGGATTTAAGCTGTCAGTTTGATGTATAATGAATGTGAAAATCAGCCATTTAATTAAATGGTACATGGTATAATCACTTTGTTATGCTTTAAACTGCTGAAGTTATCAGAGCACCTTCTCTCTAGCAATTGTTTAACATTACCCTACCCCATGGAAGAAACTCTTATCTAAATTTATTTCAAATCTGAAATCTGAAATTCATACGATGTTTGTTTATCCATCTAAATTCCATTAGTGAATAGCTAGGAATTAAAACAGCTTAATGAAAACAGAACAGGAAAATTGTTTATGAACACAAAGACCAAATTTCTAGATATGGTTTGAAGAATTACTAACAAATTAAAACCATACACACACACATACAGGTCACAGGACTACAGATTTAGAGATGAAAGGAACTTTAGAGGTCATCTAATCAAGTTAAGTCAACAACATTTACTAAGAATTTATTATGTGCCAGGCACTGTGTTAAAGAAAGCCAAAAAACCCAGTATCTCTGCTGGGGAAACTGAGGCTCAGAGAGGGCAAATACATAACAATGATAAGAATATATCTATATACCAACATTTATCAAGAGTATGTGATTTCATCAGTGCAGGAGTTCCCTTGCTCTCAGTGGAGACAAAACCCCATCTATAATTTATAATCTTACAGATTTGCCTGAAGCTCAAGGTTTAGGAGCTTGTCTGCTACGACATCAATATCATTAAAGTGGAAATCTAAACCTAGGTTTATTTCTTTCTGAATGAGGATTTCCTTATTCCTTCAGAATGAAGTAGTTGCTTGTGCACAAACTGGCTCATTTTGTAATTGGTAGCTACGAATTGTATAGTTGTAAAAACAATATCCGTCTCTAAAATAAATTAAACAAACAAAAAAAAACAGGAAACATTTTCCTTTTTTAGCAAATTTGGAAAATTCAATGAATTTTAGTACATAGGAAAAAGTGATCTTGCTAGGTATAGTAAGGTCCCAGCATGTACATCAATTCAAGTTCCTCAGGGCTATCTAGGGGCTGGAGGGATATTATGTGACTCTGACATTTGTAAGTAATAGACTGGCCATAGAAGGGAGGAAGGACAAGAGCAGTACACTGGCCTCCTCTCCTCTCCAGGGTTACAGAGAAAGAAGGTTAAGGACGAGAGGGCAGAGAAGGCAGGAAGCTGACTATCGAGAGGTCATTGCCCAAACATCACAAGGTGAGAGCCAAATACTCACTGCTACTGCAATTCTTCCCAGGACGTGCTCTGGAATTTTCCTATACACATCCAAAGATCCCCCTGTAGAGATAAACAAATGTGGTTATTTAATACCAACAGCAGTCTGGCAAAGATTGCACAGGGACAGTTTTTTGGTTTTTCCCCTTGCTGCCATGTCACACACTAAATAAATATCCAGGGTCAAAGTGGTTTCTAGCCCTATTTGCTTTGTGATGGGCACAAATTTTACATCTGCAATTAAATGACCCACATGTGCACTTAGCCACCTGAGAGCACAATTAGTCACTCTCATCTCACTCTCAAGAGTGTGATTATATGGGTGTCAAGACTGTGTCAGGAAGAAAGAAGCCTGAACATGGCCACTGTGGAAATTTTAAAAATGACAGAATATGGGCTATGTAGCACGGCTATGTAGCACCGTGTATCAGTTTCCTCAAGTGCAAAGCTACAGTAGGAGTTTCTGTTCCTATAGGATCTGAAAGAGTCCACAAAAGTAATTTAGTCTAACACTCTTATTTCAGAGATGAGAAAACTGAGGTCGAGGAAGTTAAGTGACTTGCCTAAGGTCACACTGGGAGTATAACAGGCTATATCTAAACCAGATCCTATCACTTCAGAATAAGTGCTCTGTCTGCCATAATGACAAAAAGGTTTATTACCAGGAGCACCGTAAATATGAAAATGTTCTAAGAACAGTAATCACAATATTTGAATATAAGGCAATGCGATTTATTTAAAGCCACAAATGACTCAACCAAAAACCTAGAGACTTTATTATTTTAGGAAGCCCTATACTAATTCCAAAGATGGTGCCACTGTTCAAAATCTGTTTTCAACTATACTTTGGACTGCCTTGAGACCTTGCTTCCGTGACACACAAATCATTCCATAGTATTTTGGTGTACAGATTCCATTTATCTGACCCAAAATGATGCTCCTCCATTTGAATGAATGAGGTTAGAATTAAATCTACTTTTCAAAGGCCAAAGATTTGATACTACTGATCACAGTCAAAAAAACGTTTGACATCGTCTGTAGAAAGGTAGAGGACTTAGGGTGAGGAACACTCCATACACTGTGAGTTAAGGATGCTGTGCTGATTAATTTCATTCATTTATTTTTTTGTTTTGATTTTGCCAATAAAGGGTCATTGAAAATGCTGATGTATCACAAAGTAACTATGGTATAAAAACAAAATGCATCAATAAAACTTTTCAAAAAAAAGAACATGTGACAATCTCTGAAGACAATTTCAAAGTTAGAGCCTAAAAATGTTTGGAGTAATGATAACATCACTGGAAGAAACAGAGTCTTCTCAGATGACTGAAGAAGATCACACTCATCTGGAGATAGACATTCTGGTATATTTGTGAGGGTTTTTTCAGTCTCAGGACCTTGTTATTATTGTTATTAGGAATGACTTATGATGTAAGAATTTGGAGAGTAATATCAAGGGCCCCTTTGTTAATAATCTATGTAGTATGTTTTAACATAGAAAAAAATAAATAATCAAGGACATTTGTTAGTAGTCAAATACAGCAGTAAAAGAGAGCTGGCTCGTTGCATATGTACAAGATAGATTATATCTGATTTCTTCCTGGCTCTCTCTACACCTGAATGTGAACTTGTTTTTCTCCCTAAGCATATCTTCTCCCCCTAAATTCTCTTATTTCGATGGACCATACTGTTAACCACTTGTTCAGAGCCAGTCATCTGGCTCTCAACCTTGGAATCATCTTTGGATGTATGATATGAGAGAAAGGGGAGTTGGCAAATCCTATTATTTCTGTCTCTAAAATCTCTTTCACATCTGGCTCTTCTTCTCTAATCCCATGGCCACCACTAGAGCTCCTGCTCTCCTCTTTTCTCCCAGACACTTGCAGTAAACTCCAAATTGGGATTACCACCTTAAAGAATCACTGAACCTTCGATTTGAATGCAATATCAGAACCAGTAGTCCAACCTATATCTGAACAAGAATCTTCTCTGTGATCTATGTGACAAGGAGCCATCCAGCCTGTTTGAAGACCCATTACCAAGTAGGCTGCCTACTTTACTTTCAGACAGATCTAATTTTTTGGTAAATTGGTCATTACAAGTCACCTCTTTGCAATTCCACATGAAGCTCCTAGTTCTGTCTCTTAGGGCAAAGCAAATAAGTCTGGTTCCTTTCCTACATGATAGCCCGTCCAATAAATGAAGACAGCTCTCATGTTCTCTCCCACGTTCTCAGGATTTCTCTTCTATAGGCTAAACCTATTTCCCAATTCCTTCAGTCAACACTCACATGGCATGATTTCAAGACCCTTCACCAAAGGATCTTCCTATTCCTATCAAAATCCTTCCTAAAAGAGCACCCAGAAAAGAAATTTAAGACATTATAATCTATCACAGCTGTAGTACATAGTGCAACACAAAGCTTAAAAATTGCTTTTAAGTGGCTAACTTATTCACAAACACTTAATTCTGGCTAGGAAACCAGTCTTTCCAATATATACTCTTTCAATTCAAGTCAACAAGCAATTATTAAGTGTTTAATATTTTTGAGGCATTGTGCTAAGCATTCTTGTACTATAACAACAAAGAGTCCCTACCTTTAAGGAGGTTACAGTCCAATGGGAGACAAAACGTAAAGATCTGTGCAGAAACAAGGTATGTGTACTGCAGGGACAGGGCGACCAGGGAAGGTTCTTGGAGAAGGTGGGATGTTAGCTGGGACCCAAAGGAAGCCAGTGAAGTCAGGTGGCAGAGAAGAGGATGGACAGAATTTTAGGCATGAGGAACAGACAGAGAAAATGTATGAGTCAGAAGATGGACTGTCTTATGTGAGGAAAAGCAAGGAAGTCAATGATAATGGATCATAGAGTATGTAGAGGGGAGTAAGGTATAAACAGACTGGAATGGAAGGAGGGGGGCATGTTATGAAGGATCAAACAGAAGACTTTATATCTGATTCTGGAGGTAATGGGGAGCCATTAGCAGTGACATGGTCAGACTTGTGCCTCTGGGAAACCAATTTGATAGCCAAGATGGGTTGGGTTGAGGAAAGAAGAAGAAGGGAAATCAAGCAGAAGGCTATTGTAATATGAATATGAAGTGACAAGAGCCTACTTACACCAGATTTATGGCAGTGTCCTAGGAAAGACAGGGACATATACAAGAGATACTACAAAGGCAGACCTGGTAACAAATTAGATATGTGGGATGAGTGAATGAGATGTTGTGCCCTAACAAAAATAGGAAGGTTAGGAAAGTGAGTGTTGGGGTACGGGTCAGGGAGAGAATAATGAGTTGAATTTTGGATGGGTTGAGTTTAAGTTGTCTGTGGGACAGTCAATTCATGATGTCCAACAGGCAGTTGGAGATGTGGGCCTGGAAGCCAGGAGAGGTTAGGGCTGAATAAATGGATGTGAGAATCATCTGTATAGGAAATAATAACTGAATCCATGGGAAGGGAGGAAATTAGCAAATGATATAGAGGGAGAAGAGAAAAGGATCCAGAACAGAGTTTTGAGGATCACCCATGGTTAGCAGGTGTGACCTGGATGCAGATCCAACAAAGACTGAGAAGGAACAGTCTGATAGGCAGAAAAAGAACCAGGAGAGACTGAAATCACAAAAACACATAAAGATAAGAGTATCCAAGAGGAGAGGTTGATCGATAGTGTCAAAGACTGTAGAGAGGTCAAAAGGAATGAGGAATAAAAAAGGGTCACTGAATTTGACCAACTAAAATATCACTGGTAATTTTAGAGAGAGAAGTTTCAGTTGAGTGATAAGGAGGGAAGCCAAACAACCAAGGATTTAGAAGAGAGTGAGGGGAGAAGTGGAGAGAATGACTGCAAGGACCTTCTCAAGGTCCCTTGAGACACAAAAGGGAAGAGAGAAACAGAATGTAGTTAGTGAGGCTGGATGGATAAAGTGGGAGGTTTTGAAGGCTTTGTGAAGGTGAGAACAATTAATCTGTCACATTCCTGCCTGGGTAATCTTCATAACACATGATCATGGTCATGTAACTCCTTTCCTCAAGAACCTTCAGAGGCTCCTCATTTAGAAACTGAAAGAAAACCTAAGTTGAATTTACTTCTTAAATTTACTTCTTAAGATTACTACTTAAATACAATGGTAATTACTTTTTATGTATGAATTTTCATATGTTAAGTTTTCTCAAAGCCAGGTACCTAATTTACTTGGTTCATCCATCAGAAATAATTTCAATTAATTCAAAAATAGTGGTAAAAGTGAGAACAAAAATAGTTTTTCTAGGCTTCCCTCCCCCAAATTGATCTTTAAACATCAAAATCTTGGATAGCAATTATTCCTGTGTAAAGCAGATGGTGGCAAATATATCATTGTCAATATCTTGGTCACGTTTGTTTGTGGTAAATTTTGACAAAGAGCCAGAAAATCACACTGTGGTTAAAAATGTACACTGGTCATAAATGCTAAAGGAAGACAGTAAGAGGAAAAAGACAACTCTGTGATAATTCGAACCATCTTTATTTACCAAAATATTATTTGTATTGCAGGTATAAAAAAGTGAAAAGCTTTTGTATCACTATTGTACCTTCCAAAGATGCTAACAAATTACAGATGGAGTGGCCAGTCCCTTGCTAACTGAAGTGACTTCTGTTTGCCAACACATCACAGTCTTCATGAGAAGAGAGGATCCAGCCAGCTATACCAGGGAGAACCCATAATGTCAGATTCCTTCTTATGTCATCACTCTGGAAACTCTTAGGAAGGAAGCTATGAACCCAAGTATTTCAGAAGGAAGTAGCTAAAAGACAGACAGATGAACAACTACAACAAACCAGTAAGACTGGTCAGATACCACGTGGCTCCATCACTGCATCACTGTTGTGATTACACCACCACACTGAGAACCGTACAAACAAGAAGCACGTCCGCAGGATCCCCAATGGCTGGGTTGAAATCTTCCTCCAATTTCAGTTATTTCCCACTCTTCAGACGTCATCTACATAAAATTTTGCTTTACACAGCTGGCTGTGTTCAATACTGGGATTTTTCCCTATCTTTGATATACTAATTACAGGCAAAAGTCAGAGGCAATGCTTACCTCAATGACATATGATTGGGATGGAGTCCCAACAGAGATGCCCCCAGCCCCAACAATCTAACTTCATGACATGCCCACTGTACCAACCTAGCCCCCCCCACTCCTGCCAATGCCCTAACTTCTTCACATGTGCCTCACTGCTCACTAGAACAACAGGTATGTCCCTGAAATTCACAGTTCTCATAGAAACAGCAGGCGTGTCCAATGTGATGTGTTCCCAGGCACTGCCCCTACCTAGGCACTGCCCCCACACCCATTCCTCATATTTCCCATGGAAACAGCAGATGTTTTCATGTACTCAACCACAGCCATATCCATCTAGTCCTAGAAAGGATCACAATACTCAGCCAATCAGAATGCAGAAGCACCAGGATGCCCAAGCAGTACGTGGGCCCCAAAACAATAGAAAGGACTTTCCCTACATAGGCATCTATGCAGTAATAGTAAAGAACTGACCTAGAATGAATTTATGATGTAGAGAGGATTATTATAATATTATTATCATATATACATACCCCCCAAATGGGTTTCTCTGTATGCACTGTGGGTAATTGCATGCACAGTTCCACCGTGGTTGGGACCCCTACTCTACTACCTAATCCCTTAACAAACTCCTCCTGCCTTTTTAATATTATATCATATTCCTATAATCTATGTAAAATTCTATGTTATGTAATTGCATCTTTACCCTATACAAGTCCATCTTGTTTTCTCTGAAGTTGCTGGAGAAGCGTCAATCTCAACAAATACCTCTCCTTGGAACAGAGGTGGCCTGAGTCTGAGTTCTTTGAGACAGTTCCACCACAACATATCATGAAACTCCAACAGTTTTTGGTGTCCCAGAGTTTACACCTCAACACTTTTACTGATGTGGGTACTCCTTCCACTGACAAGATATCACAGTATTTCCAAACCTTAGTATATCAAATTCACAAGTAAGTGTATAAAAAAATTAACTACCTAGGGCATGCTGATGATAAGTCTGTTCAAACTTAGGGTGGTTTTTGGACAACAGAAACATAATCCATTTGTGGCTTTGTAGGATCTACCAAAGCTTACACTCTACTGACATAGTCCTAAAGAAATTGGTCATCATCATGTGAAGAGGAGGAGGAGGAGGAGGAGGAGGAGGAGGAGGAGGACTTTAGAGGAGGTCAGAAGTGATAATATGATTTAAATGGATGTGGCATATTTATTCAAGGATACAGGATGAAATAAGGACCAACACTTTCAACTGAATACATTAAGTCTACCCTGTAGAAAAAGGAGAATGGACACGAATCACAAAAGTCCTACAGATTTCAAATAACATGAAGAGAAAATCTCAACGAATGATAGTTTGAACTAGAAGTGTTGGTTCACCCTGGAACTATTTCAAGGCTTCTGATTTCCTTCACTCTCATTCTTTCTCCTCCCTTTCAGATGCAGCTGAATATTCTATTCCCGGGTGGAATTCTTAGAATTACAAGATGTACTGGCCAAGTTCCAACTTAGAGTTGGAACAAACCTTAAAGTTTAACTCTCACTTTTCAGATGAAGAAACTGAGGCCCAAGGAAGTTAAATGACTTGTGTAAGGTCCAGTGAGTCAGTACCAGAATGTGGACTAGGGACTTCTCTAATTTTAGCCTGGTGCTCTTTTAACAACACCCTATTTCCCTGTGAATACATATTTTTGTAGAGTTTTTTTCCCTCCAAATTCCACTGCTATGCAACATTACTTTTAAACATGTATGGAACGCCAATTTTTAATCTTGTTATTGAATGCATTTACAAACCCAATACTCCAATGCATGATTAGTTTAGCTGGTCTGGTCACAAAGCTGACAGGGCCAAAGTTGCTGGCTTGATTCCCAAAGGCCAGTGAGTTTCAGTCTGTTCCACAGTCACAGTTCCTACTAGTCAGTCACCTTACAGATACATGATAGTGGTGACAAGAGGCACCCAGCCAGAGTAAGTGAAGAGATCTGAAATGGTGACCATCACTACTGAAAAAGTGGCATCATCTTCCCATAATGAGAATATCATTGTACATTTTGTAGCCCCATAGTGTCTTCCATGCCTGGAATCTTCTCCCTCCTCCTCTCTGTTCTCAGAAGTCTTAGCTTCTTTTAAAGCTCATCTGAGAGGCTACCACCTCTACCAAGCCTTTCTTGATGTCTCTAACTCTTAGAGCTCTCTCTCTCTCTCCCCTCCTCAAACTGTCTTGTAGTGATGTGTGCATATGTTATGTTCTTTTTGCCAAAAGCATACTTTTAAGTCTTTGCATCTCCAGAGCCTATCATAGTACTTTACCTACAACAGATGCTGAATTTAACCGAGTTACATGTGATAGGCACTAAATACACATTCTGAATAAAAAGATTACATTATTAATATCAACCATTCATACAATGATTTAAAATTTGCAAAGCACTTTATAAATATTTTCTCATTTTATCCTCACAATAACCCTGAGAGGTAGGTGCTAATATAATCTCTATTTTACAACTGAGGAAACTGAAGCAGAGAGAAATTATAAGTGACTTGCCTAGAGTCACACAGAATTTGAAGCCAAATTTGAACTCAGGTCTTCCGGGTTTCTATTACTATTGTTGTTATGTGAAACAAGTCATTTAATTTTACATGAAAGCAGTTAGTTACAGTTGTAATCCTAGAATCCTATAAATTTTGTACTTCTAACTAAAAATCTTAGAGAAGGCTTCTATTACAGACTGGTGGATCTGGGATGTTTTTGGTGTGGGAGCTCTAATCAGTTCAACAAGTGGCAACCACTCCAAGCTTTTTCACATTATACAAAATTCTTCTCTAACTGTTTTCATAAATTCACTATAGTAGAACCATCCTGTGTTAGAGGTCTTCCTCTGTTTTTTTAATATTAAAAAATGATAAACATACAAAACAAAGGATAAAATCTGAACTATCAATGCTTAATAATAGCAGAAAAGACAAGCACTGTTGTCCCTTGTCCCTCATCCCCTCCAGGCCTGTCCGAAGCTCCACCACCTCTGGCCCTGTCTTTCTTCCCTCCTTACTTGCCTCTTCTCACTCTGTAGACAGTCCTGGTTTGGCTTTACATCCCTCCAAATAGGTTTTCCCATCTATTCTTTCACTATTTTAATGACTCTGAGGTACCAATGTTTGGGTTGCTTTCCATTCTGCTGTTTTTCCTTCTTTCTACTTGATTATCATCTTTCTTTTTCCAGTCAGACACCTCTATAGAAGAGATCTCCTAAGTCACTACTGCAAGTCATCACGGATATCATGATGCAACTTCCTTTCATCCACCATGTCTCTTTTGACTGTCCTTTGAGTTATTTGTAAGTCTGATGCTTTCAAGATCACGGGGTACTGTGATTTATAGTCAAATAACAGGAGTATATAAATATTTTTTAATAATGAGCTTTTTCAACAGCAAGCTTTAGATACCACTGAAAGAGCAAGGCAATTTCCTGAATGTGATTTAGTCTAATCTCCTCCTCCCATGAAATTTTGTGCCCATCTCATTGTCACTGCAGAACCTTTCTAAGTATCTATCTACTAAACTTAATAAGTTACATATCACAGTCTGGTCAATACGCATTTTTCATTCATTTTGGTTTCCAAGTGTGGATGGTTAAAACAATCTCCCTTGCATTGCTATGGAATTCACTGAAAAGGCCTTAGAAGTGTTCAAGAGCTCAATGCAACTGATTATCAGCTGTAAAGAGAAGCGTTTCAGAAAACCTCACCACCAAGAGGAATCCTTTTGTTTTGAATGTACAGGACACTTACCAAGACTGGAGACTGCCTTTTGTAAGCAGGTGTCCTCTTCTTTTAAACTTTCCTTAATGTCAAAAATCAGCAGATGGCTGAACATTTTCTTAGTAACCATATCTATCAGTCATGTATAATTTTAACATGCATACGAGATATTGTTTTGAGGAGATCCTCCAAGGCTGCACTTTATTCTAAGTACTTTTGAAATATCAATAAATAATACAGTAGATCTTATGTTTTTTGAAAAAAATATGTATCTATAAATGTGGTCAGCTATAGAAAATTATTAAAGCCTACCTGTTTCTTAATTATGTTACAGTTGGGTTTATTTTCTGCCCATGTTATCTTTAAATGTGTCCATTTTTATTTAAGGTCTGCTATGTGTAAATGACAATGCTTTGGGCTGTAGAGATAAAAAGAGAGGCTAAGACAGGGCTTTTGCTCTTAAAAAGCTTTCAATCTAGTAGGGGAGATAAGACATACAGACAAATAAATACAACACAAAGTTAAACATGATAAATACTTTAGAGTTCCAAATACTTTGAAATTCAGAAAAGGAAGAAATTACTTTTGACTAGAGGATCTCAGAGAAGACTTCATGGACAAAATGGCATACAGGTAAGGCCCTGAATATTAACTGTGTGAATATCAGGTAATGAGGTGGAAGAAGGATATTTGAGGCAGAGAGAATAGTGTTAAGCAAAAGTTTGAAAGAACAGAATATTCTTAGGGAATGGAAAATTATACTGTGCCTGAAGTGCAGGATATATATTAAAAAGGAAAGGTTTTTTTTCTTCTTGGTCCAAATCTGTAATTTCAGTGACATGGCAAATTGTGGTGAGGAAATTATTTTTAATAATGTAGTTTAACACCTATTTTGCAACTCAGAATCTCTGAGTGCTCTCTGGGGCATGGAGAGCTTGTGTGTCTCACTCAGTCAGGTTCACATAACCAGGATCTGCCAGAGGCAGGACCCACACCCAGGTCTTCCTGACTTTTGAGGCCAACTATCTACCACCTGAACCATGCTTCCATATAAAGTGGGACAGATTTGTAAAAACAGTCAAGGAGAAAATCATGGAAGATCATAAAAGAATATATGAAACATGGAACTGAAGAATTTGGATCTTTCAAAGGAAGAGGTGATACTCATTTAAACAAGGTTCCAAGCATGTCTCTGATTTATGGCCTTGCTTCTATGCAGCTTACTTATACAAGATACACACACACACACACACACACACACACACACACACACACACGTATATATAAACAGATAGATAGATATATAGGTATCTATAGGTTCTAAGACATCCAATTTTTGACAACTGTGGCTGAATTTTATCTTAGAAAACCATATACATGATAACTAAAATAAACACCTTGGTATGGCATCAAATGCTGGGTCATGAAAAATTCTAAAGTCATGGATTATTGCTCCAGTAATGTACTGAGAACCTGAAAATGAAGACCTGAATGTATGAAAAATGGTGAGTTTTAATGGGTCAGGCACTAGATGTGTCACTTAAAAGACAGGCTCAAACTTAAAAGTGGGTGGAAGAAAACAGTGATTACCTTATTTCATTGGTATGATACTGGAAAATCTGCATAATGCCTAGATAGAGTGGCTATGAGTGAAAAATACAGATGGAGAGGAACAGGGGTAAGGTCCAAAGAAAACTAAATGCAGCCTGGCTACACAGCTGGGTTGAAAAACAATTTCTTATCTTGCAATTAAGAACCAATTTCTCACTGAAAGACACAGGACATTGGGTTAATAGATTTCTTTAAAAGAAAATCTGTTTTGGCTATTGAAACATTAAAAGAACAGAACAGCTGTTTTGTCAGTAAAGACAGATTGTCTAGAAGAATCAAATATCAAACCACAGATTAGACTAGCATTTAATCTACTCTACTTAAATTTTCAATAAAAGTAAAGGAAATTATGTTCTGGAAAATATAGCACTGCTAAAAATTTTAACACTAGTAATCAAAACCACTAGGTTGATTTTAGGGCATAAGAAGAGGTAATTATTAATATGTTTTAATTATTTTTTAACACCCTAGTCAACATCTATAGCAAATGAACATTTTAAATCACAATGTCAATAAAGCTACTTTAGGAATGACACAAGACGTAAAACTCACCATCCATGAATTCTGTACATATTGAAATCCTGTTTTCTACAAAAAATGCGCCATAAAACCCTATAATATATGATGAATCACACTATAAAAGAAATAAGACAAAAAAGTAGTTTGGTTAAAAAAAAGGGAGAGGCAATACTGAAAACATATTTAAAAAGTGGTTACTGGAAAAACAATTACCTTATAAAGAATTTCCAATTCAGACATAATTTGTTTTTGAAGTTCCAGTGTAATATCTAGCAATATCACCTAACACAGAAAAAAAGACAATTATTACCCATTTGTTCTCTTTCAAATTAAAACCTGTGCACAATTGCTACGGATTATAGGACTTAAAAAAAGGATTCCCTACCATCACCAACACCTCACCCACACAGCAAACTGCATACACACATCTATCTGTTCCTTTGGACTGGGGGAGGTGGTACAGAAATGATTGATGGGGTAGGGGAAAAAGCCAGGTCTCCAGGGTCAGCATTAATGGCTTTAAAAGTCAGTTAAGTTATAACGCCCTTAATTTATACACCCTATTTTGGCCATATTGGTTATTTTCAGAGGAAGAAAATAGGAGTGACTTGTACCTATTAACCCTCAAACCATTAAAAGAGAACATCTTGTGATTCACACACTGGAAGATAAGCACACAGGATGACAGATATAAATGTAATTTAAAGTTGGTCTTTTGCTTGTAAGAACAAATAAGTCATCCAAGTCAATTTTTTTTTTTGCATAGTCAGGAGAAAAATATAAAGCTTAAAAATACTTAAGTTTTAGAACCAGAAGAGAAATTAATGACCTTCTAAACCCAAGGTTCTTCACCTTTTTTGTATCTTGAACCTCTCTGGGAGTCTAATTAAAGTCTATGAATCCCTTCCCAGAACAATGTTTTTAAATGTGCAATACAAAATACATAAGATTTCAAAGGAAATCGTATTGGAATATAGTTATCAAAATATTAAAAGACCTCAGATTAAGAACTCTTGATCTATATCAACTCTCACTTTATGGATAAAGAAAATAAAGCCCAGAAAAGGGAAGAGATATGCTCAGCTCACATAGCTACTAAGTGGCAGAACAGAGGTCGGTCTGCAGGCCCTCTAAGACGTCCATTCCAGGGTTTTTCCCACTATACCCTGGTGCTTCCAGACATATTGAAAGTATTTCCAAGTGAGCAAGGCAACTAAACAAATGAATGTAAAACATGCAAATAGCTGTGTTTAATTTTTTTAATGTCACTAATGTGTAAAGGAGAGTACGCACTGATGAAAGCATATATCTTCTCAAGCTCTTATTATATATAAAAAAGATTATTTAAATTTTACCTGGCTCTTCATTAAGACTAATATAAAGGCAATGATTACTCTTTTATATAAAAAGGAGATTCAGCTAATGAGAAGAAAACTCTAGCAAGGCTTTTTTTTTTGGTTAAAGAAAGGTGGCCAAGGTTTCTGACTCCAGGCAATAAGGGGGAAGAAAGGAACTTCAAGGTTGGGATTTACAAAGAACACTTAGTGTCCTGCCATTATGGCACACACCACCCGACAGTTAAACTTCACCTCATGTTAGAGAAAGAGAGCAAATGTAATCATGTTGGAGAATTAATAGAACATAAACTATGGACTTCATCCAGCTGAGAGAAACAAGTGAGGAAAAAAGGGCAATTTCCAAACACACATCTTACAGTATTGACGTCCGTCCAAGGGTAGAAAAGAGCAAAAAAGCATAACTCGTTTCTATCAAGAGTTTGCTTTAGGGTTATTTATAAAAGCTCTCACCAAACTAGATTGTAAGTGTAATACAGGACTGCCAAGAAACATTTAACACGCTTCCGCCGATCAATAGTCATTTGCCAACAATATTCACTTACATTTTTTCTTACTGTAGAAAACTTAGCAACAAAATAAATTCTTCTGGCACTGTATCAATCTTAGACCATTATAATATTAGGACTACACAACCCTATTTCAAATATGAGGAATATTTTCTTCTAATTAACTAGGTTAAACGTTAAGATTTTTAAAATGTTATTCATTTAATACTTACCATGACTGCTAACAAATAGAGTATTATCAGGTTATCAACCTACTTATATCACGCGGGTGTGCCCAGCGTTTCAGAATTAAATCACAATTCACATTATAACTCCAGTCCTCACAGTTACTTATTTTTGGACGGGGTAAATGGACGTACTTTACTTTTCCAACAACAGTTCAAACGCCACAAATACTAACAGGTAAGCTGGAAATATCAGCCATAATCCTAATGCTACCCAATCCATTTTGCTCATTTAGATTCCATAAATTTCAAGTATTTAACTCTGACATGCTGGTTTTACATCATGGTACTAGCTTCCTAAATAGGAATGTTTATTTTTTTTTATCAGCAGCACTCCAGAATGAAGACTTCTTGGCTCCATAGTAGGTAAGGAAGTAGATAATGTCATCTGGAGGATGCTGAACAGGAAAATTAAGTTGATCCTTAAACCACAGTGCTTCTAGGAGATTTATAACTACAGAAGAAGTTAATTTTCATTCCCCTATGAATTCTTGTGAGCGATCATTAAAATACTAAGAAGCAGTCAATTTCTTATTTGATACGGACTATAAATAAGATAAGCAAAATATTAAACTTCTGTTTAAAGTATCTGAAAAAAACCCCAATTATGGACAGCTTGAGACAAGATTGAGGTGGTTTTTACTCCTGGCCCTCCCACAACATAAAAAAGTTGAAATAGAAAAGGATTTGAATATTATGCATTTCAAGGAGAAAGGGTTAAAGCGAAGCCTGAAATACCTGGGTACATTTCCTCCGCTCTCCACTACACCTCCAGGACAAATAAGGATGAGTTGTCAAGTTAAATACAAGCAGTCAAGTGACTGAATTATAATTTACTCTGTGCTCAATTTAAATTAGTGTGAGGCTATTAAAATATACAGTATAAATACGGCAATTCATCACAAGCTGTCATGGATGACTTCATTTATTTGCTAGAGTGGCACACGTTCCACTGAAGGGAAGGAGAGCAAAATCACAGGTCAAATTAAGCTGCTATTCTGTTTTAATTCACTTATTTAATCTATGGCAACATAATTGTCTTTTACAGTATGTACAACTCAGAAAGGAAATTTGGGAGGATTACAGTCAGTATACAAATGATTAATCAAATGGTCCATTTAAATGCTAGTTTAAGAGCAGCAGAAACCCAAAGCAGTCCAAGAATGATAATCAGTGCATGCTACATATTATGCTAGGATTTTTTTTCTTGTAGATGGATTTTTCCCAATTAGAAAAAAAGCAATACTGGGGAATCCATTAAATCCTCCAAGCATTACCTAGCTGAAAGATTTTTATAGAATACTTTAATGGTATAAAAAGGTTTAGTTTGCAAGTTGGATAACAGTATTTTATATGTTTTTCTTGCTCTATTTACTTGCAATTTTCAAGACTACCTATAACAAAAATGGTAGTTACTAATAGGTTTCATGAATTATAGTCACTGTCAAGTAATTACCCTGTAGTGCACTGGCGATTAGCAATACTTTCAGGATGTTTTCTTTGGTGAAAAGATTTCTAAATTTTATGGCAGCAAAATTTAAATTCAATGGAACTTTGATTTATTTCCCTAAAATTTAATTTGCTTTACATCGTCAATCCCTTTTACTACAGTGATGAAAACTAGGCATTCCATTATTGTTTGTTTGGTTTTTTTATCTAGGCACCCAAAACTACAGAAAGTTACTGCTGCATCAAGATATCAGATTAATGACACCCATTAGGAAGTTTGGTTCAGAAAGGAGAGCACTAACCAAGGCTTTAGCTTTCATTAAGCTAGTGTGCATGTTAAAGAAGTTACTAACTTTTGTTACCAACATTTGTTAGTATTTTTAGTGTAAAAGGAAAAAAAAAACCCATTTTCTTGGGCTCTTCTTTAATTGCTCCTACGGACAAGGGTTTAACTGATCACCTGCCTTGGGAGAGTCACCAAGCTTCTACAGCTGATTTTTTTGGGAAAAGGCCTGACAGTGCTCTTCACAACATGCCTCTGTGACACACGGCACCCTTATTTCACAGTGGAGGTCACAGAGTAGGACAAATGCCATTCTTAAAGTTACATGAAAAGTCAGAAGCAGAGCCAGGAAAAACCCAAGTGCACTTCAAAGTCTTAATTCATTTCACCCACTCGCATAAGAAATGACCACTGGCTAAGACCAGAGGATCACAAAGTTCAATATTTGACTCTGCCGATGACAGCACCATGATACATTTTGGAAGTGGATGTGAGTTGCTCCCATGATATCACCTCTAAAGATGAGAAATTCATTCCACAAACATTTATTGAACACCTAACATGAAAATGATACCATGTAGGCACAGTGGAGTATAGAAAAGGAAGACACGATGTTAAGGAGTTTATGTACCAAAAATAATATGCTTAAAGACTGGCAAAGTGTGGGAGCTAAGACATATACGTTAATAATTATAACACAAAGCAACATGGGATATGTCCTAAGAGATGTACAAAGTACAGCAGGTGTCCAGAGGACAAAGAGATCTGAGATGTACAGGAAAAGTTTCATGAAGAGACAGCATATAAGTTAGATCTCAAAGGGGGGACATGGGCTTCTAATAGGCAGAGATGGGGAGGGGAAGAAGAGGATAGGATTCCAAGCAAGGGGCAAGAGCAAAGGCACAAAGGCCACACAATTCAGTATGGGTTCAGTTAATAGCAAATAGTCCAGTTTGGCCAGAAGATAAGGCAGATTATATAGGAACAGGAAGAAATAAGGCAGAAAAAGCAGGTTGAAATAAAATCTTTTGTTGTTGTTCAGTCTTTTCAGTTGTGCTCAACACTTCACAACACCTTTTTATTGTTTTCTTGGTAAAGACACTGGAATGGTTTGCCATTTCCTTCTCCAGCTCATTTGACAGAGCGGAAACTGAAACAAACAGGGTTAAGTAGCTTGCCCAGGGTCACACAGCTAGAAGTGTCTGAAGCTGGATTGGAACTCAGGAAAATGAATTTTCCTCACTTTAGCCCTGGCACTCTATCCACTTTGCCACCTAGCTGTCTCGGAGTCAGATCTTAGAGGGCTTTAAATGGCAGGCTGAGAGACTGGGGTTTTATTTGATAAGGAATGAGGGAATCATTTCAGGTTTTTAAGCAAGAAAATGACATGATTTAAGCTATGTTTTAGGAAGATTAATCCAATAATAGTATACAGGATAGATTTAAAGCAGGAGTAAGAAGAAAGGCAGGAAAACGAGTAAGAGGCGACTGGAATAATTCAGGAGACAGTTAATGTAAATCTGAAGTAGACAGACAGCAATGAGAATAGTATGAGTGGAACAGATTCATGAAACAGTCAGAGTCAACAGAATTTGGTAACTGGTTGTGGTAGGAAAGAAAGGGTCAAAGATGACCAATGAGCTTTAGCTCTGAATAAATAGGAAATAGATATTAAATAATAAAATAATAAATGAATGACAAATATGTTCAAATAAATTATTAATATTAATGATTATTAATAATTACATAAAAATAAAGAATAAAAATAAATATTAAAATAAAGGAAGTCAGGGGAAGAAGTTATTTTTGTGCAGATAATGGCTTAGATCTTAGATGTAATGGATTGGAGGTGCTAGCTAGCAGGACTACCAAATCATAGCATGAAGTCAGAAATGTCAGATTAGGATTTATGAAGGGTCAGAGTTAAAGAAAAGCATTGAGAAATCATCTGAACAGAAGTGATAACTGAAGTCATAGGAGTCAAGAAGGAACTGCAGAGAAAAAAAGTGCTGAATTCGGGAGCCTGCGTTCAAATCCCAGTTCTGCCACTTACTACCTGTGTGAACTTGGGAGAATCACTTGATTTTTCTTTGGGACTCAGTTTCCACATCTGTAAAACTGTGCCTACGGAGAAGACTGGGGGGTGGAGGTGGGGAGAGAATAGGTGAGTTGAGGTCCTTCATATCTCTAAATCTATGACCTTAGAATATCATTGAAATGGTTGCCTCACTGGGGGGGGGGGGGAGGAGAGAGATTAGGTAGGGATTCCAAATCAAAAGTGGGACTGATGTACTAGAAAAACAGGGAAGGATTATTTCTATATCTCTTTCCTGGATCATAATTAACAGCTTAAAATCCACCAATTCAGAAGTATTTTTTGCATTTTTTTCCCCTAAATTTATTGTACACTTACTAATAATGAAGTTCCTGCGAGCATACAGACAAGGGTGGGAGGGTGATGCTACTTTTTTCCTCCTCGTAATTTTTTTCATACCTTATTTCTATTTATATAGTGGTTTCACTACCCAGATGAGATTACTGTCATCTACAAGCATGTATATTTCATAGTATGTACTTCTCAGCACATTTATAAAAATGTTAAAAAGACCCTTCCCATTGAAAAATTCAGACACAATTACACATACACATAAGCACATGTATATATATATGTATATATTACATACATATGCATATATGTGTGTATGAATGTACCATTGGGTTCCAAGCCTTTTTTCCCTTCTCTAAACTAACTTCCTATTTATGACAGAAACGTTCCTCCAATATCCAGTTTAGTATGGTGTCTGTCTCTTCTGAGAGGCTAATTCCATTATGACCACTAACCACCTGTTCCTGCTCATATGCTTTACTTACCCTTCTCTCCAAGCCCTCAATCTCTCAAAGAACTCTAGTAGATTAGTAGGGCATAATTTCTCCTTAGAGAAGCCATGTCTTCTTTCCCTCAAAAGGTTATACTTTCATAAGTTTTCAGCAACTGGACTCTTTATTTTCCTTTTCACTGATCTGTAGTTCATTGTATAACCTTCATTATGGATTAGCATCACATTGGCAAATCAGCAATCCACCAGTACAATGGTCCCATGTAACCAGAATAACACAATTTAGTGAAGAGTTTTACAAATTCAGTCTCAGTTTCTTTAAAAAGCAAAAACCAAACCAAATCAGGTAAGTGACAATATGACAAATTTTTCCTTATGACTTATTTACATTTGTCAATTAATTCTAGAACAATATATGCATTTAGAATTACTTATTCTAATAGCTCTAATTGAAAGTGTTATTCAGAAAATGAAAAATAAATTTATTATTAGCCTAAGCAAAACACAATTAGGCAAATCTACTGTTAAAAAATATAATGTAAAAACACTCCAAAGACAGATACTAATGATTCTCAGATTAGAAGTATCACTGTTCTCTTCTATTTTTGCAAATAACTTAGAGTTAACTATATTTAACAAAAACATCCCAAATAACAACCTAACTTTCTCTATATTCACAGGATATCAACAGATGGGAGTCCATCAAGAAACATTTATTTAGTGCCTACTCTGTATGAGGCACTGTTCTACGTGCTAGAGATAGAAACAATGAAAATCTCTGCTTTCAAGAAGTTTATATTCTACCAGAATTAAACAAGAGATAAATGTGAAAAATAAAGGAAAGAAATCTAAAGAAATGTTTGTTGATTCCTTGATATATCTCTAAAGCCAAATCCCTTATGAAGTTACAATGATTATACTAAAAGATCTGGGAAGTACATGTAGATAAATGAAGAGATTGTGTTTGGAGAGAACAGGAGATCATTTTTAACATGTCAAGACAGTGACTGGAAATGTGAATTCAGAAAGAAAACTGGTTCTTTTAATCAGAAGCTTAACCTCTGCACCTCAGTTTCCCTTATCTGGAAAATGATGGGATTGGGTTAGATGGCTCCTCATTTTTCTTCAAAACCTAAATTCACAGGGTCTATCTTCTGGCAAATATCTCTAATAGTGGGTTTTGTGAACTTTTGGACAACTTACTAAAGACAAACTACTGAAAGCTACTAGACTGAAAAACATCACTGAATGTAGTATGAGCAAAGGAATGGAAACGGTGTCTAAAATGGCTAACCTTTTCATTCACTCATTTTGGGGTGATTCTTATGGAATGTGAATTTTGCTATTCTGTTATATGGAAACATACTTCCCTGCTGGAACACAAAAAGTCGCTGATGATAAAGAAAGGGACTGTGATATATTTCCTAATTTAGCATGATAAAGCCTAAGACCAATTCGATGAGCAGATGTTTAGAATTCCAAACGAAGAACACAGGTATTTCTAACTCCTGCCTGAAGGAGATAGCTATGTTAACTTCTCTTCAACGACTACCTAATGACCCAAATTTCTGCAATGACTTTTAGAGAACGTCAGTTGGTCAGAAAGCTTTTATTAAGTACCTACTATATGCCAGACGTTGTGCTAAGAATGATATTTGAATGTAAAGGCATATTTAAAAATAACAAGTAAAAGGCAGAGGAAGACAAAAGTTAGCATTAAGAATAATTTTCTTTAATGGAGAAAAAGATGACAGGACCTTTTTCATAGCTTACCTTTACAGCTAATATTTTTCCACTTGGGACATGATATGCTCTGGGAAAGAAAAAAATTGAATAACTTTTAAAAATGATTTATTGATATGCTATAAATTCAATCACCATATTTATAACAACGTGCTCTGACAGATTTTCAAGTAACAGTAACAATGATGAACACTATTTACTGAGGACCCATTGTGTGTGAAACTGTACTGAACACTCAACAGTTTGGAAGAAACAGCAAATCTGTACCGTATGTTCTTAACGTCAATAATGTAATTTCAAGATGTGACTTCATCAGTTTGACTGATTTTACTGACGTAGAATGTAAGTATTACATGCCTTAGTAGATGTTCTCATGAGTTGATATGGCCACAAAAAAAAAGGTATTAGATGGTAGGAAGCATTCTGGTGAAACATTACACATATCCACACACAAAATTTTTAATGTTTTGTTCTGTAACATATTCAGAAATCCTGAATTTCTGCCAGAATTGACATCTGATGATAGGCATACCCTGATTAAAACCATCAGTTGATTAAGGGGGGGAAAAAGTACTAGAAAAATTATTAAGAAGGGAAAGAGGAGAAGCTGTCTACATAGGAACAAAATAATGGGTTGATGAGCTGAAGAATTTTAAAATAACAAGTGAGAAAAAATTGTTTAAAGAAATTCTAGGAAGTAGGGTTTCCAGTAACTAAATGTTAAGAAATCACACTGAGACCTTCTATGTTTAATGTAACGTGGCCTTTTGTACCTAGACAGCATTGAATTCGTATTCTAAAGGAATTCTATAAGCACCATAATCCAGAAGCAATTTGGCTTATATAAAAATTTCAATAAAAAGGAAAAAGAAGCCAATCTGTTTGCTCAGACATAAGATCTCACCACACAGAAGAGTTTATACATTACCCAGAGTTGGCTGTTCTTCCAGTCTCCAGGACTGGCATGACATGAGCACGCTAAAGGTCAGGGAAGGCAGTTTATTTATTCCTAATTCCATCACTGACTAAAGTCTCTGTCTGTACTGACAAGCATCTGCAAAATCACTTACTGCTCCCAACATTTTAACTGCTACTGTCACACTGGTCAAAGTGGATCTTCCACCTACTCTGCATGTCTTAGTATCCATTAATGTATGTATATGTTGTCTTCTCCATTAGACTAAAGCTCTTTGAAGGCAAGGGCTATTTTTTTCTTTGTATCCCCCGTAATTAGCATACACCCTACCACAAAGTAAATATTTAATAAATATTTGCTGATTGATTCTAAAAGCAATGTACATTCCTACAAACATAGACCATTAACATTAGTTTCCATTTTAGGCAGAAAGATCTGTCAGATTTCTCTGATGGGCGGTTGTTTTAAAAGTTAGGTTCATAACTTCGAATGGCAAAGCTGAACCGGAAACAACTTGCCATACTGTTTGAAACATCAGGAAGAGAGAAATATTCTGAAAGCATATGCCACCAAAGGGTAATGGCAAAAAATACAATGGTCATGAACTGGCTCCTAGGCATATTCTAGGAGAAGCAGCATAAAGGCTGTAAACAGAGAAATATATGACTGGAAAAAAGATAGACTGGTCAGGTAGCCAAAGCAAGGCACAACCAAAAGAAAGTCAGCCTGCCAATTCCAGTGGCATCTACACCATATCAAAAGAACATAAAAAGAGAGCTCTATTAGATGTAATGGAACCCTAGCAGTGGATTTAGGAGAAGCTGTGGATAACAGTGGCACAACATGGATAGGTATGGATGTGTTGTGCTCTGTATCAGCAGAATGCCAATGATCATCACGTGTCCACATCACTGAAATTCAAATAACATCAGGACTTACTTGTAAGGTTTTGCTTATTTAAGTAACCAATATAATTGTACAGTCTTGGACATGCCACTCAGCCTCTGATTCTATGATTCCATTGAATTTTTAAGAACTAGACTTCATTATAGGTACACCTCACACTATAAGCTAAAAAAAAAAAGTATACTTATAAACAAATGAATTTGGGAGTGATTACTCACACTTCTGAAGTATTCTTTTGAGTTATAAAAGGATTTATTGCAACACTTCACTGAATAGTGAGCCCTCAAGACGACATAAAATGATTCAATTTACAAAGATTCAATGATATACAAGTTTTCAGAAACTTACGTTTTATACTTTATAATGCTAGTATTGGGGAACAGAATACACCCCAAGCTTGTAGCTTAGCCAATAAATTCAAATTCGAAAAATAATGAATGTGGATCACATGCAAGCCACTGTGTTAAGCTCTACACAAAGATAATGATTCTGTTCTCAAGGAAGTGACAACCACCTGAGGGGGAAAAACCATATTTACAAAAAAACATGATACAAAGAAGACCAAGACAAGTACAAAGAAGTGATGGAGGCAAAGTTCTATATTAAATTTGAAGGAAAAAGAGACTCATTTGACCAGAAGGTATGGGCAGGAAGAAAGTTCAGTGAAGACTTCCCAGAGGAGGATTACCTTTGGAGCCTTCAAGGTAAGAAGACAATTCAACAGAACACAGAGTCACAGACTTAAAGCTGGAAGGTCCTTAGCAGCTACCTGATCCAACTCCACCATTTTACAGATGAGGAGACTGATCTCAGAGAGGTTTAGTGACTTTGTCCAGGATTGCACAGAAAGTTAGCATTAGAGGCAGGATTTGAACCTAGGATTCCCTGACTCCAAGTCCAGTACATTATCTACTTTGCCACACTACCTCTCCTAAAAAGATGGAAACAGACAGCTGTTTCTGTGTCAGATTTTCAGAGCACATACAGCAAGATAATTTTTTAAAAAATGTTTTGTTAATGAATTTTTAACCATATTTACTTCCTAAGAATTCCTACCACAATACCCTATGAGAAACAATACAGCACAGTGGACAGAACACTGAACTTGAAGACTGGAAAATTGGTTCAGATCCTGCTTATGATATTTACCAATGGTATGACAAAAGATTTAACCTCAGTTTCTATTTAAAAGTCATCTGTAGCATTTATGTCACAGATAATGTATGTAAAGTGTTTTACAAACTTTACACTGTTGCATATCATCCGTTGTGATCTTTTTCTCCTAATGAATGACAGAAAAGTTAAACAAAACTGACAGATACAATGACTAAAAATGACACAGTAAGTAACATTATCCATCCTTGGTGTTAGTATCTTTTTATAGAGTGGAAAGGAATGTGTTACAACATCAGTCATCTAGAACCAACATTGACTGCAATGAATACAAGTTTTGCTACCTTTTAGTAGTTTGTTTTGTTTTGTTTTTTCATTTATATTTGGTCATTGTGCATTTTCTTCTGGTATTGATTTCTCTACTCTGTGCAGTCCTCCCATACTTTTGGGATTCCTTATATAGTCATTTCTTACAGTGTAAAACCATTCCACTACATTTATATGTAACAATGTGTTTATTTACTCAACCCAAATGATGGGTTCCTACTTTGCCTCCGACTTTTGGCTACTATAAAAAAGGGTTCTATGAATATTTTGGCAGATATATTACCTGTACATAGTTATTTCCTCAAAGAAATTATTTAATCCATGGTATTTATAATTCCATTTAATAGCAAAACAGATAAGAGGGTTCTGTTGTGCTCAGTAGTTTATTACCTGGCAGAAGAGTTCATCTGAAATGTGATTCAAAAGAACAGTTACTGTACTTGTATATAAATACAGGTAACCCAACATGTTAGAATATATTCTAACATTCCTTCTACATTCCATTAAGTAATGCCAACTTACTCTGAGTTTGAATGTTAAAATCATCAACAGAAAATGGTAATGGGAAGTGAATGCAGAGAAAACCAAGATTCAAGAGTAAAAATTCTAAAAATGGTATTGTTAGTCTGACTGCAAAACATCTGGAGTTTTGAGATAAGCAGTAGTGATAAGAATATGATCAGGAGATAGTCTAATATATACTGTACTGGACAGTTTGGCAACTTAATTAGCTTGTCAAGAAAGCTGATCCCTTTTCCAAAAGGGAGATCTCATATTTCCAACTGAATTAAAAGGAAAGACTTGATGATTTAATTATGATGCACGCCAATTCATCCGTGGAAGTTTGGGTTGGATTTCAAGCAATGGAGAGATCCCTGGTTTGGTTTACAATGCATTGACAGTACCAATTTAACATTTAATTATCATGAAGAATTGGATCACAAAGATGATGCCAGGCAGATGGGCAGAATGTATCCCTCAGGTTTGCAAATGGCATACTAGTTGGGAGGAAGGGAACTTGTTTACTTTAGACTGATACTGCATCTCAATTGTCTTGACCTTCCTCAACACATTAACTGTAAAGTGATTAATGAAGTTTGAATAGGAGCTTTGGTTACACCAAAAGACAACTGTACACCTCTTCAGTGTTTTAATTAACAGCTAACACTTCAAATTAGTCTCTAGTTGCCACAGTAATTACCTGTTCCAATGAGTGTATGGGGGAAACATTTTTTATAAGATTTTTTTAGCGTCTAGTTCATTTCTTTTATTAATTCAATTGAACAAACATTTAAACATTTACTACATACATCAGGCGTAGTGCTTGGTAAAGAAGGACCAAAGCAGTCCCTGCCAACAAGGAGCTTGTATTTATAATATGTAAACAGAGAGTTCAATTTAAAATGTATGTGCGTGTATTTACACATACATATACACATAGTAAGTACTAAGTCATTTTGATGGTGGTAGGGAGAACACTAACATCTAGTAGGATCAGAGAAGGAAATGGCTCTAAAGCTGAGCTTTGAAGAGAGATAGAGATTCTAAGAGGCAGAAATGAGGAGAGAGGACATTTCAGGCACAGGGGACACACTGTACAAAGCAGAAGTTCTTATCCAGGGATGCACAGCCTATGGAATGATTTAACAAAGTACCTGAACCTGGATGGGGTGGCGAGGGAAACAACTATATCTTGATTTATGCATTTTATCTTGTATGTTTAAAAACATGATTCTGAGAAAGGGTTCATAGATTCCACCAGATTGCCGAAGGGGTTCAGAACACACAAAAAAGGTTAAGAATGCCTGGTGTAAAGGCAGATGCAATGTCATGTACAGAAAATAGAAAGCAGTACAGTTTGGCTAGAACGAAAAGCTTGTAAGGGAAAATAATGTAAAATTAGTCTAGAAAGAGAGGTTCAAGTTAGCTTGTGAGCCACTCAAGTGGTCTTGGGCAGGGGAGTGTTTTAAGGTTATCTTTTAAATGTCTGTGTAAAGGTTGGACTGGAGAGAGGAAATAATGGGAAAGAGATGAGGACTTGAAGGCAGAGGTGGCACGAGTAAGGAGACAAATGTGAGATGTTATGGATGCAGAATTGGTTAAGACCTGACAACTGACTGAATAGGAATGTCAGAGATTTTTATGAAAAAAGTTCCAGTTTTCAAAATGAAGCATAATATACTGCGTAACTGGAACTGCAATTTCATTGGAAGGAAGAAACAAGCATTTACTATGTGACAGGCACATTTCATCCTCACAATAAGCCTGGAAGGTAGGTGCTATTATCATCCCCATTTTACAAAAGAGGAAACTGAAACAAAAGTTAAGCGACTTGCCCAGGGTCACGTGGCTAATAAGTGTCTGAGACTATACGTGGAATTGGATCCCCCTGACTCCAAGTCTGGGGTTCTATTCAATATACCACCTAGCTGCCTAGTGAGGAACTCCCTAATGAGAAAATTCCCTCTAGCAACTGGCACTTTCTTTATACCAGATGATTTTGTTAAATTAAAAATAAAAATGTTTTAAAAATAAATAAAAAAAATAACAGGTAAGTATTGTATTGTGATAAATCAATGACAGAGTTTAAGCTGGAATTTAAGACACTCTGATGTAGATGAAAATAATGTGCAGACTTACAAGTTTTCATTTTTATCTAAATTTGTACTTTAGGCCTTTGACTCAACAGAAATAAGCATCCTATGATCATCAGAGCAGGAGAAATTTAATTTTTCCTTCTATTTGCATCAATGGTCAGAAAAGATGTTACCTTAAATGTATACATAGACCTTCCCTTAATGTGTGCAGTAACAGACGTCCACATGAAAGAAAGGAGATGATTGTTGAGTACACTCCTGAAGCTCCTATTAGTTCCTAGATTAAACAGATAAACTGCTAATTTCTAACACACTAAAAATAGACTCTCCGCTTTCTTCATTTTCAACTAAAAGCAGAACCTAAAATCAAGAATACCACTGGAAACTCATCTGTGCTTAAGAACATCACTGATTAATCATCCAGAAGATATGACCTTAATTTCACTTTTTCATAAAATGTAAAAATTCCTTCTGGGAACATTCTATCAATGTAAGATCCAACCGGTTGTAGCATAGAGATATATAGGGCCAAAGGAATCCTACTGAAGCAAGATATTAAAAAACATGGAATCAGAAAATTTCATGGCAGGTATTAAAAAATGCAGGGGACCACCTAGAATGTTGGATGTAGTCAATAAATTTGACAACTTTAAGGGAAATCATAGTATCTTAGCGATGACGGCAAATATCTGAAAGAAATGTCTATAATATCCTTTACTTATATCATCCCCCAATGTCTTTTCAGGATATGAAGGGGCCCCGGGTTCTTGAAGGCATGTTCTACCAAGATGGAGTATATATCTTTTATTTGATAAACAGCCTGCTTTAGCATGGCTCACCTCTATGTGGCTGACTACTAGGCCCATGAAACTGGATGGGAAAAAAAATTACATCTTTATTTTCATTAACCTCTAACTGAAATTAGGTTAGAATTTTCTTCATTTATTTAAAAACCAGACACTGAAAAGGGACCTGCAGTTTCACTAGACTGCCAAAAGAATTCATGACACACAAAAAAGTTAAGAATCCTTTGTCTAGAGCATGTAGTCCCATTAACAGGGCATGAAGGCAGCTACTCTCATCTGAAAATCTTTGGATAAATGCAATGATCCACTATGTCTCTATGATGAAGCATAATGACTACCATGAAAGAGATATGATGGACTAGTGGTACAGAATGAGATATTTTTGGACATGGCCAAAGTACGGATTTGTTTCGTTTGATTATACTCATCTGTTACACGGGAGGCTTTCAAAAAAAGTCTGAAAGGAGTACTGGGGGAAAGGGCAGTTAGTTACCATAATGACAAACAGTGTCATGATAAAATCCATGATAAAAAGGAACTGAGGCACAAAGGTGTGAGCATGACCAATTTATTAACTAGACTAGCAACAGTCAATAAATGGGATCCCAACCTGCTCAGTAGTCAAGGATGCATTTGACAATCAGAGCTGCTCTTTAAGGTAGCTGAAAATGTAGAAGGTTATAAAGAATACAAAAACAGTCCAGTGATGCAAATTACATCTGAGACTGTAATTGGTCTAACCCAGAGATGGAGGTTGGGCTATGCTCAGCCTGACTCAGAGAGGAGATTTCTATAATCCAGGACAAGAGGAAAAATAAAGTATCATAGCTAGCTACCATCCCCTGGAAAACTTCATAGTCAGCAAAAGTTCACAGATTAGAATTTGTGTGGCTGAATTTCAGCCCATAAGAATAGGGAAGTTAAACTTATTACAATTTTTACTAAGAGGGTCTATACAATCAAGTCTGAATTTAATTCACAAATATTGATTCTAATTAGATACAATGATTAGATATAATTCCCAATCAATAACAATTTCAATTTCACAATTTCCCCCTTTTATCCTTGAAAGACCCGTCTTTCATGGCTCATTAACTTTGAACTCTCCTATGACCGGCAAGTTGACAAAAACTGGTGGGGGCAGTCCCCTTCACTGAAGAGATCTCACAGAGGAAATGGCACATTAGGAGGTAAGGAGAGGAATGCGCACTAACTTATAACACAGATGATTTCATTTCAAGTACATTTATGATAACATCTTATTAAAACTAAAGGAGATTAGCAATAACTAAACAGTAGTGAGAAGGCATTCAGCAGCACCGTATTTAATGATATGTTAAGGAATTGAACTCACTTTGTAGTGAGGATATGGTTAAAATCAACACCTTAATCTCTTAGGAAAGAGATCTTAGTCAGCAGGGTTGGTGCTAGTGCCACTCTCTATTTGTAAAGATTCTCTTGGTGCAAGAAGGAAACAGATTCAAATTCCTTCCAAGTCTGACATCTACTGAGATCGCTAATCTTTCTGTTTCTGCACGCAATCACAAGGGTTAGGTATTTCTTTAGATGACAAGCCAGGCAGTTGGGCACACCAGTTTTAGTAACTATACAGTCATTATTTATAGCACATGAAAAACAATATTGTTTCTTCCTTGTTTTATAGAAGAAAATCCGACAATCCCCATAAGTGAGAACCCTATAATGATAGCAAGAAGTGTTCCTTTCTTGCAGCCCTTCTAAAGACTTTACAGATATTGCAAATAATGAAGACCTGTAACTCCATTTCCATGAATGATCAGTTGGTAAGGAGGAGGTGGTTGTAGGAGCAGTGATAGGGGGTGTTTCCGGACATGGGTGTTCATAGAAGGGCAGCTGATGTTCTCTTGTGGTGGATGGATTGGAGCTGGGTGGTGGAAGACAAGTGTCTTTTAACATCTCTTTTATCCTTCAGGTGAGACATGTCATTAGGCTGGCATGAATTTTCAGGCAGAGGCATCACTTTGAAAATGGGAAAATCCATGTCATAAGAACAATTGGGTTAAAATTTCTTATGGAGGAATACCATAAAGCAGAATACAAACACAGTGATTAACAACGGATTCTTGTAAATTCATTTGTTAACATAAGAGCAATAGATTGGTTAATAATAGCACAGGCCTCTCCCTGGGCAGCAATCAAAGGCCTAATACTATGTGGTTTTTGAAAGTTATCTGTGTCACTGAATTAACTTCTCTGAAAAGAAGAGATAGCTTTAGATGTCTCAGAAATGGCTTGGGTTGTATCCTGGACAAGTTTTTAATCTCAGAAGAAATGTTTCTGATAGATTTCATTAAATACCCCATTCCAATGGTGGGTAATAAAGACCAAGCCCCACAAACCCCGGCCCTCTGAATATGATGAGGCAGCCCCAGAGTTTGAAGGTTTGTGTTCTTCTGATTTTTTTTTCACTTATGCCACCAGGCTCCTAAGTTTCCAGTAACTTTCTAGTCAGTCTATGGAATAATTAAACACTGACAAAAGTGGGACTACACAAGTGATTCTGCATGTCCTAGACCATCCTGGGGGAAGAGAAGCAAAGGCTACTCTAGAACAAATGAGCTACTCTAGAACAAATGAAGAATTGGCCTGGAGTCACTAGGCCCTATGCTAACTACAGGATAGTTTTTGATTAACTGGAGCAATCTTGACCACTTTAAGTAAGAGTTGTAAAAGTGAATTTTTAGGGGAATCATCAAAGCTATTAAAGGAAAGAGTTTTAGCATGGATAAATGAATTTGCCTTAATGTCAGGAAAAGGAAGAGCAAGGGTACAATTTATCTGGTTTCCTAAATCAAAAGGGGTATTCTCACTCTCATTTCTCCTAATACAAAGAGGAAGTACTGGTAATGGCTGTATTAAGACTGAATGGAGAAATCTCATTTTTATAAATTCCAAATGTTTCATTAGTTTTCAATGTTGCATTGAGTTTAACTGAAATCGGAGCCTCCTTTAAGGGGTTTGATGCTCAAGGGCACTGGAACATTCCATTCTGACTGATCCCAATCAGTCTGGTTAATCTTACAAGCAGCAAAGGTGAAAGGTGCAAACGGTCCTACCAAAGAGAGATTACTTTCTTCAGGTGCTAGTTGACGCATAATTTCAGAGACTTGGGCAGAACTGTTCTGGTGGAGATGATGGCAAACCCAACACCGTGAGGTCCAAAAAATCTGAAGGGATATAGATTTTCATTGGCTAGGTAGGTGGATGATAGAGTTCTTATTTATCCAATCACTAGTGTGAGCAGAGAAGGCAATAGCACTAGAATCACCAGCAGATAGCAGTGAGGAAGTCTACACAAGGGCAGAGCACTAAATAACAAGGTTATTGATAGAAATACCAACACAGAAAGCAATGATTTTTTTTTCATTTTCATCGAAAGAAGAGTTTCCCCAAGGGAGGCTATTTCCTGCTAAAATTACAGGAGATACAAAAGTGGAAGATGAGGGTCTGCTAGAAGTAGTTACTGAAGGTATAGAAATAGGAAACTTACAGGAAGCAGCTGGCTCAATAAAAGCAGAAAAGTCAAACCACCAAGCACTTCCAGCTCTGGGAGATCTGGGGGGCAGGAGTAGGAGATGTAACAGTGGGTCTCTGAGTTATGGGATGACAATCCCTACCTCTAGGATTAGTTCTACAAAGTGGGCAAGGATTCTCAAAAGCTTAACTACTGGAGTAGTAGAGAGCAGTTTCACCTAGTCATGCCTTTGGCCTACGCCTGAAAGAAGAGGAGAGGACTATGGGCAAGAGTGCTAAAATTAAATCAATTTAACAAGGACTAAAATGCTTGTTCTACAAGCCTCTGCTCATCAAACAATGATGTTCTCTGCAGCTTCTCTGAGGCCTCCTCAGTTATAATTATTGTTGGATAACTAGGGTTAAAAGATGGTCTGGGATCCTTTAACTCATCTATTTTAGAGAAGCAGTCATCTCTCTCAAAACCTACCTCCCTCTGCCTTAGAGGAGTGCTTACCTGCTCCTCTCTCAGAGAAGTTCTTCTCACAGTGGGTACAGAGGGTAGTAGGAGTCTGGCTCCAGAGCAGATGACTCTTACTGAGGCTGAGAATCCCACTGCTCAGCTGTTTAGTCTCTTCTTGTAAAAAAAAATACTTATTTACTTTAGTCTTTAATGTTCACTTTCTTAAGTTTTAATTTTTTTCTCTCTCCCCTGCCCCCTTCCCAAGATGGCATTCAATCCAATAGAGGCTCTCCATTTACATTTTCATACTAGTCATGTGGTATACAGGAACTAGAATGTTTGGGAGGAACCATGAGAAAAACAAAACAAGAGAGCAAACAGTCTGCTTCGATCTGCATTCAGACTGCATATTTCTTTGTCTCAATGTGAGTTGTTTTAGGTCCTTGCATTGCTGAGTCTATCCAAGTCAGTCAACACACAGAGTGGCTGTTACTATGTACAATGGTCTCCTGGTTCTGATCACTTCACTCAGCATCAGGTCACACAAATCTTCCCAGGTTTTTCTGAAATCCGCCTACTCATCTTTTCTTGTAGCACAATAGTATTCCATTACCTTCATGTACCACAACTTGTTCTGCTTAGTTCTTGCTGCAGCAGTTACAGACCTCCAAAAGTATGAGACTGAGGATGATGACCAATAATCGTCCGGGGACCCATAGAGGAAAAACACAGTTCATCTATTTCCCCTGGGAAGGACAAAGTTGGGGGTGGACACTGAGGTCATAGGAACTAGAACTGTCATATCTTCTAAGGAGGACTGGTTTGCATAACTTTTCCCAGAAAATGATGATGAGTCAGTACTAGAGGTATCTAGAAATTCTGTAGTGAGGGTAGAAGACTGAGATGGAGACCTGAGGAAGGAAGGTCTATGGCCAGCTGTACAGGCAAGGCCACATTTTGGTACAGATTCTGGCCAGTAGAACCAATCACTGGGATGGTATATATCATAAAACTAAGGATCATAAGGCCTACTATACATAACAAGATAAAGGCAATCCATACTCCAAGATGCGCTTTTGGTTTTCCACTTTCTGAGGGACTAACTTTCTACTTGAGAAAGCAACAGGTATTATTAGTAAGATTAGACAAAGTAAAAGGTATATCACGTATTGGAGGAAGGGGTGGTTTTCACATGAGTGCAGCCAGAACAGTCAGCAGCACTTGGAAGGGGCCTTCTCAAGTGTGGTGAGTTCCTCTGGTCTGCTGGAAATTTTTGATGTAAACTTCATCTCCAAGGTTGAAGTCACATGAGCTGGTCCCTCTAAAGCAGCCAGCTTTGTGGTTTTTTCTACTTAATTGTTGTTTTGGGAAACAGGCTCAGTGCTACTGGTGTGTGTAAAGTTATGGCAAGGGCCTTAGGTAGGGGAATGGCAGACAGAAAATTTTTGATGAATTCTGCATTAGCAATAATCTTACTGGAGCAGATGAGGAAATCTCACTGTAGCCAGAGCATTCTGAGGGCATGGCAGACTCAAAGGCACACTGGGAATCTACGTAGATAACTGCACTTTTACTGTTGGCAAGGCAACATGTCTGAGTCAGAGCTACCCATTCCACAGCTTGAGCATTAGACTGCATGGCAATGAGGCTGCCCAAAGGGCCTCATGGTCAGAAACCACGTCTGCACTAGTATAGTGAGTACCATCTCTTATAAAATAAAAACCAGGAGTAAGACAGACCATAGTTCAGATTTGGGAGAGAAGTATTGGAAAGGTCATAGAGGGGATGTTCAACTAAGTCCACTACAGAAGCACACTTATGCAAGGGTTCATTAGAGATAGGCAGATCAGAAAAGAGAGCTGCACAACTGAGAAGAATCACATTTTTCTGCCCTAGTAACATCACTTCATATATTGCCAATGTTTGATCTGAAAAAGCCTAAGTTTGAAGGCAAAACAAGAGGGCTTCAACTTCCTGGGGGCACTGCACTGCTAAGGAGGTTCCCAGGACTAAATCACAAGCCTTTGCTATCAGAAGTGTAGTCGTGACTATGGCTCTTAGACAGGGCAGGATGCCCATAGTCACAGAATTCAATCGAGCTGAGGAATAGGGTGCTGGATGCAAAGAAGGCTTGGGTCAGGACTCTGGAGGCCACCCCTCTTCATTTGGAGACAAAAAGCATGAAAGTCTACTGTAATCCAGGAGTGCTGGTGCTGATAGTAGGGCTTTCTTTGGGTCAGCAAAGGCAGTGAGGTGCTCAGACTCAAGTTATAAAGGTTCTGGAACTGAGCCATTACCTAGAGGTAAGAGGTTTGGTAATCTCACCAAATGACAGAATCTATTGCCCATAGTATCCAGCAGCTTCCAGAAAAGTTTGTAACTACTTCTTAGTCTCTGGGACAGACAGCTGCTGGAGAGCCTGAACATGCTTCAGAGAAACGGAATGAGTGACAGCAGACAAAATGAAACCAAACTATTTTACTTAAGGGAAGCAGCATTGTACCTTTGATTTAAAGACTGTGGCCTCTCTGATAAAGAAAATGGCAGCTATCTTCTTGGCAGATGTCAACAGTGAGTGCTGCTAACAGAAGATCACCACAATACTGGACCCAAGTGGAAACCTTGAAGGTAACAGAAACTAAATCCTGTTGCAACATCTAAGAAAACAAGGAGGACCTCTCTACATACACTTGAGGCAGATTAGGGCAGGTCCACTGAGTATTCTTTCAGGTGGAGGCAAACAGGTTTTGTGAGTCTGGGTGAATGGGGATGCTACATAAAGCTGAGCACAAATGTATCACTCTAAAACAGGCAGCTTCACAAGAATAGAAGAAACAATAGTGGCAGGTTAGACACTACAGGACGTCTGGGTACAAAATAAGCATTAAAGCACAAGGGTCCTGCACAAAGCACTAACAGGTTTACCCTTGGGCGCATCTTAACAGGCAAAACAGAACACATGCAAGGCACAATAATACCTTGTTTTCTAAGAGAATCACTGATATACAAAATTCCTTCATAGCTTCCCAGGACAAAGGGTACTGAGGTATGGATAATGAGGACCTCCTTTTGGAAGTGATAATAATAGGGAAAGCAGATTTTAAGAGTCCCACACCAGAAGATGAATTGACCCATAAGGGAGTCAGTAATATCTAGTAGAATACTGGGGGCTTTCTCTTGGACAGTACGAGACAATGCAGGGAGCAATGGGAGAATCTCCTCCTCACCATCATCAGTAAGATTTATCATTACAGGAAACAAGGATGATAAGAGTCATCTGGGAGAGGGAAAGAAAAAGTTACCAGAAAGACCTGAAATGGTAGTCCTTAATTTGCATAAAAGATCTCATCCATGCTCCAGGCATTAACGGAAAAGAATTTTGTACTCAAAGAGAGTCTACGGTGACTGTGGAGACAGAAGGAGCACATCTTGGAGTTCTCCTTCAATTCCAATAACCCTCTGAAACCCAGTACAAATACATCCAGGACTCCTTTTGTTTTTTTCTTGGAACCAAGTTAGTGGCACCATGATCTTATATACCAGGTATCATCAATTTTGAGAGTGACACAGGATTCACCATTGTGGGGAGAGGCAAAGAATAGGATGACTTGGGGCAAGGACATTTAATTCAGGGAAAACAAAACTCTCACCAGAGTCCAGTCTTTATCTCTCCCCTGTACCATGCCAAAGATTTACCTTGAGATCTCAAACCACTGTGGTTTTGAAAATGTGATCCTGTAAAACCTCCTTCATTCTTATTTTGTAAATCATGTTTTCTCTCCATTCCTTCTCTCTTAGGGTACCCCCTTTTATATGTGTTTCTTTTTTAGGCTTTTCCTTGAGATTTTTCTCCACTTTGTCCTTTCCTTCATAAACATACTGGACAATGGCTTTAAGTTCATTCATAGTTTTCTCATGCCACCCATGGCAATTGTTATGGAAGTAATTAGGAATTTCTGGCACTGAATAGTTAACAAAGGCAGAATTAAGGATTCTTGCATGATTTGGGATTATTGGGTTTAATCTTTTTGTTTGTTTTTATTTAGTATTTTATTTTCCCCAATTACATGTAAAAATAACTTTTAACATCTGTTTTAAAAATTTTGAGTGTATTAGTCTAATCTTGCATATCAATTAGAGCCTTTACAAAACCTTATTGTAAAAATGGTTGGGGGTTTCATTTTCCTCCTAAACTGTCTTTTGAAATTTACTCCAGTTATCAGGACATATTGCACATACCTCCCTTCCCCCAAGCAATGTTTCTCTGGCTTGTCAGTCTAGTGTAGTTAGGTGGATTATTGGGGCTCTAGTGCGGGTCCTGTAATGGCCAATTAGGGGGATCTCCTGGCCCAGCAGGAGTTGCTGCTGGAGACAGCCTGTTTGCAGCCTCCAATATGGTAGTCTTTTCTCCAGGAGAGCATAAAGTTTTCTTTAAATCCATTATATCTCCCCAAGTCAGGTTATGACCTCTGAAGATGGCCTGCAATTGGGTTATAACAGCAACTGAACCTTCACCAAATTTAGGGTAACTTTCTTCCACACAGATGATACCTAACAGGAAATAGATTCCCTGCAGTTTGATCACAAGTTAGCCTTTCTTGAAGATGAAAAAGGCCATTAGGCCTCCCCAAGTTTCAGTGGAGATTAAGTCTCCTGTAGCAGAGGAATAAGTTTGAGAAGCAGACAGAGGAGGGGTAGAGGTAGAAGGGACAGAAGCTGGTACGGGATAGAGAGAAGAAGCCTCTTTTTGTGGCTGTGAGCATAGTTTGTCATTCAGGAATGCCCAGCAGAACTAATATTTCATTTGGTACGGGTAAGAATCTTCAACAGTCACTCCTAATTTCTGCAAGGTGCAATAATCAAAGGTGCCATAAATAGACCAAAGTAGTGTGGAAATGAAAATGAAAATTCACTATCTCATTGATTATTCCACTCTAAGTATAAGTATGGCTTAATCTTTGTACTTATTCTCGCTCATTCTGCGAGTTAAGACCTCTTAATGTTGCAACTTCAGTTGCCAACTCCATCCTTGTTGCTATAGATGACTGCTTCTCCAAGACAGAGGACTTAGACTTGGAGAATCTCAGATCACCTGACTTATTATTCGCCATTTGTTGCAGCTCATTGTTTATCTGAAGAACAAATTGATGGACACATGCAAAGGAAGGACCTAGACACAGGACAATGTGACATTTCAGCTCTTCTTGTACTGGTTTAATTTGGTTTTATCCACTGTTCTTTCTACAGAGTGTCATCCATAGAACCAACTGGACCAAACACATCTCCCTTGCTCGCTGGGTAGTAATTACAATCATGAATTTCACCACCCTTCCCTTATCTGGAGAACAAACTCCTCTACCAGAGATTGTGGTAGTTTTAGTGATGAGTAAAAGATCTGACACTCAGAAATCTACTACCACAATTGATGGTCTCTCTAACCATAACCACACCAGAAATGTGTGGTGGCATAATCCCAAGGCCTCCTCTCCTTTCTGCTTTTTATTCTTTTGAGGATCACATAATAGCTTTAATCTCATGATAATTTGATCAATAATAATGCTATTATGTGCATTACTCTGGAACTATTAGACCTCATGGGTCCTGGGTTTATCATCATATTCACCAGAACAATCCTAACCCATGGATACCTATTCCTGTTCAGACATCCAAAATCGTGCCAAAGCTACAAGCTGAAGGGAGTAATTTCTCTTTAACAGGGCCACATGACTCTTTTGTTTTTGCTAGCTGTAAGACAAACCTGATCAAATGAGATCAATTAATTCAGTACAGAACAATGTTATCAATTCAACCCCTTAGGCAAATCCAAGTGAAATTCAATTTAACATCAGAAATTAATGAGACCTCAAGGACTTAGAAAAACCAGGATTCCCCACACCACCCGCAAACATTGCCAAAGTTTCCTCTGTGTTCAAAAGAGCACAAGTCAGTCTACTAACATAAAGTAGGAGATAAAGTAAATTGTAATCTCACTCTTCCAATTACTGTATCAACAAGGCAAACATCCATCTGTGCTACAACTTTGCTCTTTAATAACTTTGAGGGTCCATGTGGAATCTTCTCTCTTACGACCCTTACCTACAATAGTCAATGTCTTTTGGGAAAGTCACAAACCATCCCAGAACTACCACTAACTTTTTCCTCTTTTCAATCCAGAATGGCATGGAATGTGTGGATTGTCTATTTGATTCCTCCCTGTGTCTGTCTTTAATCATTCTACAGGCTTACTTGAAAGAAAACTACTAGAAATCTGGTGGCATGGTGGCATACTCAACAAAATGAAATGTAAAAAACTGGGCACAACAGCCTGGCCACAGAGAGTTTTGCAGACCCTAATCCCACATTTGGGCATGGCCAGAGTGTTTTAGTCGATAAGAAATATAATGATATTGAAAGGCCAGCTCAAGACACATCTTAACCTAAGCCATCTCTGAAACACACAGGGCCATCTTCTTTCTTCAGATAAAGGGACATTCCATTGCAGAAATGGTTTTACAGAACTGCATGGTACTGGATCTTCAGACTGCTGCCTATAGAGAGGTCTATGCTATTATTAATCAATCTTGTTCTCCCATTAACAAGTCAGGAGAAATTGTGGCTGACATTCACAAGCTCCAGGGAATTATGAATGACAGTCAGCAAATTGTAATGCAAATGCATGGTGCAGGGGGTACTAATGCCTTGTGGTAGGATCCTTTCCTTAAATCTTTTTTTGGTTTCAAGAGGGAGGTATTTTTCCAGCACAGTTAAATGGAGCCTTTTGATGTGTGGTCTCATCACTGCTATCCCTTGTTTTATTCATTGCTTCTATGGGCTTATGTTTAAACCTGTGCTCCAACTTAATTCCAAGGAAAATTATGGCTGTTCAACTGGATTACTAAAGATTATAATTGTATTCTTTTTCATAGTGTCTCTGCATAAGAAGTATAATCTAACTATCATTATATATAAATAAATTTTATTATAAATATATCAATTATTATATATAATCATTACATATCAATAGATAAGTTGCTGATTCTAAGACAAACACCATCAAATGGAAACAATCAACTTGGTACAGACCAATGTTATCAATTCAATCCCTTAGGCAAATCCAAGTGAAATTCAATTTGACATCAGAAATTAATGAGAGGAAGGGTGGAGTCAAGATGGGGGAGTAAAAGTAGGGACTTCCTTGAGCTCTTCCACAAAGCCCTCTAAATACCTGTAAAAAAAAAGGACTGTAAAATTCTAGAGCAACAGAACCCACAAAATGACAGAGTGAAACAAACCCCCCACCAAAGACAGCCTGGAAAGTGGACAAGAAGAGCTCTCAGCACAGGGCAGGGAGCAGAGCTCAGTCTGACGTGGGTCACAGCAGCTCAGATGTGCTGGAGGAGGCCTCAGCTGATTGAATCATTGGCAGCTATGGCAGTTTCCAAACTTCTCAATCCACAAACACCAAAAAGGTCAGTGGGAAAACATTTTTGGGACCTGGTTCCAAAGCTATGAGTCCACAGATGGTGAAGGATCGAACAGCTAACATAAAATCCCTGAAGCCTGGGACAGTACATTTACCCCAACCCCCAGCCCCACTGGAAACAGAGTCCTACACTGACAAAAAGTTAGAAAGTCAAGTGTTTGGCTGGGAAGATGAGTCGATATCATAAAAGCACTCAGACTACAGAATCTTACTTTGATGACAAGGAAGATCAGGGTGTGCAACCAGAGGAGGACAGCAGAGTCAAAGCTCCTACATCACAAGGCTCCAAAAGGAATAGGAATTGGCTGCAGGCCACAGAGGAGCTCAAAAAGAATTCTGAAAATCAAGTAAGAGAAGTGGAGGAAAAATTGGGAAGAGAAATGAGAATGATGCAAGAAAATCATGAAAAACAAGTCAACAGCTTGCTAAAGGGCACTCCAAAAAATACTGAAGAAAATAACACCTTAAAAAATAGACTAATCCAAATAAGCCCAAAAAGTCAATAAGAAGAATGTCTTAAAAAGCAGAATGGGCCAAATGGAAAAGGAGGTCCAAAAACTCACTGCAGAAAGTAATTCCTTCAAAATTAGAATGGAGCAAATGGAAGCTAATGACTTTATGAGAAATCAAGAAATTATAAAACAGAAACAAAAAGAATGAAAAGACAGATGACAATGTGAAATCTCTCATTGGAAAAAGCATTGATCTGGAAAACAGATACAGGAGAGATAATTCAAAAATTATTGGACTACCTGAAAGCCATGATAAAAAAAAAAAAGAGCTTAGACAATATCTTTCAAGAAATTATCAAGAAAAACTGCCCTGATATTCTAGAACCAGAGGTTAAAATAGAAACTGAAAGAATCCACTGATTGCCTCTGGAAAGAGATCCTAAAAGGAAAACTCCTAGGAATATTGTAGCCAAATTCCAGAGTTTCCTGGTCAAGGAGAAAATATTGCAAGCAGTCAGAAAGAAACAATTCAAGTATTGTGGAAATCAGGATAACACAAGATCTAGCGGCTTCTACATTAAAGGACTGAAGGGCTTGGAATATGATATTCCAAAGGTCAGAGAATCTAGGATTAAAACAAGGAATCACCTACCCTGCAAAAATCAGTATAATCCTTCAGGGGGAAAAATGGACAGTCAAAGAAATACAGGACTTTCAAGCATTCTTGATAAAAAGACCAGAGCTGAACAGAAAATGTGACTTTCAAATACAAGAATCAAGATAAGCATGAAAAGGTAAGCAGGAAAGATTAATCATGAGAGACTTATTAAAGTTGAACTGTTTACATTCCTACATGGAAAACTGATATTTGTAACTCATGAGACCTTTCTCAGTATTGGGGTAGTTGGAGGAAATAGATATACAGACAAACAGACAGATAAAGAGAGAGAGAGGCACAGGGTGAGTTGAATACAAAGGGATGATATTTAAAAAATAAAAGTAAGATTTGAGAGAGGAATATCCTGGGAGAAGGAGAAAGGGAGAGATAGAATGGACTAAATTATCTCACATAAAAGAGGCAAGAAAAAGATTTTACAATGAAGGGGAAGAGGGGGGAGGTGAGAAAGAATGAGTGAATCTTACTCTCATCAAATTTGGCATAAGGAGGGAATAACATACACACTCAATTGGGTATCTTACTTTACAGGAAAGTAGGGGGAAGGGGATAAAAAGGAGGGCATGATAAAAGGGAGGGTAAATTGGGAGAAGGGGTAGACAAACAAACTCTTTAGAAAAGGGACAGGATCAAAGGAGAAAACAGAATAATTGTGGGGCGTGATAGGATGGAGGGAAATACAAGTAGTCTTTCACAACATGACTATTATGGAGGTGATTTGCATAACTAAACATGCATAATATTGAATTGCTTGTCTTCTCTATGAGTGTGGATTGGGAGGGAAGAAAGGAGAGAATTTGGAACTTAAAGTCTTAAAAACAAATGTTAAAAAATTGTTTTTAAATGCAACCAGGAAATAAGATAAATATATGCAATAGGGTATAGAAATCTATCTTGCCCTTCAAGAAAGTAAAGGGGAAAGATGGCAGAGTAGAAGGATGGACCTGTAAAAGCTCTTCCCCAATAGCCCATAAAATACCTATAAAAAATGACTCTAAACAAATTCTAGAGCAGCAGAAGCCAGAAAATGACAGAGTGAAAGTGATTTCCAGCTCAAGACAGCCTGGAAGGTCAACAGGAAAGGTCTATCACACCAGGCATGGAGCGAAGCACAGTCCAGCTTTGACCATGTGCACAGTATGGTAGGGACAGGACTGGAGTAGGCCTCAGGGGGCGCAATCCACAGCAGTTCCCAGATTGCTCAATCCACAAATGCCAAAGATAGATTCAAAGGTCAGTGAGAAAGCTCTTTTACCTGGATGAGAAGGGAACACAGTAGCAGCAGCTACTGCAGCAGCAGCATCCATTTTTGGAGCCCTCACCCAAAGACCCTGGGGGAATTGAGCTGCTGAGCTGGATCTCAGCTCTGAGTGGTGGTTCTGGGGTGAGGAAGAATGCTGACATTGTGGAGCTGGTGGAGGCTCTGGACAGGGAATTCTACTCGCAGATCCTGGACAGAAAAGTTTACTGTAGTTCTCAGACCAGAGCACAGGCCAGGAGAGGGGTAAACACCTCTCTCTGGATTGTGCCACCTAGGAGGAACTGAGAACTTATAGGTCCTCAGAGTATACCCTCCTCTTGACAAAGGACTCAAAAATCAAGTAACTGCTTGGGAAAATGCCCCAAAAAGGGGAAAAAATAAGACTATAGAAGGTCTTGGTGAACAAGTATTTTCTCCTATCCTTTTGGATGAGGAAGAACAATGCATACTATCAGAGGAAGACATAAAAGTGAAGGTTTCTGTATTCAAACCTCCAAAATAAAAATGCAATGGTCTCAGGCCATTGAGGAGCTCAAAAAGGATTTTGAAAATTAAGTAAAAGAGGTGGAGGAAAAATTGGGAAGAGAAATGAGAGTAATGCAAGAAAATCATGAAAAACAAGTCAACAGCTTGCTAAAGGAGACCCAAAAAAAGGCTGAGGAAAATAATACCCTTAAAAATAGACTAACTCAAATGGCAAAAGAGGTCCAAAAAGTCAATGAGGAGAAGACTGCTTTAAAAAGCAGAATTAGTCCAATGGAAAAGGAGGTTCAAAAGCTCCTGAAGAAAATAGTTCTTTAAAAATTAGAATGGAGCAGATAGAAGCTAATGACTTTATGAGAAACCAAGAAATTACAAAACAAAACCAAAAGAATGAAAAAACTGAAGACAATGTGAAATATCTCATTGGAAAAAACAACTGACCTGGAAAATAGATCCAGAAGAGACAATTTAAAAATTATGGGACTACTAAAAGCCGTGATCAAAAAAAAGAGCCTAGACATCATCTTTCATGAAATTATCAAGGAAAATTGCCCTGATATTCTAGAACCAGAGTGCAAAATAAATATTTAAAGAATCCACTGATCACCTCCTGAAAGAGATCTGAAAAGAAAAACTCCTAGAAATATTGTAGCCAAATTCCAGAGTTCCCAGGTGAAGGAGAAAATATTGCAACCAGCTAGAAAGAAACAATTTGAGTATTGTGGAAATACAATCAGGATAACACAAGACACAGCAGCTTCTATATTAAGGGATCAAAGGGCTTGGAATATGATATTCCAGAAGTCAAAGGAATTAGGATTAAAACCAAGAATCACCTACCCAGCAAAACTGAGTATAATATTTTAAGGGAAAAAATGGTCATTCAATGAAACAGAGGACTTTCAAGCATTCTGGATGAAAAGACCAGAGCTGAATAGAAAATCTGACTTTCAGGCGGCGGAGACAAGATGGCGGAGTGAAAGCAACGACTCACCTAAGCTCCTGGACAAATTCCTCTCGATACCTCTGAAAGGAGAATCTGACCAAACTTTGGAGGTGCGGAATCCAGTGGGTGACAGACTTTTGACGGATTCGGAGCCCAGGTTAGACTGGAAGGTCCACGGGAAGGATCTGTTCCGCGGGGGTGAGCCCCCAGCGCACAGTGCAGCGCGGTCAGCGCAGCGGGGCGTAAGGGACTTGAGAAGCCCAAGAGCGGCGGGCGGAACCAGCGGAGCAGGAGACAAGCCAAATCGAGCCGGTGAGAGCCGCTGAGCACCAGATATCAGTGCAGCAGCCCTTGAAACCTTCAGCCTAAAGACTAAACTTCGGTAAGTCACCTACTTGAACTTCCGGGAGCCAGGATGGCGGAGTGATCAGCAAATGCTCTCTCCTCCCCCCTGATGTCCGCGAAAGAACCATAAAATATTTCCCCAGAAAAATCCTGGATCAGCGGGAACAGCAGAAGGGTGCAAACAGTCTCATAACACCAGAGGCTAGGAAAATCTGACTTTCAAACACAAGAATCAAAAGAAGCATGAAAAGGTAAACAGGAAAGAGAAATCATAAGGGACTTACTGAAGTTGAACTGTTTACATTCCTACATGGAATGATAATATTTGTAACTCTTGAAACTTTTCTCAGTATTTGGGTAGTTGGAAGGAATATATATACATACATCCATATATATATATGCATATGTATGCATATATATATATAGACAGAGGGAACAGGGTGATTTGAATAGGAAGGGATGATATCTAAAAAAATAAAACTAAGGAGTGAGAAAGGAATATATTGGGAGGAGAAAGGGAGAAATTGAATGCGGCAAACTTCTCTCATAAAAGAGGCAAGAAAAAGCTTTTTCAATGAAGGTGAAAAGGGGGAAGGTGAGAGGGAAAAAGTGAAGCCACTCTCATCACATTTGGCTTAAGGAGGGAATAACATGCACACTTAATTTGGTATGACAATCTATCTTACACTACAGGAAAGTAGGGGAGAAGGGAATAAGTGGCGGGGGGAGGATGATAGAAGGGAGGGCAAATGGGAGGAGGGAGTAATTAGAAGTAAACACTTTTAGAGAGGGACAAGGTCAAAAGACAGAATAGAATTAATGAGGGCAGGATATGATGGAGGGAAATGTAGTCTTATACCACATGACCATTATGAAAGTCTTTTGCAAAGCTACACATATACAGCCTATATTGAATTGCTTGCCTTCTCAGTGGGGATGGGTGGGGAGGGAGAAAGGGAGAAAAGTTGGAACTCAAACTTTTAGGAACGAATGTTGAGAATTGTTCTTGCATGCAACTGGTAAATAAGAAATACAGGTAATGGGGTATAGAAATCTATCTTGCCCTCCAAGAAGAGAAGATGGGAATAAGGGAATGGAGGCATGTGATAGAAGGGAGGGCAGATTGGGGGAAGGGGTAATCATAATGCAAGGTGTTATGGGGTGGGGGAAGGGAAGAGATGGGGAGAAAACTGGAAACTCAAAATTTTGTGGAAATGAATGTTGAAAACTAAAAATAAACATTAAAAAAAGAAAGTAAAGGGAATGGGATAAGAGGGACGGATGACAAGAAGGGAGGGAAGACTTGGGGAAGAGGAAATCACAATGCATGCCATCTAGGAGCTGGGGGGGATGAGAAAAATGGGACAAAAATTTGGAACTCAAAATCTTGTGGAAATGAATGTTGAGAACTAAAAATAAATAAATAAATTTAAATCTTAAAAAAAAAAAAGGTAATGAGACCTCAAGGACCTATAAAGGACTTTCTCCAGTGAAAGTGACTCACATAATGCCATCCCACTTTTGATGCCCAGCTTTGACCCATCCCTGACCAAGAAGTTGAGTTAAATGTCTTTGCTCTAGTACAGGCCACCAAGGATTTTTCTTTGGAAATTGGGAAATTCACTCTAGTCATAAATGAATCTGTTACATCCCTTCAGCATCACACCATTTCTTTAACCCAGCTGGTGAAATAAACTTTAGGACAGTGGAAAAAATCTGATGTATTAATCAGTGACAAAAAATAGGAAGTCTATTTTGATTTTACTCATTTAATCCCTTAGTGATAGAATGGGTGCATTATTGTATATGAGAAAAACAGTCTTAAAGTAAATTCCTCGTGTTACTCAAAGAAATACAGGTATTTTGTTATTAAAGGTAAGATCTCTTGGTAGTATACTTTAATACTGCTCTAAATTTTTACTCTGGATATTACTGAGTAGTTGCTGAGACAATTTCATTCAAATGAAAGCCATGTGCTGTGGTCTGAGGACTACTACAGATGAATGTCTGCTCTTGGAAAAATATTGAGATGACTTTGTTCAGGTAAAGGTAGCATCCTCTTGATTCAGTTTCCCAACAAGGTACTTGAATAGGGAGTTTTCTGACCTGGATGATCTAAATCTAGTTTTTGATACCCCGTGAATGGTGTGGCATCTTCTTATATAACTAGCAGTCATTATGACTCTTGCCTGAAATCAAAGAGAACTATGGGAGTTTTCCCCAATTATATCATAATAGTCTTTCATGATTATTTCCCACCTTGTTCCTTTTATACCCACTTCACTAGCCAGGGTATCTAAGAAAATCATAACACTAAATCTTTATTTGCAAGGACTTTTAAGTAATCCTGTGCTAATAGTTATATATTTGTATGTGTGTGTATGTATAGTATATATAATATATATATAGTGTATGTATAATATAGAAGTATATAATATATGTGTGAACGTATATATATATGTGTGTGTGTGTGTATATATATACACACACAGTAGATTTTGTAGCTTTACTTAAGAGAACCTCCACAAACATCCCCCAATCCATCTACAACAAAAAGAGCTCACCAAGTTTACCCCTGTTAGATGGGGCAAAAGACTCCATTTCACTAAGCCAGCTGAGTGCCCTGTCTTCTCAGTACAATGACCAGGACTTCTTTTGAGACTCTGATCCTATCTTTAGACTTCCCCTTTTCTTCCCCATGCACCCTTGCTTCTATAAGGACTACCATAAGTACTAATGGGGATTTCCTCTGACAGATTTTGTCAATGTACCTTTATTGTTATTATTTCAACTCCTGTTTCTTGACATTTATGTTTGTTAAATTTTCATCATTATCTTTTGAACATGTAAAGCCTTGTTATCCAGTTCAGGAGGGTGATTCATTGAGGAAATAAAAGTTCCTCAAAAAAATCAAAGGAAGTAAATTGTGGAAATGAAAGTGAAAATTCATTATCGAATTGATTATTCTGCTCTTATTAAGGTTTAGTCAATTTACTTATTCTCCCTCATTATGTGAGCTTAAAACACCTTAAGGCTGACCCTTCAGTTACTGACTCTATCTTTGTAGCTGTAGCTTGCTGCACACATCCTGCAAGCTCCCTGGCAACACAGACAACAATTCTAGGTGCTTCTTTCAGTTTCCCCTTTTTATGGGACTTATTCAGCCATAAGATTCTTAATCTGTTGCAATCAGTAGAATATAAACCCAGGCCTCCTATTCCCCCTAAAAATGCCCACCACAGGATATGAGTCATAGGATATTGGTCCACCTGGCAAGGAATTGATGTAAGCAGCACCAACCAATCATACTAGAAACCCTGTCTGTGACTCTAGTCAACAATAATTCATATGCCCATCCTATTTCTGTCTACAACACGTACGTATATTTTTGTACTCTCCTCAATACCATAAAGGAGCTGCTTTGACCATCAGTTTTACCTTTGGTTACTTAGACCTTGGATCCCACTTATTGGAAATTGCTAGAGTTGATAGTAAACTGTGCTCAGAACTTTGTGCCTCAGTTTCTCTTTATTGTTCTCTTTATTGTGGATTTTTATTGCAACAAAAGTTTATCAACTGAATTTCTAGCAGTCTTCAGCCAAAGGTTCGTTATTCCTGGCTGAACTGGTACTTGACTTGATTCCAGGATTTAAGTAGTTTTCCCAAGAGGGTTCCTGTGGGAACACTACGATTTGCCCCCACTGTTATGGGATAGTATTTGGGTTATCCAACTGCAGTAGTCACAAATAACCCTGAAAAACAACAGTAGCTACCACTAATGACTCCACAATGGGGTGCCCTTGTCAAAGGAAAGCCAAGGGACTTCTATGGAGCATCCCCCACTTATCCCAAGCAAGACAGGGCTCTCCTTTGGTGACTGCTAGAGTCCAATGTTTGATCAAAAAACTGGCATAGCCAGTTATAGACAGCTTCCAGAATTGTATTTGAGGGGAAAAGTCTCCTGCTAGGCTTCCTCCCCACCCCCGGGAATTCCTATTCAAAGGGTTACACAGTCTAGCTGAATTCCTCGGTTCTTGATCTCCATTACGGTTCAGTTTAACTGGCTAGGGAGATGCAGCTGACTTGGGGCAGTCACAGGCCTGGTCCATGGCTTACGGATGTGATGAAGTCCAGGAAGCTCTAGCAGGGACCCTGCTGGAGGAGTCCAGCGTCTCACTTAGGTGCCCTTACTTTCACGACCACAATCACAGAACCATGCCCCAGACGGTTTCAGGCTGGCTGTTTCTAACTGGTGTCAGGTAGCCAGTTTATGCCTCAGGTTCAACAGTACAAAGTAGGATGGAGAGACCGATCCTCAAATTGGAAATATAACAAACTTAAGCCCAAAGAATTTGTCAGCTGAAAAGCTATTTCACTTTGGTTTATTTTCACTTAAAAGAAAGGGGGAGTCACAGCTGGAAAATTATTTTATTTTGACCAGCTGCCACTACAAACAGGAAGTTACTGGTGTTACAAATTTTATTTCAGATCTCACCCTTTTCTTAAATACATTTTACTTTCTCTTTAGAAGAGTGGCTAAAAGTGGAGCCTGCATAATTTCAAGGCCATTTGTTTGTTTTTATCAATTTCAATTCTATTTGTATAATAACTGTCTACATGCCCTAGAGATTTTCCCAGGTGTAGAAGATGCTGTTCTACGTGGAAAATAGATTCCTTCATTTATTTAAGTAATTGTTCTTTCCCTTGTTGCAGGAAATTGTTCTGTCTGCAATAAGGACTCTCCTTCCTATACCTGAGACTGCTTCATATAAGACAAGTAACTTCTGTTCTATTGATAAGGATTTCCTACTGAGGAGCATACCTTGGCTTGAAGAAAACATGAATTGAGGCCAAGGGTGAGTCTGATCCCCGAGGTGGTCCTTCTTGGAGAAGTCCCTTGGCTCCTGGGCGAGTGAGGGCCCAAGGGTTAGGATCTCCACACTCAGTCCCCTGAGTAGCTCACCAATTGTTGTGACTGAGGGAACTGTGAGAATTGAATGAACCATACTGACCATCTTGTAATTCAGTTCTGGAGCTTTCTTTTCAATTACGGATCTAGATCAATTTCTGTCTTTGGAGAAAATTTTATTCAATCATGGAAATTGTGGGAAAAAAAAACTTTACTGCATTGTTTGAACCTAACCCTGTCAGACTAGGAAGCTGGATCACCTCTTCTGTTGCTTAGAGACCCTTAACTACAGACTTAGCTTATGAGGATCAGAAACACAGTCAGATCTGTAGATTGATGCAAGGAGCTCTCTCACAATTATACATCTCAAGCAACCCATGTCTTCTCTAAAACCAGCCCTGTACTAGTCAATCAGTTGCTGCTTCCCTGTTCATTTGATTGAATACAAACACTTGAGGGGAAGTGGGACACCTTTTCTTCTAATTTCAGGAAATCACACCTATTCACTCTCTCCCTCCTCTAGTCTTTCCTCCATTAGAAATCAGATTACCGTGGAAGTGAATATTGAAAACTAAAACTAAATAAATAACATACACACACACAAAGAAATCAGATTACCTAATTATGTATCCTGTTTATATCTTGTTAATTGCTTTAATGCATAAAAATCTGTCTTTCCCTGTATTTGGGGTCCAAGCCGAGGAGGCCTGGACCTGACTTGCTATTCAATTGGTATGTATTGCTTAACAAATTGATATGCCTGGAAGCTTGAAGTTTGTTTCCTCAGTTAATTCAGATTTTACCTTTGGTGAGTCAAGCTACATTGAGTCAGGACTCCAACACCCCAGATAGCTTCTCAGAAAACTCATTAGAATACTCTGGTCAATCTTTTGCTGAAGGACTTTTTCTATAGAAGACTGTCCCTGAAGGTCAGACTCCCCTCAATTTCTAATTCCTCTGAGTTAAGGTAAAGTTTACCTCCATACTGCTAAGGATGGTTTACTCTACCCTTATTGTTAGAAAAAGGTTACTCCCTTTAAAAGAACACTGAGTTTAAATTTAACCCCACTCTAATGGTTGGGAAAGGATTACTCCCTTTAAGGGAATGATACTTCCAGTAACAGTAAAATACCAAAGGATCTCCCCTTTGGAAAAAATTGGCATAAACCAGAGGAAGAACCCACTGTTAATTTGAAACTCCTTTAGGAAAATTCTTATTAGCCTTGAACATTCCAAACAGGAGTAGAGTGGGTGACTAAAAGACAGAGTTGTGAAATTATGCTAAGATATGTAAAAATCCAGATGGCTCCTAAATTTGGTGGCAAATTAAAGGCTTTGAGATTAGACTTTAATAGATAAGGTAGTTACCAAGTATGTATCTATCTGTCTTATTGCTTTGTCTGTGTTTTTATGTCTTTGTAAAATGCTCAGAAAAAAACTTAGTCTTGTGTGGTATTTAGTGCTGTCTGTAGACTCTGCTACCTTGAAAGATTTCTAAGGGAAAAATGCAGCCAGCCATAAAGACTGTTGTAAAAAGCTGCAGTCAAAGTACTTAGAACGCTGGGGAAGATTAATGAACTGTCACTTTAAGCTTTCAGGGGGAGATTAGGTTAAAAAGAAAAAAAAACAAAACCCTGAAAGATACATTTTCTTTGTCATTTCAGTCATGACCTCACTGGATTACAGAGGTCAGATAATAAAGAAAGGAAAACTTTTTCCTGGTTGTAGGAATCTGTGGCATTACAAATTAATTCAGGATTCCAAATTGTGGTAATTACTTTAAAAAATCTTTTGTTTTTGGAATTTGGAGATTGGAAATTAACTATTATGAAGTTTAAAGATTAAACATTTTAAGTTTCTAGGGGAGAACTCCTAGGACTTTGTGTAATTCCAGGAACTAATTTTCTTCTCTTTGTCCTCATATGGCACTTAGCAGAAACTTAACACATGCTAAAATGTCTTAGTGAGTTTTGAAGTATGACCTTACAGAATTTTTTTAAAGGAAAAACAAGAGTTAAACTCTGTACAATTATTAGGAGTAAATAACACTTTTATGTCTTAAAATTTATTTTATTTTTTAATCACCTCTTCTCCAAGATTGATAAATTTATTGTTTTAGTGTAAGGAAGGAAGGCGGTTAGCTTGAAAGTAATCCCAAAGTGAGAAAAACATAGGTGTATACCTATATTTTACGGTTTGCAGTTTGATTCTTATTAACCCTCCTTGACCATGGAAAAAGAAAAGCTTATTTAAATCAGAAAGCAACTTAAAAATGAGTAAAATTTAATTAAGGAATGGAAAGGGTGATTTAAACTGAAAAAGGAATCCATGCAGAGGGACCTCACTATTGTGGATAATGGGGATAGATATTAGCCATGACAGGGCAGCAAGTTGTGACCATGAACTAGGAATGTCTTTTGGGAAGGCTGAAGAACTTCAAATCTTTATATAACAGATTTAATTGGATAAGTTAGAAGCAAGGTCAGCAAAGGATATCAGAAAGAAACCAAGTATTTGTAAGTTTTTAGGAACCCCCAAAAGTAACAGTAACAATTAATTGGGATTGTGTAAAATTTTGTGCTACATTACAAAGGAGAAATGCAATGAGTGAAGATCAGTTATTTAGAGAGTTTAGGACAAGATTAGAAAATACAGCATTCTGCCCTTGAAAGACCATTACAGGAATGCATTCCCTGGTCTTCAGAATCTCATGACTTCCAAAGCAAGGAGATAGGAAACTGATGCTGTCCCTAGGAATCTCTGCCTGTCTTTCAGCCAGTATCAAAACTGAAAAGTCTTGGGGAAAGAGAGGGTAAAGTTAGATTATGAACACAAAGAGAACTGATTTGGTTCTTTGGATGATTTTTGAAAGAAAATAGTTTACGTACAGGTGAGAGTAGTACTGCGTAACTATTAACTCTTAGCTCTAACTTTTAAAGGCCAGGTGCCTGAAAGCCCTGGAAAATGAAGATTCTGATTTTGTGGTTGCACATCCAGATTTGATTTGGTTGAGATTTGTCCTGTGATTAAATTATAATACAAATAATGATAATCTTAAGGCTGAAAAAACCTGAGTTACACTCATCTCAGAAATAAATCAGCTGTGTGATCTTATCTATCTCCATTTCCTGATCTGCAAAGAGGAAAATAATAATTCTAGTCACCTCCTAGGGTTGTTGTGAGGATTAAATGACATGACTGTAAAGTGCTTAACCCAGTGACTAGCACATAGGAAGAACTATATAAATACTGACTATTGTTATTATTTCTTTAACTGAATGTAACTGCACACCAGGTTTTATATGTGATTAGTACAGAATGCCAAAGGTGATAAGATCAGTGATTTTCATGTACAATAATTCAAAATGCATTAGACTAAATTGACATCATCTGACTGGTCAAATACATAATACTGTGTATATTATTATTGTTACTAATTTTTTTTAACATTGTGAAATCTGAGAAATGACTGGATCAGAAATGCTGTTAGGCAAATAACCTCTTTTTTAATCTGGACACTTAGATTACGAATTGATGTGTAAAAAGAACGAGATTAAAAACAGATATCTGAAAACTGTTAAACGTTTAATGGAGTATATTTTGTTTCAAAGCTAATAATAATAATAACTTAATGTTTAAGTTTGAGAGGTTGCACAGATCTCTTAAGAGGTTCCTTGGGATTTTGTATTCAGGTAGGGTCATAAGATCTTACCAGCCCTACTGATCACATGTTGCAAATCTAAAGTACTGAAGTTTGAGAACCTGAAGCTGATAAAGAAGTCAAAAGTAAATGAAGTGTAACTGTTAGGAAGACATGAGAAAATAAATATTCAAGCCCTAAGGTTAAGCTGTGGTTAGTAAAATTTTACTATTTGAGGTAAAAACTCTTGGGACTACAATTTTGAATTTTAATTACAGGGATGGTTGTCTGAACTGTCCTGAAGCCAACAGTAAAAAAAGGCATGAAGTATAGTCTGAGAACTGTTACAGGTAGATGTCTTTCATTAGGAAAAGTTGAGGGGCCAGCCTTGGGGTTACCTAACGTAGGATCCTCTTGACTCAGTTTCCCTATTGTACTATTTCCTTTCTGAACAGGAAATTTCCCCACCTGGTTAATTCTGAGTCTAGCTATGATACCCTGTGAACTACATGATTGGCCGTCAGATATGACTCATGTCTGGGATCACACAGAGCTAAAGGTGTTTTTCCCATTACGGTATATATCCACTCAGTCTGTGCTATGGAGGGGAGACGTCCTGACACTGTTATTACTATGTCGCTTCTTTTTCTTCCATAGAAAATTTCTATTATTAGGGCAGATGGGTAATAGAAGTTTTGAAAGTACAATACTAAATCTATTAATTAAGAGACTGAGCCTGGAACATCTCTGAATTAGTATAAAGGAATGCAAGTATAAAAAATCTTACAATTTTAATCTGTTAAATTACAAAACAGAGATGATAACTTCCTAAATGGGAAACTAGACAAAGTAATAAGACAAAGACATAATAATGGAAAAGTTTTCTAACTAAATGAAATAGCAAAATTTGACAAAGCAGCAGTATTAGACTATTTTTTCTAGGATTTACACATATGTACATGATTGACTTCCAAATATACTTGGTATGGAAATGCAGGCTTTGATTTTGTTTCTGTAATAAGTTCTCAAAATTGGATTGAGGATTTTACGTATAAAACTATGTTGATGCTGACAAAGGAAGTAAAATTACTTTCCCATTTTAATTGATCATTTTAAAAGACAAGGATTCATTTTACAAGTTAGAACTTCATGAATTGGTTTTTTTTTTTTTTTCAGATTCTTATATCAGGTATAGGCTTTTGGTAAAGATAAAAACAGGCAGCGGTATATAAAAACTTAAGTTCTCTGAAGTTTCAGGTTTGGAGAACCAAATTTAAGAGACTGTGTCTAAGGCTGGATTTGAACTCAGGTCCTCCTGACTCCCAGGGTCACTATTCACTGTGCCATCTAGCTACCCTTAACTAAGGACCTAGCTTATGCTGACCAGAAACCCAGTCAGATTCAAAGACTGATGCAAGGAATTTTCTCACAATTATACATCTCAACCAACCCATTTGTCTTACCTGAAAATTGGCCCTAAACTGATCACCTGGTTATTGTTTCCTTGTTCCTCTGATTGAATATGAACACTTGGTGGGGAACGGGAAACCTTTTTTTCTGATTTCAGAGAATTAGACCTATTCATTCTACCTCTCCCAGCTTGGAAAGCCTCTAATCTTTCCTGTATTAGAAATTAGATAACCCAATTTTGTATCCTGGTTTATATCTTGCTAATTGTTTTAGTGCATAAAAATCTGTCTTTCCCTGTATCTGGGATCCAGTGCCAAGCTGAGGAAACCTGATCCCAACTTGGCATGCATTGCTTAATAAAACAATATGCTCAGAAGCTTGAAACTGTTTCCTCAGTTATTTCAGATCTCACTCATCACTCAATAAAATCGGCAATAAGAAACTGAGGTACAAAGCCCCAAGTCAAGCTAACAATAGTCAATACATGGGATCCAAGACTGCTCAGTAGTCAAGGATGCATTAGGCAATCAGAGCAGCTCTTTCTGGCAATTGAGAAAAGGTTATATAGGGTACAAAAATAGTCCAATGATGCAAATGACGACCTGGACTGTGACTGGTCTAACACAGAGATGGAAGCTGGGCTATGCCTGGCCTGACTCAGAGGGGGGATTTCCATAACCTAGAGCAACAGGTAAAACAAACGATCACAGAATTGGCTAACATCCTCTGGAAAGTCCCATGAAAAGCAAAGTTCACAGATTAGAAATTTTGTGGCTGAACTTCAGTGCATAAGAATGGGGAAGTTAATCTTATTGGAAATTTTACTAATAGGGCCTATACAATCAAGTCTGAATTTAATTCCCAAATATTGATTCTGACTAGACACAAATATCAGATATAATTCACAATCAATAACAATTTCACAAAGGAATATTACTGAAACATTTAAAATGCACAGAAGCAACAGAAGGCAGGTTGGAGGGAGACACAGAGCAGTAGGCCAGCTCTGAAACTGCCCTGGATTGACTATCCATGTAACAGAATCCAACCTGCAACTAAGAGCCATGTCTTTGCATGCAGTCCTTCTGCTACTGTTGCTCTTTCTGTTGGTGTCTAGAAGCTCAGGACAGTCAGAAACATTCTTAATAGGAGCAGCAAGATCTGAGGTAGGAACGGTGACTGTCCTGTCTATGCAGATCTATACAGAACGTAAAAAAGAAACAGCTGTGATCACAGCCAAGCCTCAGGACCCTGGGACAAATCTGAATCCTGTATAACTCAGTTCATCTGCATCTTCATGTTGTTTAATGAAATTAGTTATGCCTAGAGTTGCAAACTCGGGGAAAACAAAACAAAACAAAACAAAATACAAATCCTATTCACAAAATAAATAACCTTGAGCTGAGCATACATTTTCTGATAACGGTAGTAACACTTTCATACAATTAATGTAGGCATCACATTTCTATAGCACTATCCTGCATATTAATATTTTAACACATTCTAATTAAACCCTTTTACATTATGAACAGAAATAATTTATAACAGGGAGTATCATGTGCTTCTCCAAGTGACTGTAGGACAGAATACAAGTTTATTTTCTTTTCTTCCCCCAGGCCTGACCTGGCTGTACACATCCTTGATTTAAGCAAAGTTTGACAAAACAATAAAAGTCTATAAATATCAATTTGTTAGGAAAATGACACTGATTTGAGCAGGCAAAAGCTTTTCCCTTCACATCTCCTGAAACAAGGATCACATGTATGACTAATTTGAATTGAGCTGTCAAAGTGCTAATGGTGATATGGCAATGTTGCTCCTGGCCTTTGAATCAGAAAAGCCTTCTGTTCATAAACCATGAAGAACTATGGCTGTTGACTTATACCCTGCTTCCCATAGAAAATACTTCAGGGATACTGTGGAACAGAGATACAATTACTCTGTGAATTATTTATAGAGTTCTACCAATTCTTGGGAATTTTCCCAAATGGATGGCCAATGATTTATCCTGAACCCAAAGAAAAGATCTAGTCGTTAAAATGGTTCAAGTCATAGTTAGTATGTAGCCTCAGAAATAACAAGTAACTAGTGGGTGATGATCTATGCTAAGTATGCAGTAAAGAATGTTTCTTTTATTCCTTGGGTATTTCTTAACAGCCAAATAGGAAAGAAGCTCTTTTAAAAAGTAAAACTATAGAATATTCCTCTTTGTTTTTCATTTTCCACGGCAAAAAAGTTTACTATTATAGCATAAAGTGAACATTCAATTATTGGCTCTAACAAACATTTACTGAATGCCTACTATGTGCAAGATAATGTTCTGGGCAGGAGAAATAATTTGACAGTTTGTGTATTATTCAGGTCCTTCTTACTTGTCTTTTGACTAGTTAAGGAACTAACTATCCCAAAGCGCTAGGATATTTATCAAATATAGGGCAAAAGAAGGGGGAACTCAGAGACCTCTGAATTTTGAGCAGATATGGTGGAAGTTTTTTTTTAAATTAGCTAAAAATCATCTTGTTTACACAACCTCTATTTCTTATATAACATTTTTTTTTAATTTTTTTATTTTTTTAATGTTTAACAATCACTGCCATACAATTGCGATTTTATCCCTCCCCACCCACCCCCCACTATCTCCCTCCCTCCCCACGACTGCATACAATTCTGTATAGATTCTACATATACTTTCCTATTGAGTATATTTTCACTATAGTCATGCTATGTAGTCAGACTAAGATAAATGAAAGAATCCGTATAACAAATCAGAACATGATACACAAACAGATACACATACACAAACATGATCTGCTACATTATGTGAGTGACTTCCATATTTCTCTCTCTGAGTGTGGAAGGCATTTTGCCTTGAGGTCCACCATTGGGATTTTTTTTTTTTTTCAGAAGTTCTTGTGTTATTACAAAAATCTAAGTCTACCAGAAAAAGCTCTCACACACTGTGGTTGTTGCTGTGCATAAAGTTCTCCTGGTTCTGCTCCTTTCACTCAGCATCAGGTCATATAAGTCCTTCCAGGCCTCTCTGAAGTCTTCTTGTTCATCATTTCTTATGACAACCTCTATTTCTTAACAGCACATAAAGTTGAGTTGGTGATAGTCAGACTCAATTATCAAATCTATTCCCTGACAGAAATCAAATGGAATAGGTAACTATCAAAACAAATGTGATATAGAGATCATCTTTTTTTTTTATCTACCCATCTGATTGTTCCCTCCTTTGAAAGAAACTCTCATTTTGTACCCAGTTTTACATAACCAGAGGAGACTCTTTCTCCAACTTTGAAGTTCTCCCATTTCAAAGATGCCACTGCCCTTGACCAAAATGAGTACAAAAACAAAGCCAAATGAAAGAAAACCCAGAAGATGCAATCTAAAAGATCATTCAAGTGCAGCCATCTGTTTTCTTTGAATTTCCTATTTAAAGTTAGAGGAATGTGTATTAATTTGGATACATATAAATAAAGGGAATTCTTTACTGTATTAAAACTAACCAAAACAAAAATCCTCCTCCTTGCCATTTTGTGAGAGATTAGTGAATTCTCTGTCATAAACATGATGTTTTCGGTAACCAAAAAAAATCTACCTGCAACTTTGCCAACAAAGTATTTGTTTTATAACTTGGATATTTAAAAAAATATTTAGTTGGTGGCATTTTGTTTGTAAATCTACCATTATGTTCAGTGTTAATGGTCAGGCTTTGGAATTTTAATGAGCATGATGTCACACTAAAATGTCCCTCCACAGAAAAAAAACTCATTGTCTCTAGGAAATCAACGCTGACAGTTGTTGCCTCCTATAATAGAGACATTAACTTGACTCTGGCTGTTAGGATACAACATACAAAGTAAAAAGCAGTTGTAAAAAGAAGCTTTTATGTAAACTGTACTACATCAAATAACAATCCATGCCAACTTTCCTCCTGCCTAAAATTTCATTACAGATGCTTGATTACTGATTGCAAAATGATTTGGCGTTAAGTAGCAAAACACTAAAAAATGTTTAAATGTGAAACCAACTGCAGTATTAGAATAGTCATCAAAAGATCCTTCAGAAACATTTCTCATGAATGATCACATGCATGACCCATCTGAACTGAGCTGTCAAAGTGGTGATGGTGATAGCAAACCACAAATCTACACTAGATGCATGAATTGGGGAAGCTGCCAGGTCTGCGAGAGCCTCAGTCAAAGTGAAGAGGCTATGATCTCACAGTTTCCGTTCTTTTTCCTGTCCATCATTCTTCCATGATTTGGAATCATGTTATTTACACTGTGTATAGATCCATCTTAACCTCTTTTATTTCCAAATGTGCCATATGTGTTAACATGGTTATTACCACTTCCATATTCTTTAGCATGATGAAGTCCCATTCATGCCACAATCACTAGTCTCAGCAGCCACAGCAATTCCTTGCAGTAATCTTCAAAATACCTGTGAGAGTCACCATACTACTGCCAGAATGTTTCCTTGACCAAAGGGTCTAAAAGAATGTGACAGGCAAACCAGAAAGGTGGGATGAAATAACATACAAGCAGGAGGACAGGAGAAAGGAATGGAGTAGGCAGGCAAATAAGCCTAGAAAAAAAATGAAAAGACAAAAGGAGTAGCAATGTGGTGGCATATTTCTCTGCCGAAATAGTCTGACTGCAATTTATTCTTTGTCTTCGGTTTAAGCTAACGATAACTAACTTTGTTTTTAGGAGAGCTATCATTACGTAGCATCTGTACGTGAACTGCTTGTTTCTAAACCTTCTAATTCCAGCTCGTTCTAAGGATCTTTGGATGTGGTCAGTTGTCGGTTTTTAAGAGAGTAATAGCTTAAAGCGATTAAATGACTCACTTTTCAAAAGTGCATTAACTTTTTCAGGCCACTGGGGTACTATTTACTAAATTACCTTTTCTACCACACTCAATAGTACCCCAGTGGGCCAAGAGAATAAAAGGACCTCTGCAAAGTGAGTCATTTATTCCCTTTTCTCCAGTACCAGATGCCATATGTCCCTGGTGACGGAAAAATTAACACATTTCCATAGAGAAAAGAAAGAATTATCCCATATTGGAGGAAATGATTTGGGTATGAGTCAGCTTATCTTCCCTAAATAAATGCAAAACAGATTAACTCTCCTCTATGATTCTGCCTGGAAAGTTGACGAAAAGCCAACAGATAGCTCACGAGGATTTCTCATCCTTCCATCCTTAGGGTTTCTTTTTTATTGAAACCAAGACCTCAGAATTAGAACAAGATACAATTTCAAATCTGGGGCTTGTTAGAGGCAAATTACAGGTTTGTTTTGAACTGACACTTTTTAAGCTCCAGTATTTATTTCAGTTATAAAATCAGATGTCAATCCTCAAAAGCCTGTTGTCCCATAAGAATTACGCTACATCTATCAGTGCAGCATACCTCGCCATTTTGCCTAAAAAACCAGTGGCTCTCTAATCAACAGAGTGTTGCTTTTAACCTCTGTAAAGACAGCTAACCACTCAGACTGTTTACTGAGGAGCCACTGAGAAAGTCCCATTCTATAATCAGCAGATGCCACTGCAAAACCAAACCAAGTTTTTAGTGCCATTAGTCCCGTGCTCTTCTGGAAGATGGCTACACAATGAAAGCAAGACAACTTTAATTTAAGAATCAACCAGTTTCTAATTAAACTGCCATAGGCAGCTGGTTGGATAAGTTTTAATCAGTTTCAATCACCTATTGATTGGTATACTGAAGCCTAAAAAATTAAAAGTAAAAGATGATTGGGGAATTGTCCCATCTCAGAACAACAGTAGAGGCCTCTGTAAATAACTCCTCTTTTAACCATCAGCTAAATGAACACTTCAATACTGCAGTACAAAGTCTTCTGCAAAATTACTTTAACTAACAAGCAGAAATTTATCAGCTTCAGCCAAAATCAATGCTGAAATCAATTTGAACACTGGTTGTGTCTAAAGGGGCTCATTGGCAATTTAGGGAAATTACACCATGTAAATGCCTGTGCTTTAATTGAACAGTTTCATCAACTAGGCTGTGATTGCTGTCCATTCATTTATTTACTTTCACTGCAGCTACCACTCTACAAAGGAATGGCTTTTGTCAGGCTGCAGAGAGGGCACTTTATCTTCATTTTATGCACTTTTGTGCATAACAGATTTCATGAAATAAGCAAGTCATGGCCAGGGTCAAACCAACCAGGAGGGGTTTGTTCTTCTAAATAGCAACAACCCATTCCTACACAATCACCACACAGTCTTCTTTCTTAAGCAAGGCCCCAGGAAGCAACTGGAGGGGCTTCCATGGCACAATCCAATGTGACTATAGTGCAGTCTAAAGCAATGGTCCCCAAAGGGAGATGCCGGGGATCCATTGAGAATTGGAAGAAATATTAGAAATTCTGTTTATATTTATTTTCTTATCCAGAAAAGAAAGAAATCAAGCTTTCCTAATTATTAATAAAGGGATTGGTGGTAGTGCTCTCTCTTGGTCATGTGGTCATGTATGCTGGTAAAGAGTGGGAGCCCTACAATACAAAAGTGTTGACAATGTTGGCTTTTGGCATACTGAGACATACTGAAGTCTCTATGTGTCCAGTTAAGTGGATTTACAGATTCTGTTATCTAGTTTTAACTAAATTAAATCCCAAAACATGGACATCTGACTTTAAAAGACTCCTCAAATGGAAAATAAAACCACTGGGAACACAAGTGAGCAAGGAAATGGCAAAACTGACACTTCAATTCTTTAGCTACATCATGAGGTTAAGAACAATGAAATTCAAATCAGATCTGATAATAAGGACAAAAAGTCCAAATTAACAAGATTACATGAAATGGTTTCATATCTAATACTGTTAATGATGAACCTAACCCTCACTATACAATCCCCCCTAACATATTAGCTAATGACAGTATGAAGCAGTTAGCAAGACATTTCAAAACTAAGTTTTCCCTTCCCTCTGAAAATCATGTTTGTCACCTATTAAAACTTTTGGTATCTGTGCAATGTTTAAAGAATTGGAAACAGAACTTTCTAATCTTCCAAATGAATTTCAGTGAGTTTGAACCCATTATTAAAAAAGTGTAACAATTACCACTGACTTTGTGGGAATCAAGGAAGATGGAAATTTACTAGCTGAAGTTCAACCGAAATCCTCTAAGTTACTGGTGGATGTGAATGAAAAAGGAGTATTAAGATTTAGTAAGCACAGCTAATGACGCACTTCCTCCAAACAGAGCCATGTGTGGGTATGAAGTATCATTTTCAGCAATGATGGCCATTAAAATCAAATATCAAAATAGTATGAATGAAGAACCAAACTTTTGGATTACTGTATCACAAGGTGTTTGCTCAAGAGTTTCAAGTAATGAAACATATTCAATCACACTGTTTGAATTAAATTATTATTAAAAGACTTTATTTAAAGTATGACTAATTATATTTTAATAAGAGCAAAAAGACCTAATCAAATAATTTTTAAAATATTATCTTTATCTCATCCTCTTAATATATATTTTACATATGAATATTTATCTTTATCTCATCCACTTAGTGCATATTTTATAATGTACATAATATATTGGTACTGTAAAACATACGTAATTTATAAATAATTAACCCTAAAAATATTAGGAATATGTACTCAAAATATTGATAGGAGTAAGCAATGGCAGGAATTTAGAGATTAAAACTTTAAAGTAACGTGTTCATAAAGTCAAGTTCTCAACATTTAGAATTTAAAATACAACCTGGCTACAGCCTTTGAGAAAGATACTTGAATTGTGATTTTCCTGGTGTGGGTCCTTGTTCCGCTAACACAGACAACAGCCATTCTACTCCTTAGCAGAGGGCTTCATGAGTTGTGATGGCCAAAACCATTCATCATCTGTCGACCAACTTTATTTCTTCACATTTTAGATAGGAATAATAAAAGCAAGTGCTTCAGCAGGTTGTTGTGAGACCCAGAAAAGAGCCTATAAAGGCTTTGCAAACCTTAGAGCACTCTACGCATGCTATCTAGTCTTATTTCTGGTGACAAGTCTTTCTGACCCAATTGTGCTGGGCCTCAGATGACAGAGTGTCATCGGGTCTGTACGTGAAGCATTTCCAACTGGATTCACCAGAGCTTATAGTGCGCTGGCATGATCTCTGAAACTGAGGGTCATCTCCCTGCCATGATGAAGCACTGATGTAGAAGGCAGTAGGAGTCTTTCAAAGACAGCTTGAGTAGTTTGTAGAGAGCCAAATATAAGAAGCTGGCCCTTGGCTTTAATGCCTGCAGATACACACATTGCTGGTATTTCTTACTCTAAATTTAACAGAATAACACTAAAAAAAAAGAAAAAAAGATGCAAATAACACTTACCCATTTAATCACCATGTCATAGTTTGCTGACTTGACACACGAACTCTAGCAGCACGTAATCCCACTATTATAATACTAGTATTGGAAAACAACCTATGTAATTCTCCTCCACTGCGGTGAAACATTCACTTAATAATGACTAATAATAACAATCCCTGTTATTTCTCCAGCACTTTAAAATCCAGAGATTTCACAAACATCCCATGCTCATCTGAGCCTCATGACCGCCCTGGCAGACTGGTGGTGTAGGCATTAATTATCACTCTCGTACAGGTATGGAGACCAATTCAGAGAGGGTAAATGGCTGGCATACAGTCAGGCAGCGTCAGACACGGCATCTGAATTAGACTCCAATGCTTTCTCCACTCTGCCATCCTGCCTCACCTCACCTGTACGTATTCTCCACGCACACAAAGAATACAACTTGATTTACAAGGTACCCAGTCTGAACTGGGAGAGGTGTCAAAACAGAGGTGAAGTTTAGGGCTACCACTTCTATTTGAGTGTGACACCACTGCCTTACACCAACAGAATCCCAGGTCTGAACCAAACCAGAACAAAAATGCGCACTCTAATTTATAGACTAGCAAGGTATTTTATAATGGTGCTTCACTTTGCTAACAAGTTGATATAAAAATTAAGTAACTGTGGTTTTATAAAGTCCTTTGAGGATGACTGCGAGGCTGCTGTGGGAACCCAAACAGTCAATTCTTCTTTAAATGTTTGTAATATGTTTAAAAACAAGATAAATAGGGATGGAAACAGGCAAAAAAGAAAGCCTACCTTCATTTATAAAGACAAAGATTATGACAAGAAAAACATCACAGCATGAAGGCAATAAAAAGAAAAGACTGACCTACATGTTCAAGTGAGCAGCCAAGACTGTGGGGCTTAGTGCACAGAAATGACATCAACATCTGGATAATTAAGATGCAGATGTGCATGTGTACACACACACACACACACACACACACACACACACTCTTCAAAAATTGCATCAAGAATAAAGAAACCATTGTTCACTGCACATAATTTAGCATCTCACTACGCAAAGTACAAGACTGCAGGTTCACAGGAACTTAAGGACAGTAACGATGACAATCAAAATGGCTATAATCATGTATATTTAATAGGACAAGTCCTACTGAAACGTCAGAGGGCATGCAGGCCCTGACTTACACAAAAAGTTGTATCCTTTAAGTTTGCAAAATTATTTGGAATTAAAATGCATTTTCCAATATGAAATCACGGATGGTGGTTAAGTCCCAAGCACTCTGCTTAATGACCATTAGTACTAGCTAGGTGGTGTGGGAGGAAGGAATGAAATTTCCCTTCTGAAGAAAGTTCAAGACCAACCTTAGGCAACATTTCCAGCAGGTTTTTCTGTCATACCCTCACCCTTCCCTTTCTGAATCTTTTATCAATGTGCTAGTGCACTTTTCACTTAGTATCTTGAGTGCTGCCCTAAGCCAACCACTATAATCTATCACCCAGGTACTGGCACTTTCCCAAATGTCCTGTTCTGGCAAAACTATTTACATTCCTAATCAAAACTATTATTTCCTAATATTAGAGTACTATTTCATTGTTAGAAGAAAATGAGTCTAATTGAACTAAATCATACTAATATAGAAGTGACTAATTTAACTTTTCAAGAAAGGGTAGAATTTCAAACAATATGTGAAAAATATTCAAAAAAATTTCTGAAGCATGGAGGAAAACATTTTGAAGAATAATGAACCCATGATATATAAAAGCTAGCCTAGCTAAGAAACTTTCACCCTGGTTCAGTTATCATATTCAGTCCCATTTTCATAACTGCTCTTCTTCCATTTCTGCCTTACAGGGTATGGAAATGCCCTAAGTTGTTTTGTTTTTCCACAATAGCTCCCCTGGCATCAGGGACTCTAGGAATAAGGGATAGGAAGAGAATGGGGAAAAGGCATTAAAAAAAAATGTACCCACATACGTGTGTGTGTGTGTGTGTGTGTGTGTGTGTGTGTATACTCTTTGTAACCTAGGAACTTCTGTGAAAATTCACCAAAACATGTGGATAGTACATTTATTTGATAATACATACATTCTTATAAATGCTGACAATCAATTTAAATTTACCTTTTAATTGTAGCAAAACTTTTTGTTTTTACTAATTTCCTGTTAATACTTGGGTAAAGTCCCTCAGGAATATTGTGTCTCAGTTTCCTCATTTATCAAATATCAGTCCTACTTACTTCACAATGTGTTATGACTATAAAGTGAGATGATAGTTGCTAGAACACTTTGAAAAGTTAAAGGACAATGAAATTTTTAAAGCACAACAAATCTACAAAGACATAGAACTGTAGTAATTATAATTCAGAGTAACTCTTTTCACTTGGGAAGGAAGAGTACTGAAACAGCTTATATGGACTTTGAAGAGTGCAGGTAAAATTTTCACTTATCCTATGACAGTGAGCAAGGGAGTGAAATACTCTACTCCCCAAGAACTACCTAGAGGAAAAATGGAGGGGCGATCTCAAAGGCAGTAGCCCATTTATACAGGTATATGTCAAAATATTTAAGCATCATGTATATGGTAAATATCTAACTTCCAAATCTATCCAACATAACACTTTTACTACTATAAAGTATAACTATACATCATTTAATTGATATAAAAGCAGAAAATACATTTTCTTCTTAGTTTTCAGATAACTTTTTTGAAGATTTAATTACGGTTTAATCAGGGCTTTATGTTTATTGACTAAGTTTACTGTTACATTTTGCTGCTACAATAAGCAGACATAATGGAATCGGTATGTTTGAGAACCTTACACAATATACATTTTCCAAACACACTAAGCTTGTTAAAATGCTATATTGATTGTACCCGAAAGCTATTTCCAATTTTATCTGAACATTTTTCATTTCATCATCTGATTTCACAAAACAAAAAATTATGAACTCTGCTTTTGGCAATAAAGTCATATGATCTTCTAAGTTTTTTCAAAATTCAAAAAAGGCTATGATATAGCTTGAGGAAAGACAGCTTAGCACGTAATTGTTTCAGAAAAGATCTCACTAAAAATTAATGTTAAATATACTCATGCACCTAAGGTAGCTAGGTGCTGCGGTGATTGCTGCACCGGGCTTGCAGTCAGGAAGACTTGAGTTCAAATCTGACGTTAGACACTTACTACCTGTGTGACCCTGGGTAAGTCATTCAGTTTCTCTTCTGTAAAATGAGCTGGAGAAAGAAATGGCCACCCGCTCCAGTGTGTTCGTCCTTCGTTGCTGAAGAAGACCATGCCATCAGAGAAATGATGACACGACTTGCACTTGACTTTGTTTTGAGTGAGAGCTGTGCAGGTCACCAGCCTCACTTCTCCTCCAGAGCCATCTGGATCCAATGACCAGATATTCATCAGGATGACTGGAGATGATCCAGAATGAGGCAATTAGGGTTAAGTAACCTGCCCAAGGTCACACAGCTAGTGAGTGTCAAGTGTCTGAGGTGAGATTTGAACTCAGGTCCTCCTGACTCCTGCACTGGTGCTCTATCCACCAAGAAAACCCCAAATGGGGTCATGAAGAATCAGACACTCCTTAAAATGACTGAACAACAACACACTCGTGCATACTACACATGTTTAGATCAATACTGAGACCTCTCCCAATTTTAGTGTAGTTGCAATTTAAATTCAGAGGCAGAATGTATATACTCCCCCATAAGTCAGACCTTAAACATTTCACATGGTAGCAGTTTCACAAAAATGTGGTTCCTCTCAGACCAAAGTGATTAGTTGATAAAGTTAAAAAAAAAAATGTGACAAGAAGGTTCATATGGTATATGCCTTTGGGACTTTCCAGTGAATTATTTTTCAAAAAAGCAATTTAAGTAAATACCCAAGATGCCATAATATACAAATATTTTCCTCTTCTATGTGCCAACCAAGAGCCTACAACTTCCCAACATATCAATTACTGTAAGAGAGCTAATAAAAATTAGAAAGTCTGTTCTACATCTAGAAACGTATCATATACACTAGTGTAACCATGTAATTAATCTGTGAATTCCATTACTAAATTTTAAGTTTTTTATAGATATAAATAGACCCAAAGGATAGCCCAAACAACAAACCATGCTGGCTTCACTTCTTTCATCCAAGAGATTATATTAAAATAAAGTAGTTCATAAAAACAAGAAAACTTTTTTAAAAGAAATAAGATCACAGAATTTTAGACTTAAAAGGACCCTTTGAGATAATCCAAGCTAACTTCCAGTTAAATAAAGAATTGCTTCTCTAGAAAGTCATCTATCTAGATTTTGCTTAAACATCTCTAAGCAAAGGGAAGCTCATTACATCCAAGTGTAGACTATTCTATAAGACCACCATTTATTACATACCGACTACGTGCAAGGTACAATGAAAGTTTTTCCAGAACATATCTGTCTTTTTAACTTCTACAAACTGATTCTAGTCCAGGCTTCTATAATAAAGATAAATTCTAGCCCCCTTTCACACGAAAACCCTTCCATTATTTTATGGCAGCTGGCCTGTCTTCCCTAGTATTTATTTCAACTCTTTTAAGTTGTTTTTCATAGCTCAATTTCATTCTCTAATGTGACCTCTGCTCTCTGTAGTACTTTAATGGTATTACCACATACTACTTCATTTTGTGCTACCTACCCTGTTGGAACATAAGCTCTTGAGGGCAGGGAATGCATCTGGAACATCTCTTACCCCATACCAGTGCACATTACAAATTCTTGTGTATAGTAAATATCAGAGGGAGAATAAGGAAAGATACAATTTCCCAAGCCCTCATTAATATGGCTGTCCTCCTCTACATGCATTTAAGTTTGTCAATATTCATCTTAATGAAATACTCAGAACTAAATAATAAATATCTAATAGACCATAAATGTGGTCTGTCCAGTGCTGAATACAATGGAACTATTAATTTCTACAATCAGAACACTATGCCACTATGCCACTAATCTACCTGCATGATGTTAAGGTTTTATTTAATTTTGGTTTTGTTTTACTACATCACCTTGTTGGCTCATATAAATCTACGAGTAACTAAAATTTAAATTTTTTCCTCACATGTATAGTATATATTTAGACCAAGGCTCCCTTAGCATATATTTTATGAAACTTTACTTATCTTTACCCATTCACAACCAATTCTGTAGGAGCTTTTAATTTCTTTATTAATAAAAAGATCTTAACTAAAAGAAAACATTAGTACAAAGTTTTGTCCTTTAAAAATCTTCTTTAAAAGAAATGTAGGTGGTAAAAAAAAGGTTCAGCAAGTTCTCACTGGAAATATGCTAGAAAGTATTGATTTTTTTTTACCAGACTCAATTGACTGAAAAGTCGTTTGTATAGCAATACTGGCCAGGTCAATATGTTGGAACAATTTTGTTACTCGTAGTAATCAAGTGAATTTCTGAAGTATAATTATAATGTCATAAAACTTAAGCCAACATACCCCTTCTCAAAGCAATAAAGCTATACAGGCTATAAAACAAAGGGAACGGAGAAGTCTATATAAATGAGATTTTTTAAAAATGAAATTTAGTGTCTTTCAAGAATACTACTACTCCCCTTCTCCCCCTTCCCTGAAGCCAAGGTTAGCATGAAAAGTGATCAATGCTTCAATCTCAATAAACTATTTCAATAATAGTTAATTCAGGTGGAAAGAGAGTCTGAAAATTTCTGTTCAGTGACCTGTGACATCCTGTCATGTTTGCTGAACGCCCATAATACATCATTGTCATAATGCATATGACTAAGTGTAAAGTTGCAGCAAAGTGGTGAGGCAGGGGCACAGGGAGCAAAGGAGAGAAAGATGCCTCCAATCACATGAATTCAGGCCCAGTCCTCAGACTCTGATCAATACTGTGTACATTGTCTTTAATTGTAAACACTGAGAGAAGGGGGAAAGTGAAAATTTTATTTGAAAAATACTTACTTATTTTCTGAAAACATAAATCTCTGCCTCTCATATGGTAATTTAATACAATCCAGCCATACACAGGTATTCAATTTTGGATTCAGACACTGTCTTGTTTACTAGTTTAAAATACAATGATCTTCAGCACAAGGAAAAGACTGTTCATCTGATCAGAAGGTTAAAGTTAAAATAAACCAAATGGTTATCCTAGATCTTAGACTCATATTAAGTTGCACTTAAAATATCATATCTTGTTTGCAAGGCAGATTTTGGGCAAAAAAGAAAGGTAGGAGATGGGGTGATGATGCCCTAAGTCCTTAAAGAGACTGGTGAAGGATGAGATCTTGGATGATCTCAGACCAAGTATGTTGTTTTGATTTGGCATCCTTAAATATGGTTAGGGGATAAGAAATATAAGATCTTTCTTGGTATTATGAAATGTTCAATGTTACAAATAAAACAGAATAAGGAATGGAGGGGAGAGAACTCTATTATCTGAAAATTATAACTTAATTATGCCCCCCTCCTCTAAGACTGTTATCATTGTTGGCTCTAAGTTTGAATGAATTCATCTATCTTTAATCTTCAAGAACTTGATCTCCACTTCAGACAGTTGAAGAATTTTAAATTTTGTTCAAGTGGACATCCCTTTCACTGATGCAGATAAGAACCCTTACATAATTTCAAAAGAAGGTCTTCAAAAGTTATTGTGGCAGAAAAAGTCATCTTCTTCATGACAACCATTGATGGGCCTTGATATTTAGACTGTCTACCTCTGGGTATTTAGAATTTTGTTTTATTTTTTTTACTTAATTCAATTCAACAATACTTATTATAGACTTAATTGGTTCACAGCATTATGCTAGACTTTGGGAAAATGAGGACAAAATGGAAGAAATCTCTGCCCACAAGGAGCTTACACTCTAGTAGAGTACACAACATGTAAACAGGCAAGTAGAAATATGATAATTTGAGAAGACAAATAGTGTTAATAGTTAAGGAATCCAAAAAAGTGTGATGTTAGGCCTGATATTTGAGTTAGGAATCTTGAATAAAGCTAACTATTCTAAGAGACTGAGCTGAGAATAGAGTATTTGAAAAGTATGAGAAAAATACATTGTTAATATTTCTCCTATATTTTTATAAGTGTTCATCCTTTGTTGCTGAAGAAGACTCCGCCATCAGAGAAATGATGATGTGACTTGCCTTGACTTTGTTTTGAGTGAGGGAGGGCTGTGCAGGTCACCAGCCTCACTTCTTCTCCAGAGCCATCTGAATCCAGTGACCAGATAGATATACATCAGGATGACTGGCGATGACCCAGGATGAGGCAATTGGGGTTAAGTGACTTGCCCAAGGTCACACAGCTAGTGAGTGTCAAGTGTCTGAGGTGAGATTTGAACTCAGGTCCTCCTGACTCCTGCACTGGTGCTCTATCCACTGCACCACCTAGCTGCCCCTATATTTTTTTTATAACTTCTGCATCTTAACATATATCATTCCTTAGAAACTGGCACTCTGAGTCTTGCCAAAAAGAACTGGCATTACAATAATGCAAAACAGTACACTACAAAATGAAAGTGTTGGAAGCATTTGACCTCAGATCCTTCCTAGTTCTAAGATTCTATCATTCAAAATGCCTATTGACTGAATAAGCACCTCAATGTTATTTCATTTTTAAGAATTCTATATGTCCCTGTATTTCCATACAAAAGTCAGTTCACAGATCAAGAAAGTAAATAACCCAGCCCATAAGTTTATCCTGTCGTATTCTCAAAATAAATGGAACCAATTTACTTCCCCTTCTGTGCTAGACACTATCACAGAACAGAGAGAAACAAAATACTGAGTCAAGTGATCCTTTATCATTCAATGCTTTAAAATCTGAAGTTACACGCCCACTTATAAGTCTGTATTCTTAACACAACAGCACTAACAAAGTCAGAAAAAGAAGGACAAATGAGGGAAAATGTTTCTCTTGAATAGTCTGACCCTAATGAATGGACTAATTTCTTGCCTTTCTTCATAGATAAATACAATGCTATAAGGGTTTTTATAGTGTAATGTCCTATGGACAATAGCAACTGCTGAGTCCATTTCCTTGCATGGCCAACATAATTTATTAGAATTGTATCTCTTAAATGAACAATCTAAACCATCAAAATGAGACCTTACCAAAACCTTCCAGCTCTAACTCTATGACCATAAGATCTAGCTAGAAAAACTTAATTTCATTTTCATGTAAATATCTGTTTACAGAACTCTGTCCCTTGTCTTTCAAGGGAAAGGAGGGACATCAAGGAGCGTGCAATCTAGCATGAGAGAAAGTCATACAATTTTTAGTCCTGACTGTGGATCTTGACGGCCTTAGGCAAATAACTGTGACTGACTCCTTATCCATAGAAGATGAAGCTAGCAGCACCCTCACAAATGATAAGGTGAAAATGATGGGAAAGGGGGTTGAAGTCTTTACTGTAAGATACTGAGAAGTACTCTAGTTTAGTGGAAAGAGCACTTGCTTTGGACTCCAAAGTCCTACCTCTGACACTGAGCAGGCGAACAAGAGAAGTCACTGGGTTTCTCAGTGCCCCAGACTGAGCTTCATTCTGCAGGTAAGGAAACAGGCCCAGAAAGGCCAGGCAGCTGGTCCAAGGTCACAGCTGGTAACTGGCAGAAACAGAGTGTGATTCCTTGTTCTCTGAACTGTCATTTGTGTGCTCGATGTTCCGGACAAGCTGCTAACCTGCATAAGCAAAAAGAATTTCCACACTGGGAGTGCCTACACCAATGAAATTACAGGTCTGGATCCCTTCCAAAATATATCAGTAGACATGAAATGACTAGAAAAATAACATTTGCATGTGATATTCATATTACAACCTATAGTATTATAGAAATGATAAAGTACCTAAAAAAAGAACTTCTATTTTATGTTTCAGTTTCTCTTTTCCTAAAATTTTCTTTTTAGGAACAGAAAATATACTTGAACTATGTCTCAGTGTATGATATTTTCTCTATAATTTCCCTGAGCCAGATGAATAACTCTAAGAAAGAGCAGCGATTATTTACAAGATCTGCTCATTGTACTATCAGACAACAAAGGTGAAAAACAGCCGCTTTCTTTTCTTGTCTATTTTATTGCAAAGGCTGTTTTCTCTACGTTTTCTTTTCCTGGGCAGGAATATCTTCAACTTTTGAAAGTATAGGAACGTTATTAACTACTAGTAATATGCTTTGCAGTCTCACAGACTACCTTCCTGCTAAAAACTCATCATCTAGGACTGACATACATGCTCAAAAACACTTCCTCCTCACACAAGGGAGATGGCACTGACTAAAGTTTTAAACTTTTATATTGCATTTACTAGTTATTCCATATCACAAGAAAAAAATGAGAAGTTATTAAGAAGTTTTGTAACTAATGCAAAGCTTTTATAATATTTTTCTTTACCTCACTTATTTAGTGAGTAATACAATCATTTTGTCTAAAAAGTCACATTTTTGTAGTCAATACCATAAAAACAAACTCAACATGAAAGGAAGTCAAACACAAAGCACACCGAATGGCTGTTTTTCAGAAACTGTGCTGTAGTGGGTCCTTGGTCACCGTGGAGTCAAACCACAACTATGCTAAGTCACAAATCTGAATACTCACTCATGGCCAACAACCAAACATGACCAAAGACCTGACCAAGGGCTCCAAGTGAGAATACAGGTCAGCGATAATGGAATAAGCTAGCAAAGACAATAAATATTAAGAATTTTCCTGTCTCCTTCCCAAGGACTATACAGGCAGTAAAGCAAATGAGATTATCATCTTTTTTATTCTTCAGAAGTTCACCACAAAATTTTAAAGTATTAAGATGATGATGATAATCACTCAACATGGCTAAGCAGCCATTTATAAAAACTGCATTAAATTATATTAATGTTAGTACACTAACTGAATAACAAAAACAGGTCCTTTTTGACTGGAGGTAAATAAAGCAACAGGGAAAGTCAGAAGATAAAAAAGTTTAATTAGCATCAGCTGATGGGCAGTTGCCAGATGGCTAACAATTCTGCAGAACAGAGAAAGATACACACAACATATGTGTGCATACATACATGTGTATGTGTATATATGTGTGTATACACACACACACACAGCTTTATACATATATCTTATATACTTTAGAGCAGGAGGCAAGAGGCCCATCAGGTGAAGTTGCTCAGCCACTTTTTTCTTATTTTGGAGGTCAGACTATAGAGACAGGATGCCAGGTGATTTGGGGGTTGGGGATGGAGAAGAGACCTTAGCTCTAGAGTAACAATGGTGTCACCCAAGATCAAGTCTGCTAATCAGACCATCTAGGTAGACTAGTCAATCTCATCAGAGCAGTTGGGTTAGACTGGAGGACTGAGATAGTGCCTACCTCCCACTGAGACAGAATCAGACAGTCTGCCTTTAATTACACGACCCTGCAGGCTGCATGTCTTTGACCTCTAAGGCTGCTGTTTCTGAGGAGATAGTTTCCCCAAGCTCACAGCACACAGATTTTGCACACTTCTCCCACACAACTAAGATTGATCAAATACTAAAGGAACATGTATGTTATCTTTAATGCATAGAATTCTGAAGAACTTAGACTTCTTTGTTTCCATTCTAGACTATATTAATTCATAATACAGCCTTCAATAAAAACGTAAGCATATTTTGAGAGTTAAATATTACAATTTTTGGTGAAATAAAACTTAAAGCTAGCAGAAGCACGGTGTGAAGTTTAAAAAAGAAAGAATGTCCCATTTCTAGACAATATTAGAAAATGGTAAAAGAATCACTAAATTCATGCAGGATCCAAAAGATTTGATGGAAATATTCCCTACCATAGCACTAGTGACCAATTTGATTACCTTGGCTTTTTTAAAAATTTATTTGGAATTTTAATCATGTACATGAAATATGTACATGAGAACAAGGAATTCTGGGACTTATAAATTATCTCTAGGTGAAGGAATATTAAGCAAGTTCATTCAGTGATATGGCACCACCAGAGATAATGAAGAAGATAACTGAAAAAGAAAGACACTTTATTACACTCAATATCAACACCTCTGACATCTTTATCTGTCCAAAATGCTGGTTTCCGCATGGAGTCTCTGGAGCACATCTGTTGAAAATGGGTAGGGTCATTTAATGTATTCCTTTGTTTAGATGACCGCCTCACATCTTCAGTCTTCTCCCGGTCTGCCTTCCACACATCTTCTAGGATTATATCTATTTGCAAACCCCCATCATACAATTTCTCTCCAGTGACCTTGATCATACTGCTGGCCGCAGCGGTGCATCCAGCTTGTGGGTCCCTCAGTCTTCCCTTGGCTAATTTTTTTTCTCTTCCCTTCAAAGACTCTTATGATGGTCTTTGTTCCAAAGAATAATCAGAGGAACAAGATATAAGTACTCAAGCACATCTTCAACTCATGCTTAAAGAATGCCTTCTTCCATAGCTCTCTGGCTCTGGCATGAGGACACAAGGAAGGAAGACTATTGAAACTTGGTCTATTGTTTTTAAAGGGGACCCAAATGCATATACTCTTTTCTACCACACACAGGTTTCTGGCAAATGGACAAGGATACCACAGTTATTGTTGTCTGAGACCAGATTTGAACTCAGGAGGATGAGTGTTCCTGACTTCAGGCCCAAAAATCTACCCTCTGTGTCACCAAGCTGCTCTGATACCACAGTGAATGATAGGAAAGGGCTCCTAGAAAAGCTTTGTCCTTGGCCATGAGTGGCACGAGAGGGAACAATTCAAGTCAAAGGTGATGACAAGGGGGAGAAGACAGAAATGAAGAAAAATCACTTCTGGAAAACTAGAGGCACCTCTGGAGGACAGTCAGGGAGAAACAGAACTATGGCCTTCAACCTCTTCAAAAATAGCAAAGCATCTTTGTTCTACTATTTTAAAACATAAATTTTTAATTTAAAAAAAAATTAGTCCAGAGCAACTTAGTTATAAATATTTTGTTTTCCACAAAAGATCGATTATTTTCCTCTTCTCTAGAATACCATAATCGAAGTACTTGGCTTTCAAACCCTGAACACAGAAATGTAGCTGCAGCCCAGACCTGTGACCCGCGAGACAGTTCAGAGAACTGGACTTAGGCTAAGGACTTGTATTCTCCAGAGAAACACTTGGTTTGATCTGACCAGTGGGGGGACATCCCCTCCGGATATCTGAGGACATGCCCCTTTGCAGTTATAGTGCAATCCTCGTCTGTATTCATGCTGTTAGTCAGAACTTAAGGATCTGAGGACATTATTAACCAATTAGAAAATAAATGGGATATTTTACAACTTTGGAAATATATATTACTATCCAAGTTAAGGTATAAACAAGTTCACGATAGTATGCAGGGTTACTGTATATATGGTAAACAGCTCTCTGGAGGAAAGCTTTATTACTCCCGCAGGGCTTTCTTACAGAGTATGGATTTCTTAATTCCTAGTGGAATCTTTTTCATACACCACTGAAGACTATTAAGTACCAGATATTACATTATGCAGTTTAAACTTTTCACTACTGTATAAGAAAGACTTCCCTGTCAAGAAAGCTACTTCTTTACTGTTATAATTTTTTAAATATTAAAATGAACATTCCTTCAGGGTATGAGCACAGCAACCTAAATTTGGAAGAACTTTATAACTTAACATATTCATCAATGTGTGGAAAATCTCTCAGGGGGGCAGAGTGAGGAGAGAAGGGAATACAACAGGAAGAAGGCTTTTTAATAACTTTCAGAGTACGGACACAGGGCAAAGCAATGGTATTTATAAGGTTTAGCTTCCATTGGGCATTGATGTAAACACTGGCCTAGCATAGGGTGCTAGCAAGTTTAAAAGGAATAATGGTATTAAAAAAGAGTGAAGGAAAAATGCATTAAACTTGAGGCCAGTTAAAGGTGCACTTGCTAAAGGTGGCCTATTAACTGTTCACCCAGGAGAGATTCAGCCTCAGAAATATTAAAAAGGCAATATAAATGCACCATTCTACCATTCCTGAGAAAATGGATGCCTTACAGAATTCTGGAGTCAAATATGAAAATAAAATCTAAAAGCTGATGGCCATTTTAACATCTTTGTTAAAGTCTGAGATACCTTTTGGTTAAACTGGATCCAGAAAGTTTAAACAAAATGGGCTACTCACTTGTAGACTGTGCCTCCATTGCCATGACCGAGGGTGTCTCGATAGCGTATGTCTTGTTCATTCATCTCCACGAGAAAGAAAGAAAAACAAAAGGCGTGTCATGCTGTGGATGGAAATGTCAAGGAAAAGCCACTCTGGGCCATAAACAACAAGCAGTCTGGGTCATTTCAAGTTCAGCTGCAAGAACGAGAAGATCAATACAACATTTGCTGTCCAATTTATAAAAGACGATACCAAGGGACAAAGTGATGGAAAGTTTAATGACAATTTGTTTGCCTGGGTCATTTCATTAAAGTTTGATAAAAGGTGTCAAAATGGAATGATATAACATAGCTCAAAAGGGTCAGGTCAGAGATACTGATAGGAAAAGGATCCCTAGTACTGTATGGAACCAAAGCCAAACAGCTACGAACATAGCCAAAGCCAAAGTGGAAAAGAAAAACATATGTACAAACCACAGACAATACTGGCATCTTATAAACGATCTGTAAAGCAACCCCATGCAAAGTACTCAATAAGTTAATGCACAACAAACTAATTGGATAACCTACAGTGATTTTCCAAATGCAAGCTACAGCTCACTTTGCAAATGGTGAATCAGTATTAGTATTCAGCAGTAACAAGGTGGCATAATGCCAAGCAGCAGTCATACTATGCTGATGGAAAATGTCCAAGTAACGCATTATAAAATGCACATGCTGACTGATATTACGGGGCATAAAGGAAGAAAATGGTACAGAAATGTAACACCAACAAGCCAAAGACATTTTTGTAGATTCAATACACCATGAAAATAGTCATTTGACTTTTCAACTCTTATGGTTCCATGAACCTTTTCTAAGACAAATATTCACCAGATTTGTAGCATGAGTAGAAGGCATGTCATTTCAGTACTCACTATATGATAATTTAGAGTTTTTATAAATTATTACTGTTCACACATTTGAAACCAATCGGATTCTATTGGATGCTGTCAATAATTTTCTACAGACTTGGTCCAGTCACTTAAGAATTCACTGCTAACTCTATCTATTCACTAAAGCAAATTCAATAAGAGTCCTATTTCCCATACAGCTAAAGCCAGGGAAAAGCCATAGTAAGCTCTGAAAAAAAATCAATTTCCAGGGAATTGTACCACCTTGCATGGGCAGAAAATGGATGGAGTTTTTAATTCAATATTATCTGGAAAAAAATAGTTTGCTTTTAGACCATTCTAGTAATGCTTTAAATATTTTGCTCTATTCTAAACTTCAACCAAATGAATAAATCAGAGCTTCATTTATCAAGGGAAATATTTTCCTTCTATACATTTCAGAGGCTGAAGCTTCTGAGAGCTGTGATAATTAGAAGTACAGTACAGGTTACAGAAACAGCTTCCTTCCCAAGCCATTCTACAAACAATCCTAAAAATCACATTGACAGATTAATGTGTAGAGGCCAGTTCAACACTCAAATTAACTGTGGTACAAACTGATTGATGCTATTTACAATCAGCTAATTGCTGCAGTTAGTTCAGTGGAGAAAAAAGCCAGCAAAGGAGAGAAAGTGGCTAGCATTTTTCCTACTGGGGGCATTTCTGTGGTTTGCCAGCCTGATGAACACAGAAATAATTCATCATACAACCCATGTGAGATATGTGTTGGGAAGGAACATCAAGTTAAATGTCATCTGTTAGTACTAACTGGGAAAAAGGTAAATCTGAATTTTAGACTAAAGAAATTCTATTCTTATCTTTCAAGTACAGTATATTTCCAAAGTACAGTAATTTGAAGTAAACTGTTAACTTCCTAGCAAAAGTTCTGCTGGATCTCTCTGATGAAAAGATAAGAATTTGTAATTAATAGTATCTACTGGCAAGTCAACCCAACCCTAAAATTCTTGTAAAAGGTTTCTTAAGTATGTTAAATATGCCTCCAACAATGTAGCTTGTGCTATTAATTTGCTTAGCAAACCTATATATACAATTACACTTTTAAAAAAGGTAAATTCCAACCTAGTTGATGTTAAAATACCACAACTTTTGAATTAAAAGTCTTCAAACTGGATAAATGGGCCACAATCCAAGGTTTTTGAGGATCCTCCCGGGACAGGGAAAGTTAGCCAGCATTAGCCTTTCCTATACTTTTACTCCCAACTCAGCAACTTCATGATCAGCAACCCAACTTTTTCCCACTTCCAACACACACCCTGTACAATATGACATTTCAGGAAATCAAAAGAATCCCCCTCAGGAAAAGATCAGGAATCCTTAGCTTAGTGAATCAGGACAAGGCAAGAAAAACGTGAATCGATGTAATACAGGTCCAGCATATAGCTTTAACGTTGATGCTAGAGTGAGGTGAGGAAAGAGTGATACTCTCTCACCCTTTGGCTTGTCACAAGCTCTGGCCCTTTCTCAGCTAATACCCAACCTGAAAAAATAAGGAGTGATAGGCTCTCAGTACTCCTAACTAATCTAGCATTGAAAACATCCAGTAAAAAGGAGACTAAGAGGAAGACTGGCTCTCAAACCAAAGAATCTGAGTTTAACTCCCAAGTATTCTGTGGGGCTCAGTCAAATGGAGAGGGTGTACACTGTCCTAGATAGCCTCCAAGGTACCTTTCCAGCTCTTAATCTATAATCTTCTAAAATGACCAGGAGTTAAGACAGCACTACGAATCTTATCTGCAAAGAGTAGAAACCAAGCTATTTAGTATCTGTGAGGTATATATTGACCTCACAGTCAACCTGAAAGATCTGGTTGAGAAAAAAGACAATGAAACAAGCTGTAAGAAACAGGCATGGGGCAGAACATCAGGTTGGGTCAGAAGAGGAAACTGATCTGCAACCAGCAAAAACATTGGTCGACACATTTCTATACTATCTGGAAATATTACACACTTGACTCATCTATAAGCTGAATGATCTTTTATCCTATCTGAGTTATTTACTAAAAATTTCTTCATGAAAAAAGAATATCAAAATCAGTTTTAGGAAGAGATACTGGAAAACATCCTGAGGATTTCATATTTATGATGAAAATCTGCCTGAACTATGACAAAATCATTTATGGTAATGGTATTTAAAAAACAGCACCCCCCAGGTGAACTATTAATTCTAATTAACATCAACTGATGTGGACATGATTATTCTTTCCAAAAGTAAGCATAGAAACAGTTTGTTATGGTTAGAATGTCCTAAGCTGATTCAGCAAAGGATGAAAATCATGTGCTCTGGACATCCAGGTCTCAGTTCAGTTTCTCACAAAGAATTAATCACAGAATTTTGGAGTTGGAGTGAACTTTGGAGATTACTGAATACAAATTTCTCATCATACAGATGAGGCCAAGAGAGGTTAAATGATTTATCCAAAGTTACATAACAGTAAGTGAACCCAGATACGTAGTCCAATGCCATGGAATTTCGTCAAAAGTTTAACTCAAGTAGAAGTCAAGGTGGGAAAAGTTCTTTTCACTAAGTGTCCAGAGAGGAATCCATTCAGTGCTACCTCACAAATAAAAAGTAATTTTTAAAAGACAGAAATATTTAAGCTCAACTACTTTTTCATCTAAGAAACCAACAAAATTACTCAATAAAGAACAACAATATATTTCAGTTCCATATTAATATGGCTGGTTAATGAAGAATAACAGATATTGATTGGGGAGAGAGGAAAAAAAGAGAGGAAAGGAAGAGAGAGAGGAGGAAAAGGTGACACACAGATAAGTATGAACTGGTAAGAGCAACCAGACAGATAAGCCCTAGAGTTGGCAGAAATAATTTTCACAGAAAGTCAAAAGAAAAAATAAAGGAGAAAAAGAAGTGACTAGTAGAGTAGGAATAATACATTTATGTATGTATATGAAGAGAAGGAATGATATTTAGATGGGGAAAAAGTAACAGAGAAAGTAATATAGGTAAAAAAAGAAAATATGGGGCAAAATGTTACAAAAGATTTTTCTGGTTGACTTGAAAGGAAATAAGGTTCACAGTCAAAGTAAAAGCTAGAAATATGTTACAGTACGACTTTAGGCTTCTAAGTTGGATAAGAATAGTTTCATTCAAGTTTGCCTCATTCAATGTGAAGTTTTACGTACAGATGACAAAACTAGCTTAGGACAGATTATTTATATGCATGTATCTTTAACTTATTTAATGGCACTAAATTTTTATAAAGTTGGTGAATGTCTCAGAACAACCCAAAGTTATAGGATGAGGATTAGTGCTGTATCTGTGATTTTCAGTACTATTATACATTTGATTTACCAGGAAGAACAATGTCCTTATCAACTAAGTAATGAGTAGAAGAAGGACAATGAAGAAAAGACTCAAGAAGGACTTCCTTGGTAAAACTACAAGCTGCAATCTGACCTTGCTGAGATATTCTTAATTAGCTACAAAGCAATGACAATATACAAGAGATGATACTGCGCTAGACTAGAAGGAAGTACATGCTAGAAAGCACATGAGAGATAAAGCTTAACTTAAAATGTCTAATCAATATGCAGAATATAACTCATGTTTTACTTTTTTTACTAGAAAAATGGACCCTTCCAACATTTACTGATAATATAAAAATAATGATTCTACCACCAAAGACTAAACGCTAAACTTTAAAAGATAAACTTGATTGGATACAGAATTAATGGAATTAATGGGAAAAATGAAATAGAATTCAATTATGGATCAGCAAACAAAACACTCTTTCTGTTTGTCTCTCCGTGGAAGAATCAGTGCTCCTCTCTTAGAAATCATTAAAACCAAGATGCTCAATTAATCCTTATTTCATATGGAAAGCTCTGACAGAAGCCAAGTCCTCTCGCCGGACCTTTGCTGCACAAATCGAAGCAAGAACGGCTTCAGAAAGCAGTCACACTCTCTGAGCAGACAATTGGAGAGATTTAGTAAATCCCACTTTATAGAGCAGAGACTAATCGGAAAACACGAGCCACTCGAATGTTTCTTATGAACTGCTGACACTATATCAATGCTGAATCAATCGGTGGCATTTACTCTGAGTGACAGAAAAGAAATAAATATTTATATCACATAACCTGTATCAATGAACCCAGGCAGAAAGCTATTTCTAACCTGTCAATATTTGATTAACTTGAAGAATCATGTCCCCTTCTTTTAATGATTAATATGAATTCCTTATTAAACCTAAGTGGAAACCAGTGGAAAGGCAAATCATTATTAATGCTTGAAAGCATAAGCCACCAAAACAAAACAAACACAAACAAACTATGCTCCAGTGTGAAAGCAACGCCAAGTGTGACTCACAGCTCTCGCACTAAGCAGTGCCAGCACTCAATCCAGAAGAAACCTGCCCATTCACCTCTCTGCCCACTGCTACATGACTCACCTTGGGCTTACCCAACTGCACGCACTCCCTCCCTCTCTCCAGCATGTCCTTAACTCACTAGAGGAAGTACACTTTGAAGAAGCTGTTTGGTCAGCTTTATAATATTCTTTTCTTTAGTTAATAAAAAATTAAAAGCTAAAGACTAGATTAAAAAAAAGTATTAGGAGCTTTTGTTTTTTATCAGTGTGGCTATCATAGCCCTAAGGGACAAAAGAAATTGAACCTAAAATTTTCAGCACTCTAGGCCTCAGAATTTATATTGCAACAAAGATGACTGATCTATGATCAAACATTCATAATAAACTTCTTTTACCCCATAGTGAATAAAGACTGATGGCATTTCATTTTTTACAAAGAAATCTATCACAATCAATCCGCCACTACCCAAGCAGAACAAATTCATAGCAATGTTTCCACTTTAGGACAATTTTGAAATAACTGTTTTGTTCTTTAAAGGGTATAGGTGTGTCTTAGAAGTGAATTATGTAAACACCAGAATAAAAATTTGATGAAGATACTGCGTATCCTATTGTTACATTTGTTTTCAGACAAATTTTGTTTCAAACCAGTTGTAAATGAATGTGTACAGAGCCAAGCATGTGCATTGTATACAGCCAATTCCTCTGATGGATTAAATTGAAATATATTAGAGAATTATTGCGTTTATGAAAGTGATATGCAGATAACAACTATTCCTTATTTACATTTAGAATATGGGAGGTCAACACGGACAAATTCATTTCTACAGCACACTCCTCTCCCCCCCAACAAAAACCTCACCAACCCTTTCTAACTACATATATTCAAAGGATTCTGTGCTGAACAAACAAGGTCTTCAGTGCCCTGCTGCTGCCATTGTCATCTTTTAAAGGGGAAAACGTCTATTAGGCCACAACGTTACAGGTGATAGTAAAGGACAAGCGTGAAGAGGCAGCTTTGTCTTCTTGACACGCTCCACTACAAGTACTCAATTCATGAAATGCCAATGAGGCTTGGAGAGGTCAGTGTGGGAAGGCACTGAATACGCATCTGAGATAATTAAGATTTCAGCCTTCGAAACATGGAGGGGAAGTGAACAGCAGTTAAGAAAATCAATAAGAGTCTTTTATTTGCAGTGACACAGATGTCTCAGTCAATAGAGCCTAATAGGCAGGCTTGATCGCAATGGACAGGTGCCTGCCTCCAAGGCTATCAAAGGGCTCCCACTATAACAAACATTAAAACTTATTTATGTTGCTATTGAAGAATCTAGTATCCTGTAGGTGGCTTAATTTACCAGTATACATTTAAAACCATTATACTACTTTAGATCTCTCCATCTACCTGAATCAAAAACAGGGAGAAATGACTGGCCTAAAGGTCTACCTGCCCATCAATTGCTAGTTGAGGCCATTCAACTTCAGATGGCCTTCAGGACACCAAGGTCACCTAAAGCAGAGGAATCGTAAATGCCAGAAGGTCTGCTATAATTCTGTTCCCCTAAAAAGCTAATGTTAGCTTCAAAGCAAAATGAGGAGTTAGGAACGAGATGGTGTCTTTCTTTCCCTTTTCTAAAGGCCAAGGAAGAAAGTAACTTGTGACCTTCCAAATGCAAAAGGTCATTTGAGCAACCCAGGGGTCAACACAGTTATTCAGAACTGATTAACTTTTTTTTTGAACGGAGGTGGCAGTAGGGTAGATATGGTGCTTCAATCTATTGGGAGTGAAAATCCATTAGCATTACTTGAAGAATGGGCTATAAATTGCTCTGCCAATCAAATTAAACCAAGTAATTCATTTATGACATAAAGATATTCTTGGACTCTGTGTTTATAAAAACAAAGTGGTTGAAAAATCGGACAATGACAAATCAATGCTGTGTTTACACCTTAATATGTAATGATACCTACCTGGCCATTGGCTAATATTTTTTTCAATTCAGCAGAAGACTTCTTTAAGCTGGAAAAACAAGATATGTTTAGTGACAAGGTGATCTGACAGCACTAAGCATCACAATGAGAAACACTAGCCTCAGAGCACCTTTGCTTTAATGTATGGATAAAGGACACATTTTTTAAAAAATAATTCTTCTTCCTCGATGTATTTTAAAATCCCAAGCAGTGACAGTACATATACCCAAAGTTATGTGTAAAGACCTTGGAAGTGCATTACTATAACCAACTTGACATTCATCAATTTGAACAAGTTCAAGCAATGCAAGAGAGCTATATGTAAAATGTAGCAAGGAGACTTTAACAGATTATTCCAGGATCAAATGCCTGTTAGAATTCTACAAAGACGGCATCTGTCAGGAAACTAACACCATTACTGTGCTACTTTTCAGTAAGACTATTTTATTATATGCAGAGAGCTGTCAATTCATAAACCAGAAAATTAAGCACCGTCTACAATCTTAAAATGCTTTAAGCAAGCATGGATTATCATGCCTCCAAAGAGCAAAGAGGTGACCAAAAGCCCAATCCTTTATTCCAGATACAGCAGGCAAGGAAGTTTCTTGTAAGGAGATGATGATTATAGGGCTCATGTGCTCAGAAGAGCAAACATTTAGGGTAAGAAGGAACCTTTGTGATCATCTACTCCAATGCCCTCAATTTACAGATAAGGATACTTTTCAAGGTCAAACAGGTAGAAAGTGACACCCAGGACACCTCTGATTCCAGATCTAGTCAGCTTCCTACTGAACCACAGCTTTGTCTGCTAGATTTTGCAGAATTGTCTTCCCTCGCTAAATCCCCATGCATGGATATGTCTGTGTAGATGGTTTTAGGGAACATTGCTTCTAGAGCCCCTTGTAAGAAAGTTCTTCTCCCAAGAAAGATCAGCATCTTCTTTGCATCCTCTGGCCTCAGAGAAATGCTCGAGTCACTGAGGGCTTCAGTGACCTTGCTAGGGTATGACAAGCAGCATGTCTAAGAGGTGGGGCCGGAACCCAGGTCAGTTCTCATCACTATACCATGCTGCCCAGCTGAGGCATGCAAGGGGGAATGACTTTTAGGCAGTAAGTAGCAGAGATAGGATGTGAGCCCTTGACCTAGTATTCTTTCCTTTTATACAATATTACCCTACATTAGACACTTATCTGCCTGCTTAAGGTATTATGAATGATAGGCAACTCTGGTTTATCCATCCAGGTGAGATAGATTCATGAAATATTTTGAGAATCTCAATCTTCCAAACCAACAAACTCAATCTTTGTCCCCCCCTCATTTGTCTAGAAATACTAAAGAAAAGAAAAACTAACATCCATATTTTGCCCCCATCCCTACCCTTTCTCTTCCTCTGGCAGAATGGTTAACGAGCCCTACAATTTCTCATAAGTGGGTAAGTATGGGATGGACACAGATACAGTATTCATAACTCACAAAACCTTATCATCAGCCACTGAATAATAAGGGACTATAATAACAGAAGTCCAAAGAATGTGTTATTACTGTAGGAAGAAAAGTAAGTAAAAAGTAAGATTACCCTGCCCAGAAGAGCTGAATTCATATCATTTAGTCAGTGAAGAAGTTATTTATTAAAGGCTTGTTATGTGCCAGGCACTATGCTAAGCACGGGGATACAATGAAAGGGAAATAACTCTTTTCCTGCCCTCAAGGAGCACACATTCTGATGGAGGAGACAACATGCAAATAACTAGGCAAATACTACCAAAATACGTACGTACATGTGTGCGTGCATGCGTGCGTGTGTGCATGTGTGTGTGTGCACAGAGTAGAATCTAAAGCAATAGCATGGGGGTGAGGAATAAGGACACGGATAGACTGAGAAAGACCTTCTGAAGAAGGTAGGATAGGTTACAACTTGAAGGAAAACCAGGGAAGTTTAGGCACAGAGATGAGGAGGAAGAGCATTCTAGGCATGAAGGACAATCAGTACAAAGTCATGGAGTTGGAAGACAGAGTGTCATGTATGTGAAACAGCAAATAAACTATCATCACGAGGTAACAGATAGTATAGAAGGAAGCAAAGTGTAAGAAGTCTGGAAAGGTAGGAAGGGGTCAGATTGCAAGGGGCTTTAAAGGACATATCAAGAACTTTATATTTGATCTTGGGGCTAATAAAGACCAGAATCCACCAGAATTTATTGAGTGGGCTGAGAAACATGTTTTTAGGAAAATCACTTTGGCATTTACATAGCAGATGAAGAGTCAAAATTATGAGTGATTATTTTTTCTTTATGTATTCCTTTATGTTTAGTCAAATTATATAACTAATATTATATAATTATTCAATGTTCTAACAGTCACGTGATGATTTGGGGGGGATAATGGGAAAGAGATGTCTTTATACAAGCCCCTCCTTTCCATAACTGAACATGTAATTGGGATTCTGCTCTTACCTATTGCTTGGAAGTGAATCTGAAACTGCTGGACTGCTATGATGAGAGGGTCCGGCCCGTGTATTCACCTGCAGGCAAAGAAAGAATCTTTATCAGTCGTTTGTGTTCTGAGGACACAGTTCTAATTAACCTGTAATTTGCCATAAATTTCTCATTTCATGATGAAGGTTAATTAGCTTGTTGCTAGGCATGCCCATGGTTGGAGTCTATTCAGTATGTAGGTTAAAGCGCTACGTCACCAGCATGTTGCGTAATGTTCAGATTCTTGTTACATGTTAAATGCTTAGTTAAACAGCACTAAAAAAGGAGAGGAGAATAGGAAACAAAAAAGCCAGAGTGGCAATTACTTGTTCGAGATCTAATATAGATACAACAATTTGATCACAAAAGGAACATAAGGGATGTATCCAGAGGTCAGATGCTCTAAAGGTATCATGAAATCATCAGGAATATGGGGTGGATTGCCACTCAGAAGAACATAGGATAACATGAGCCTTATGGATCTAAGTAATTATTTAGAAAATAATCAAGACTCGGAAATAGATTTTTTTCTATTGGAAGGTAGAAGCATTGTTCTGTGGTGCAGAATTCAAAACTTAAAAAGAAACAAAAAAAGCACCAAACGAATACATCTTTCAGGCACAACTACACCAAAAGGAGTATATTTATGCAATGTGGTTATGATCTTAATTAAATAAATTTTATAATCTGTCTCAAATTTTTATCTGTACTAATACCTAGAATCATATTGAACACATTTACAAAGATAAAAGGATCCAAAGAATAAAAAGATTTCACTAAAAAACAGTCCATGTCTAAATATGTGTAGATATTAAGCATATACTAGAGATGATTTTTCCCCCACCTCCCTTTAAAAAAACTGCTGTCAGAGCTTGAGAAAGTGCAGTTTTATTTGACATTTCAATAAGTGGAACACAGCATTACAAATCCATCTAACTTTACTGAAACAATTATTGAAATTCGTACCTTCAGGCCATGTATGTTCCGTTTCCCAGGAGGCTTGCAGGCTGAAACAGTAATTGACTAAATTGTAGAACACATCAGGGCCATTTACAAATTTGCTCAAAATGAATCGTTTAAAAAGAAATGAGGGTGACACCAAAATTAGCAGAGAGAAATGATTGAAAAGTGGCTCCCTAGACCCAAAGTGGGAATTATGAACCAGGGTTTTTAACTTGCAGAAGTGAGCATTTATAAATGCAAAGAGCTTTCCGACATTACCTAATATAAATTCCAATTTCTGCTTAAAACATACCAAAATCAAGTTAACTGAGCTAAAATGATTAGATTCCTTTCATAACTCAAATTTCTGTAATATCTTATTACTCTCGCATTTAATTTCCTCTATCATTTAAAGTATCTTAAAAATAAATCTGTCTTTCTTTCACCATCATCTTTTTTTTTTAAGCTTCCACCAAAAAGACTACTGCAGACTGCAAAGAGCACCATTCACGTTCAGGGACCAGTTTGCATGACTATAAGCAGATGGATCCTATCACAACACAAAAATACCTAACTTATTGCATCATGTTACTTATGAATACTAACATCTATTAATATTTAGGCCTGAAGATGGAGTAACAAGGGAGAAATGTAATTTCTTTATATTCTCTTTCACAAGTCGGCATTTTTCCTATTCAGCAAATGCTTCTCCATCAAATGTTAAAAATACAAAAGCTCCTGGCTACATGTTATGGACTGTTTCCATTTGAAAACTATAGTGCTCTACAAATTGTATGTTAAGGGCCTGTCAATTGTGATTGATTGTTTTAAGAAGGATGAATCTGATTTTCTTCTCCTCTTAGATGCACACGTATTTTACTTCTGCTCTGACAGTAAGAAATAGAACTATTTATTAATCAGAAGTCATAAGTAACAATTACTAAAAACATCAGGTTTCTTTTCATTTCACCCATTTCAGTATAAGTAAATGTCCTAGGTTATTCTCTCAGCAGTCTGATAATCTGATAAAATATTTTTTGTAAATATTTCTTTCTTAGAGGGAACATTCAAATTAATGTGACTACAAGTCCATTTGATAATGAGTATTTTTCTTGAATAAATTATGATCTGGGTTTCTTTAACATGTAAATAAATCTTTTGAACAAAAGAGTAGACACATATACTGGATGCCAGGTCCTTGACAGCCCATCAATGGCTGCTAAAGAACACTTAGAGTACTTCCACTGAAACACTTCATGTATATGAATAATAAAGACTTTAGTCTTGAACTCCAATTACTGGATGTCCATGTCTCCTCATATAGCTTCTCAAACCATTATGATCAAGAAGTTAAAGGATATGCAAAAAAAAAAAAAAAAAAAGTCTTTCAAACCCAAAAGTCACAGCGTTCTGTGTTTTTGGATGAGGTCTGTAATTTTACTTGGATAAGGAACTCCCAGCAAAGAATTCCCTCAAGAAATGCCAATCTGCCACTGGGAGTCTTAGCTGCTGAGGCAAACTGAAAATGTAAATGACTGGGCCAGGGTCACACAGCCTGGAAACATTGGACACAGGACTTACACTGATACGGGGCAGCTCTCTAGCAACATTCCCTCTTATAATCAAAGAAACCCAAGTTGTTAAAAATCTAGTGAATCTGTACACTTGCTTATAGTTAAAGCCACATTTTAATTGTAAATGGGGCCTCATAAAACACAAATCACTATTCGAGTATTCAAAGCAGCTATATATATTGGGAAATAGGGCACATTTGAATGTGCTGGAACTAAATCATTTTTTTCTTACTGTTGGGTCCAAGGTTTTGAAGACATGTCTGAACCTCAATTCTGCAAATTTTCAAATCCTAGTTGACTATCTCACTTATATTTAAAAAGCAACCAATCACTACAAACTGCTAGAAATGTATGCATACAAAAAAATCAAAGGAATTTCAGTAACAGGGAGACTTCTGATCCCCTAGCCTGAGTGTTTAAAGATAATGCAGTGGAATGAGAGAGCTCACGATGTAGGAGAAGACCCTGGACTTGGAATCGGACAAGTAAGTTCACCATCCAGCTCTGCATGCTTACTGGCTAGGTCACTCAGCCTGAGCTAAGTCATTTCCTCGTCTGTAAAATAAGGAAACACATTAGCTGATCTTTAAGGTCCTTTCTAGCTTCGACAGGCTGCTATTCCATGGGACAAAGCAGTGAACGAATGACACTGACGCTGATAATTCCTAGTGCTTTGGAGAAGCTCCCCCGACCTAGAGCAACTGTTTTACTTAATCTTCCCAATTCTTCTGACCTGATCTATACTTTAACTTTTAAACCCTTCAAAAGAAGGAGACACTGATTAATAAATTAACAGCATATAAAACCTTAAAGCGTGAAATATGTGTGTCAATAATACATTGATATTATCACTAACAAATTAATAATTACAAACAGTAAAAAAAAACCCTCAGGGTCAGAGAATGTTCAGAGGGTACATCACATAATCTTTTTAGTTACCTTCTATCACTATATGTAAGGATACCAAAAGTTGTTAGGGCAGTATGACTATAATAAACTAACAGGCCTCAGGACTCAAAGTCTTAAAGAAATTATGCTGGACTTGAAAAGTTTTTAGTAAAAACAAAAAATAAGATCACCAAAATAGAGATTTTTTAAATTTGCTTTTATTTTTTCCTGGAGTTACGATTTTATTGGTATAGAGCAATGATTGATGAGAAAACTTCCTCTCTATCAATGTAAATCTGCAATTGCTCAGTAATTTGTAGTTTTAATGTAGTATACAAGGCACTGATAGGTTAAGTGACTTGCCCAGGGTCACACAGCTAATATGTCTCAAAAGCAGTATTTAAATTCTTTATAATATTGTACAAATAATATTTGTTGCATCAGAAGAACTAGGATATTGCTAATCTTGAAAAGGAACTGATAGAAATTTTCAAGCTGGCAAAAAAAAAATTGGTCTGTCTGAAAGACTAAAACTTCAGTGTTGCCATGGCTCCCAAACCTCTAAAGGGAATAATCAAAGTGAACATCCAAGTCAGCAAACTTCCTTTTAAGACCTTGTTATTGTAAGATTTCTATAGGTTAACCGTCCTGTTCAAACTTCAGAGTCACAAGTAATAAAAATCTAGAATGCTTCACTGGAAAACTCATTCTATGATTATTTGTACAGAAGCAAATTAACAAGGATGAGTTTAATTTTCACTGTTTTAATTAATTTAATGCTGGGAAGATGTACTTAAAGAGTTGAAATTTGTCAGTATCATCGATTAGGAAACACTGATTCCAAGACAGGCAACAGATAAACTGGAAAGTATTAATGGATGTGCATAAGGAAACTCTTCCTTTTCAACATTATCCAAATTCTGAGGGAAAGTCTCCACATTTCAAATATTCCCATCTGGTAAAAGACTGACACTGCCCAACACAGAAGGTAAAAAGACAACTTGGTTCCATGGACCACTGGCTCACCCTTATGCCCCAACATCATTTTTAAAAGGTTAACTATTAAATGGCTGTGCATGTAACTTCTCATGGCTTACAGAAACATTCTAAATAACAAAACAAACCACTAAGTGTTCTATCAATTTTTCTCCCTTAAAAACTGTTAGCTCATTTTATTTCCCCACTGACTGAAAATATTCCCCTCAATAACACTCACTGGCCATCATCATGAGTCACAATTTACAAATAACTAGAATTAAAGTTATTCATTTGCCTTGGATTGGAAAATGTGTAAATCCCTAAGAGTTCTCTAAGCGTATAGAAATGTGCATTTTGAAAACAAAATACAATCTAGTTAGTTTAATTTACTCCAGTAAATTAGATATTTTCTCTGCCATAACTATAATACAGCCTGCAATCCCCACAATAATGAACACTTCTGCTTTTTCAAATTAAGAGCTAAACCTCATGTTATGTGCATTTAAACCTTTGGAAAACATAACTGTTGATGAAACAGTTCACTGAAATAATCCCTGCTGATTAGAATCTGTTCAACATTACCTCTTGGAAATATCTGCAGAGGCTCTATTAGCTGTCCATTTACTTGCTGTTCCATTACTGTGGAATAGTACTGCAAAGAGAGCACAAAAAGAGACTACTGAGTAGTAATGCAGGGACGCTGGAACGGACACTCACGGGTGTTTGATTCATAGCAGTTTTTTAAAGCTGCTAATAGACATACTAGCCTCGAGAATACTTTCCCCCTATTTGAACATCACAATGACTCCAGTGAATGCTTAGGCCCAAAAGTTTAATACAGCATAATACCCCAGATAAAACTGACACATTGTTAAAAGTAAAAATGTTGATTAAGATTTTATCCAATCTTTGCAAGTATTTGAAAGTGTTACTTATTAGAAGGAACAGAAATGGTTTTTCATGCTGATGTACTCCAGCATCTCTTTCCCACACCACCCCTGCCCCAGGCTAGCAAATACAGATGGAAGTGCTTCATTTCTGACTATGTTCTACATACTGGCCAATGAGACGAATATTCTTTGCATTTACAGAGGTATACACATATGCCTGTATGTATACGTATATATCTCCAATGAAAACATAATCCCAAACTGAACTATAAAGCCTGCATTCCATTAATAAGTAACGGGAGAGTTCCAAGAAAGGTGGAATTAAAGCGACATAAAAGGACAACTGCCAAGTTGCAAGCATGCTCAAACCCAGCACAAAACAAAGAATCCTTATCCTTGTAGACACTGTGTTATGGACAACTTTCAACGCACCATTAAACTTATAACAATGAGGAAACAGGAAATGAAGACACTTTCAGAGTGTTTCAGAGTCTTCATAACGATAACATTTCTTACTAAATTAAATAAATATTAATTTTTACTAGTTTATTCCTCTTCTCTCAGCAGTTAAGGGTACTACCATGAATCACTAAAGTTTAAGTGAATACCGGCCTTAGAGATGGCTTTTGTTCCTTCACTCCTACTAACAGATGACCCAAAATGTTCTTAATAGAAAAATAAAGATAAAAACTGCTGATGAAGTAATTTCAGAGGGTGTCTTCTAAGGGCACTCTCCCTGAACCAAACACTAATACTTTGGCATGAGGAGACAAATGACTACCATTTAGTTGCAACATCTGTGAATATCTCTTTTGCGATCCTTTGTTGAGTTCCTAAAAAGGTTCTCACTACACATAATTTTGCTGTACTTTTCTGCACAGCATACTTCTTAAATAATAATTATTATGTACAGTGGAATTATTGAATCAAGTGAATTTTGTAGAGAAATACAGAGGATCATAAATTTCTGCATTATCTCAGGAAATCACAAATAATACTTTAAAGGTCTCTTCACTTTTATAAAAAATAAAATGAAAGTAGATTTTTGATAGCTAGGGGGCTACAAAAATGTACCCTGCTCTCCAGAGGCCTTCAAACTGTAAAGGAAATCGGTTCTCCCATTCCATAACCCTAAAGACTTATATACATACAGTATAAATGTGCACTACATCCTCCGTGGAATATACACTAAGGCAAACGTTTTTCAGGAGACTATGTTCCTTAAAACCACAGAAATACAGCATTCGCCATTACTCAAACAGTGATGACAAGTAAATGAAATATCAATCATGCAGGCCGTCAACCTTTTGGGACAGCAATAACTGTTAACAAGTAGTCTGGAAAAATTGTCCGAAAATGACTTGTCCTCGGCACTTGAGTGTTTGAGGTTTCCATGGAAAATTAAGATGCCAGTGGCTATTTGGAACGTTGCTCAGGTATTCTTTTTAATGGAAAATTTGCCAGTTATTGATCCACAGCATGTACCCCTTGCTTCTGGAAGGCTGCAAGCAACTTTCCAATCAGTGGCTGTCAAAAAAATGACTGCCTTTTTATACTGATACAAGACAGCAGCAGCGCTGCTCTCCCACACTTAATGCTTTCCTTTAATTAACTGCTATGTACAATAGGTAAGTAATTTCAGTTACCACTTCAACACATTCCTAGGAACGGAAGCAAAGAAAACCTTCTTACGTCTTAATATAACAAATTAATTGTAGAAGTGTCTGCAAATGGTGCTTGGGGTCAAGTTTGAAAACAAACACCCTCAAATGCAAAGGGTCAGAAGAGGTGCGATGCATTTTTTCCTACTATAAAACCTTGCATGCATGAAATTGGCCGGTTTTCTTATTTTATTTATTTAACTCACAAATAAATAAAAATTCTGTCTTTTCCCTTTAGATCTTTAGCACATGATTGATAAAATAGAGGCTACTGATACCACTGGAAAATTTCTGGAAATTTAGATCTCTTTTTATACACGAACCTATTCTCACAGTTAACATTAATGATGTTAAATGGGTAATTGGTTAATTTTTTCTAAATGTAATTTTTTTTAACTAAGCCCTTTCAAATGTGATGTAGATTTTCTCCCACTAAAATCCTGCTTTTAATTGTCTTTGTATTACTGGGGGTTCCTGATTAAAATCAAAGGAGAGATATGTTTTATGGACCTGAATAAATTAAATTATTAAGGTTTGTCATAAACAAGGTCCTCCCAAACTAAATTCTTAGTCCTGAAACAATACATCCTCAACCCCATTTCAAACCCCAGGCTAGAATGACCTTTACAAAGAAGACTGAGCCAATTTCTGAACTGCCACTAAACTAAGCAGAGTTCCCAGGAGCTCTGTCACTGCGGCTGTCTCTTCTGTATCTAAAAGTACCACAAAACGGCAAAGGTTGCCCTTACTTCTTTCCAGCATCAAGTCACCCTCTTTCTGTTTGTGTTCCCTCCTCTTTCCAGAAGTTTCCTTCTCTCCTACCTTCTATTTTAAAGAAAGAGGGGAAGGGAGAGGAAGAATAGCTCCTATTTCATTTTAAACATGATTAAACCCATGAATAATTCCAAATACTAAATTACTAGGTTAGAAATGTATCTCAAACAAGAAAGACTCATGTTGCCAAGACATTCCCATTAGCCAGAACAATCAAAGTGACATTAGCAAAGCCACTAGCTAGATCTCCAACCTATATCTATAATCCTACATGAGCACCTATTTCTATGTGAGTCATGAGCATCATATATAAAAAAATATTTTAAGTACAATTTATTCACCTGCCAAAATTTTTCCAGCATTTACTCACACAAAATTACCAACGCAAAAAAATGCTTCAGTAAATCAAAGTTAGTATTAATGGTTATTAAATTTGTTTCATGGTGCTCTTTTCTTCATGCAGTAACTGAGGCAATAATCAATAAGCTAACCAGGTAAAGATTAACCAGTTTTGTATTTGTTAATGGAACCTCCTGAACCGGCTGCAGATTAGTTTCAGCATTCCTCTGAGACACTCTTAAAAAATTCTTAAACAATTTTAATAAGGATGTGACACAAAGTTTAGCAGAGTTATTCAAAATCTAATTAATTTGAGACTCAGGGCTACATTCAGCAAGGGGATAAGAAGTACATGTTTTCTTTGGCTTTGTTTTGTTTTGAGAGTTATCTAACAGCTCTCCGATTTGTAATCAACCTAATTCAAATTCTAATAGCAAATGCAGTCAATAACTACAATGTTTTTTTCTTCACGGAAAACTGCCATTTAAGAAGGTCCTAGAACACTAAAAGTACATTTTTTCTAATGAAGAACAAGAAACATAAAAGCTAAGTAAATTTTTTAAAAAGAACCACAACACTAGTCAGTCAAGTACACAGACTAAGAAAGTATCAGTATTTAACAAATAAAAAATACTTTCCACAAAGTAAATGTTTCTGGAAGAAAAACTCCATAGGAATACTTTTACTTCATTACGATGTATGTCCATATAGACTTTTAACTAGGTCTGCTGAACGCTTTGCAACAAGAACAGAAGTAAAACTATGTTGACTGAGTCAATGTAACCAGTAACACCCGTCCTCTAAGATGCTTCACTAAATGGGTACTCCTGGGTACATTTCTGAGAGGCTCTAAGTCTGCTAACCAAACAAACGTTAGTTTTCTGTTCTCCCTCTCACCAGTGATTTTCAAAGCACCAACTTTCTCAGTACCTGCTTCTTATATTAAAAAAAGAATGATACAATTTCCCACTGCCTAAGTAAAAACAGGTGACATTTCTTCTAAGGTCAGCACTTCAGAACACAAGTACCATACATGGAGAGATCTGTGATCTCATCAGTATGGACATTCTACAGGGATGCAGACCACTACCCTTCTGTGTTTGCCCAACCTTCGTGTTCTCATCCTTCCCTAAATCTACAAGGGATTCAACATGCGTAGGAGGGGAAGAAATCAGGTCGAGATCTTCCAACATTTCATGGATATCCTTGGAGAACATGGGGCGTCTACTACTCATTCCTCACTTGCTATTTCTCCAGGACAGGACCATCACTTTTTCTAGTCATACACTAGTCTGATGACATCCTTTATATCATGACTGTGCAAGTCCTCTTCTGTAATGTGTTGCAGTGTGCTCATGTCTACTATGTGTCTTTCTATGCAAAATAAGTTTGAAATACACAAGAAAATAAGTATTAATGATTCACATTCAGACTTCATTTGAGTTCCAAATCAGTATCACCCAACATGGTCATTCACCTTATTGACTATTTACCTATAGATTAGAGATTCTTAAACTTTTTAGTGTCCTGGACCCCCTGGGCTGGCAATCTGATAAACCCAAGGAGCCCTTTTCATGATAGTGATTTCAAATGCAGCAAATAAATACATAAGATCAAAAAGGAAACCAATATGAAGTTTTCAAGAAAAAATTTTTTAAGTTCAAAGACTCCAGTTTAAGAACTCCTATTCTATACGATCACCAAGATTCCTTTTAAATTTAGATTTCTATGACCATGGCTCTATGACTTCACAACTACGTTTCTTATTTAGAATTGTTGTTAGTTTTTGACTTGGAAAAGAATTCTAACTTTAGGGAAAAGGTTTTATTTCAGAGGGTTTTTGATGTTTAGCTCAACCTGGAAATGAATGTACACTAGATAATCAAATCCATACAATTTCCTAATATTAGTATATAAGAAGTAATTTTTAAAAGAAAAATATGCCACATAATCTTTTATGGCAAATGTTATGGCAACAACACTAGAGAAATATACTACAGTCTGGGAGAACCTAGAGTACTGCCCAGTTTATTTTTATATTTTATAAGCTATTAAGAAGAGTATGGGTTCCAAGATATTTTTAGTAAAAGAAGAAAGAAAAGAAAAATTTTAGGAAGTATTAAAAAAAGCTAAAGGATGGTGCAAGGGAAATTCATAATTCTATCTACTCCCAGGGCAAAGACAGATGAAGTATATAATTTATGGTCGTAAGTCTTCTGAAGAATAACTTCAGCTATTAATTCACTTTATGATTTTATTGCATTAAATACTTATCTTCTGTAACTAGGCCCCAAATGCATTTTCTACATATCCATTACAAGGCTATTTTACTGAGTTCCCTCCTCCCCCAAAGCACAACCTGTCCATGCTTTACCATTTTGTGCAAATCTCATCCACCTTCTCCCATAAATCCTCCATAGAAAAGGTAAATTGAAGAGGTTTTGGCTCAATTGTTAGGCAACTTCTTCCTACATTGAACTTGAATCTTAAAAAAGAAAAATACGCTCCACATAAATAAAAAACTACCTAACAATGAGAGCCATCTAGGAGTGGAATGCACTTCTTCAGGAGGTTTTTAAATGAAAGCTAAATGGCCAACTTGTTGAGGACGTGGAAAAAGGAATTATTGTTGGGTTTCAGGTTGGCTTGGAGGGCTTCTGAGATCCTTCACAATTCAGAGATCTCGTGATCTGTGATTCTCAACTTTTAATTCCTTAGAGACTGTGGAATCACATGATCTGCAAACATCCCCAGAAGAATACTGGTGTTTTAAAAACTGGGCATTTGTTTCAGGGAGAATTTTAGAATCATCAGAAGAACTGCACAGTCTCCCTAAAGCAACTGAAACTGCTGGCTTCTTGCTACTGCATTTTAGACCACTACAGGTTCCCACTACAATACCTGTCTAAGATATGCATACTAATGGAGGAACTCTATGGTTGGATCATCCACCTGGACATCAGCTGTTGGACAAGAAACGTTCTTCAACTTGGGTGGTTTTTGCTATCTGGTCTTCTAGGATAAACTAGAAGTACTAGAAGGAACTAGAAAAACTAAAAGAAACTAGAAGTGCCACAGAAATACTCTACCACCAATGCAATAAGTCCCGCCCGAAGGCCTATGATACCAAAATGGCTACAAGTTTTGCTTGATTGGTCCAGAGATAACAGCACTTTTTTTTTTAAGGCAACCTTATTAACAAAGTAACATGCACATAAATGCAAAGGAATATGATTCACTTTCTAGAAGAAAGGTATTTTCTAGTGCCCATAAAGAATTATAAAAAGTATCATTACTAGTTTCACATCTCTAACTTATGGACAAGAGAAAAATCAAGCTTATTTTATTAGTTTCCCTAATATTTACCATAAGTCAGTTTCTTAAATCTGTCTTTCATTTGACCTAACAACATAATTGGCACAATATTTCAGGTTATAAAGAAAAAAATTATTAACTCCCTCCCTCCACCAATGATAAAATTTTAAAATTTCTTCTTTGCCAATACTGCAAGCCTACCCCATTATATGTAACTCAGTCAGTAATTACAGCAATAATCAATAAACTAACCAACTATTTGTAGTCCATGGTTAATTTATTAGATTTTCTTTTGAAGAAGCCAACAATTATAAGACTGAAAGATGCCCACAAACTCAATTACAATACTACTTTATTGTGTCATCAGTTATACCTCCCTTCAATTATCCCTTATATCTTTCAGTAACAGGATTTTCTTTGCTGAATTAAACTGCTGTGAGGCACACAACTGGCCCAGGGATCAAAAAAAAAAACAAAACCCAAAACAAAAAAAACACAACAAATGAAACCAATCTGCCTCAGTGGTAAATTCATGCTTACATTCACATACTTTTCCACAAAACTGCCCTAAAATTTCACTGGCTGGTCAGTAAGCTGGGGTTTTCTCCCCTGCTAAAATTTACATACTGTCTTCCCAAAATGATTATGAAGCAATGGTCCACAATATAACCACTGATTAATTGATTCAGTGATAAGGAAGCAAATCAGGGCAAAGAGTGTTCTAATGAAAAGGTCGACAAGAAACAGCTTTGGAGTCTGTTTACAGACATCAAATAAACATACTGGTTAATTATTTGGAAACAAAAAGTTGGTGAAGTTTAATGATGACACTATTCGCTTTAAATGGCAAAACTAAAGGTAGCAAACTCCAGTTGGAGGACAAGGTAACACAACAGCAAATGGAATTCCAGCTGGATGGGTTTAAAGCAATACATACTGATAAAAAAAAAGTTTAAACTTGTCATATCAGCTGATAATTCATAGGATTCACTCAGCCAAAGCCTAAAGAATCAACATATTTAGCTTGGGGGAATGTCTACACTGACCCTTCACCTGGTTTCTGGAGTGTAGAAATTTTGCTTAACTTCTGAAGTCAGAGAAAAAACTACATTATTTAAAATACTAGCTTCAGGGAAGCTGCTACTTAAGTAAGTGAGGAAAAAAAGAAAAGACAAAGGAATATCTGCCCATGTAGACAGCCAGCCAAAGGAAGCATTTCACTGTAAAAAGATTGCTTTATACGACCAGTTCAAATACTGCCTTGATGAAGTTACTGCTCAGCAGCTATGTAAAAACAAAGGAGTTTATGTATAAATGAGCAAAAAATATCAGACACAGTATATTACAATGTATATTTACCCCTCACTTACACTTTTTTTCCCCTGGATTCCTTAACTTTTCCTATAATGCTAATTTACTGAGTACTAACCCTTTTACTGCCACGGCCATAATCTGCAATCATTTTTTCAGTAATGGGTTGTAAATATTCCTGTTATCCGCTGTGAAATTTGCCCTGAACAGCAGCCTGGGATGCCCATACAAGCTGCCAATGAATGCTCAGCACCTTCTTGAGTTCCCCTGAAGCAATTCCATAAAAGAGATCTCAATACCAAGGCTTGTGTTTAATGCATTTGGAGGTGATTCCTAGTAGAATAATAACAATTCTTTATATTTATATAGATGCCAAGTTAACACAGAGAGAAATATTTATTTTTACAAAAAAAAAAAACAAAACTATTTTGCTTGCCTAGGATGAGGACCACCCATAAAGACCAGTGTCTTTGCTCAATGTCTTGCAGCAGATTATTCTTCTTTCAAATGAGTCACGTACAAAGTACTGTAAAGTGTAAAATGGTATACGAGGCTGTTAGTTAACATAGTTTATAAATGCCATCTATTCTTATTGTTGCTGACAAAGGAAGACAAATTTCTAGTCAGTTTACTAGTTTCCTCTATTTTCACTTTTCTACTTCTTGTAACAATGTCTATTGTCAGAGAGCATAAGGGAGGGTTTTTATTATAAGATTAATTAATGTTACCAGAATAAATTACACAGAAATGGCATCTTCCTATCTTTAAAACAAAGAAAAAAACCATAATAGAATATATTGTCCACCATAATATCCAGTGGCAATGAAGTAGAGTGGAAGGATCAAAGTGTTTGAGTTAGGGTTGAGTCAAAATGATACAGTGGAAAATGCAGTGAGGCTCAGTTTACAGACTCCTGGGCTTAAACCTGGGCTGTGATGCTCACAATTCTTCATCTCCTGACCTCAGCTTTCTCATCTGTAAAATAAAAATGCATTGCTGCAAGCTCCCAGAACTGTTTTGGGAAACCCTATGTAACCCTTAAGGAGATATACAAACATAACATCTTTATTATTATCATCATTATTAAAAATAATAATAAAACTGAAGACTAAGTTTATTTCAGGTGCTTAGTCTCAGACAAACACCAGGTAATACAGTAAAGCTCAAAGAATGGCAAGGGGGAATTCAGCTGTGAACTGTTTTTTCAACTTTTCCCTATACCAACAGAATAGAAGGAAACAGAAAAGCTGACAGATGGTTATTAAACAGATTAAAGGAAATATCTTAATAAGGTCTTTTTCAAGCTCTAATATTTGTATTCTATTTTTTATCTGGGGCAGTTTATATTTGATTAGCTTTAATATAGTATTAATATTCTAGGATATGTATGTATGTATGAATATCCATATCTTACATGCATATGTAAGTTAGGATAGAGTAGACAGGCCTAGAGTTAGGAAGGAACCATCTTCCTGAGTTCAAATTTGACCTTAGACACTTACTGGCTGTGTGACCCTGGGCAAGTCACTTAGCCCTGTTTGCCTCAGTTTTCTCATTGATAAAATAAGCTGGAGAAAAAAATGACAAATCATGCCATTATCTTTGCCAAGAAAACCCCAAATGGGGTCACAGAGTCAGAGAGGACTGAAAAATAACAACAAAAAAATCCGTTTTGTAGAAATACTTCCTCTGTGTACAATGCCCAATACATATGCATGTAAGATATGGATATTCATACATACATACATATCCTAGAATATTAATACTATATTAAAGCTAATCAAATATAAATCTTTAAAATGCCAACGGTCAAACAACACTAAAGAAATGAGTTTCATCTTTCCCTGAAATCCCACACTGGTCATAACAGGAAGCAGAACGGGGACCACACTGGGGCTCTTTTCGCTAAGTCTGCTGTTCTACTCTCATACACTTTCCAAAAACAATAAATCCTTCATCTGACAAGATACTGAAGAGAACAGAATGGGAAACAATACACAAAACAGAAAGACAAACAGTTGGATGTCTCAACTCTTAATGGAAGGTTTAACTAAAAGCAGAGGTCAACACTAAAACATCCTGTCTTCTCTAATCATATGCCAAAATGATGGACAATGTCTTATAAACCAATAAAGGAGCCAATGGCCCCATGAAAATTAAGTCATTGTTGTCCAAATGTTAAAAACAAAAAAGATGAAAGCAGAAAAGCTGTTGTGCTACGGATTTCCAGAAGAAAGGGGAAAAAACAAAACAAAACAAATTAAAAACTACATTAAAGAAATAATTAACTGTACTCCTTAAATAATTAGCAATGATCAGGTATTTAGTTTTCAGAATATTTAGGTGCTATATAATTTTTTTTCTAATAAAGCATTTCAAATTCTAATTAAAAAATACTTTATGAAGGAATTAAAAAGATGCAATAGTGTCAGAGGGAAAGCCATGATCCCAGTAGTGGAATATTCTAACAACAGTAACTTACAAGAAACTACGCTATAAAAACAGATTGTTGATTAACACAAACTCATAACAAAACGCACATAGCTATCACAATAGTGCTGTAATAACACTTGGCTGCTGAATTCTTTCAAGACATTAAATATCTCCTTGGAGACAAAATTACTTTACATTTTCTTAAAAGACAATTTATTATAGCTTTGTTTTCTTCTCATTATCTCTTAAAAATATATCTAATGAAAAAAACAAAACAAATTCTAAATAACTTACATAAAATGATACTAATGTGTGATAACAGACTTTGGTTTAATATGTTGGTTATTATTTAACATTATACAACAACCCATTTTCATGGCAAAACCCTTAGACAATATAATAATATTCAGCGTGTCACATGGATCAAATAGCACTGTACAACATTATTACAGCATGCATAAAATTAACAGCCCAAGGCTTCTAGCAATTTAAATAATTGATAAGTTTTCAATTAAAAAGGCAACATTTTCAGTTCCAATACAAAAATCTGTTTATATTACTGATAAAAACGTATGTTTGTGCTGCCTGTAGCCAGAAAACAGTTTCATTTAAGCAAGTGTGGGATACTGTTCCAAGTTTCAACTCATTCACTATAAAGTCTCGAGAAATGTAAAACATTTTCTTCTTTACTGTGAAGTTCTGGCTAGACCAACTCCAAACCTTTTCAGTCAATAACACTGACTCACATCTATGCAGCAACTTTCAGTTTATGAAGTCCCTCCTCACCACAAACTTGTGACTTGTGTCATACCAACATTATGGGCAATGGAAGCTCTAGGAGGCTGATAGCCCACAGCCTCATACAACAAGTAGGAGACCAGAACAGCAGATCTTTTCAGTCCATGTCCTACACACTTTCCACCATATCCAATCACTACTGGCTTCAACTACGGCTTGACCAAAGAAAGGAATCTACCATTTGTGACGGGGTAGAGCAGAAGGATCTTAGAGGTAAGCCTGGAGTTCTTGTTTCAGCTCCAACACTGGCTCCGGCCTGGCAATCCCTTGAACCTCCGATTTGGCAGACGGGATAACAACCCTGAGCCGCTCACTTCCCAGGTGTTCTGTGTCATGCTCACAGCACTAGTGAAATGGAAATGATTACTGCTATGATTCTTTCACTGACCTTCCTTAATGGTGGATTCTTAAAAATAACTAAGGAGTTTTATGAGGGTTTTAAAAAATAGAGTGGCTATAAATTTGTTAACAAAATATCTTTAAGAAAAATCAGATCTGAAAAGAACTGTAAAAACTATCATTAACTCTTTTATCTTATGATTCCAATTCTTGTCATTAAAGCATGCCAGTGGACATACGTAGTATTAAAAAAACAAGTCTCAGTGCCACTCACTGTGTGGCTATTGTATGGCCAAGGCCACAATCTTCCCTAATCCCTCACTGTTTAGAGTTCCAAATGACTACCACCAGAATCTTTCAATGAAAACCCAATCACCTGAACAAATGCCAGGTTAAACCAAATGAGAAACTGACTACACTCTCTAGGAAAGAAATTACTTTTTGTTTTTTTACTTTTGTTCAAATATTCAAATTTTTCTCCAAATTAAAGAAATGGTATATGAGTAGAGAGAAAAAGAGTCAAACTATGCTTTTCCACTCTCATTAAGAATCACAAAAGGAAAAAAATTCTCTTTCCTTGCCCTAAAATGGAGTATTCTCTTTAGGAAAGGTAAAAACCAGTTCCTTTAGAGCTCAAGTACCTTCAGGAATACGGATAATTGCAGGGTACAATGTTATTCTAGAACAAGGAAACAATTAGAAACTGGTCAGGAAGCTAAAGAAGGAAGCGTTCATGAGTATAACAAAACAGACATGATAGGGATGGATATGAGACAAACACAGAGAGTTTATAGGTAAACACTAATGCTGACAAATAATCAATATGATCATACAAATCAATGTCCCTTAAGCAAATCTTTCCAGTTGCATTATGAAAATCTGTCTACCTGTGTCGTTCTACCACAGACAACAAGCACTGAGGTAAATAATGGAATAGGAGAAAATCACACCTTTCAATTATGTGTTGCTTGTACTTTACTCTCTTAAAAGCTGTTAAACGTTTTGAAGAGTTAACTCAGTGCATTAAAATCAGAGACAGAACCTTCACAGTCCTGCTTTTTGCCTGTCAAGAAACTGAAGAACCCTGGCTTGAACCCTCAATGCACAAAGACTTCCACTGAAGCTAAGGGGAAGTCAATGGAAAATTGACTTTTCCAAAGCTCTGTTAATCATGTCATCTCTCTTGTTATAAACATTTTGGAGGAACCTTTCCTGATATCTTATATTACAACAAAGTAATCTGGCATTTTTAGTTGAGCCTCCACCAAAATAACATCACCTTACCACTGGCCAATGAGAGAGCTCTAGGAGAAAACGCTGTCACCAGGATTACAGCTCCTCACATTGGTACAGGGCTTTTAATTTGTCACAGTGCATCCACATGTGCGGGCGTCACAGAAAGAACAAAGACAAGGACTTGGGACATTCGAGTTCTAGTTTCATATCCTGTATTAAATATTCAAACTTTTCAATGGTTTGGCCATTTGTTTCTTTATCTGTAAAATGAAGGATTTGACAAGATGATTTCAAAGGTCCCTCCAAGCTCTAAAATCCTATGATTCATCTTGTCCTTAAAATAAACCCATGAGGTAGGTAATATAAAATTACTATTCTCAACTGACAAATGAGGAAATTGAGACACAAAGATTAAGGAACTGTCTAAGGTAAGACTGAGGCATAAGTATAATTCAAATCTGATAATTCTCATTCCTGTACACCTTCTACTAGACCACACTGTGCAAACTTGGATGGTTATCTCAAATCAGGGCTCAGGCAAGAAAATTTGAATTTTTCAAGTGTAAGTCCTAGATTTTTAATAATATATCCATTCATCTTACTCATCCACTTCAGTCAAACACAAACGGTAATGCAAATTTTCAGTGACATTCAAAATAAAAAGGATAAGTAATTTCCAGATATAGTCAGTCACATTTCTTCAATAAGCAACAATGGATTCTATCTTTCTTTCTCTCTGGCATGTGAGGCATAAAAATAACAGAAAGCACATCTTTAAATGATGTATCTATATTAAGCCTGCAGCAACAATATGACTGTAGTCTGCTGGAAGGGTAAAAGAGATCCCCAGTTGAAAGTAGATTTTGAAAAATTTTTTAGAGCCCAGGGGTTCATTTTTAATGAGCCGTTACTTTAAGTACTGCATAAAAAATACAGGAAATTGATAGTCCATTTAGTCTGCACTATACCTAATGCAAAAGTCATTAAGATGCATTATTCTTAATGTTCATGATATGATCAGTAAGTGTACAACTCTTTTGAAAAGTGTTATGCATGCCCTTAACTCTCATGTAAAAATTTCAGACGTTACATATTACATAGGGAAATGTCATAAACGCCATACTTTATCTAGATTTAATATCTTAGAAGGCCAGAATAACAATGATCTCAATTACATTAACATTTTAAAAAATGTTTCTTATGCATAATATACCTACATATGACAGCATGGCCTTCATTTCTTCGTCACTTCTTACAGTAATTCGATCACCATCCTCATCTTCATCTGATTAAAAAAGCAACACAATAGGGATGATAAGATTTCAAGTGTCATTTCTCCCAGGGAAAAACAAGTATATTTATTAATATTGTTTAAGAATCTAGTGTAATTAGTCTCTTCTAAACTGATATCAAATATAACCTCAACACCGTTTTCTTGGTTCCAGGTGGAACCTGAATCTCTGCAGAAAATAAATGTTCTACTATAGGGTCAACTGAACAATAGATAAGGGGATACCAGATATGGTGGACTCATACATATAAATGATTGTACAATGATACATGGAATACTTACATTACATTGTTTACAACAGTCTTTTATAATTGAGTCCACTTAAAATCAGTTCATGAGCCATTCAAGAAAAGCAGCCTTCATAGTTTTAAAGCTTCACCTGGCCTTGTACCAAAGACGGCATAGTCTATCTTAGTCACTTAAGATTTTTTTGTAAATTTGGTTCTAGATGACATTTGGTCATTTCCAGAATCAAAATACGAAGGATGGATGGATGGATGGATGGATAGATAGACAGATAGATAGACAAATAGATGGATAGATATGCATGTAAATATATTTCATAAAGTATTTTCCAATTATATTTTTTAAAAATTTTAACATTCTTTTTTAAAAAATTTGGAGTTCCGCATTCTCTCCCTCTCAACCCTTCCCTACTTCTTGAGAAGGTAAGCAATATGGCAGCAATTCATATGAAATCACGCAAAACATATTTCCATTTGCAATATTAGCCATAATGCAAAAGAAAATATACACATACAAAAAGCAAAAAAGAAAGTGAAGAAAGTATGCTACATTTTGCACTCAGTTCATCAGCTCTTTTGCTGGAGGTGGGTAGCATTTTTCATCATAGGTCCTTTGAACGGTCTTGGATCACTGTCTTGATCAGAGTAGCTAAGTTTTTCACAGTTGATTATCATTATAATAAATACTGTTGCTACTACGTACAATATTTTGGAATTTCTTTGGAATTGTCTTCAGAGGATACTTCAAACAACTTACCAGGCTCTGAAAACAATCTCATAAAGAGAGCATTTTAGGATTTTTTCTAATTACATGTAAAGATAATTTTTAACGTTCATTTTTTAAAAAATTTGAGTTTCAAATTTGCTCCCTTGCTCCCTTATTCCCCCCTCCCTAAAACAGTAAGCAATTTGATACAGGTTATACATGTGCAATCATGTCAAACATATTTCTTTCTCAGTCATGTTGCACAAGATGAAGTGGCCCAAAAGAAAAAAATAGCACAAAAAAAGTAAGAGTGAAAACAGTGTGCTTCAGTCTGCATTTAGACTTCATCAGTTATTTCTCTGGATGTGGACAGCATTTTCCATCATGAGTCCTTTGGAATTGTCTTGGATCACCGTACTCTGAGAAGAGCTAAGTCATACATAGCTGAATATCAGATAATATTGCTGTTACTGCATACAGTGTTCTCCTGGTTCTGCTTACTTCAGTTTGCATCAGTTCATGTAAGTCTTTCCAGGTTTTTCTAAAAGCACCCTGCTCATCATTTCTTTTAGCACAAAATATTCTATTACGTTCATATACCACAAGTTGTTTGGCCATTCCCCCAATTGATGGGCATCCCCTCAGTTTCCAATTCTTTGCCACCACAAAAAGAGCTGCTAAAAATATTTTTGTATATGTAGGGTCATAAAGAGACCACTTTGAACACAACACTTTTCATTAGGATGCACAAACTCTAATGCATTCATTAACTTTCTTTAACAAAAGAAACTAAAAAGACCAAAAGACAACAGAGAAGTTTCACACACACACACACACACACACACACACACACACACACACACACACATATCTATATCTACGTATAATGTTTTAAATAAGAATAGATTTGGAGGATACCACATTTTTGAAGTATTGGGCAACATCACAAAAAAGCAGAACTATCTTAACAGACAATAAATAACTAGTTACTGATGCAACAGTAAAATAAAAATTAGTCAAAATCATTCTATGGTCTATTTAGAGCAAAGGTCAAAAATCAATATTAAATTAGAAGGTAAGGTAAGAAAACAGTTACAACTTCAAACTCATCTATGCAAATGAGCTGTCCATGTTGAAAAACGAGAAAAAGGACAAAAGCAAAAAATTATAGCCTTTATTTTCACCATTCCCAGAAAAAATTTAATCACTACAAGATTGTTGTTGTTGTGTTCATCCTTCGTTGCCAAAGAAGACCACAACATCAGAGAAATGATGACATGACTTGCACTTGACTTTGTTTTGAGTGAGGGAGGGCTGTGCAAGGTCATCCATCAGCCTCACTTCTCCTCCAGAGCCATCTGAATCCCGTGAGCAGATATTCATCAGGATGACTGGAGATGACTCAGGATGCACTGGGAGACCTTGGCCTATTCAGGCTAGGCCTTTTGACCTACTCACCTCGAGGAAGGTAACACGCCCACTGAGTGAATAGGCCTCTTTAAGAAGTAGTCTTTGTGTATCAAGAATTCAACACTGGGTTCTTCAGTTTCTTGATAGGCTGCTGCCACAAGATCCTCCACCCCTGCCCCACTCTGGGGCCCAACCACTCTGCTCTCTCACACAGGTCCCACAGGTTCCTTCCACTGTCTTCCAATTTGTCCTTGGAATTTTAGGGTCATAAAGTCTGGAAACCAGGTGCCTGAGATCCAGTCCCCCCCCAGGCCTACTCAGGTCCTGTCTATGCAAAGTAGCCCACACTGGACTGCCCTCTGCTCCCTGCAGAGAGCAACAGATACTTCCCGGCAACCTCCAGACTCTCATTCTGTGGGTCCTGCAGCTCCAGAATTGGTTTAGAGTCATTTTTTACAGGTATTTGGCTGTGTTTGGGGAGATAGCACCAGCAAGTCCATGCTATTACTCTGCCATGTTGGCTCCGCCCCCTTCTTGTCTGCCATATATTATCATAAGGCAAGAAGTTAGACAGATCCAGAGAAAAGAGAAGCACTTCTTACGTGGTAATATCCAAAATCAATGAGACAGGATAACTTTTCAAAAACTGAAAAGCTACTATCCTAAATTTGTAAAGAATTATGCTTCTGTTGTTAAAACTTTGAATGATCTTACTTATGGATATAAAAATAAAGAGAACCAAAAACAGAAGGGTATGAAAAGTCAACATACTAACAACACTTAGAAGTCATTTGGAAATTTTTTTGAACAGATAAATGTGAACTTTTAGCAATCTGACCAATAGTTTCACACATGCACCACATCTAGTCAAATCCTAAGCCTTTTCTTCTGCACAAGGATGCTGGCTTAGAAAGCTCAGTAGCAGTCTTATACCAAAAGGATGATGGTCATCAGAAAACTATCGCTTTTGTCAAAAAAATAATTGGGTGACAGTGAGACTTGCTATTCCATACAGAAAGTAGAGGTCTTAGCTTTGAACTGGGCTATTACCAAGAAATTAAAATATAACGTGTAACTAAATTTCAAGTGTGGACTGACAATGCTTCATTGACAAATTAAATGCTGTTTGCTAGAGACAGGCAGAAGCATTAGCAAGTCATTAATTCATTTTATGCTACTGGCCCAGACGATATGGATGCTGATGCTCTATCTCAAAGGCAGTTACACCAAAGCCAGACTAAGAAGACATGAAAACTACCTGTGATAACTAAATTGAGAAGAATAAAGACAAACAAGTGTAGTTGAGAGTTTAGAATTCCCAACAGATAGCATGCCACCCATGTATGTGAACACTTCCATTAGGGAATGAAGGGAAGGGAATAAGCATTTATAGAGCTCCCACTACATGTCAGGCACCATGCGAAGCACTTTATAAATATTTCATTTGATCTTCACAACAACCCTGCGACATAGGTGCTACTACTATCCATTTCACAGATGGGGAAACTCAAGCAGACAGAGGTGAAGTGACTTGCCCAAAATCAAAGGGCCAATAAGTGTCTGAAGGCAAATTTGAACTCATGCCTTCCTGACTCCAGGCCCAACACTCTGTCCACTGCCCTAGGTGTCATAAAACTAACCCTTTCTGCCTTCTTCAGTTTGTAGATGATTGGTGTTATCAGCACATGGCTGATAAAGAACTATAAGAAGTAACGCAAGATTAGAAGAGAGATGGCAATTCTAAAAGCCTTAAATTCCAGCTCTCAAAAAGTATTCTACTACTGAGACTACGGCAGAAGTTAGAGTTGCACATGAAGGTAGTGTATCAGATTATTACTGCTTTCATACATGCTATCAAGAAGCAGTTAGTGCTTTCCAGAGCAAATCACCCTATGCCCCTGAAAGCTCTCTATAATGACTTCAGATAGATCATTTTATCAACCCAAAATGCTTGTAGCTATCACTCAGAATTGTGAGACTTTATGCTTTTTGTGAAGAAAAGTACTATCAATTTGTGCAACGTACAAGAGGAGGACAAGCACTATCTGGAACTTCTTTGCATTGAATTTTTCATGCTAGAAGGAGACAGTAAGAACGTAAGTCATAGTCTAGTAGTATCTTTGCCAGATATGTACATACATATCCAATCGGAAATCATAAAGCTTCCACAGTTATTAAAAGTACTGTGGAAGAATTATTTTTCAGTATTTGGCTTTCTTGTCTGATATATTTTGATCAGGGTATGTTCAGGGAGGACCAGTACCTTTGGTGTGATGGCTGTCGAGCCCTTTCCAGGACACTTTCCACCTCTGGTGCCCACCTATTCCACCCAACTCTCACCTGTGGCTCCAAGAAGCTGCAGCATGCGCAGCGTCCACACCCTGGTAAATGGTTCAGCAGGACCAAACCAGCTTGAAGGTAACCAAGGGGTCTCAAACCCATTGGTGAGTTAAGGAAGTGTCTACCCCAAGCATGTGAAGACTTCATCTGGTGGAATGGGCAGATGAGAACAATTTGTTCCAACAACCAGGAAGGCAGATGAAGCAGGTGATGTAGAATGCTTAGACCTTGGTTAGACACGAAGACACCACTGCATCCTGAGCCACTGCCAGCCGTCTTGACTCTGTCCTGCCACTAGACTATGATGAATCTGGAGGAGAGAGTGAGGCTGACGACTTCGTGCAACTCTGCCTCACTTAAATCCAATTTACACATAAATCAAAAGACCTCACCCATACCATTTTACTACTATGCTTCAAAGTCCTGTGGCAATAGCCAAGTGATAAAGCAGCAGGTGTGGATACACTGGGAACTGTAGTCACAACCCTTCACACAGACGGCCCAGGCCATAGAGTTGTTTCTCACTGGAAGCAGCAGTGGGACTCGGTAGCCCCCTGGGTGTCTGAGCAGCCTTTTAAGGATCTCACTGCTCACCTCCTGGTTGTGAGGAAGGGGGCTAGAAAAGGTGTCCTAAACATTGTCTGCTTACCCAACCCTGGCCTGACTACTGCGGCAGGTGGGGAATCCCACTATGCAGTGGAAACACAAAAAAATGTACAAAGACATCTGTAAAAATGATTCCACTCACCATCAGTACATCGAATGTGTGCACATTAAAGACAACACAAAATCCAGTAGGCCTGACAGACGAACTGCTCTTGTTGCAAGAGAATTCAACAGGTATCGCAACCAAATAGCAGCCCAGAGTGAAACAAGACTGGCAAATGAAGACCAGCGTACTGAAGTTGGAGCTGGATACACATTTTTCTGGACTAGGTGCAGCAAATAGGAGTGCCATGAAGCTGGCTTGGATTTTGCAATCAAAACTAATCTAGTCAGCAAGCTGGTATGCCTGCAAAAAGGAGTGAATGTAAGTCTCATGACAATGCGATTGCCACTCGCAGGAAAACACCATGCCACCATCATCAGTGCCTATGCTCCCACCATGACAAACCTTGATGAAATCAAAGACAAATTTTATGAAGACCTAGAGATCCTTATCGTCAATGTACCAAAAGAGGACAAGCTTGTAATTCTGGGTGACTTAAATGCTAGAGTAGAGTCAGACCAGAATTGGGAGGGAGTTCTAGGGAGGAATGGAGTCGGAAACAGCAACAGTCATGGTCATTTACTGCTGAAGACTTGTGCATCACATGACCTCATCACCAACACTCTCTTCCCTTTACCTAAATGCAACAAAATTTCATGGATGCACCCTCACAGCAAACACTGCATCTAATAGATTATGTGATTGTAAGGAGAAGAGAAGACAAGATGTTAGTGACAAAGACAAAGTGTGGTGCAGAGTGCTGGACTGATCACAGACTTATCCTTTCCAAGCTAAATATTCACATTCACCAAAAGAGCCACCCCCAAGGCAAAATGACTACCAGAAGAATTAATGTCAACATATTAGAGCTCTTCTCTGAGCATGAACAGTTTGCTGCTGACTTGGAGGGAAAGTTGAGCCAACACACAGTTGGCAACAGTGGAACAGAAAAGGAGTGGGCAGCTCTCAGAGATTTGGTGTACAGCACTGCATTTGCTCATCTGGATTAGAATGCTCGCAAACACCAAGACTGGTTTGATGAAAATGATGGGGAAATTCAGAAGCTGCTAAACAAAAACGAGAACTCCACAGGATTTACCAGCAGAATAGTTCATCCACCTCTAAGAAGGCAGCATTTAATTTCATCAAAAGCAAAGTACAAGAAAAGCTTAGAGAGATGCATGATTCCTGGCTCAGTAAGAAGGCAGATGAAATCCAGTTTTAGACTGACAGTAACAATCCAAAGCGATTTTATGACTCCCTAAAAGCTATTTATGGACCAAAAACCTATGGTGCATCACAACTACTCAGTGCTAATGGAGCCACATTGACTAGTGATAAGGACATGGTCTTAGAGAGATGGGCTGAACACTTCCACCGTGTTCTCAACAAACCATCATCAATCAATGCTGAGGCCACTGACTGTTTACCTCAGGTTGAAGTCAATCCCTCCTTAGCTGAAGAAGAGGTTTTGAGGGCCAGTAGGCTCCTTTCATATGGTAAAGCACCTTGTGCTGATTCTCTTCCAGCTGAGATTTACAAAGTAGGGGGACCATTGCTCATACAAAAGCTGACTGAAGTTTTCCAGATTACATGGAAAGAGGCGGTTATCCCCCAGGAGTTCAAGGATGCCTCCATTGTTCATCTCTATAAAGATAAAGGGAATATACTGTCCTGCAACAATCACAAGGGGGTCTCTCTCTTAATTACTGCTGGCAAAATTCTTGCTAGAGTCCTCCTTAATAGGCTGATCCTTCACTTGGAAGATGGTCACCTACCTGAGAGCCAGTGTGGCTTCAGAAAGGGTCAAGGAACAATCAATACAGTGTTTGCTGCCCGACAACTCCAGGAGAAATGCCAGGAGCAGAACAGAGGTCCGTACACAACCTTTGTAGATCTGACCAAGGCCTCTGACACTGCTAGTCATGAGGGCTTGTGGAAATTTTTTTTTTAAATTTATTTGTTTAACTTTTAACATTCATTTTCACAAAATTTTGGGTTCCAAATTTTCTCCCCATTTCTCCCCTCCCCCACCCCAAGACGCCGAGAATTCTAATTGCCCCTATCATCAATCTGCCCTCTCTTCTAACATCCCTCCTTTCCCTTATCCCCATCTTCTCTTTTGTTCTGTAGGGCAAGATAACTTTCTATACCCCATTATCTGTATTTCTATTTCCTAGTAGTAAGAACAATACTCGACAGTTGTTCCTAAAACTTTGACTTCCAAATTCTCCTCATCCCTCCCTCTCCACCCATTCCCTTTGGGAAGGCAGGCAATTCAATATAGGCCATATCTGTGTAGTTTTGGAAATGACTTCCATAATAGTCATGTTGTGTAAGACTAACTATTTCCCTCCATCCTATCCTGCCCCCCATTGCTTCTATTCTCTCTTTTGATCCTGTCCCTCCCCAAGAGTATTGACTTCAAATTGCTCCCTCCTCCCACTGCCCTCCCTTCCATCATCCCCCCCACCCTGCTTATCCCCTTCTCCCCCACTTTCCTGTATTGTAAGATAGGTTTTCATACCAAAATGAGTGTGCATTTTATTCCTTCCTTTAGTCAAATGTGATGAGAGTAAGCTTCATGTTTTTTCTCTCTCCTCCCCTCTTGTTCCCTCCACTGAAAAGTCTTTTATTTGCCTGTTTTATGAGAGATAACCTGCTCCATTCCATTTCTCCCTTTCTCCTCCCAATATATTTCTCTCTCACTGCTTAATTTCATTTTTTAAAGATACGATCCCATCCTATTCAATTCACCCTGTTCTGTCTGTCTCTCTCTCTCTCTGTGTCTGTGTGTGTGTCTGGTGTGAGTGTGTGTGTGTGTGTGTGTGTGTGTGTGTGTGTGTGTGTGTAATCCCACCAACTACCCAGATAACTGAAAAAAGTTTCAAGAGTTACAAATATTGTCTTCTCATGTAAGAATGTAAACAGTTCAACTTTAGTAAGTCTTGTATGACTTCTCTTTGGTGTTTACTTTTTCATGCTTTTCTTGATTCTTGTGTTTGAAAGTCAAATTTTCTTTTCAGCTCTGGTCTTTTCATCAAGAATGCTTGAAAGTCCTCAATTTCACTGAAAGACAATTTTTTCCCCTGAAGTATTATACTCAGTTTTGCTGGGTAGGTGATTCTTGGTTTTAGTCCTAGTTCCTTTGACTTCTGGAATATCATATTCCACGCCCTTCGATCCCTTAATGTAGAAGCTGCTAGATCTTGTGTTATCCTGATTGTATTTCCACAATATCTGAATTGTTTCTTTCTAGCTGCTTGCAATATTTTCTCCTTGACCAGGGAACTCTGGAATTTGGCCACAATGTTCCTAGGAGATTCTCTTTTTGGATCTCTTTCAGGAGATGATCGGTAGATTTCTTCAATATTTATTTTGCCCCCTGGTTCTAGAATCTCAGGGCAGTTTTCCTTGATAATTTCATGAAAGATGATGTCTAGGCTCTTTTTTTGATCATGGCTTTCAGGTAGTCCTGTAATTTTTAAATTGTCTTTCCTGGATCTATTTTCCAGGTCAGTTGTTTTTCCAATGAGATATTTCACATTATCTTCCATTTTTTCATTCTTTTGGTTTTGTTTTGTGATTTTTTGGTTTCTCATAAAGTCATTAGCCTCCATCTGTTCCATTCTAATTTTTAAAGAACTATTTTCTTCAGTGAGCTTTTGAACCTCCTTTTCCATTTGGCTAATTCTGCCTTTTAAAGCATTCTTCTCCTCCTTGGCTTTTTGAACCTCTTTTGCCAATTGAGTTAGCCTATTTTTAAAGGTGTTATTCTCTTCAGCATTTTTTTGGGTCTCCTTTACAAGGTGTTGACCTGCTTTTCATGCTTTTCTTGTATCTCTCTCATTTCTCTTCCCAGTTTTTCCTCCACCTCTCTTACTTGATTTTCAAAATCCTTTTTGAGCTCTTCCACGGCCTAAGCCCATTGAATATTTATTTTGGATGTTTGGGATACAGAAGCCTTGCCTTTTATGTCTTTCTCTGATGGTAAGCATTGTTCTTCCTCATCCAAAAGGATGGGAGGAGATATCTGTTCACCAAGAAAGTAACTTTTTATGGTCTTATTTTTTTTCCCTTTTTTGGGCATTTTCCCAACCAGTTACTTGACTTTGTCAAGAGTAGGGAATACTCTGGGAATCTGTAAAATCTCAGTTCCTCCAAGGTGGTACAATCAAGCATGTACTGGTCTGGGTACAGGGAAGGATTTTTGTGCCCAGAATCTTAGCAGAGTATCTTCTCCACAGCCACCTGGCCTCCAGTTCCTCCAAGCTAGCACTGGGGGGTGGGATTCAGTCAAGCTGTGGGGGCAGGGTTGCCATTCAGTGAGAGACAAAGACCATCTGCCTCAGGGTGTCTACACAGGGCTGAGGTAAGACTCAGCTCTTCAGTGCCCCCAGGGGTTTTTACACTCCAATAATGGAGCCATCTGTATTGCTGTTGTGCAGCCTCTGTGGCCGCTGCCTGCTGCCAGAGCTATGGGAAGGCCCTTCTCCCTTCCTGGCCAGCTGACAAACCCCATCACTGACCTTTGGCACCTGTGGGTTGAGGGATCTGAGGACCCGATGCTGAGACTGGAGATTGCGCCCCCGAGGTGTCCTCCTCCCAGAGTCTCATTGCACCATGCGGCCAAGGCTGGGCTGGGCTCCGCACCCGTGCTACCAATGTTTCCTATGGGCCTTTCAGGTCACCCTGGGCTGGAAATCTCCACTCTGTTGTTCTCCACTTCTGCTGCTGCAGAATTTTTTGAGAGTCCCTCTCTACAGGTATTTTATGGGCTGTGTGGGGAGACCCTGCGTAAGTGTGCCTTTCTAGTCCACCATCTTGGCTCCTGGCTTGTGGAAAATTATGTCAAAATTTGCTTGCCCAGAGAAGTTCATCAGTATTGTACGTCAATTTCATGATGGCGTTTGCCCGGGTTCTGGATAATGGACAATGCTCTCTTGCCTTCTCAGTAACCAATGAAATGAAACAGGGCTGTGTGCTTGCTGCCATGCTTTTTAGCATGATGTTTTCAGCCATGTTGTCAAATGCTTTCAATGAAGATGAACACGGCATCAAAGTCAACTACCGTACTGATGGTAAGTTCTTCAATTTGAAAAGGCTACAAGCCAAGACCAAAGTGAAGGGAGTGTTGATACATCATTTTCTGTTTGCAGATGATTGTGCACTCAATTCAGCCTCTGAAGCTGAGATGCAACAAAGTATGGATTACTTCTCTGCTTCCTGTGCTAATTTTGGCCTTGATTATTATTGTTGATTATTATCAACACCAAGAAAACACAGGTGCTCCATCAGCCACCACCACAACATCCATATGTGGAACCATTGGTTACAACAAATGTATAAGTTTTGAATGCTGTGGATAAGTTCACTTACCATGGTAGTGTACTTTCCAGGGATGTACACATTGACAATGAGGCTGATGCACACATTGCCAGAGCTAGCTCAGTGTTTGGGAGGCTATGAAGAAAAGTTTGGGAGAGAAGAGGTATTAGACTGACTACCAAACTGAAGGTCTATACAGCTGTTGTGCCGATTTCATTGTTGTATGCCTGCGAAACATGGACAGTCTACCAGCACCATGCCAGGAAACTAAATCACTTCCATTTGAACTGTCTTAGGAAGATTCTGAAGATCACCTGGCAGGATAAGGTACCATATACTTAGGTCCTTGTTCGACCTAAACTGCCATGCATTCAAACGAGGCTTCAGAGAGCGCAACTCCAATGGACTGGCCATGATGTTTGAATGCAAAATGCATGCTTGCCAAAAAGACTATTTTATGAAGAACTCACATGGGGCAGGCAATCACATGGTGGTCAAAAGAAGCGATACAAGGACACTCTCAAGGTCTCTCTCACGAACTTTTGATTTGATTGTGGGACATGGGAGACACTGGCACAAGATCACTCAGCATAGTGTGCCCATATCAGAAAAGGTACTGTGCTCTATGAGCAAAGTAGAACTGAAATAGCACAAAGGAAACACAGGATGTGCAGATTTGGAGTATCTAGCCCAAATGTTCACACAGACTATCTGTGCCCAATCTGTGGTAGAGCATTCCAACCTCATATTGGTCTGATCAGTCAGTCATACACAATGAAACTTCACTTTATCATGGTGATATCATTTTAGTCCTCTTCGAGAATAAAGGACAACAACCAACCAAACATAGTTTGATCAAGGTAGAGATTTTGAAAACAAGTTACTTAAAAACTTATCTTTGGCAGATAATAAAAAATTTAGAACTACATCTTACCACTCTCAAGGAGATCCACAACTAATTGAATATGTGGAGTGGAGGGTGAGAGAGAATGAGGAGTCAAGGATAACATTTAGGTTGTAAGTCTGAATGACTGGGAAGATGGTAAGGCCCTTGCAAATACGAAAGAAGTTAAGAAAAAGAGAGGGTTTGAGGAGAAATAAAATGAGTTTCGTTTTGGACATACTGAGTTTAAGATATCTATGATACTTCCAGTTCCAGATGTCCAACAGACAGGTGGAGATGTAAGACTAGAGGTCAGGAGAGGTTAGTAATGGTCAAATAGATCTAACAATCATTTGTATAGAAATGCTCACTGAATCCACAGGAGTTAATGAGATCAGTGAGCACAAAGTAAAAAGGAAGAAGACAAGAGGGCTCAAGATAAATTTTAAGAAGTACTTCTGGTTAGCAAAAAAAATTGGATGAAGATCAGGCAAAGGATACTGTGGAGTGGTCAGACACACAGGAAAAACAGGAGAAAACAATGTCACCACAAAAGAGAGTATCAAGGAGAAGAGGAGGACTGACAGTATGAAAGGCTGCAGAGAAATAAAGAAAAGTGAGGACTGAGAAAGCAATGCCAACTTTGGAGAGAGAGATTTCATTTGAATGATGAGATCAGAATACAGGCCACAAGTATTTTTACACCACACTTAAGTATGACTATTAACTCTGCCACCTATTAATATGTGGTCTGGAGTCTTGAAGGGTACAAATATATTTCATTTCTGAGACAAAAGTTGAAGAAGTCTTACTAACTAGCCATGACCTCAGCTCAAAAGGATTCTGACAGAAATAAACAAAGTTAAAATTGTCCAATCAAACACTATAGCTAGCTAACATAGTTTTGCTGAAAATTTTAAATTGAAGGAATTCACAAATGAGGGGAGAGATGAAAATCTATGTTGTCCACAGGAGAGTTCATTTTGGACCCCTTAAGAAATATGAAGAAAGGCCTTTGAAGAGCAGAAAATTCCAACAATTATATCTCAACTAAGTTAGACAAAGGTCAAGAAAGTGATACCTCTAGTGAAGAAGACTCTTCATAAGGAAACCCTAGGTTAGATCTGAAGGGGATCCCAGTTCAGAGAAGAAGGGAACAGCTGTGAACTGAGAAACAGTCTTTCCCATTTTACAAACCTCTAGGAGAAAAAAGATGACCTATGTGGTTTAGTGATAAGGATACTCTATACCATTAATAAGTTCAGGTATATATACAGAAAGATAGGAAGGTCACAAAAGAATGAGAACAATTTGATTACTGACTAGGTTAACATGGTTTTGCAGCAGAAACGAGAAGAGTGGTTCTTCATACAGTCAGATACAATTTCTGTTCACAAAATATATCCAATGTTACTTTACATTGTGATGAATAAATACAGTATTATATATGTATTAATATTCCATTTACCTCATAATTGCTACTATTGCTAGTGCTGTATTATTTTTATTCTACTGAACTACTGTTATTGAAGCAGCTGTCAAGGGATTCTTTTCAATACGATAGAATTATTGCATGGAATATTAATGTGGATTTGATTGCTCACATGATTTTTTTCAAGAGACTAAAAAAAATTTTGGCTACAGGGAAAAATGTAACAGCAACTTCAATAGCCTTTTCTTCAGAGACTACAGATATTGTTAATGAATCTTTAAGAGACTATGGAATCTTGAACAGTGAGTTTAACTGCAATTCCATGAAAATTATGAGTTTTAATTTTAAGCTATAAAGAGTTAATGTTTTAAATTTGAATTCCACAGGGTGTGGTGTCATTAAGACAATTCAAATGTAGCCTTAGACAGTTATTAACTCTGGGACCCTGGATAAGTCACTTAATTTCTTGTTTGCCTCAATTTCTTAAATTATAAATTAGGGGTAATAAAAGCACCTGCCTCAAAGGGTTGTGAGGATCAAATGAGATAATATTTGTAAGGGTTAGTACAGTGGTTAGCACATAGGAGATGAAATATAAATGCTTATTCCCTTCCTCTTGCTGCTTAACTGTCACACGGAGTTCAACAGTCATTAAGGAGAGACTGTTAACAATGATGGTTTGGGGGAAAATGTGAGAAGACAGAAAGAAAGAGGATGATGAAGTAACTTAGAAATGAGAGTGATGCAAGAAAATTATGAAAAGCAAGTCAACAGCTTGTTAGAGTAACCCAAATGGTAGAAGAGGCCCAAAAAGCCAATGAGGAGAAGAAGGCTTTAAGAAGAAGAATGCGCCAAATGGAAAAGGAGGTTCAGAAGCTCACTGAAGAAAACTGTTCTTTCAAAATTAGAATGGAGCAGATGGAGGCTAATGACTTTATGAGAAACCAAGAAATTACAAAACAAAACCAAAAGAATGAAAAAAATTGAAGACAATGTGAAATATCTCACTGGAAAAACAACTGACCCGGAAAATAGATCCAGGAGAGATAATTTAAAAATTATTTGTCTACCTGAAAACCATGATCAAAAAAAGAGCCTAGATATCATCTTCCAAGAAATTATCAAGGAAAACTGCCCTGATATTCTAGAACCAGAAGGTAAAATAGAAATGGAAAGAATTCACTGATCACCTCCTGAAAGAGATCCCAAAAGGAAAACTCCTAGGAACATTATAGCCAAATTTCAGAGTTCGCAGGTCAAGGAGCAAATGTTACAAGCAGCCAGAAAGAAATAATTCAAATGTTGTGAAAATATAATCAGGATAACACAGGATTTAGCAGCTTCTACACTAAGGGATCGAAGGACTTGGAATATGATATTCCAGAGGTCAAAGGAGACAGGCTTAAAACCAAAAATCACCTACCCAGCAAAACTGAGTATAACACTTCAGAGGAAAATATGGAATTTCAATAAAATAGAGACTTCCAAGCATTCTTGTTGAAAAGATCAGAGCTGAATAGAAAATTTGACTTTCAAATACAAGAATCAAGAGAAACATGAAAAGGTAAACAGGAAAGAGAAGCCTTAAGGAACCCATTAAAGTTGAATTGTTTACATTCCAATTTATTTGTAACTCATGAGACCATTTTCTGTATTAGGGTAGTTAAAGGGAACACATACACACACACACACATATACATGTAGGTGTGTATGGGTATGTATGTATATATTATATATGTAAGTATGTATATGTACATGGGTACACACACACACACACACATATACATATACACACACATAGAGGGCACAGGGTGAGCTGAACGTAAAGGGAGAATACCAAAAAATAAAATAAAATTTACTGTTGAACAGAATGTACTAGGAGTAAGAGAAAGGGAGAGGTAGAATGTAGCAAACCATCTCACATAAAAGAGGGAGGAAAGAACTTTTACAATGGACAGGAAGAGGTGGGGAGATAAAAGGAAATAATTGAGTCTTACTCTCATGGGGTTTGGCTTAATGAGGGAATAACACACACTCCGTTGGATATGGACATCTATTTTACCCTTCAGAAAGGCAAGGGGGAAGGGGATAGGAGAGGAAAGATAACAGAAGGGACAGCAAACTGGGGAAAGGGATAATCAGACGCAAACACTATTGTGGGAGGACAGGTCAAGGGAGGGAATGAAATAAATGAAAGGCAGAATAAGACAGAGGGAAATGTGGTTAGTCTTTTACAACATAACTATTGTGGAAGTGCTTTGCATTGTTACACATGTATGACCTATATTGAATTGCCTGTTTTCTCAATGAGGGTGAGTGGAGAGGGAGGGAGGGAGAGAATGTGGAATTCAAAGCTTTAAGAATGAATGTTAAAAAATGTTTTAGCATGTAACTGGAAATTAAGCTATACAGGCAAGGGAATATAGAAATCTAGTTTGTCCTAGAGGAAAATAGAGGGGAAGTGGGGTGGAAGAAGGGTGAATACTAGAAGGGAAGACAGACTGGAGGAAGGGGTGAATGGGATACATGCTGTCCTGTGGTAGGGGGTGAGAAGAGATGGGTAGAAAATTTTTAATTCAAATTCTTGTGGAAATGAATGTTGAGAACTGAAAAACAAATAAACCATATATTTTTTAAAAAAGAACTGGAAATTGAGGGGATGTCCATCAATCGGGGAATGATTGAACAAGTTGTGATATGATTGTAATGGAGTATTATTGTGCTATTTAAAGAAAGACTTTTAGCAAGAGATAGAAAGAGAAATTCCATTTAAAGTTATTGCAGGCATTATAAAATATTTGGGAGTCTACCTGTCAAAACAAACCCAGGAACTATATGAACACAATTATAAAACACTTTTCACACAAACAAAATCAGATCTAAGTAAATGGGGAAACATCAGTTTCTCATGGGTAGTCCGAGTTAACATAATAAAAATGACAACTCTTTCTAAATTAATTTATTTATTCAGTGACACACCAAACTACAAAAAAAATTATTTTGTAGAGCTAAAAAAATAACAAAATTAATCTTGAAGAACAAAAGGTCCAGAATATCAAGGGAATTAATGAAAAGAAATGAAAGAGAAGGTGGCCTAGCTGTACCAGTATTAAACTGCATTATAAAGCAGCAATCACCAAAACTACCTAATACTGGTTAAGAAATAGACTGATAGATCAGTAGAATAGGTTAGGAATGCAAGACACAATAGTCAATGACTATAGTAATCTACTATTTGAAAACTACAAAGGCTCCAGCTTTTGGGATAAGAACTCATTACTTAACAAAAACTGTTGGGAAAACTGGAAAACAGTATGGCAGAAACTAGGCCTAGACTGACATCTTAAACCCTATACCAAGATAAAGTCAAAATGGGTACATGATTTAGATATAAAGGCTGATACTATAAGCAAACTAGGAAAGCAAGGAATAGTTTACCTGTCAGATCTATGAAAGAGACAGAAAGAAAAATTCCAGAAGAATTTATGATGAAACAAGAGATAGAGATTATGAAATGCAAAATGATTTTGATTACATTAAATTGAAAAGATTCTGCACAAAGTCAATACAACCAAGATTAGAAAGGAAGCAGAAACAATTTTTACAATCAGTGTCTGATAAAGGCTTGATTTCTAAAATATATAGAGAATGGAGTCAAATGTACAAGAATATAAGCCATACCCCAACTGATAAATGGGCAAAGGATATGAACAGGCAGTTTTCAGGGGAAGAAACTAAAGTTATCTATAGTCATATGAAAAAAATGCTCTAAATCATTACTGTTTAGAGAAATGCAAATCAAAAGACTAAGGTACCACAACACACCTATCAGACTGGCTAACATTACAAAACAGAAAAATAATAAATGTTGGAGAAGATGTGGGAAAATTGGAACACTAATGCATTGTTGGTGGAGCTGTGAACTGGAGAGAAATGTGGAACTATGCCCAAAGGGCTATAAAACTGTGCATACCCTTTGATCTAGCAATACCACTTCTAGCTCTGTTTTCCAAAGAGATCATAAATATGGGAAAAGGACACACACGTACAAAAATATTTATAGCAACTTTTTGTGGTAGCCAAGAATTGGAAATTGAAGGGATACTCACCAATTGGAGAATGGCTGAACAAATTATGGCATATCAATGTAATGGAATACTACTGTGCTATAAAAAATGATGAGCAGGTCGACTTCAGAAAAATCTGGAAAAACATATGAACTGATGCTGAGTGAAATGAGCAGAACCAGGAGGACATTATAGGAATACACACTGTGTGATGACTGACTTTGACAGACTTGGCTCTTCTCAGCAATGCAAGGATCTAAGACAACTCCAAAACATTCACAATGGAAAACTCTATCCATATCCAGAGATAGAACCTTGGAGTCTGAATGCAGATGGAAGCAAACTATTTGTTCTCCTTTTCTTTTGTTGTTTTATTTTGTTTCTTTCTCATGGTTACCCCATTATTCTAATTCTTCTTTACATCAGGGTAATGTAAAAATATATTCATTATGAAAGTATAAGCAGATCCTTTGTCAGATTGCATGCCATCTTGGGGAGGGGGAAGGAAAGAGAGGGGGAGAAAATTCAAAACTCAAAATCCTATTTAAGTGAATGTTGAAAATTAAAAATAAATTATTTTTAAAAAGAAAAAGCAAAGACATACACAAAATTTTAAAAAGTGAAAAAGAACGACTTACGTGAACAGATACAGCGTTAAATGAGGAGAACCAGGACAACATTATAGACAGAAACAGCAATGCTACACAATGAACAACTGTGAATGACTTAGCTGTTCTCATCAATACAGTGATCCAACATAATCCCAAAAGACTCTAGATGAAAAATGCTATCTGCCTTAAGAGAAAGAACTGATGAAGTTTGAACACAGAACAAAGGATCCAGTTCTTCACTTTTTTTTTTGCTTTGAGCTTTCTTCTACAAAATGACTAATATGAAAATGTGTTTTACATGACTGCACATGTGTAACCTCTATCAGATTACTTAGCTTCTCAAGGAGGAAGGAGAGGAAAAAGGAGGGGAGAGGATAAAAAACAAATGCTAAGAATTGTTTTTACGTGTAATTGAGGGGAAAATGAAATTTTTTTAAGGTAACTGCCACTGTCATCACTGATGTTGTCACACAGAGTCCAAGAGGGCAGATGAATCCTTAGATCTTTCGGATGCATTTATTTTTGGATGATGTTGTGCTGACTACATGAAGCCCTGGAATATCAGAGAATTTCCTAAATATACATGATTACTCAAAAGAAACCAGCCTAATAAGCCATATAAGAAAAACCAAATGGATAAAAAATGTTCTCTGTCCAGACTACAAAAAAAACCAAATGGATAAAAAATGTCCTCTGTCCAGACCATAACATGCAGTTGTTAATTCAGTTAGCTAGTTTGTTGAGTTAGGACATGTATATCTGCGAAAGGCACAACAGAAAAAATAATGAGTCAGGCATAGAATTTAATTGGAGTAGCTATGGGAAATTTAGTAATATGGACTCCAAAAAAAATTGTGATTTTTAGAGAAACGCTTGAAAGAAACATGGTCAAAAATCTAGTTTCTCTCGGACAAACCATATTTTGAGAACTGGTGTTCAATTCCAGGTGCTACTCTTTAGGAAGAAAATAAGTGGGAAACAAAAGAGAGGAGGGTGAGCAGGCCTGCAAAGGGCCTCAAGACCGTGCCACGTGAGTGATGGTGAAAGGAACTAGAGATAAAAGCTTGGAGAAAAAAGGACCTAGGAGTGATAAATATGGAAAGGGGAGCAGGCTTATTATAGAAATAGAAAGGGAAGTAGACTTGTTATACTAGTGGAAGAGAAGAACCAGGAAAGGGTAGAATAGGAGAGTGAAATTTAGGCCCAACAGAAAATTCCCTAACAATATGAGTTCTCTAAAAGAGAACAGTGAATACAGAATATAATACAAAATCTCACCGTGTTATTTTTGTTGATTTTAACAAAAAAAAAAAAACCCACATTTGATTCAGTAGCACAATATATAAGTTAAACTCATGTAAGATTCTTTAATAAATGTAACCAGACAGACAACTTTATTGAATGACTATCTGATTATCACCAGCTCAGTAGGTCTCTCTCTGTCTCTTTCTGTCTCTCACTCTCTTTGGGGAGAGTCTCCCTCTCCAGGCCAGAAATACAACAGTTCTCCAATTTTCTACCCCTTTTCATCCTTAAGTCACTTGGGCACCTACTGCTCCCAGAGGTCACCATGTTGGTGCTAGATTTAATGCAGATCCCTGACTGGCTCAGCAAGAAGCAGCAGCTCAGAACTCAAGAGGTTCAAATAATTTTCCAGCCCCAGCTTCCCTGGGAGCAGGAGTCACAACAGGAATCACCATGCCCAGCTCCAGAGGCCTTTAAGCACAGGCTGAAGGATCGCCTGTTTTGATATATATATGTTGAACTACACAGCCTTGAGTTTCCCTCCAACTTCATTGTTTTGATGCTTTTTAGTTGTCTGTCTTCTAGTAATAATTAAACTTAAAAGCTGAGGCAGCATGGTGCAGATAGAGAGCTGGTCTCAAAGACAGGAAAATCTGGGTTTAAGTTCCACCTTCAATACATTCTAGATGTGTGACCCAGGGCAAATGACAACTCCTGGCTACTCTAGACAACTCTAAATTTCAGAGAAGATGCCTACCTGTTTTGGTAGAGGTAGCTTCCTCACTGAGGGTTCCTTACACCAATGAAATCACAAGTCTTGTTCAAACAAAAGGATAACTGAATAAAGTACTTAATTGCATAGATTTTTTTTTCAGTTTTGCTCTTTAGACTACCTACTTTAAAGTTATATACTAAGTTAAATTTTTAAAAAGGATTATTTTCTAAAAGAAACTTTCCTAAAGAACTTCCCTAAAAATGCAGTGTAAAACATTAACCCTGGTAAAAACACCAGCGAGATCTAAAAGATAAAATAAATACGGCATGAAAAGTAGAATGTTAATAAGCCTGTGGTGGAAAACTGCATAAAGCTGTCTACTTAGTTATTTGTTCTGGAGGACGCCTTGGCTTTTTCACAGAATGGTATCTGATACACAATACGCTGAGCTTTTTATAACGACAAATGATAACGTATCAGAAGTTTTGGTAACATCAGCGACTTAAGTAATAGTTCTATACAAGGTCCAGTCCAAATAATGCAGGAAGTTCACTTTCAATATAAGTAGCTGAGAAAACTTTTTTCTGTCTGGAAAAAAGAAGTCATGAGTTTCATAAGAACAACTCATACTATTGAGTAACTTTTCTTTCTCACCTTCCATATCTCTGCACCAACAAAGCAGAGGAAATAAAAGCCCTAAAAGAAAAGGGAGCTGTCACCTGGGAGAAACACTTCAGGTAGCAAGGTTTGAGAAAGGAGAGGAAGATTCCTGGAGCTGAAGTGAGACAATTTAAGCCTTTGACATCGAGGAGACAGACACCTGAAGACAACGCTCAGAGGGGCTTTTAATGACAACCCAAAAAGTCTCAGTCATCCTAAGAGGAGACTAACACCAAGATGAAGACTTAGGATAAACAGAAATAAGCACTCCTCTTAAACTTGGAGATGAAACCAAAATTAATGCATGGAGTGATTAACGACCACTAGGGACAAAGAAAGCAGCATGGCATAATGGATGAAGCCAGGAAGATGGGCAAGTAACTTAACCTGTGAATATTTCAGCCAATTTTCTAAGACTATGTCCTTAATGTTAAATGTTCTGCTAGGTTTCAAAAAGCTTTATTTTTTAAACAGATAAGTGAATGTGAAAATACATTACTATCTTCCTCACTTAACCTACACTCATAGGAAACGTGGCTGTTTGGACCATGAGACTGTAACTAAGGCAGCACCAACTTAAGGGCAAAGTACTGAGTCAGTCTTTTTGAGTCTAATTCAGATGTCACTTGCTAAGTAAAGTCTTGGCTGGTGATTACAATAACTCATATTACATAGTACTTTAAGATTTATAAAGTGATTTCCTCATAAGGCCCCTGAGAGGTAGACAGACTACCTACCTCTACAGAAGTTGACAAGTATTATCAGTTCCTTTTTATAAATAAAGACAATTGTCAAGCTACTCAGTGTCTGGGAGTCTCCAGTGGTTCATGTCCACTGTTCCTGTCACAATGCTACATTGATCCTTTTCCCTTTGGCCCTCACATAGCAGTTTGCTTCTACCACTCTCACATAATTATCATATATTATTTTTCAGAATGCAAGCTCCCTTAAGAACAAGAACTTTTTTCTTTGCTGCCCTTACATCCTCGGTTCCTATCTCTCTCCTAACGTGACATACCTATTACAGGCACTAAGTAATGCTTACTTAACTAAATTTTTCAAATGTGTGATACATCCACTCTGTAGGCCATTAAAACACAACAGTACAAGGACTAGGCCTTATCAAAACTTTCTGCCTCTGCCAATATCTAATACAACGTTTTACACACTTTAGGGCTTTCTTATGTTTGTTGAGCTGAAGTAAAAATATGACAAAAAGGTGATTAAATAGTCAAATTTGAGAAGAAAATACAGATATCTGGACCAAATGTACAGGGAGAACAGCACATGTCTAGCAATTTAGTGACAAAAAATAAAATAGAATTACTATGTTACATAAGGAAACTGAATATTTAGTAAAAAAAAAAAAAAAAAAAAAAATCCTCTCCCCTATCAGGGGTGAGCAGCTCTGGAAAAATTTTTTGAAAAGGTTTCCATACTACCAAAAAGGGCAGCTAGGTGGCACAGTGGATAGAGTGCTGGCCCTGGAATCAGGAAGACTCACCTTCCTGAGTTCAAATCTGACCTCTGATACTTCCTAGCTATGTGACCCTGAGCAAGTCATTTAACCCTGTTTGCTTCAGGTTTCTTCATCTGTAAAATGAGCTGGAGAAGGAAAAGACAAACCATTCCAGTATCTTTGCCAAGAAAACTCCAAATGGGGTCGCAGAATTAGATATGACTAAAACAATTCAACAACAGAACAAAAAATCATGAAAACACAGTAAGGTACAATGCATGGCACTAAAGGTTTTACTAAAAAAAAACCAGAATGATCAGAGAATGTTAGAGAAAGGAGAGACTTGGAGATCATCTAATCCAATCTTCTCATTTTATAGATGAGAAAACTGAGGTCCACGGACTTGAAGTGACATCTACAAGGTTACCCAACTAATAGAGGACAGAACTAAGACTAGAAGCCAGATTCCTCAACTTCCATTCCATAAGTTTTCAATTATCCAATACAGTCTGATGCAGCATCAAATGAAGAAAAGTGAAGGGAAATCATCTGAGTATTTTAAACAATTTTTGCCTTATACATGGAAGTTCTTTACCATCTGACCAAAAATCATAACTGGATATGACCAAAAAAAATGGAGGGGAGGGGAATAATCTGATACACTGTTTTACAACCAGAATTCCAGGCTTCTCTAGTTGCCTGGAGCACAGTAATATGATTTTCCAGCACATTAGGGAAGCAAAAGTAGAACCAGAGAGTCTATGTACTGGCTGGATTTTGTTAATGTCACTTAAAATGGAGGAAAAAATCCTAGCAAGATACCAAATAGAGTGCAGCAGATGGTAAACAAATATTAGAAGCAATCTTCACAAAATCTGCAGTGTGTCACAAATATACAAAATGGCAGAGTTTAGGAAAAGAGAATCATAACAGGCCATATGTTGTTTGGAGCAACATGCAATCCAAAAGAGAAACAAAAAGAACATAAAGGCCCAAGAGTAGAAGAAATGCAGCCTCAGGTAAAGGGACGGTAAAAATGGCAAACGGAATACTGACTATAGAACGCAGCAACAGAGGCCACGGGGCTAACAGCAAAATGCACCTACTGACGTGGCAGTGAGTCGCATGAGGTTCACATAAAAGCAATCTAGATACAAAAATAAACAGAAAATTAAGGTTACCTATTAAACATCCTTTGTCACAAACCTTCAATGTCATTCGAGAATCAATTAGAAAACTAGAAGAGAATCACTTTCCAAAGAGAGAAAAGAAAGGAAAGCACTGCTACAGAAGTTAGGGAAGTCAAAGACTAGAACCTAGGGAAGTTCCAAAGCAGACAGTTTATCTCAGGTATTAGCTATCAGCATGAGGTCATAACAGGAGCTTCCAATTTCCACTGTCAAATCTTGTTATTTTGGACATGCCACAAAACCCTTGTGAACCCTTGATTTTGGTCATTTACATAACCAAACATATTTATGTTTCAACGAGGAGTTACAAGATCTTTACAAAGAAGATCCAGAATAAATCCATGTAAAAATTAAAATAGCTAACATAATAAAATTCTCCTCCTATAGCACTGAAACAAACCTACCTGAAATCTCCTTATAATAACCAAATATAGCAACTCACCACATGAGAGAGAGCACACATGCTTTCTGCAAAATAGCTCTGAAGAAAAGTAGTGCAAGAATTGGTATCCCCAGTTTTATACGGTGAAACCAAGTTTCAGAACAATTGGAAGGAAATCCCACAGTCAGAGAAGGAGACTTGAATCTAAGAATTTCACATTAAGTCCAGTTCCCTTTCCAATCATACCAAGCTGCATTTTAGATACTTAACACTTGATTCAGGGCATCTCTAAATCCAGAAATTTCCAATAACAAATCCAGAAGAAACCAGCACTTGATAAGCCCTATAAACTTACTTTTGCAGGATATAGGAATAACTATTTAGGATACGTTGCCCCACAAAATGCACACCTAATACTGTAACACCTCAGTCACTTCAGAAAACCAAATTTGTGATGATCCACACAAGTTATATGTGAATCTCACAAAACATAATTTTTTTTCTAGAAATTTTCAAGATCATATTTACAAATAAGGAGAATTCATTCTAAAGAAGTTATTTTAAATCAAGGATTCAAGAAATAAAACTAGTTTCAACATCTAGCAACTCCCTTAAGAGAAGAATTGCGGCACAGTGTATAGAGAGAGCCTCACCTCTGACACACACACACCGGGCAAAGCACTCCACCTCTCTGTGCTCTAGTCAACTCTCTACGGTTTTAAGCTGCTATTTTTCATTATTAGAGGGAGTTTCTTCTACTGGGCCCCAATTCCACTGAAATCACAGCTTCAGTCCTTATCTCTGTCCTTCAGATTCTGGGTCCCACAAAGAATTCTTACGTGGGTTACACCCATTACACTGTCATATAATTTTTTAAAGAACATTTATGATTTTCTTTTTGAAGGAAAGTCATGAGAGGAAATGTCTACTTTCTACAACTTATAGTCTTAGAAAGTTGTCTGGCAAAGAAATCAAAGCTAAAAAATGCTCTAAATCACTATTGATTAGAGAAATGCAAATCAAACAACTCTGAGGTACCACCTCATACCTATCACATCGGCTAATATGAGAAAAAAGGAAAATGATGGATGTTGGAAAGGAAGTGGGAAAACTGGGCCACTAATGCACTGTTGATAGAGCTATGAGCGGATCCAACCATTCTGGAGAACAATCTGGAACTATGCCCAAAGGACTATAAAACTGCGCATACCCTCTGATCCACCCATACCACTGCTAGGTCTATATCCCAAAGACATCAAAAAAAAAAAAAAAAGAGAGAGAGAGAGAGAGAGAGAGAAAGGACCTAATTGTAGAAAAATATTTGAAGTGGCTCTTTCTGTGGTAGCTAAGGATTGGAAATCGAAGGGATAACCACGAATTAAGGAATAGCTAAACAAGCCATGGTATATGATTGTGCTAAAATATTACTGAGCTATAAGAAATGACACACAGGATGATTTCAGGAAAACCTGGAAAGACTCACATGAACTGAGCAAACTGAAGTGGACAAAACCAAGAGAAAGTTGTATACAATACTGTAGGATGAGGAAGTGTGAATGATCCAAGGCAATCCCAGGGGACTAATGATGAAACATGCTATCAGCCTCCAGAGAAAGAACTGATATTATCTGAATACATGCTGAAGCATGCTATTGTCACTTTCTTTTATTCAAGTCTTTTTGTTCAAAATGACTAATACAGAAATGTTTTACATGATTGCACATGTATAACCTGTATCCGACTGCTTACCATCTCAGGGAGGGAGGAGGGGAGAAAAGGATAAAATCTGGAACTTGGAACTTAAAAACATGTTAAAAAATTACTTAACATGTAACTAGGGACAAAAAGATGTACACACATGCATGCATGCATGTGTGTGTGCATGTGTGTGTGTAAAAGAAAAGTGTCTGGGCACTGAAAGACTGAATGACTTGTCCTGGTCACACAGCCAAGACACGTCAGAGGTGAGACTTGAACTTAGGTCTTCTAGTCTCAAAGGCCAGTATCCTATCCACTGCATCATGTGCCCCTTATTGCGTCAAATAGGGCAGATTCTTAATTGCAATTTGTTCATTAATCTACATTATTAACATCCATTTGACTTTGTAATAATTTGACTAAGTAGTAGCTAGCATTCATATAACCCTTTGGATTTACAAAGTGTTTTACCTTTGTTGGGCACTAAGTGGCACAGTAGATAGTGCATCGGGCCTGGGGTCAGGAAGACCTGAAGTCAAATCTGGCCTCAGCCACATAACTAGCTCTGTGTCCCAGGGCAGATCACTTAACACTGTCTGCCTCAGCTTCCTCCTCTGTGAAAGGAAGGAGGAAAAAGAGGAAATAGCAAACCACTCCAGTATCTCTGCCAGGAAAATCCCAAATAGGGACATGACTGAAACAAATGAACAACAAGTACAAACATTATCTCATTTGATTGTCACAACAACACTACAAGGTGGTGTTGTGACTAGAAGGAAGAAGGTGCCAATATTATCCATTTTATAAATGAGGAAACCAGGGCAGGGAGGGGTTAAGTGAGTTGTTCAGGACTACAGCTATTAAGTGGCTAAGGCAAGAAATTTAATTCAGGTCTTCCTGACTCCAATCCTAGCTCTCTATCCACTGTGTCACCTAACTATCACTAATATTAAATAATATAAGCTAGCCGCCTCTAATATATATAGTTATTAAAATTATACTGCTGAGTTTTTTCATTTTAAAATGCAGATTTTTATTGTATCTGATTGGTCTTTCTACTGTATTATTCTGAGTTAATAAAGCTTTAAGAACTTGCAATATTTGGGGAATTTTTAACGTTTAAAATGACCACATAATTCCAGGACACAAATGAATATCTGTGTTGGGTTTAAAAAAAGAATACCAAAACCAGAACTTTTCAGAGTTTTGAGTACAGAGTACATTGAGAAATGAGTAAAGAATGGCAATACTTTAAGAAGGAAGGGAGTAAGTCAGCAATTTCTAGAAGTTTAAGATCTCTCTGGAGTTGCCAAGGATTTTAGGAGTTCTAAGTGTCGAGAAACTCCATATTCTAACCTCAGCTGTCACTTTACAGAAATTTCTAACCTGGAGAAAAGCAGGCCAGCACCAGGCCACAGATCCTCACAAGAAACTCATCAGTGCAGACGGCTGATCATTATCACCCTGTTCCCTTGAATATTCATTAACCTACTCATGAAACTGGGAACATCACAAAGGGTTTCTGTGGCTACCTAAGCAAGTGAGTTTTTACTCCAAGTGCAGACGCCAACATACAAACACCTCACACACTTAATACTGAGTGATTATGACAGCTAGCTGCCAGTTGGAAGCATGATCACTGTCTGTCCCTGAGAGGACCAGAGGAGAGGCTAAGGAGAGAAAGAGGACTACGGGCACAAAGGACAAACCCATTGGTGACAGGCCTGGAGCACTCTGACTTTCATCCTCCTAGAAATAGCATCACAAAGAGGAAAGGTAACCATTACATTTCCTTTACTCTTTCAAGTATATGGGAACCAAAAGAACAGTCACTAAAGAAACTGAAGAACTTGGGACTTTGATGGAAAACTTTACCAATTACAGTCAATTGTTGATTTTTTAATACAAACTGTGGGAAGCAACAGCACTTCTGAAAATAGATGATTCAAAAGCCATCATAAGTTACTGTGGGAAGGGGCTTAGATGGGAATACAGATGTGTAACTTCTGGAAATTTCACAATATATCAAACCAACTCACGAGGCTACACTGTTAGTCAACAAGTACTTATTAGGCATTTACAATGTGCCAGGCACCATGGACAGTGTTAAGAACTACTTAGGAGAATTTCAAACTGCTTAGGTTTCTTGTCCTGTTCCTTTCTATTAAACTATTATTCTCTACTCCATTCAACCAATCTGAAATGTTATAAATGGACTGTGCCAGAGACTCAACAACTGGCATGCTGCAAAGATAATGTAGTTCAATCTTCTAATTTTATAGATGAAAAACCTGAGGCCCAGAGAGGAAAAATAACTTCTTTTATCTTATGATTCTACATTATTTGCTACATAATTGATTTAAACTAAGACTAGAACCTAGTTCTCCTGATGCCCAAACCAATGGCCTTTCTGAGCAGGAACACTCAACAAGCAACATTTATAAGCATCGAATTTTAGAACTGAAGATTTTAGTTCAACTGCTCATTTTAAACATGAGGAACAGAAAGGGCCACAGATGTTCAGTGACTTTCCCTGCATCACAAAGTAAGTTAGTAGGAGAACTGGAAGCAGAGTTCTCTTTTGAGATGACTCTAGATGTAAGGAGGTTGAGGAAGTCGAGTTGCTTTCTGTGTCTGTGCCTGGTTGCCATGTTCCACATAAATGATCACTTAGTTAATGAGAGACAGTCTTTTCTAGTTGCCAGGTAAGCACTTGCTATGTGCCAGGCACTACTTTTAAAACTTTATAGTTTCTTATCTCATTTGATCCTTACAACCACCCTAGGAGGTAGAAGCTATTATTATCCCCATTTCACAGATGAGGAAACTGAGGCAAACAGAGGTTAAGTGACTTGTCTAGGGATAGTAAGTGTCTCAGGGATCTAAAACCTCCTTCAAGATTTTGCTAGGGTGCAAGCTCAGCACTAAAACTAATGTCAAAAGTTGAAATGTCAAAAAGGAACTATAAATTCTGCCCTGTATACCTCTAGTTTAAAATCCCTGAATGAAAATTTGCTTCTAATAAGCATAGTATAGATAACTCAACCGTACAGTCAACTTTTGAATTGACTTCATCACTGATGAAGATGAGCTGGTATCATTCAAGATGGCAGAGAACTCAAAATCAGAGAGCCAACATGATAGTATACAGATTCCATACATTTTTATATCATAAATCCTTCAGATAATCCAGTAAAATCTATAAATTCCTTCTCAGAGTAATGTTTTTAATTACATAAAATTAAATACAAGGCAAAGCAACTATACCGAAATATAATTATTAAACTGCTAAAAAAAACCCAACAAACCAAAACCCAAATTCATAGGCTCCAGATTAAGAATTCTAGTAATAGAAAGATCGCTAGATTTATCAGGCAGGGCTTTTATAGTCTTAGCTTTGTCACTTCATATGTGACCTTTAGGAAAACGCTTTAACCTCTCTGAGCCTCAGTTTCCTCATCTGTAAAATGAAAGGGGTAGACTATGATCTGGCATCATTGTGTAATTATATTTTGATTGGTTTTTTGCCCTGAAAATTTACTTTGTAGATTTATACATTTTTTTTAAAGTCTTCATTACCTATATCATAATGTAGGTGACTCAAGAGTATAGTATATGGCAAAGAGAAACCAGAAAAGGGTTCAAATTTTGTCATGAAAAATCTCTAAACATGTAATCTCCAGGCTGCTAATTAAAAGTTATCTACAATATTTAGTTTGGGTTTGGAATCATGTTGGTGGGCAGAGGGATGCACCTATTTTTCTTTCTTTGCCCATAAATTCAGACTTAGAGAAAGAAAGATTCAAATTTCTCTTCATGTAAGCTTTTCACATGCAACAATCTATGTATAAGTAACCCATTGAAGCTAATACACATAAAAAACTAAAGAAACTTAGTTCTGTTGAACTTTTTTTTTTACTCTTTGGTACAAGGGACTACTCACTAAATGAGTAGGAAGAGGGTCATAGTCAGAAATAAAGTTGATATATATTTTTTAAAGATGCCAATTTTCTTTCTAAAAAACTGAAGAAACAAGTAAGCCTTGAACATATGTTTATGAAATGTACCTTTGCTAGGTTTGAAAGTTCAAAGAGAAGACAGAATTAAAAAGTGTTGAGTAAATGTAACATCGTTTTCTTTTTGCCCAAGATCACTCTGCATATGAGATCCCAACTTTCAATGACAGTCACCAATGTTCTCTGAACGTCTTCATCTTATCTCTGCTATGCTCTGTCTAGAATTGATAATGTGCTCAAGTCTGTATTTGCCCCCATGTGTTCCTAGGGAGCTTTTTACCTCATCTGGTACTTAAGTGGGTCCTCTTATTTAGGGACCTGCTTGGTGCCCAGACTCTCTCCCTCTTGCTGCCCAACCAGGACAATTCCAGAGTCAAATCCCAAAATCCAATGTGTTTGCTGCCACCACCTAGTGGCCCTGAAGAAGCTAGCTGCAACATTGTTAGTCTATTCAATATTTGTTTAAAAGCTCCACTTTGTTGCAGTTTTTCAAAGCTACAATGGATTAAAATCTCTTAATCAATATTCATCAGCCTACAGGTAGTTTACACTTTTCATTTCGTTCTAGCAATATTATTCCAGTGAGAAGCAAGAGCAGATAAAGGTCATGTTGGTAATTAAAGCTATATTGTAGAAATATGCACACTCAAGATGTGATTAAATAAGAAAATATTACTCAGTTCAGTATCATCATTAAACTTGCATTAATTTATAAATATTTAAATGTACCATATGATGATCATAAATACTCTATATTTGTCAGTTTTAAAAGTAACACAAGCTATAAACCCTTTGAAGAATTACTGCAGAAATATACAAGAAAAAGAAAGTACACAAGCCATACTCACATTCGAAGGCTGTAGTTGTTGCATCCGGCAAAACCTGGCCTATCACATCCTAAACGAGGGCAGAGAAAGGATACAATTAGACATCTCTTCAGTTGTTAACATGTGGCAAAACCTCAATGAATAAGAAAGCCCAGGAAAGATATTTTCAATGTTTGCCTAAACTGTAAAAATGTTAACTCATAATCATAGCCTAACACAATCTATTCACATCCAAGTATTTAATTACCCCATGAAGAAAAAAAGTATAAAAAAAATCTTCTCTACACTAAAAGAAAAACATGTCTTTTCATTCACTTCTCCCATTTGTCCCCTTCTCTCCAATCATCCTACAATCACTCCTCATCATCATCTTTTGCCTGGACAATTCCAGCCCAGTCTCCTTTGATCTCCCTAAATCTAGCCTTTCCTCCCTCCAATCCATCACTCTCTGAACTGCCACATTATTAGCATTCTGAAAGCATAGGTCTGACAACATTACTTCCCAGTCCAGGGAGCTCCAATGGTTCCCCATTAACTCTAGGATAAACCACAAAGATCTTATTTGATATTGGAAGCCTAACTCGTGAGGTTGATAAGACACTCTACGGAGTTCTAGTCAAACTCCCCCACTCGCTATTATCCACAAAGACGTTCATTCTATCCTCTTCCCCCGCATCTATTTCTTGCCTTCATACTGAGAATGCTCATCCTCATAGCCTCTACCTTTCGAAGTCCCTCATTCTTTTTAAAGATGAGATGAAATGCTGCCACTTCTTTTAAGAGGTCACTCCTGACTCCCTCTAAACATTCAAAAATTGGGCTTTCAAGGGGACAGTGATGGTGACACTGCATAAAGTGTGCTGCATGGTTTGCAAAGTACTCTACATACATTATCTCATTTGAAAATAGAAGGTTCACCCCAATAAATCTGACAAAGAATGAAAAATACTATATAATCTTGGGGCTTCCAGTAGGCAAAGTCTAAGATACTGCTTTATTTTACTTCAGAGCAACTGAAAAATACCACTGATTAACTGAACAACAGAGAAATGTTAATGGCCAGTGAACCAAGTTGACCATTTTTGTACTGGAACTTTAAAGTCCATATTATCTGATACTGCAGCTCAGCTTCATCCATAAGCCCTCTAAGAACAGCTTGTAGACAGCCTATGTGACAACTAGTGGATATAGAGACCCTGCATTGTGTGCAAGTGGAACACAATAGACGGCCAATCTCTCTGCCCCTCCCTCTCTCCCAAACCTTTACTCATTGGAGAAGTATGACAGTGTAAGCAACTCACAGTGCTTCTTCACAGAGCCAGTCTGCTTTGGCTCATCCAGAAGCGTCACCAGCCAGAAGGTTAACTGAAGGCTGTTTGCAGCATCTCTCAGCAACAGGGCACTTAACAGAGTGACTGCAACTTTCTTCTAAAACTAATACTACAGAGTCTTCTGCTACAGTGCCAATCTGCATAACAAGGTTATATCAACACTTAATTTTTTTCTCAAAAATCTACACACACAAAAAAGAATTATCTTAAATGCTAGAGTAGCATTGCTTCTCAGGCCACAATCTGCTCTTAATAGGAGAAAGATTAATCTCTCAAGAAGAGATCCAGACTAATGTGGAAATATGTTTTACCTGATTGCACGTGTGTGTGTGTGTGTGTGTGTGTGTATACACACATACATATATACCTGATACAGGTTATATCAGATTGCTTGCTGTCTTGGGGAGAAGGAAGGATGAGAGGGAGACAAATTTGGAACTCTAAATCTTTCAAAAATGAATGCTGGAAATTGTCTTTACATGTAATTGAAAAAATAAAATACCATTTGAAAAAATACAACCGATCTGATATGAAGGATCAAATCCTTTCACCTTATATTAAGATAAAAGGTATTATCAGGCCAATGTAAGCTCTGTAAGTGGACACGGACATTCTGGAGCTGTCTAACTAACCCAAAGTCATTCTGTAATGAGATCTTAACTTCTAAGAAACTACAATCAGCGATGTGTCAATAGAGAATGAAAGTGACCTGTGATAAGCAATGGAATCTAATTACTTAGACAATCATTCATCAGCTGTAAGAAATAACTACCGTGGAAGGCAGAGCCAACATGGTGGAGTAGAAAGACGCATATACACATAGCTCCGAACCCACAACCCATAGAACATCGGTAAAAAGGAACTCACAGCAAATTCTGGAGTAGTAGAGGCCACAGCACAGTGAAGCAAAAGAGATTTCTGTTCCAGAGGGACCTGCAAACCTCTTGCAAAAGGTCCGTCGCGCTGCGGCCGCAGAGCCCAGCCCTGCCCCGGCTGCGGCACGGAGAGGAGCAGATCAGAGCGGGCTTCAGGGACGGGATCTCCAGTGGCCGTGCGGGTCCCTCCACCTACAGGTGACGGGGGTCAGTGAGAGGGTCTTCTTGGCAGGTCGAGAGGGGAGTGGGGTGCCCCCATAACTCAGGCCCCCTTGGGAGGCAGTAGCTGACGCAGCAGCAGACCTGGGCTCCCCAAGCAGGCAGGAGCCTGGATCCATTATTGAAGGTCTGTGCATAAACCCCCTGAGGGAACTGAGCCTGAGAGGCGGCCCTGCCCTGACCTGAGCACCTGAACTTAATCTCACACTGAATAGCAGCCCTGCCCCTGCCCCTGCCAAAGCCCGAGGCTGGGGAGCAGCATTTGAATCTCAGACCCCAAACGCTGGCTGGGAGGATCAGGAGGCGAGGTGGGTGTGAGGAGAATATTCAGAGGTCAAGTCACTGGCTGGGAAAAGGCCCAGAAAAGGGAAAAGAAATAAGACTATAGAAGGTTACTTTCTTGGTGAACAGGCATCTCCTCCCTTCCCTTCTGATGAGGAAGAACAATGCTTACCATCAGGCAAACACATAGAAGTCAAGGCCTCTGTATCCCAAACATGCAGACTAAATATTCTGTGGGCTCAGGCCATGGAAGAGCTCAAAAAGGATTTTGAAAATCAACGTAAGAGAGGTGGAGGAAAAGCTGGGAAGAGAAATGAGAGATATGCAGTCAAAGCATGAACAGCAGGTCAGGACCCTGCTAAAGGAGACCCAAAAAAATGCTGAAGAAAATAACACCTTGAAAAACAGGCTAACTCAATTGGCAAAAGAGGTTCAAAAAGCCAATGAGGAGAAGAATGCTTTGAAAAGCAGAATTAGCCAAATGGAAAAGGAGATTCAAAAGCTCACTGAAGAAAATAGTTCTTTCAAAATTAGAATGGAACAGATGGAGGCTAATGACTTTATGAGAAACCAAGAAATCACAAAACAAAACCAAAAGAATGAAAAAATGGAAGATAATGTGAAATATCTCATTGGAAAAACAACTGACCTGGAAAATAGATCCAGGAGAGACAATTTAAAAATAATGGGACTACCTGAAAGCCATGATCAAAAAAAGAGCCTAGACATCATCTTTCATGAAATTATCAAGGAAAACTGCCCTGAGATTCTAGAACCAGAGGGCAAAATAAATATTCAAGGAATCCACAGAACACCACCTGAAAAAGATCCAAAAAGAGAAACTCCTAGGAACATTGTGGCCAAATTCCAGAGTTCCCTGGTCAAGGAGAAAATATTGCAAGCAGCTAGAAAGAAACAATTCAAGTATTATGGAAATACAATCAGGATAACACAAGATCTAGCAGCTTCTACATTAAGGGATCGAAGGGCATGGAATAGGATATTCCAGAAGTCAAAGGAACTAGGACTAAAACTAAGAATCACCTACCCAGCAAAACTGAGTATAATACTTCAGGGGAAAAAATGGTCTTTCAATGAAATTGAGGACTTTCAAGCATTCTTGATGAAAAGACCAGAGCTGAAAAGAAAATTTGACTTTCAAACACAAGAATGAAGAGAACCATGAAAAGGTGAACAGCAAAGAGAAGTCATAAGGGACTTACTAAAGTTCAACTGTTTACATTCCTACATGGAAAGACAATATTTGTAACTCTTGAAACTGTTCAGTATCTGGGTACTGGGTGGGATTACACATGCACACATGCACACACACACACACACACAGAGACAGAGTGTACAGAGTGAATTGAAGAGGATGGGATCATATCTTAAAAAAATGAAATCAATTCCCCAATTGATAAATGGTCAAAGGATATGAACAGGCAATTTTCAGAGGAAGAAATTAAAGCTATCTATAATCATATGAAAAAATGCTCTAAATCACTATTGGTTAGAGAGATGCAAATCAAAACAACTCTGAGGTACCACATCACACCTATAAGATTGGCAAACATGACAGAACAAGAAAATGATAAATGCTGGAGAGGATGTGGGAGAGTGGGAACACTAATTCATTGTTGGTGGAGCTGTGAGCGCATCCAACCATTCTGGAGAGCAATTTGGAACTATGCCCAAAGGGCTACAAAAATGTGCATACCCTTTGACCCAGCAATATCGCTACTAGGACTATATCCCCAAGAGATCATAAAAATGGGAAAGGGTCCCACATGTACAAAAATATTTATAGCAGCACTCTATGTAGTTGCCAAAAACTGGAAGTCAAGGGGATGTCCATCAATTGGGGAATGGCTGAATAAATTATGGTATATGAATGTAATGGAGTACTATTGTGCCATAAGAAATGATGAACAAGAAGACTTCAGAGAGGCCTGGAAGGACTTATATGACCTGATGCTGAGTGAAAGGAGCAGAACCAGGAGAACTTTATGCACAGCAACAACCACAGTGTGTGAGAGTTTTTTCTGGTAGACTTAGATTTTTGTAATAACACAAGAACTTCTGAAAAAAAAAAAAATCCCAATGGTGGACCTCAAGGCAAAATGCCTTCCACACTCAGAGAGAGAAATATGGAAGTCACTCACATAATGTAGCAGATCATGTTTGTGTATGTGTATGTGTTTGTGTATCATGTTCTGATTTGTTATACGGATTCTTTCATTTATCTTAGTCTGACTACATAGCATGACTATAGTGAAAATATACTCAATAGGAAAGTATATGTAGAATCTATACAGAATTGTATGCAGTCGTGGGGAGGGAGGGAGGTAGTGGGGGGTGGGTGGGGAGGGATAAAATCGCAATTGTATGGCAGTGATTGTTAAACATTAAAAAAATAAAAAAATTAATAAAAAAAATGAAATCAAGCAGTGAGAGAAATATATTGGGAGGAGAAAGGGAGAAATGGAATGGGGCAAATTATCTCTCATAAAAGAGGCAAGCAAAAGACTTATTAGTGGAGGGATAAAGAGGGGAGGTGAGAGAAAAACATGAAGTTTACTCTCATCACATCCCACTAAAGGAAGGAATAAAATGCACGCTCATTTTGGTATGAAAACCTATCTTACAATATAGGAAAGTGGGGGATAAGGGGATAAGCAGGGTGGGAGGGGATGATGGAAGGGAGGGCATGGGGAGGAGGGAACAATTTGAGGTCGACACTCATGGGGAGGGACAGGATCAAAAGAGAATAGAAGTAATGGGGGACAGGATAGGATGGAGGGAAATATAGTCAGTCTTGTACAACACAACTATTATGGAAGCCATTTGCAAAACTACACAGATTTGGCCTATACTGAATTGCTTGCCTTCCAAAGGGAATGGGTGGAGAGGGAGGGATGGGGAGAAGTTGGAATGCACAACTGTCGAGTAATGTTCTTGCCACTAGGAAATAAGAAATACAGGTAAAGGGGTATAGAAAGTTATCTGGCCCTACAGGACAAAAGAGAAGATGGAGACAAGGGCAGAGAGGGATGATAGAAGAGAGAGCAGATTGGTGATAGGGGCAATTAGAATGCTCGGTATTTGGGGGGGGAGGGGACAAAAGGGGAGAAAATTTGGAACCCAAAATTTTGTTAAAATGAATGTCAAATAAATAAATTTAAAAAAAGAAAGAAATAACTACTGTGGTATTTTATCTAACAAATTTAGCATCTTTTTACTTGTAAATAACAGACAAGGTAGAAAAATTTTAAAGAGCTTGACTCCATGATTCCAAGATGTCAAGAGTCAATTAGCATAAGCACTAAACAGAATATAGATACATGATGTTGAGAAAAATATGAATACTAAATGGAAGCAAACCTGTCAAAGTATAACTTGAAAGCATATAAGATGAGACAGCACAGAATAACGATAACGAACTGGCTTCAAAGCTAGAAAGACACTGCATCTGACATATGCTGGCTATGTGAGCCGGGCCAACTCTTGACATCTGGGTGTTAGGCCAGTGGTGTCCAACTCAAGTAGAAGCAGGATCCCTAAAGGCAGCATGTTGACTTAAACCACAAATTAAGATTACCTATGTTGTACTGAATTTTTATTTTGCCAAATATTTCCCAATTACTTTTTAATCTATTTGGGTCACAATAGGGGAAGGGTTCTAGAAAACTCTCTAAACTAAAAGAAGATGCTGACCTGCACTGGAACAGAAAGTTTCTTCACTCAAGAGCTCCTCACACCAATGAAATCATAGGTCCAGTCTTTAATCACTACATAAAATGGGGCTAAAGGGTGACAAAATGTGGTCAAAGTCCATGATCCATAAACTAACTGGCAAATTTAAGAAGGTGGGTGGTACTGTGGAAGCACAGTGACTAGAGTGAGAGGTATTCCTGAGTTTAAATGTCACTGTTGACACAACTTACACGACACTGGGTAAGTCACATAATTGGTCTGGGTCTCGGTTTCCTTAATTGTAAAAATAAGAAGATTGGACTAGATGATCTCTGATAATATGATCTACTGATTTTTTTGGAGAAACTCAACTTCTCCTCTACGTGTCATTCAGGGCCTTCCTCATACCATCTCCCACTACACAGACTTAACAATTTGTCCCAGAAATATGTTGAGTGTCTTTCCATCACCATTTCTTTGCTTATAACATTGCCATTATGACCAGAGTTTCTTTCCTTTCACTATTTGCCCGCCAAATTCCCACCCTGCCTTTAAAGTTCAACTCAAATGTTATTTCTCCATAAGCTTTCCCTAATCTCCTAGGTCAGTAAAGGCTTTCCTCCTCAAACCTCAGGGGGCGCTCTGTTTTACACCTCTTATAATTTCACTTACCATAGATCACAGTTATCTACACACACACACACACACACACACACACACACACTTTTTTCCCCCAGAAGAATCAGCATCATACCCAAATAGGATATATCATCCCAAGAACATTTATTTATAGGTGAAACTGAAAAAAGGGCAACAGACATGAAAACCTGAATGAACAAGATCAAAACAAACTATTTTCATCATAATGATGGTGGCACCACATTTGTGCTCTTAAATAACCCTGGTCCCCAATGCGCTACTACCTAAGGAAGTGGAAAAGGCACTAAAGATGACCAAAGTATAAAAAAGATATCTACTGGGCCAAATCTACATAAAACATCTACGCTGGATTTTTAAAACATTATTTTCTGATGATTGATTTTGAAGATGTCAAAAATGACCAACAACTGCGGAAATCCCAGATAATAATCATTACTCAAAAGAAACAACCATTGGTGGATCTGCCTTCATCATGTATCTCTTCACTGCAATCAACCTTCCACTTCAGTCACAGAAGTGCAGGTCAAATAAAATCACCTCCTCTAGTCAATACCTAACAGTAGCTCACACTCAGAGCCCTGCATAACCAAACTCTCCCCATCTTTTCAGTCTTCCTCACCTTCCTCCCTCACACGTACTCTGAGGCAGGGACACTGGCCTCCTGTTTATTCCTTGAACAAGACACTTCATCTCTTGGCTCTGGCAGTTCCTCTTATTCTCCATGCCTGGAATGATCTCCTTCCTCATATGTGCCTCCTGGGTTCCTTTAAATCCCAAGGAAGATCCTAAAACTTCTACAGGAAGTCTTTCCCAAGTCCTATTAATTCTAGTGCCTTCCCTCTGTTAATTAAGTCATATTTAATCCATTTATCGCTTATTTGTGTATTTGTCACACTCCCCCATTAAACTGTGAGTTCCTTGAGTGCAAGGACTCTTTTGCCTCCTTTTGTATCCCCAGTGCTTGGTACACAGCGCGTATCTGCAAATGTTTATTGATTGACTGATGGGGCTATTAATAGCTGATGTATATTTTCTCATCTCTATAAAATCTTTATGACAATGATCTACACAAATGTTGAAGGTATCCTTGATAAAAATATGAGAAGAGAATTTCTTAAATTATTTTCTACAGAAGAACTTGTTTAAAACAATCACCTTCATAAGTACATGATGAAGGAGGCATAATTAGAGAGCAGCTTGTCTGTAAAAGATTTGGAAATTCTAATGCACTACAAAGTCAATGAGTCAATAATGTAATATAATGACCAAGAAAGCTAATGTAATCTGAGGGTGCTTTAGGAAAGATGTAGTGTCCAGAACTGGGGAGGAGATAGCACTCTCTATCCAGATAACATCTAGAGTTCTATGGTCAGTATAGGTACCACATTTTAAATGGGGCATTAATAAAGAAAACAAAAAGAAGGGAAACCAGGACAGTGGCGGGCCTTGAGATCATGCCAATGAGGATCATCTGAAGGGACTGAGGATTTATGCTGGAGAAAAGAAAACTTGTTGAGGGGAGATACAAGAGGTGGAGGTAGGCTTCAGCACACTGGGTAGGTCCTCTGCAAAGGATTCACCGGAGGACACAGACAAGAATTATACAAGATTAGAAAGAAGCGTTGTGACCTGCACTACAGGAGGCCATCCATTTGGATGAGACCATGGAGTCACATAAGTCCTAAGACATGTCTTGGATATGGGGGGAGGGACTATACCCTACCTAAGCTTTACACACAACATTCTTCATACAATTGATATTTGTTGAAGTACTGAAATGAAATTACATTTTCTGTATATTTTTTCAAAGTATGAATTTCCTGTATTACAATTCATTTCTATGAGCATTATCATCTCTAACACCAAAGATCATACTACCTTCCAAGGCAATTTTGACTAATAATTTAATTACTCCTGTCCTGCCAGTTATCATTTCTCCTCCCAGAGTCTCCATTTAAGAAAACATCACCCAGACCAGACATCTCTTCATTTCCCACAAAGCTGCACTCCTCCAGTGTTCCCCACTGTGTCCCTACATGCGCATTCCCACTTAACCTCTAAATGATCTAGCTCTCCCATAGAAATATTTCCCATGATTAGGGGCTATGAAATTAAGAAGGCAACGTTCAGGAAAACTAGAGACAAGTATCCTGACACATCATGGCCACTTAAATTCAGGTGGGCCTCCTCATGGCCTATCCAAATGAAGTCCGTATGACTAGATTAGATTGGATTACAGCTAATCCAATCTAATTATCTTACAGAAGAGAAAAGCGAAACCCAAGGTGGTGAAGTCACTTGCCTAAGAGTCACACACAAGTGTCAGAACTAAAACTAGACTTTAGGTCTCCAGATTCCCAGTTCAATGGTACTGTCAACAAACACTGGGTTAAACTAGGTTAAAAGAATGAACCATAAAAAGTTTACGTCAACTGACACCATTAGCTCAATTTACAAGTATCACTCGTCTAAGACATACTATGATCATCTGTGCAGCCCCATCAATGAAATGGCACCCAGTGAATATTTCTAGATAACCCCCGGTGGTGTGTATGGCCTCAAACTAGGTATGGGTGAGGAATACACAGTAAGATGAACCTGGACCCAACCTCAAGAGACTTAGAAAACTTGTATCCTCTACCTTTCTTCACTGAGTTGAATGAAAGGCGCTCTCTGAACCAGGATGCTACTTTCAGGGCTACTGGGACTAACATTCTGTAAGTCATTCAACCTCTCCTGGCCTCAGTGTACTCCAGATGTTAAAACAGACAATTCCTAAGATCCTTTCCACCTGTAAAGTTATGATTCCAGGTGAAACGTACTGTGAGCATCTTGACCATGTGTGAAGTAACAGTCTCCCCTGCTCTGCCCTAAGGCACATCAGGTAAAAGAAATCAGTGTAAAGATATGCGATCCCCCAGCACCTGGCCCAGGAGCAGGGATTTTCAGGGTCTAGGCCGCATGTGGCCTTCCAGGGCCTTGAGTGCAGCTTTTGGACTAAGTCCGAGTTTTACAGAACAAAACTTTTTATTACGGGAATTCGTTCTGTGACGTGTGGCTTCAATCCAAGGGTCCCACTTGAGGACCTAGAGGGCCGCGGGTTCCCCACCCCTGACCTGGCCTTCAGACGTACAAAGGGTGTGCCCCCCATTCGGACTGAGGCTCGGCTTTGGGGGCTGACCACTCACCAGCACATCTCGGAAAAGCAGCTGGGGGCCGGAGCGCACCGTCCAGTCCACAGCTCCACCATCCGGGATCTTGATTCGAATCACCAGCACCTGGTTCTCCATGGCGTGGGAGGGGCCGAGGGCCAGCCACAGCATCACCGACCCCTGGGCTCACATCCTTGGGGTGGGGGGTGCAAGGGCACTCGCTGCCCCTGTGGGGGGCGTGAACACGGGAGGGTGATGAGGGGGGAGGAGGAGGGATGCGCAGTGGTTAGAGCCTGCCTGGAGCCCCCGCCTGGGTGACAGGGCACCCCGAACGCGTGGACGGTGGGGCAGGGGGATGACCGGGAGCGAAGGGGTGCTGGCTATTGTCTGTGTGGGGGAGGGGGCGTGCGAGGAGGGGGAGGGGTGCCCGGGAGTCAGCCCGGCGTGGGGAGGAGGGGGACGACTCAGGGGGAGTGGCTTCGGGGCCCCACGAGGAAGAGGAAGCCGGAGGGAGCCTAGGAGGAGGGCGCCTAGGGGGAGCGACCGAGCCGAGCCGCTGCTCTTCCCGGCCCGGATCGGGGCCCTCGCGGGGCTCAGCCCGCGGCCGGCTCCGAGCTCGGAGCGTTCCCAAGCGGCGGCGGCGGCCCCAGGACTAGGAGGAAGAGGAGGAGGGAGGAGGTAGGAGACAGGGAATTTTACTCCGGAACCAAAACGCACGGAGCCGGAACCCGGAGGCGGGCGAGGGCTCTGGGAACGACTCCCCTGGCGCCATGTTGGAAGAGGGCACGAGCCCCCACCCTTCCCTTTCCCTCGGTCCCAGCCCCGCCCACGTGCATCCCCAGGGCTCAGGTCACCGCCCCTGACTGGCTCGGGTCCCCTGGGGGAAGAAGACGTAACGGAAGGGGAAGGGGGTGTGGAAAGGTCCGAGGCCGCTGCTGGGAACGGGAGAAAGCTGTGCGGGCTTCTCCGGCGGGGCCCCGGATAACCGCGTGCTCCCCTGCCGGCCTTCGGTCATCCGGGAGCGGCCATCCAAGCGAGGCGGGCGGGTTCTGGGGGCCGCACCCGGAGAGGACGGGCGAGCTGGTGGATGGGTGCCCGGCCGGGGACGCGCCTGGTTTACGTCTGGTGGCAGGCACGCGTCTCTCTTGTGCTACTTTACGTCCACCCTAAAAATTCTCCTTGTACTCCCAGTCCACCCCCATCAACCCGGCTGTAAATACCCGGTCTCAGCTCTAAGATCCCCCCCCCTCCCTTACCACGTCGTACTCCCCCGAAAGACCATCACCTCCCCGCAGCGTGAACCCATCTTATCTGGGTCTTTCCGTGACCTGATTTTCCCTCTGGAATGCCCCGAAACAGCAGAAGCTAAAGCGGAGAGCGGATTAACCGGCTGGAGGCGGGCGGGGCCGTCTTCTACTAGTTACTGTTGCCAATGTGGCCCGGAGCGGTCACAAAGTAACCATTCTCCTGCGGCGCTTGTTTAAATCTGTAACACTGCAGGGATGGCTGTAACCGAATGTTATTATGTTTTTATTTCTTCGCTTTTCATGCCTTTTCAAAGTCTGGTTGATGGCTGTAGCCCCTCAAGCTAACTAATTTCTAAAATTTTCCTCCCCCTTTTCTGATGAAAAAGTGCATGTCAGTAGTTTTGCAGTTTCTGAATTACATGTATTGGGGATGGGGGGGAGAGAGAGACTGAGTGGAAGGACTTCAAAAATCCTTTTTTAGCAGCTATATTTTTGATTAATGCAAAAAAAAAAATTAGCTGCTTATTCTACTCAGTAATTCCTGAAACTGCCCATCATTCGCCCGGATTTTACATTGCCTATGTTTTATTATGTTTAATATTTGAATGGCAGTTATTGGGGATAAATTTTCTCTTTTCAATAGCTGTAATTTAGTAGCTACTGTAGGATTTGTTTTAGATTCCCCCAAACACTCTAGGAATTACTACTCTCCACATGGACCTCAATCCGATGAAAATGAACCTTTTGCCTAAGGTCCCCATGTACCTTTCAATGAAGATTTCTTTTCTATTAAATCTCTTAAAGAATAAGCTGCAAAACTAGAGAATTTCTATGAGCTGGTGAATTGCTAAAATATGTTTTTCATTCACAGAACTTTGAGGAAAACCAATTCAATTTGATAAATTTGCTTCAATATTTTCAAGCAGTTTCTCTACTAATAACATACTCAATGTTCTTTCCCAGTATTTGCAGACACAGCTGTAAGCGAACTTAAGCTTGTCATACCTCTTATAAAACCTCTTAGTGTATTAACAGCTACACTAAGCGCTTTCCGAAGGAACTCCAACACTCGATGTAAGAAATGTCCTGGGCACAGGCAGTGTAAGACAGGTCAATTTTGGGTCTTAGATGACAGCATGCCATAACTTCTGAAAGCATTGTCAAGCTAGAATACATCTTGTTTTCTGGATAATGACTAAATATATATGAGATAGAGATGATAATGTCATACCTACCTACCACAGAGAATTTGTGAGGAACTTAAAAGTGCTAAATAAAATGAGTTATTTTTATTTCAAAATTAAATGTGTATTTAATCTTAAAGTATTTTATACACAGGGCATTTTTTAAAGTTTCTTAATAAAATAATGAAGTCACTCTGGCTTTGGTTCAAATACACTGGTAGTTTGGTGAATGAAATAGATTCATTATCGGAGAGATTTTGCTTATAATCTCATCTTGAGGAGCTTGATTCTTGGTTAAGGAGCCCAGTGAATGGAGGAGGCAAGACTCCTCATCTGATCAGCTATTAGAGATGTATTCTACACAGAATATAGCTTTTGAAAAGTTAGTTAAATGACAAACATCCTGTGATGAATTATGTTTTCCTATTATAATTTCAGAGGTGTTTTCCTCTATCTCCAACTATTTCCATATGCACTGACTGATTAGAGTGCAAGGCATGTGGAGTAGGAAAGGACAAACTCCACTGAGCATCTGCTGCCTGTCTCCAACCTCAGTTATTTAGCCTTTGCTTGAGTTTGTTCACAGCAAGGGTTTTCATGGAGAGCTACAAAAACAACCAAGCACAAAGACAAAAGAACAACTGTGCAATCACGTTCACAGAATAGCAAAATCTCACTTGGGATTTCAGAAGCTTCTCGATCATAGGCTAGAGCTCAAAGGGGTCTCTGAGGCCATCTTGTCCAATTCCCTTATTTTACAGATGAAGAAACTTGCCTAAGGTCATATGGGTCGTATCACAGGTGGGATTTGAACCCAACTTCTTACCCTATGAGACAGTTCTTTTTTGGCTCCCAACCTGTACCTGATTGAGAATCACCTCTAAAACATACCCAAGTGGCCTTTCACCCTTTGCTGGAAGTCCTCTAGTGACACTAAACCTACAGCCAGCGTCCTTAGGCAGCACCTTTTCCTTGTAGATAATTGTAATTGTTAGAAAGTTTTTCCATTCATAGAGTCCAAATTTGCCTCTGATTATTGAACTTATTGCTCCTTCTTATGCTTTCTCATGATAAACTAAGAAAGTATAATCCCTCTTCTAGGAAATAGCTCCTGTCACACGTATTTGGGAAAAGATTGGTGGGAAAAAAGTGGTGGGTAGAAAAGGTAACAAGCTATTCTCCATTATTAATTAGATAAGGTTTTGAACCTCTTAAAAGCTGTTATTTCATTCTCTAATTCTTCTCATTTCTTTTCTGATTTTCTTCTCTAGTATGCTCATTTGATTTTGAAAATTATTTTTAGCTCTTTCTTTGACTCTTACTTCAGCACTTCCAGGAATTCTAATTGAACTTGTGTCCAAGCTGTGTTTTTCTTTAAGATTTCACTTGTTTTAAGCCATTCTCTTTTATTTGGGGGGTTGGGGAGTTGTGCTTTGGGTATCCCTGCCACCATAATAATTCTTTATGATAAAATTTTTTGGTGGGGGGGTTGGTCATTCTTCCAGCCCATTTCCTGACTTTAGACTTTATGTTAGGGCCATGCTCTGTATGCTTCTAAAGGAAATGTCTGAGTTGAACTTGCATCCTTTTGGAGTCCTCTGCTACTTTCTTGAGGTATTGAGAGTTGTGTTATTCTGAGATCTCCTGTGACTTGATCTTGTTTGGAATTCCAGGAGACTACTATTGGACTCAAATACTGTCAGCCAGCTGGAAAGCTCTTCAGGTTCAGAAGGATAAAATTGTAGATGCGCCTTTGTTCTGGTATTCCTGCCTTGCTTGCCCCCTGCAGTCTTCGCACTGGGTTGGAAGCTGAAAGTGAGATTCAGCTCTGCTTTTGGGGTTGGCCCCAAGAAGATACTGTTTGTGCTGAACTTACTCTTCATTTGGTCTATTCCATCAGTAGTGGAGTGCCCCAGGGCACCTCTCCCCCACCCCCAAACCCACGCAGGCACACCATGATCCAGTGACACTGGCCTGTTTGTTGTTCCTTGAACAAGAGACTCCATCTCCCAGCTGCAGCATTTTCACTGACTGTCTCTTATGCTTGAAATGCTGTCCCTCACCATCATCACCTCCTCTCTTCCCTGGTTTTTTTCAGGTCCCAAATAAAATCCCACCATCTTCTTGATCCCCTTTAATGCTAATGCTTTCTCTCTTTTGATTAATTTTGCAACCATTTCTCACCTTGAAACGTCAGCACTAGGATCAGGTCTCCTCAGTTTGCCTTGAATCTGTGATCTGGACCTGGGTAGGGAAGCCAGAACTGCCAGTTGGCACCTGTCCTACACAAGATTGGAGTCCCTCAATACAGATCTACAACTTCTTCTTGCTCTAGTCCACAGACTTGGTCCATTTTCAATTCCTGAATGCTTCTGGCTAGACCCTAGCTTAAGTGTCCATAGACTTCTCTGTCTCTCTCCCCAGGCTGACCTGGATTGGAAACATAATTCAGTGATTTTTTTATTGTGTTGGATTTTTTTTGATCTGGTGCATTTTCTAGATCTTTGTAAAGGAGTTGTGGTTGAGAGCTCAGCTGTGAAAAATATAGCATAAAATAAGGCTAAATGAGTAGGAAGGAGGCAAACTGTGGAGATCCTTGAATTCCAGGAAGGAAGAAAAGAAGGAAACAAAGATTTGTTAGACACCTATTATATGCCAGGCACTGTGCTAAATGCTTTACAAATATTATCTCATTTGATCCTGAGAGGTAGGTACTACTATTATTATCCCTATTTTACAGGGTCACTTGGCTAGTAAGTATCTAAAGCTGGACTTGAACTCAGGTCTTCCCAACTCCAAACACAGCTCTCTATCTGCTGTAACCAACTAGCTACCTCTAGGTTAAGGAGTTTATGCTTTCTTGTATAGTAAATAGAGCTCCTAATGCTTTATCTTATTGTAAATAGGGCTTCTAAAGGTGTTTGAGGAAGAGAGTAACATGGCTAAATTGTGCAGTAGGAAGATTATTTTGGCAATTGTGGAGAATGTATTGGAGAAGGAAGAGACTAGCATCTGGGAGATCAATTAGGAAGCTACTACAATAATCCAGAAGAGTGATGATGAGGACCTGAATTAGGGTGGTGGCTATGCAAGTAAAAAGAAGGGGACAGATGTGGTAGAGACACTCGTCTCATCCAAGGATTCTGTTCCTATGGCTATGATCTCATTGATGTGGATACACCTTCCATTAGCCTAGAGCAAATGATTATACCTTTTCGTTCTTGGCTACGTTTGCCTACGACCTCCCATAAAATCCCTCACAGGTAATCCTTGAAACATGCTAGAATTCTTCCTTTAGCTCTTTACATTGGATGTGCTTGGAGCATTATCACTGTTCAGTCATTTTAGTTGTGTTGGACTCTCTGTCTTCAGACATCAGACTTCTTCCAGGTTAGAAGCTTCCTTATACTCCCCTCTCATGTTCCCCCTTATTTGGAGTTTACTTGACAGAGACACTGGAGTGGTTTGCCATTTCCTTCTCCAGTTCATTTTATAGATGAGGAACCTGACGCAAACAGGTTAAGTGACTTCTTCAGGTCACATAGATAATAAGCATCTGAGGCTACAAGATTTGAACTCAGGTCTTCATGCAGCTGGTTATCCTTCACTCTCCACATTTGACTAGCCCTCCTGCTTTTCCAGACACATATCTCTCTGATATACTTTATACCACTCCTCCTACATGATTCTTTATTAGCAATATTTTGCAACCTATTCATGTCGGCCATGTACACTCTCCATTGCACTTTGGGTCATCTACAACTTTACTTCTTTAGAACTTATGATATTTCATAACTTGTATCCATATAACATAACTAGAAGAATATTGATATTAAAAAGATGGACCTCTGCTTCAAGGAAAAAACAGATCATTAAAGAAAAACTGCAAAATTTCTGAGGGGTACACTCTCCTATTCAGTTCTAGAGCTGGTTCATCATTAGCGATTCATCTAAGAGAAGAAAACTGCTGGACTAGGTCTGTGGACTGTCCATCTAAATGTATATAATAGACTGAACAGCAGACATTGTTTGACCACTTGTTTGTTTTTTTCTGTGGGGAATAGTTAGATCAAAGTCATTTGAGTGACTTTGCATCTAATTTAAGAAATTCACAAAGTTCCAGGGCTTCTTTCAGTTAGCAAAATGTTATTCACAGATAGGAGTACTTCACCCTCTATGTCTAATTCCTCTTCCAATGGACTCTGCTGGATATACTCCAGGACAGTAACAAACACATATCCCTGATTTGTGCTTTGCTTAGTATTAATCATTAGAGGGTCACTGATGAAAGTTGGCGTTGTTGTTTCATGTTTTAAGGAATCTTGTATGTTTTGGACACAGGCATGGTAATCACTTTGTCAGAGGTATCCGTTAATATTTAAAATATTTAAATATTTAATTTAATTTTTAAATTTAATATTTAATTTATTAAATTAAAATTAAAATTTTTAAATTTTAAATTGATATTTAAGTAAATAATATTAAATTTAATATTTCATTTAATATTTAAATTAATTTAATTTAAAATATTTAAAAGGCTTATTAAGCATGCGTAGTTGCATTTTGTCCTAGTTGCCTAATTAGCCCCAACTAGTTGGAGCCAGATCAGTTTATATCTTGATTTTGAGGTCGAAGAAAACCCACTAACTTTAATTTGATTGTCTGTAGGCACTTGCAAGGATATGATTTCTTTGTGTTAGAAACACCTATGAGTTTTGAACCTGCAGGTATGGAGACTTAATCCTTGTCTAACTTACAATTTTCATCCCTTTCTCCTTTAATAGAAATTGTCTCCACATTTTTTATTCTTATTGTCCTTCTTCAAATTGTTTTAACGTTATTTCACATTCCTCATCAGAGGGAGAGGTTTCCTGTGGTTCTTTCCACTAACAGCTTAACATTTCCCTTCTGAAAATTTTGTTTCCACATTTTTAATGCTCTCTTACTTTCTCATATGAATTCTTCCCTTCATCTATCTCTCCTTTAAATAGGAAGGTGGAGAAGGGCTGATTGATGCGTTGCCAGATCACAAGGGGGCAGTCCCCTTCATAAGCACAGAAACAGAGACCGAAAAGAAAAGACCAAAAAGACAATCAACGAATTGTCCATTTAAAAGTTTCATCTCATTCAGCAATGGGGAGGGGCGGGGTGCAGACGGCATCGTCATCAGTTGCAGCTTTCTGATCTGGATGTTCGTTCAAGTTGTCTTTTGTAGAAGTCCTTTTCCTGTGGCCATTCGCTGTTACAAATTATGAATTACCATCCTTAAGCCTCCCTTATCACTCTTACAAAATTAAAATTGGAACTTTTGGCCAATTGTCTGTCATTCATTCCCCCATCAAAAGGATGAGACCACTAAGAAATTAATAACAGATTCAATACTTACATACATACAATAAGTGATCAATTTTTAACACAGTACGTATCAAGCCATGAAAATTTCTAACTTTTGGTCAAGCTATACTCTTTTAAAACATTTACAAGATAGACTACAAACCATTCTTCCTTTAACATTAACCAACTGAAACAAGAATAATATTAACTAAGTATGCTAACTTCACAAGCCCTCAATCTAACTGTCTTCATGCTATTACTAAGATAAATAAAACAACTTATTCTTGTTGGTTTAGAATCCTAAGCCTAATAGCTTAATCTTAGACTTACATCTTAAACTCATATGTTCCCCTAACAACCTATGATCTAATAGATCTGTTATTATGCTTACAAAAATTTTGATTATAAGAATTTGCCACTAAGAATAGGGACATAGATGGAACAAGGGAACATTTCCTTAACTTCACATCAATTCCAGGCAGAAGCTGTGGAGACTGTCAACTGTCACTTAGCCAGGCTTAAAGTTTGCCAGGTGTCAGTAGGGAAATTGAGTCAGGAGAATTCTACCTCAGCTCAGGAAGAAAAATCGTTCTCCCAGCCTTCCCATGAGATCAGCTTTTTGCAGTTCATACCATCATCTCACAGGTTCACTGGCATAAATAATCAGTGACTCAGACAACCTTTCCTTATATCCACACCTGGAGTTAGATTCAGAAGAACAATCAGTTAATAATCCCATAAAATCTTAAAATAGCAAGCTCCAATAATTAGTTTCAGATATAACTACAATTGCATCTTGGTTGAGGAACATTTTTTAAAGCAAGTCTTTTTTTTAAATTTATTTATATATTTTTAGTTATCAACATTCATTTCCATAAGATTTTCAGTTCCATATTTTCTGCCCATCTCTCCCTTCCCCTCACCCCAAAACACTGTACATTCTAATTAACCCTTCACCCAATCTGCCCTCCCTTCTATCACACCCTTCCCTTGTCCCCATCTTTTTTCTTTTCTTGTAGGGAAAAATAGATTTCTATACCCCATTACCTGTATTTCTTATTTCCCAGTTGTATGCAAAAACAATTCTCAATATTCATTCCTAAAATTTTGAGTTCCAACTTCTCTCCCTACCTCCCTCCCCACCCATCCCCACTGAGAAGGCAAGCAATTCAATATAGGCTATATATGTGTAGATTTGCTAAAGACTTCCATAAAAGTCATGTTGTGGAAGATTAATTATATTTTCCTCCATCATATCCTGTCCTTTATTCTGTTCTCTCTTTAGACCTTATCCCTCTCCTAAAGTGTTTGCTTCTAATTGCTCCCTCCTCCCATTTGCCCTCCCTTCTGCCTTCCCCCCATCCCACTTATCCCCTTCTGCCCTACTTTCCTGTAGTGTAAGATATATTTTCATACCAGATTGAGTGTGCATGATATTCTCTCCTTAAGCCAAATGTGATGGGAGTAAGCTTCACTTTTTCCCTCTCACCTCCCCCCTTTTATCTTCCAGTGAAAAAGCTTTTTCTTGCTTCTTTCATGAGACATAATTTGCCCCATTCCATTTCTCCCTTTCTCCTCTCAATATATTCCTCTCTCACCCTTTAATTTTATTTTTTTAGATATCATCCCTTCCTATTCAACTCACCGTTCCCTCTGTCTATCTATGTGTGAGTGTGTGTGTGTGTGTGTGTGTATGTATGTATAATCCCTCCAACTACCCAAATACTGAGAAAAGTTTCAAGAGTTACAAATATTATTTTTCCGTATGGGAATGTAGACAGTTCAACTTTAGTAAGTCCCTTATGATTTCTCTTTCCTGTTTTACCTTTTCATGCTTCTCGTGTTTCCTGTGTTTGAAAGTCAAGTTTTCTATTCAGCTCTGACCTTTTCAAGAAAGTCCTCGATTTCATTGAAAGACCATTTTTTCCCCTAAAGTATTATACTCAGTTTTGCTGGGTAGGTGATTCTTGGTTTTAGTCCTAGTTCCTTTGACTTCTGGAATATCATATTCCAAGCCCTTCGATCCCTTAATGTAGAAGCTGTTGGGTCTTGTGTTATCCGGATTGTGTTTCCACAGTACTCAAATTGTTTCTTTCTAGCTGCTTGCAATATTTTCTCCTTGACCTGGGAACTCTGGAATTTGGCTACAATATTGCTAGGAATTTTTCTTTTCTGTGCTCTCTCAGGAGGTAATTGCTGGATTCTTTTAATATTTATTTTACCCTCTGATTCTAGAATATCAGGGCAGTTTTCCTTGATAATTTCATGAATGATGATGTCTAGGCTCTTTTTATGATCATGGCTTTCAGGTAGGCCCATAATTTTTAAATTGTCTCCCCTGGATCTATTTTCCAGGTCGGTTGTTTTCCCAATGAGATATTTCACATTGTCTTCAATTTTTTCATTCTTTTGGTTTTGTGTTGTAATTTCTTGGTTTCACATAAAGTCATTAGCTTCCATCTGCTCCATTCTAATTTTTAAAGAACTATTTTCTTCACTGAGCTTTTGAACCTCCTTTTCCATTTGGCTAACTCTGTTTTTTAAAGTAGTCTTCTCCTCATTGGCTTTTTGGGCCTCTTTTGCCATTTGAGTTAATCTATTTTTAAGGGTGTTATTTTTTCATCATTTTTTGGGTCTCCTTTAGCAAGCCATTCACTTGCTTTTCATGGTTTTCTTGCATCACTCTCATTTTTCTTCCCCATTTTTCCTCCACCTCTCTTACTTGATTTTCAAAATCCTTTTGAGCTCTTCCATGGTCTGAGACCACTGCATATTTATTTTGGAAGTTTTGGATGCAGAATCCTTGACTTTGATGTCTTCCTCAGATGGTATGCATTGTTCTTCCTCATTGAAAAGGATGGAAGAAAATACCTGTTCACTAAGAAAGTAACCATCTATAGTCTTATTTTTTCCCCTTTCTTCAGCATTTTCCCAGCCAGTTACTTGACTTTTGAGTCTTTGGTTGAGGAGGGTATACTCTGAGAACCTGTAAGTTCTCAGTTCCTCCAAGGTGGCTCCATCAAGGGAGAGGAGTTTACTCCTCTCCTGGCCTGGACTCTGGCCTGGGAGCAACCACAAGCTTTTCTGCCCAGGATCTGCGAGTAGGTTCCCTTTCCCGAGCCTCCACCAGCTCCATCAGCCAGTGCTCCTCCTCACCCCAGGGCCGCCACTCAGGACTGACCCCAGTCAGCAACTCAGTTCCCCCAGAGCCTTTAGGCAGAGGGCTCCAAAAATGGACCCTGTTTCTGCAGTAGCCGCTGCCAGCACCACATTCCCTCCTCACCCAGGTGAGAGACTTTTCTCCCTGACCTTTGAAGTTGTCTTTGGAGTTTGTGGATTGAGCAATCTGGGAACCAAAACTGTTGCTGGGGATTCTGCCTCCTGAGGCCTGCCCCAGTCCTATTTGTGCTGGTGCCACTTGGCCAAGGTTGGGCTGAGCTTCACGGGCTGCGCTTTCCTGTCAGCCTTCCAGGCTGTCTTGGGCTGGAAATCTCTTTCACTCTGTCATTTTGTGGCTTCTGCTGCTCTAGAATTTGTTTAGAGTCATTAAGAAGAGCTTCTACAGGACTGTCCTTCTACTCCACCATCTTTGCTTCACCCCTGAGAAGAATTATTAAAAAGCAGAATTAGCCAAATGGAAAAGGAGGTTCAAAAGCTCACTGAAGAAAATAGTACTTTAAAAATTAGAATGGAGCAGATGGAAGCTAATGACTTTATGTGAAACCAAGAAATTACAAAAGACTGAAAAAATAGAAGATAATTTGAAATGTCTCATTGGGAAAACAACTGACCTGGAAAATAGATCCAGGAGAGACAGTTTAAAAATTATGGGACTACTTGAAAGCCATGATCAAAAAAAAAAAAAAAGAGCCTAGACATCATCTTTCTTGAAATTGTCAAGGAAAACTGCCCTGAGATTCTAGAATCAAAGGATTAAATAAATATTAAAAGAATTCACCAATCACCTCCTGAAAGAGATCCAAAAAGAAAAACTCCTAGGAATATTGTAGCCAAATTCCAGAGTTCCCTGGTCAAGGAGAAAATATTGCAAGCAGCTAGAAAGAAACAATTTGAGTATTGTGAAAATACAATCAGGATAACACAAGATCTAGCAGCTTCTACATTAAGGGATCGAAGGGCTTGGAATATGATATTCCAGAAGTCAAAGGAACTAGGACTAAAACCAAGAATCACCTACCCAGCAAAACTGAGTATAATACTTCAGGGGGAAAAATGGTCATTGAATGAAATAGAGGACTTTCAAGCATTCTTGATGAAAAACCAAAGCTGAATAGAAAATTTGACTTTCAAACACAAGAATCAAGAGAAACATGAAAAGGTAAACAGGAAAGAGAAATCGTAAGGGACTTGCTAAATTTAAACTGTTTGCGTTTCTGGAAAGATAATATTTGTAACTCTTGAAACTTTTCTCAGTATTTGGGTAGTTGGAGGGATTAATATGTTATATATATATTATGGGACTACTTGGAGGGATTAATATATTATATATATATTATGGGACTACTACTTATACATATATATATATGGAGAGAGAGAGACAGAGGACACAGGGTGAGTTGAGTAGGAAGGGATGATATCTGAAAGGGCAGAAGCAATCCAAATAAATTTTCATCTACTTGTTTCACAATTGTTAATTGTTTCACACTTGAAACAGAAAGGCACACATAGAGTTAAAATAAAGGGCTGGTGCAGAATTGAATATGCTTTAGCTGAAGTAAAAAAGGCAGGGTAGGAATCAGATAAACCAAAAGCAAAAATGTACCTAATTAAAAGGGATAATCAGGGAAATTACATTTTTCTAAGAGGTACCATAGACAATGAAGTAATATCAAAATGTTTTGCAGCAAGTTTCCCTGGTAAAGGCCTTATTTCTCATGTATATACTGAGTACAGAACTGAGTCAAATTCATAAAAATAAGAACCATTCCTCAACTGATAAATGATCAAAAGATATAAACAGTTTTCAGGAGAAGAAATCAAAGCTCATGATAGTCATATTTAAAAATGTTCTAAATCGCCATTGAATGGAAAAATGCAAATTAAAACAACTCTGTGGTACCACCTTATACCTGTCAGTAATGAGAAATGCTGGAAGGGAGGAAGGAAAATAGGTATACTAATGAATTGTTAGTGGAGTGATGAATTGATCTAGTCATTCTGCAGAACAGTTTGGAGGGAAGCTATAAAACTATGCATATCTTTTGACCTAGCAATACCATTATTAGGTCTGTATCCCACTGAGATTGGAGAAAAAGGAAAAGGAGCTATTTGTACAAAAATATTTATAGTAGCAGGGGATGTTTATCAGTTGGGGAATGACTGAACAAATTGTGGCATGTGATTGTGATGGAGTACTATTGTGCTGTAAGAAATGATGGGGGGGGGGTGGTTTGCAAAAAATATGACAAGACCTATATGAACTGATGCAAAGTGAAGTGAGAAGATCTAGGAGATGATTGTGGAAAGTAAGAACAATGTTGTAATGATGATCAACTGGAAAAGACTTGGCTACTCTGGTCAATACACTGAAACAAGACCATTCCAAGGGACTCATGAAAAGTGCCATCCATCTCCAGAAAGAAAATTGATGAACTGAATGCAAATTGAAGTATAATCATATTATTTTCTTATTTTTTAAGAAAATATGGCTGATATGGAAATATGTTTTGTATGCTTTCACATGTATAATTGATATCATGTTGCTTGTCTTCTCAGTGGGTGGGGAACAGTGTTGGAGGAAGAGAGGAAATTTGGAACTCAAAGTTCAAAAAGAAAAGAATGTTAAAAAAAAATTTTTTTCCACAGCTTTTAGGAATCATCATGGCCAAAAGATCCATTACCTCTGGATCAGCCACTCATCAATAAGCCTCTCTATACTTAGCCAAGTTGGTTGTTGGACAGCAGATATACTGCTGGAAATTCCCTTACCATTTTCTTACATGGAGATATATGCTCAGAGGAATACCTTGCTCTGGGAGACAGGAGCTCAGATGAGTGGTACATACTTGCCTTGTCTCTGAGATGGGAAGCAGGAGTACAAGGAAAGTGGTATGTACTCATAATGGAATTGGTAAAGAAATTGGGCTTGACCAAAGTGGTCTAGTGGATTCTAATCTAATGTCCTCCAGAGCTTGGCAACTGATTGGATACAGAGACTGAAAAGGAAGAGTCAGAGGTGATTCCAGGGTTCCATAACTTCATATTTAATTATAGAGGAAATACCTTTTGGAAACCATGACTCAGAGAGCTGTAGAGAAAAATCCATGTGAGTGTGGATCTTGGAAAAACTACTAGGATTAGTCATAGCATCTACATCCTCAGATTGTGTTATTTAGTTTTTAGTTTCTGATTCTGGCATTTTACCACAGTGATAAATAATGTTTTGAGGAAAGAAAAGATTACAATGATAAAAGGAATATGTATGTAGTCAATGCTCATGAAAAGAAACATACAGATATCCAAATGTTTGATATTCAAAATCAAGGAATTGATTGATTCAGCACACATTTATTGAGCTCCTACTATGTGTATGACAAAATGCTAGGGATTGTAAGGGATCTATAGATGAATTAGAAAGCGTCCTGCCATTAAGGAAATTATAGTCTAATCAGAAAGATGACGTACGCAAATAAATACAAAAATAGAGTGTGGCAAGTACAATATATATGTATATAAATATATTTGTGTAGATATGTAAATCTAAATAAAAATAAAAATATGTATATGTACGTGTGTGTATATATTTATATATTTAAGATCGTGTGTGTGTGTGTGTGTGTGTGTGTGTGTGTGTGTAGAGAGAGAGAGACAGACAGAGACAGAGACAGAGAGAGAGGAGTAATTCATGTTCACCTGGAGAGGATCAGGAAGGTCATCATAGTGAAACAAGCATTTGAATTCACTCTTGAAAGATTTTAGTAAATGGTTTGGGAGTGGATTGAGAAGAGGAGGATATTAGAGAAGGGAATGGCATGCACCAAGGTGGTAAAAAGTATAATACCTACAATGGTAACATTCAGAAGGTGTTGGGGAGTTCATGGTACTTTTCCACTTACTTCTCCTTTGAGTATAAAATCCTTCAGCCTCAAAGACAAGCACGTCAGTCATCCCTTCCGGTCATCCCCAGGACACCAGGGTCTATCCAAGGAGGGCATCGTGGGATCCGTCCTGCAGCTGTACATTTGCCCTTCCTTTCACCCCAACCTATCCAATTCTACCTTCTGCTCACTTTGGCAATACTGTCATTGTTACTGAAAAGGGCATGACCCTTTATACTCCTGTGGCTCCAGTGAAAATCCCTCTAACTTCCTAGACCAAAATTCCCTTCCCTGGCCACCCTTCTCTTGCGTGTTATATTGACCATTATAATGTAAGTTCGTGGAAGGCAATGGTAATTTCACTTTTGTATTTGTATCCCAGCATCTAACAATGCTTGACGTATAATTTTGTTGTTTTTCAGTCATTTCAGTCATATCCGACTCTTCATGACACCACTTGGGGTTTTCTTGGCAAAGACACTGCAGCAGCTTGCTGTTTTATTCTCCAGCTCATTTTACAGGTGAGGAAACTGAGGCAAACAGGGTTCAGTTACTTGCCCAGGGTCACATTTGAACTCAGGTCTTCCTGACTCCAGGCCCAGCCACTCTTTCCACTGTGTTACCTAGCTACTCCTTGACACATAATAGACATAATAAATGTTTGTTGAATTGAAAAAAAAAATTGAATTCTCTTTGTATTTCATTAATGGCATGGAGTTTCTCTTAGTTGGAATAACCTGTTTCAGAAAAATGGGGCCCAGAGTCCTTATAAGACATGAAATTAGGGTTAGGGTTATACAAATGTCTTCTTATCCTGTGTATCCTGTCAATACATCTTTGCATAAAGGTTGGAAGAAGATTCAAAATGTGAGGTTCATGTTGACAGATCAGAAGAGCCACTTAATATTTACATAATGTTATCCAAACAGGATAAATGTACTTTATAAAGGATTTATGAGTTTTGTGTTAATGTTGGCCAAGTGGCTTAAGCTATTAAAATAAGAAGTTTTCCTTCCCAACTAAAAATTATTTGAAACTTTAAAATTTTAATTTTAATTAAAAAGTAACTTGTGACATTAACTTGTGATACTATATTTAGATTTGGATTAAATTTCCAAACTCTTGGTTTCTCCATCATAGCTTTGTTTTTATAAATATAGATAATCAGAAATCAGTAATTATGATATCACTTAATTTGAGGTTTAATCTTTTAAGGGTGAAACTCTGAATATTAAATGCAAAGGAATAACAACAGCAAAATAGTATCTTACTCTGGTGGTTTACTTTAATACATTTTTTAGTTATGCTTTTAAAATACGTATATTTCTAGAAATGTAGATAGAAACTGCTTTTATTAAATGGAGTTTAAAATCTCTATCTGTTTATTGGCATAGTTGTAATTGCTACTTTTGTAATGTATACTTCTGGTCATTTTATATTCTTGTTTAAGTGGTTGGGGAGAAAACTTTTTAGGTCTGATTTTAAATTATGCACTTCTTGTAAAGTAAAGAAAAATGAATTATACTATGCTTAATAAATTCAGTGCTCAGTTTACAAATAGCTTTTGTTATAAAATTATTGAAATATTCTAGTGAAAGCAGTAAAGGTTATGTTGAACAACTAAAAAAATCAGACCATGGAGTGTTAATGATGTTACCTTAACATACCAGCTTCAGGGGCTGCATAATTGTTTCTGCCAACCCATAAATTTTTGAGTAACAACAAAATTATTGTGATTTTTCTTACTAAATAATTCATACATTACAAAGCATGTATGTAACAAGGTCCATGAATCACTAAAGCATATAATGATCATATATCTAATGACATATTTGTTCTCATAAGATGAATTCAAATAGATTTATGTATTTAGGTTAACTAAAAAATACTGAGTTTATAAGGTTCATAATTCTATCAACCAAAAAAACTTCAAGTCTTCTTTAAAAAGTACTGTTTGTAAGATTTTCTTTTTAGAAGCAAAATCTGTTGCTGATCAGAAACCTCATATTTGAGCTACTTTTCATAAAGTTTCAAGTTTTTTGTATTGCTACTATTAATATCAGTGAAAATAAGCTATTCATCATGTAATAATAGCAAAATATTTAAAACTGTTTAAAATTATCCCTGTCCAACTAAAATAGCTTTAAGCATCTTTCATGGTAGATGCTCAATATTACTACTAATCAGTGTTATTTAGATAGAGACTCAGAACCAAAAAAGGAGTATTTAAACAAAAAATAAGGGCCCGGGTACCTTTGTCTGGCCTTTTTCCAGTAGATGGGCTTTGCCTTCAAACAATTCTTCATTAAAACACAGGTGCCTTACTAAAATGATCAAATTAAAATACAGGGGCTTATGTAAAACAATGTTAACTTTATGTATATTTGTATTAATTTGGCATCTTAACACATTTTTCTCAACTTGGCTGATTTCAGTAGGTATCACTCAATAATGCTCAATTTATTAGAACAAAAAGCATTTCCCAGCCTTATCTACCTTAAAACAAAAGAGATTTTACACAGTGTATTTGGATTTATTCTACTAGAAAGCGGAACAAAGTTTTAGAAACATCCTACAAATTATTTGGATTACTTTCATCCCAATTATTTGGGAATTCTCAATTAGCAGAATAAACTGATTTCTGACTCGTAATTTGATGACTATATTGGCGGATACTAGTTTAGCTACATATTCATTAAAAGGAAAAAGTTCTCCTGCCACAAATTTATATTAGAAAATAATGCTCTGTGGAATATAGTCACTGTTAATAATATCTTTTATTGTCAAGAAAGCTTCTGTGAAATAAATTTATCAGGAACACAAAAAGGTATAAAAGTGAAATGTGGTAATTAAGGTCTGTGTTCTATTGATTGTGTACTTTAAGTAATTTTTCATTACTAACATAAGATTTAATAAGTATAAGTAGTTAAAGATTCTGACTTGGCACTAGTCATTAGCATGTAATTGAACTGGTGAAAAGGATCAGTTAAAGCTAGGTTGATTACCACCTTATCTTTGAAAGGCAATTAAAGACCTCAATCATTGCAGCAAGATTTGATTATGCAGCCTTTAGTGGACATTGATCTTTCAGCAAAGTGCAGTTACATTTTCCATTAACGTATAGTAACACAGTTTAACTTGGATACCTTAGACTGTTGACCCAGGTAAGATGTAACACGAAGCACTTGTTTAGGTTAAGATGCCCCCAGTAGCCATTACTGCTTAAATGATGAGTGCTGAAAAAAGTAGCTATCTGATCCACTAGGTTTAGGGTAAGGTTTCTGTTCTCTACATTAACTGTTAAGTGAGGTGAAACCAAGATCCTTACTTTTTTATGTCACCCCATTCATTTAAATATCATTCTTGTATAGTCCATTATAATGTGCTTATGGGTTCCAAAGAGATTGGACTAGAAGTCAGCTAAGGAGGTCATTTTGTATTTCAAACTTTTCCCCCAGTGACTATGTATGGTTTTAAAAAATGAAAAAAGGACACAGCTTTACCAGAATTACAAATAGCAAGATTCTAATTAGAGACTAAATGTGTTTATGATAGAAAAGATAAATAATTATAGCCATTATGCAGATTATGCTAAGTGAAGACACCAGTAGGCACTAAGAAAAAGTATTTTTTATATTATGTGTATCATCACCCCCTGTTTTGCATCTTTTTTAATGGGTCTCATGAGCAACAAATTATCCTGATTAGAAATTTCCTTGATTATTTGCTACTTGATATATGGAGAAATAATTATAGCAAAGAAGCAGGGTTATTTCTGGACCAAAACCAAACCTTTTAAAAGCCAACCAATCAAAAAAGTTGTTTGCATTTTAAGAAACACATAATATGGCAAACGAAATTTGAATGCAGAAAGTCTACCCTTACTTGCCTTACCAAAGAAAAAATTTTCATGTTGGATCTAGTTTTTTCCTTTGGTCTCCAAAGTAGGAATAAATTTTTTTTGGCTTTCACCATTTATGAAATCTGATTTTTTTAAAGTGGGGGCTGGCAGGAGGCATTAAAAAGCTTTTTAAGGAGACAAAAATAAAACTGATACTATATTTATAAATACATTTTAAATTCACTATATATCTGAAGAAATAAAAGTTATGAGTATTGCTTCTCTTATTACAGGTGGGAAGAGCTATAGGATTGATGCTAAAAACTGAACTAATATTTTGATGGGACCTCATACTTTATCCCTTAGGTCATAATGCCTCTTATCTAATATCCAAAAAAGAAGGTTAAACCACTATTGTCCTATGGATAACAATTTTTTAAAGATAAAAAACATTCTAGAAAGTTCAATGAATATTATAATACTTGAATTCTGTCCTTAGCTATCTTTCAGTTCATCCTTCTTCATGATCAACTCTGTAAGAGCAAGAGGTCTATTGATTTTCATGTAATACAAGAAAATATTACATTTGCTTAATTGTTACACAGTGAGAACGTTAGACAAGAAATCAAGACACTATTTAATGCTGCAAGCAGCACAGAATCACTGAGATCAATAGGGTAGTTTGTCAAAGATGTTCTCTAAGGAGACTAGTCCATCACCATATGGACAAGAAGTCACATTGGCCATAGTTATTGAAAAACAGGTAAGCAGAGTCAGCAGTACAAATTATCAGAAATCAAACAGGCCAGTGTGAGAGGAGGTGCAACCTTACTGAAAAGCTGTATTTATAGTCTGGTAATTAAAAACCATTTTATCAGCCTTGTGTAGGGACCAAACCTTTACAGGAAAGTAGTGACAAGATCAGCAGAATGAGCGATATTTGACTTTAAACTTATGAGTTCTAGTTATTTAACTTTGCCCATTACACAGGAAATCAGTTGTAGCCTTTCCAACAAAATGCTAATACTGAGTTTTATTATTAATGAAGCTTAATGTCACACCATCTCCACGGTGCAAGCCATTCATTTAACTTGTGTCAAGTATATTCTTCAGTACTAAATATATTGGCATAAATACTGATTTGATTAAAGTTTTATTTAATGTTGCTTTTAGACAAGCGAAAACAATACTTATGTAGTTGGAAGAACGATGCACAATATGTAGATCATTTGCAATGATTACTTCTAGTAGGACTCGTTTGTATATGTGATCTTTGTGATTTAACCTCAGGCACTTTCACTTACTTTCCATGCAGCAAATAGTTGGGGGTGGGGTAGGAGGATTCTGTTATAAAATCTGCAGTCTCAGTGACATACTACCATACAAATGAGTAGTTAATTATAGGAGATATCATTGATCTTAAATACATATTAGTTTAGAAATTAAATAGTTCTTAGTTCTCCCAAAATTGCCTCCACATTTCTGAAATTTACCTTCGGCTTGAGTATTTTACAACTGTTAAGCATGATTTTTTAAATATTATAGGGCTTTCCAAAATGCAGTGAAATTTTACTTAATAAGCTCCAAACCAAAACTATTTCTATACCTTTAAAATGCTTAAAAGGCTTATAATCATAGTTAATTACTCTGCCAGAACTAAGATGACCATGGGGTTTTGGAAGCTATTAAAATTTAGCAGAGTATTAGTTTTAGCAGGTCCTGTCAACCAGGAATGGATTCAAGCAGGGGCCTAAGTGATGGACTTTTTCTGATGGTCAAGTATCAGCCCAGCTACATTCACCAAGGCTCAGCAACACAAGACTGACCAAACAAACTCAAAATAATCATGGAACGAAGGGTATACAAAGCCCTTCCTTACCAATTTTTCATTCTAAAATATTTTTCCAAAAATAATCTCCTTCCCCAATTTAACATTAGACTATCTTAACCTTATAAATGGAGTAATAGTTTCATTAATTTTACAGGAATTATAATTTTAAAAATACTGGACACTCTTTGGAAAGATTTAAATTTGAATACCACCTTTGAAACTAACTATATGACCATGGTTAAGTCAACTACCCCCTTTAAATCTTAGTTTCCTTTTTTATTGGGGACAATAACTATGGTACTTACTTCATGGGTTTGTTTCAAGGATCAGCTGACAGTGTATGCACCTGGCAATGTAACAAAGTGCTCTGTAAACCTTAGTGCTATATAAATGCCAGTTTTTATTATTACATCCTAAATATCCTTAATATAGTACTTGAGTCTGTAAGCAATAAAAAGGCCTCACTACCACTGCATATTATAATTCAAGGCCTTTAAAAATATTCCATCATGAATCAAACGCTTGGGTGGTCTGGATTTTACACTATACTTAGAATTCACTCTTACTTTTCCTGTAGCTAATGACCTAGAAATGATTTCTAGTTCCTTCAGGTCTTCAAGTCTTTCTACTACTTAGTTTAGACCTTTCTCTTTAAGAGTTTATTTAAATTGCTAATATCTAATCATCAGAATCTGTATTCATTATAATTTTTTTATCTGAAATTTACTTACCTTTAGGAAAAAATAGTAGTATGAACATCTAGGTGTTTGAAGTGCCTGCTGGCTGAATAATGTAAGTATATATCAACCTATGAAAAGCTAAGCCTCTCAAGGGCAACGATTTATCTTAAAGTAACAAATGAAAAGAAAAAAAGGGTTTTTAAAAAGTTTTATTTTAAAGGAACAAAAATAAATATTACTTTTATACACATGAGAAAAACCACTCGCTGTTGTGGTCTTCAGTGAACAGTTTTAGTATATGGCACCTTCATCTTCTTTGTTTAGAAAATAAACTGTTACTGGTCCATAACTGGTATGAACAGTCTCTGTGACTCTGGCGAATAACCAGGAGCCAAGTCCATACAGTAAAGTTGGAATGCCTGGAAGAGAAATGAACGAATGTCACTGACATCTGCTAAACATGAATACAATATTATGTGTAGAAAAGGATACATAAGATAGAACCAACCATCTGGGAACTTCCACTGGAAATTTCACATTATCAACCAACCAGTGTGCTAAGATACGCAATACAGCCATGTTTAGGATGTTAACTCATGTATGATATCTCTGAATAAGCAATGTTGGTGAAAATGTTATAGGCCTAAAAATCTTTTTTTCTGCCTGTCTGAAAAGCTCAAAATAGTTTACAAATACTAATTCATTTCCTCACAATCCTTAGGAAGTAATTATATATTCCTATACAGTGGTACATTTAATTATGCTAGATGAAATATCTTATTATTTACTAGTCTTGACACTTAAATTATCAAGGCTCTTCAGCTCTTTAACACAGACAATGGAACTGCTGGCTAAAATGGGTTTTTAAATTAGACCACATATTTGTCTTTTAAACTTAAGCCAAAACAATTCTAAGAATTCTTCTATATTTTTGAGAAAAAATACTTAAGTATTTTATAACTGCAGTTAGAAAACAATCCATTTCAATTGACTCGAAATAGAATTAAATTCCATAGATCTAATATAAATATCTTTGATCAAAATTTGAAAATTATTGGTGAGATTATTTCCTTTTTGGTATACACTAGAATAAATATATTATCCAGAGGCATTTATTAAGCATTCTTATGCAAATGGCAATGAAACTAAACTCATTAAAGGCATAATTATTACCCTCTCTTAGCTTACAATCTTAAAATAGTTAACATGGAAAAAACATAAGATATAAGTATGTAATTGTATAAATGTACCAATATAATTAAATTTATATCTATATAAACATATTAAGTATTATTTAAAAGATTTTACATATTATCATATATAGGCACTTTGGGGGAGGGAAATAAAGCATAAACCAACGATGAGCTGTCAATTTGGAAAACCACTTTTTGCTTCCAGTTAGTAGTAAAATCAATAAATTCACAGAGGTTGTTTTCCTCCTTTTCTATAAGGCACACTGCCATGTGCTCCTGAGTGAACAGGGGTACAACTAAGTTGTATAACTGTTGCTATAACTGGTGGAGAAGTTCCTCGTAAGGTACTACATCCCTCTACCAATAACCACAATCACAGATCACATATATAGCCTTACCCCAAGAAGCCGGTCAGCCAGTCTGGCCTATTCCTTGATAGAAGGAGGTCTCTTGAATGCTAAATTCCTAGGAACAGGTTTGGCTTCTTCCCATACCAACTGATATTAGATTTATAATTGTACCTTTCAAAAGTTATATACAGCTTGTGGTCTAAAGTAATCCCAAATCTTTGGCCCTATGTCCTAACCTAGTCTTTCTTACTTATATAGGGGTGGAAGGATTTTTTTTTTCTCCAACAGAACGTAAACTCCTAGAAGGCAAAGGCCTTTGTATGTCTAGCACTGGCATGCATGCAGCAGGTACTTAAATACTGTGCAAATCAATAAAATCTCTGATTCTGCAAGAGTCTTACTCCAGTGCTTTGCATCCTATTACCATGATGACCTACAGAGACAATCTTGGACTCTGAACAACCCTACAAGTGACCCACAAACTCCAGTGGGGCCTATGAAGCTAGACAACCTTCCCAATGTCCTCCCAACAGATTAACACATTAGCTGCTAGGAGCAGCTAAAGAAAGTTGGCCTCCAAATGATGATTTATTTTTTAGCTACTGGAAATTAGGGTCTAGAATGGTTGCAACCTTCATCAGTGGAGGAAATATCTACATTGTCAAAATCATGGTTCCCTTACGTATTGAAGTCAAGCCCTCCAACTTATTTTTTTCTTGGTAAACTTAATCCTATAAGAAAATTTCTTTAAGGTCAGCCAAATGTCCTTGAATTCAGTCTTTGAAGATTGTAACAACCTTCCCTTCTCCCCCATAAAAACTCTCTGTCATCCAAATAAGTAATAAAAATATTTTAAAGGTTCTTCATCTGCAGACTATACTTAAGAAATTATCTTCACTAATAACCTGAGAAAACCTAGGGCAGAATTTCTGGAACACTATTTCATAAATTCTATGGTTACTATATGCAGTTATCATAAACATACATATGCAGTATTTAAATTTAATCAGCCCTAGCAATATTAGCACAGTATAGCTAATCAGATAGAGGTACTACAGTTTGCCTTTAAAAAATATCACCCCCAGTTAGATAACATTTTCCTGGCTCTAAAAGCCTCACCTGTGAATGAGCTGACACCTGTACCTTATTGAATGGTTCAGAACATCTTTAGGTTTATAAACTTTTCACCAACTGACAAAAACTGCCTAGACGCAAGCAGTGCCACGCTCCAGCTAATCCAAGAATGTAAATTCTTTGCTGTTCAGGATTTTTTCATTGTCATCCCAGCCCCCCAGCCAAGGTAGCCACCACACAATAGTTTCTTAATACATATTTGTTGACTTAGGAGTATCAAGCCACTTTCTAAATTCCCCAAAATATAAAAACCTCACCCAAACAGAATACAAAGCACAACATACTAGATTCCTTTTTCATAAACTTTGTTAGACTTGAACTGTCCAGTAAAATTAAAGATTAAAATCTATTTCCTGCTTTTGACTCACAAAACAAACTGCTGAGTCTACGTCCACCTTCGTTCCCTTGGGGGGTTTTACCCTTTTTCTGTATCATGGAATCCCCTTAAGGGCCCTCTCTCAGGATGTTTTTAAATGCACAGGATAAAATTCGTTGGAAACCAGGGAAACTAGTAATACTGACCGGAAGATCCCTGAGGGCAGGCAGGTACTATTGGATCTGGCCTTTATTTGGATCCCAAAGGGGCCAGTGTGTCTACACAGCGGACACTTACTACCACCCTGTTGACTTTCACTTGTTAGTTATCAAATGTAAAAAAGGACCAAAGAAGCCCCAAGCTCCAACAAGCCAGGGCCACGGAGCCCACGTTCAGATGCCCTGACAGGGACGCACAAGACTTAGGTGCCAGTTTGGACGCCTCCTGCCAGAGAAGCATTTCCTTTACTTCAAATCCGCTTTTTCCTAGGGAAGGCTGCCACGCCCCACCCCCCCATGGACAGACGAGGGGAAGTGAGAGGGCGCCCGGAGGAGGCTAGGGGCCGGGCCGACGCGGAGGGGGCGGGGCCTGAGGCGGAGGGGGCGGGGCGGTTCGTACACACCTTCCTCCTCTCCCCCGCCCACCGCAGCCTGACCTTCCTCCTTCCTCCCTCCTCTTCCTGCTCTGCCTCCCCACGCCTCCCTCACCGAGGTTGATGACTTTCAGCGCCGTGAAGAACTGGTCCTGCCGGCCCAGGTCCTGCCAGGGCGCCTTGGAACAGTGGTACTTGATGAAGGGGAAGCAGCCGGTGCGCAGCACGTGGTAGTTGGCTCCCTGCACCGCCCAGTTGAAGTGGGAGAGGCCAAACTGGTCGTTGTGCACGGCGCTGTAAGGGACGCAGAACGAGGTCCAGTGAGGCAGGCGTCGCTGCAGCAGGTGCTGGGTTAGCACCTCCGAGGCGCGGGGCTTGGGGTGTCGGGCCGAGGCAGCGCCCCGGGGGCTCAGTAGCAGCACCAGCCGCAGGGCGGCCTCGTGTGCCCGCCTCAATAACTCCATGGGCGTCCCTCCCCCGGGAGCCGCCCTCCCCTGCCTCCGGGGAAGAAGCTGAGGACTGCGCTTGCGCACAACTAGCCAGCGAGCGCCGGCTCCCCCGCCCTTTCCGTCCATAGCTTGGTTGGGAAGGCTGCGCGCATGCGTAAAGTGTCGCAGCTCCGTGGGGGCTAGGTGCGCGTGAGACCCGACGCCCCAGTCTCTAGCAAACGCTTGCGTACGCAGGCACGCGCGCAGTCACACGAAGAGATTGGAAGTCACGGAGAGTCAGAGAACTCCCGTAACCTACAGGAAAGAGCAGGCCCTGTGAGGGAAGACCTCCTCTCACCCCCGGCAAAGGGGAAGACCAGGGAGGGAAAGGTTTTGTGAAGAGACTGGGAGGAGCAGACCCTGAATGGACACTTGCCGGATCTCTGCCGTGGTTCACCTTCTGTCATCTTGAGGCCTCTAAGTGACTGTTAAACATACTGCAGACTTCACGGCTTTCCACAGTCTGGCCTCATCCTACCTTTCCAGCCTCTTTTCTAGCTCCTTCTCTTGCCAGCTCAACCAACAAGCGCTAACAATTGTGTAATTAAGTAACAATTATGTGCAAGGCTAGGGATACTGTATCAGCTTAGGGATACAAGGACAAAAAGAAAACCCTTGCCCTTGTTCTGTGGGGAGCAAGTGGAGAAATTCATTAGAAACTAAGGACACCATCACTACCATTTCTATCCATCTCTACCTCTTTATTTGCATCATTCCTGGTGTCTAATATCGTATCTGCTCATGGCTGCCCTTAGCCCAAATGGTAGCTTGACCCTGCCCTTCCTCCAATTGCTCCATCCCAACTCGGAACGTTTTCTGTGTACCTCTCATGTATTTATCATATTTCAATGTTACTTTTTTGTGTTTCTATAATCACACTTAGTAGATTGTAAGCTCCTTGAAGGTAATAATTCTTGTTTTTTTATTGAAGCCACATGGAACAATGGGGGGGGGGGGGGGGAACGTGATTTCCACTCTCAGGACGCAGTTTTAAATTCATCCTGTGAGATGGAAGAGTTTATTTAAAACTCTGTGGCCCACAAATTTCTTATGTGTAAAATGAGGGAGGTTGGACTAGCTGGCCTTTGAGGTCTCATCCTTCTCTAAATCTGTCATCCAATTATTGATTGGCACTTGATCATATAGATGTTTGTAAAGAGTTCTCTGCAAACTTTGAACCACCCTCCCTGTAAGGTTGATTATCATTATATCTTCCCCAGAAGATACAATTCATTGTACCACAGACACTTAATAAATACGAGATGAATAAAAAGGTGTCTCAGAGAGACTACTCTGATTAAATTCAAAGAAGATACGAAGCCATGTGTGTCTTTATCTGTTGTGCTGTCTTTGATCATTACTGTGTTGGGACTTCTTCCTACTTCCCCATGTCATCTTCAAGAAGGCAAATCTCTCTTCATAAGATGAATTCCACTCTGGATCTGATTGATATCAAGTGAAAGTTTGTGGGAGATCATAGCAGTTGATCCCTGAAAATTAAAAATCCATTATAGATCTACCTATTAGTTAAAAAGAAACCTATCACATTCTCTTTATATTTTATGTTACTGTCTTTTGAGAGACATTGTTTATCTCTTTTGAGATAAGATACCTACTTTGTAACGGAATGTTTCCTTAGCTTTGCCCTAACACTACCTTGTTCAAGCTTCCAAGGGGCAGGGGAAAAGAGATAGATTTGGAATTTTTGTATTAAATCTATACATTCACCCTATTTGTGCTGCTAAAATTCTTTTTCACCTTTTATCAATGCAGAAAAGGCAGGTAGGAAGAAAAATGTATAATATTGCCTCTTATCATTCACTTTTCCTTTGCCTCAGTGGTCATCTCCTTTTTAAGAAGCTAATAGGATTATAGCTAGAAAGGTACCTGAGAGGACATCAAAGCCAATTCCCTCATTTTATATTTGAGGGAACTGAGTTCCAGAGAAATAAGGGATGTGCCCAAGCCACACAGGTAACAAATGGTACACAATTTGAAACCAAGTACCCTGACTCCAGGGCTGCTATACCTTCTACTGTACCAGACTGACTTCCACAGTTGAAAAAGAACATTAAAAAAAAACACCATTAACTTGGAGGAGAAAATATGGATGAGGGTTCGCTATATAAAATCACTATTGCTAACAATGGGCAGCTAGGTGGCTCCACGGATAAAGCACCAGGCCTGGAGTCAAGAAGATCAGAGTACCGATTTGGTCTCAGACACTTACTAGCTGTGTGAGCCTGGGCTCACTTACCTCTGTTTGTCTCAGCTTCCTCATCTGTAAAATGAACCAGAGAAGTAAATGGCAAACTACTTCAGTATCTTTGCCAAGAGTGGTCACGAGATCCTGAAAAGTCAAACACAACTGAAACAACTGAACAACAATAACAAATTGCTAATATAATTTACATTCATGTAGTACTTTACACTTTACAAAGGCTACCTCTTTTTATATATACAAAAGGAGGAAAAAGTCAGTTCCTGACATTAGTGAGCTTGCAAATTGTTCTAGTTTTGTCTACGTAACATCAATAAACTTAAAATAGGTTCTGGTTTTGTCTGCATCATACTACGTCAGATCATCTAGGCCTTCATAGTTTCTCTGAAATTATCCTCTGTATTGTTTCTTATAGCACAATAGTATTCCACTACATTCACATTCCATACTTTGTTCATGTGTTCCTTAACTAATGAGCACCTCCTTAGTTTTCAGTTCTTTGTGACCACAGAAAGATCTACAATAAATATTTGAGAGCAAAAAGGAATTTGAGAGCTCCAGTTAGAGCAAACTAACTGGAGAAAATAACTCCTTAAAAGGACAGATGGAATTAGACAGATGGAAAAGGAGATGCAAAAGTTAACTGAAGAAAACAATTTGATAAAAATTAGAATCAGGCAAGTAGAAGCTAATGACTCTATAAGAAATCAAGAATCAGTCAAACAGAATCTAAAGAATGAAAAGATAGAAGAAAATGTCAAATATCTAATTGGAAAAACAACTGACCTGGAAAATAGATCCAGGAGAGAAAATCTAAGCATTATTGTTCTACCAGAAATCTATGATGAAAAAAAGATCCTAGACAATATCTTCCAAGAAATATTCCAAGAAATCATCAAGAAAACTGCCCAGAAGTCCTAGAACCAGAAGGCAAAATAGTCATCGAAGGAATCCACTGTTCACTTCTCGAAAAGGATCCCAAACTAAAAACACCAAGGAATATCATTGCCAAATTCCAGAACTATAAAGTGAAGGAGAAAATACTGCAGGCAGCCAGAAAGAAACAATTCAAATATCGAGGAGTTATAGTCAGAATCACACAGAACCTGGCAGCTTCTACATTATAAGATTGAAGGGATTGGAGTATGTTATTCTGTAAGGCAAAGGAGCTGGGACTACAACCAAGGATCAATTACCCAGCAAAGTTGAGCATAATATTTCAGTCAAGGAGATGAACATTCAGTGACATAAGGGATTTCCAGACCTGCCTGATGAAAAGGCCAAAGCTCAATAGAAAATTCGATATGAAAACACAGGTCTCAAGAGAGGCATAAAAAGGTAAACAGGGGGGGGAAAAAAATCAAACTTGTCATTCAATATGGGCAAACTGTTTACCTCCCTATAAGGGAAAATGATACTTGTTAATCTTGAGAATTGTATACTTGTTATAATATATAAAAGGGATACACATAGAGGGAGCGGGTATAAAGTAAATGATGTGATAATAAAAATGTGATTTAAGAGTGCAAAGGGATTGTAACAGGAGATGTGAAAAGGAGGAGGCAGAAAAAGGTAAATTACATCACAGGAAGAGGCACAAAAATATATTACAGTAGAGGGAAAGAGACGAGAGAGATGAGCATTGCTTGACATTTATTCTCATCTGATTTGGTTCAAGGAGGGGAGAACAAACTGAGTTAAGTATAGAAATCTAACTAGCTCTATAGGCAGTAGGAAGGTAAGGGGGAAAGAAAAGGAAGGAGAGGCTAAAAGGGAGGGAAGAAGTAATAAGGGAAAAGGAGTGTAAAAGGGAGGGGATGAAAGAAGGGAGGGAAGACTGAGGGAGGTGGTGATCAAAAATTAAAACTCTGTTGTGGAGGGGAAGGGAGAAAGGAGAACCAAAAGCATAAATGGGGGGAAAGGGGATGGAGGGAAAGACACAGGTCGTAATCATAACTGTGAATGTGAATGGGATGAACTCTCCCATAAAACGGAGACAGCAGAATGGATTAAAAACCATAATCCAAGAACATGATGTTTACAAGAAAAACATTTGAAATGGAGGCATGCACAAAAGGTAAAGGTAAAAGGTTGGAGCAGAATATATTGTGCTTCAGCTGATGGAAAAAAAAACAAAAAACAAAGGTAGCAATCCTAGCCTCAGGAAAAGCAAAAGCAGAAATAGATCTAATCAAAAGAGATAAGGAAGGAAACAATATCCTGCTAAAAGGGACCATAGGCAACGAAGCAATTTCATTGCTAAAAATATATGCTCCAAGTGGGATAGCATCTATATTCTTAGAGGAGGAGTTAAGAGAATTACAGGAAGAAATAGACAGCAGAACCATACTGGTGGGGAACCTCAACCTTCTCTCTCTGAACTTGATAAATCTAACCTCAGAATAAATAAGAAAGAAGTTAAGGGGGTGAATAAAACTCTGAATAAGGTAGATATGATAGGTCTCTGGAGAAAACTGAATGGGAATATAAAGGGACATACCTTTTTCTCAGCGGTATATGGCACATATACAAAAATTAACCATGTACTTGGGCATAAAAACCTCACAATCCAGTGCAGAAAGGTAGAGATAGTTAATGCATCCTTCTCAGATCACAATGCAATAAAAATTATATGTAATCAGAGGCCATGGAAAGATAAACCAAAAATTAATTGGAAATTAAATAATCTAATCCTAAAGAATGAGTAGGTTAAACAACAAATCATAGAAACAATCAACAACTTCATTCAGGAGAATGAAAATAGCGAGACAACCTACCAAACCTTATGGGATACTGCAAAAGCAGTTCTTAGGGAAAGTTTTATACCTTTGAATGCCTACATGAATAAAATAGAGAAAGAGGAGATCTATGAATTCAGCATGCAACTGAAAAAGCTAGAAAAAGTGGAAACTGAAAATCCCCAAGTAAATACCAAATTAGAAATACTGAAAACCAAAGGAGAGTTTAATAAAATTGAAATTAAGAAAGCTATTGAACTAATAAAATTGAGTTGGTTTTATGAAGAAACCAACAAAATTGATAAATTTTTGGTCAATTTGATTTAAAAAAAGAAGAAAACCAAATTACCAATATCAAAAATGAAAGGAGTGAACTCATCTCCAATGAGGAGGAAATTAAAACAATGACTAGAAATTACTTTGCCCAATTGTATGCCCATAAATCTGACAATCTAAATGAGATGGGTGATTATTTTAAAAAATATATAAATTGCTCAGATTAACAGAAGAAGAAGTTGAATACTTAAATAACCCCATCTCGGAAAAATAAATTGAGCAAGCCATCAATGAACTCCCTAGGAACAAAATCTCCAGGGTCAGATGGATTTACAAGTGAATTCTATGAAACTTTTAAAGAACAGTTAATTCCAATACTATATAGACTATTTGGGAAAACTGGGGAAGGAGTCCTACCCAATTCTTTTTATGATATAAAGTAGGAAGAGCCAAAACAGAGAAAGAAAATTATAGACCAATTTCTCTAATGAATATAGATGCAAAAATTTTAAATAAAATATTAGCAAAAAGAACACACCAACTTATCATGAGAATAATACATTATGATTAGGTAGGATTTATACCAGGAATGCAGGGCTAGTTCAATATTAGGAAAACTATTAGCATTATTGATCATATCAACAACAAAACTAACATAAACCACATGATTATCTCAATAGAAGCAGAAAAGTTTTTTGACAAAATACAACACCCATTCCTATTGAAAACACTTGAGAGAATAGGAATAAATGGAACATTCTATAAAATAATAAGCAGTAACTACCTAAAACCATCAGCAGGCATTATATGCAATGGGGATAAGCTAGATGCATTTCCAACAAGATCAGGAGTGGAACAAGGATGTCCATTATCACCACTGTTATTCAATATGGTACTAGAAATGTTAGCTGTAGCAATAAGAGAAGAAAAAGAAATTGAAGGAATTAGAATAGGCAAAGAAGAAACTAAGTTATCACTCTTTGCAGATGATATGATGATATACTTAGAGAATCCCAGAAAATCAAGTAAAAAACTACTTGAAATAATAACCAACTTTGGCAAAGTTGCAAGTTACAAAATCAACCCAGATAAATCATCTGCATTTCTATATATTACTTACAAAGCCCAACAGCAAGAGATAGAAAAAGAAATCCCATTTAAAACTATGATAGACACTATAAAATATCTGGGACTCTACCTGCCACAACAAACCCATGGACTATATGAACACAATTACAAAACACTTTTCACACAAATAAAGTCAGATCTAAGTAAGTGGAAAAACCAGTTGCTCTTGGGTAGACCAAGCTAATATAATAAAAATGACAATTCTACCTAAATTAATTTACTTATTCAGTGCCATATGAATCAAACAATCAGATAACTATTTTCTAGAGCTAGAAAAAATAATATCAAAATTCATCTAGAAGAACAAAAGGTCCAGAATATCAAGGGAACTAATGAAAAGAAATGCTAGGGATGGTGGCCTAGCCCTACCAGATCTCAAATTGTATTATAAAGAAGCAATCATCAAAAGCACTTGGTACTGGCTAATAAACAGAGGGGCAGACCAGTGGAATAGGTTAGGTACTCAAGACATAGTAGTTAATGAATATAGAATATACTGTTTGATAAACCCAAAAATTGCTGGGAAAACTGGATAACAATGTGGCAGAAACTGGGCATAGACCAATGTCTAGTACACAAGAATAACGTTCAAATGGATATATGATCTAGGTATAAAAACTGATACTTTAAACAAATTAGGAGAGCAAGAAATAGTGTATTTGTCAGATTTATGGACAATGGAGAAATTTTTTGACCAAACAAGAAACAGGGAACATTATGAAGTACAAAATGGATAATTTTGATTACATTAAATTGAAAAGTTTTTGCACTAACAAACCAAATGCAACCAAGATTAGAAGGGAAGCAGAAAACTGGGAAAGAATTTTTGCAACTAGTGTCTGTGATAAAGGTCTCATTTCTAAAATATATAGAGAACTGAGTCAAATGTACAAGAATCCAAATCATTCCCCAACTGATAAATGGTCAAAGAATATGAACAGGCAGTTTTCAGAGGAAGAAATTAAAGCTATCTATAGTCATATAAAAAATGCTCTAAATCACTATTGATTAGAGAGAGGCAAATGAAAACAACTCTAACGTACCACATCACACCCATCAGATTGGCTAACATGACAAAACAGGAAGATGATAAACATTAGAGAGGATGTGGGAGAGTTAGAACACTAATTCATTGTTACTTGTGATTGCTCCCAGACCAGTGAGGAGTAAACTCCTCTCCCTTGATCATGCCACCTTGGAGGAATTGAGAACTTCCAGGTCTCCAGAGTATACCCTCCCCTTGACAAAGAACTCAAAAGTCAAGTAACTGACTGGGAAAATGCCCAAAAAGGGGGGAAAAAATAAGGCATACCAGGCTACTTTCTCGGTAAACAGGTATTTTCTTCCATCATTTCAGATGAGGAAGAACAATGCATACCATCAGAGGAAGTAAAGGCTTCTGCATCCAAAACCTCCAAAATAAATATGCAATAGTCTCAGGCCATGGAAGAACTCAAAAAGGATTTTGAAAATCAAGTAAGAGAGGTAGAGGAAAAATTGGAAAGAGAAATGAGAGCGATGCAAGAAAATCATGAAAAGAGAATCAACTGCTTGCTAAAGGAGATCCCAAAAAATGCTGAAGAAGATAACACCTTTAAAAATAGGCTAACTCAATTGGCAAAAGAGGTCCAAAAAGCCAATGAGGAGAAGAATGCTTTAAAAAGCAAATTAGCCAAATGGAAAAGGAGGTTCAAAAGCTTACTGAAGAAAATAGTTCTTTAAAAATTAGAATGGAGCAGATAGAAGATAATGACTTAATGGGAAACCAAGAAATTACAAAACAAAATCAAAAGAATGAAAAAATAGAAGACAATATGAAATATCTCATTGGAAAAATAACTGGCCTGGAAAATAGATCCAAGACAGACAATTTAAAAATTATGGGACTACCTAAAAGCTGTGCTCAAAAAAAGAGCCTAGACATCACCTTTCATGAAATTATCAAGGAAAACTGCCCTGATATGCTAGAACCAGAGGGCAAAATAAATATTTAAAGAATCCACTGATCACCTCCTGAAAGAGATCCAAAAAGAAAAAAGGCCTAGGAAAATTGTAGTCAAATTCCAGAGTTCCCAGGTCAAGGAGAAAATATTGCAAGCAACTAGAAAGAAACAATTCAAGTATTGTGGAAGAACAATAAGGATAACACAAGATCTAGCATATTCTACATTACGGGATTGAAGGGCTTGGAATTTGATATTCCAGAAGTCAAAGGAACTAGGATTAAAACCAGGAATCACCTATCCAGCAAATCTGAGTATAATACTTCAGGGGAAAAACAATAAAACAGAGAACTTTCAAGCATTCTTGATGAAAAGATTAGAGCTGAATAGAATATTTGATTTTAAAACACAAGAATCAATAGAAGCATGAAAGGTAAATAGGAAAGAGAAATCATAAGAGACTTACTAAAGTTGAACTATTTACATTCCTCTATGGAAAGATAATATTTGTAGCTCTTGAAACTTTTCTCATTATTTGGGTAGTTGGAGGCATTATTGAGAAATGGAATGGGGCAAATTATCTCTCATAGAAGAGGCAAGAAAAAACTTTTTCAATAGAGGAGAAAAGGAGAGAGGTGAGACGAAAACAGTAAAGCTTGCTCCCATCACATTTGGCTTAAGGAAGGAATAACATGGTCACTCAATTTGGTATGAAAATCTATCTTACACTACAGGAAAGTAGGGGAGAAGGGAATAAGTGAGGTGAGGGGTTGATAGAAGGAAGGACAGATGGGAGGAGGGAGTAATTAGAAGTACACACTTTTTGAGAGGGACAAGGTCGAAAGAGAGAATAGAATAAATGGGGGGCAGGATAGGATGGAAGGAAATATAGTTAGTCTTACACAACATGACAATTATGGAAGTCTTTTGCAAAACTACACATATATGTCCTATATTGAATTACTTTCCTTCTCAGTGGGAATGGGTCAGGAGGGAGGAAAGGAGAGAAGTTGGAACTCAAAGTCTTAAGAACAAATGGTGAGAATTGTTTTTGCATATAGGTGGGAAATAAGAAATACAGGTAATGGGGTATAAAAATCTGTCTTGCCCTACAAGAAAAGAGAGAAGATGCGGATAAGGGAAGGGAGGACTATGACAGAAGGGAGGGCAGATTGAGGAAGTTGTAATCAGAATGCATAGTGTTTGTGGTGGGGGAAAGGGGAGATGGGGAGAAAATTTGGAGCTCAAAATTTTGTGGAAATGAATGTTGAAAACTATAAATAAATAAACATAAAAATAATAGAAAAAATAATAGAATATCAGGGCTCTTTTCCTTGATAATTTCTTAAAAGATGATGTCTATGCTCTTTTTTTGATCATGGCTTTTGGATAGTTCCATAATTCTTAAATTGTCTTTCCTGGATCTATTTTCTATTTTCCTAACCTATGGTGTTATGAGACTATTTGCCCCCTTCTGCTGTTCCCACTGATCTAGGATTTTTCTGGAGAAATATTTTATGGTTCTTTCACGGTCATCAGGGGGGAGGAGAGAGCATTTACTGATCACTCTGCCATCCTGGCTCCCGGAAGTTCAAGTAGGTGACTTACCGAAGTTTAGTCTTCAGGCTGAAGGTTTCAAGGGCTGCTGTGCTGATATCTGGCACTCAGCCCTGGATCTATTTTCTAGATCAGTTGTTTCTCCAATGAGATATTTCACAATGTCTGTTTTTTCATTCCTTTGGTTTTGTTTTATAATTTCTTGATTTTTCATAAAGTCTTTATCTTCCATCTGCTCCATTCTAATCTTTAAAGAATCATTATCTTCAGTTACATCTCCTTTTCCATCTGGCCAATTCTGCTCCTCAAAGCATTCTACTCCTCATTGGCTTTTTGGACCTCTTTTGCCATTTGGGTTAGTCTGTTTTTAAAAGTGTTATTTTCTTCAGCATTTTTTGGGGTCTCCTTTAGCAAGCAATTGACTCGTTTTTTCATGGTTTTCTTGCTTCACTCTCATTTCTCTTCCCAATTTTTACTCTACTTCTCTTATTTGATTTTTAGAATCCTTTTTGAGCTCTTCCATGGCCTGAGACCATTGCATATTTATTTTGGAGGCTTTGGATGGAGGAGGTTTGATTTTGTTTTCTTCTTTGCATACTTTAGTCTTCCTTGTCACCAAAGTAAGATTCTATAGTCTGATTCTTTTTCTGGTTTTTGCTCATTTCTCTAGCCATTTACTTGACTCTTGAGCTTTTTGTCAAGTTAGTTCTCTACTTCCATTGGGAGTGGGGGGTGTACTCTCAGCTACTCGATACCTCCAGAAACAGTGGCTGCAGCTGTCCCTGCTGCTACTGTGGCTGCTGCAGTTTCCTCCGCCACCTTCCCCCTTTGCCATCTTGGGGCTGAGGTCGGATCACTCCACTCTCCTGCACTGGTCCCACAGGCTTTTCCCATTGACTTTTCAATTTATCCTTAGCGTGTTGGGGTCACATCACAGGTATGAGAGATTCAGTCTCCCCAAGGCCTGCTGAGGTCCCCTCAATGCACTTGAGGCCCACACTGGACTGTGCTCTGCTGTCAGTGTGGCATGATAGATACTTTCTGGTGACTTTCCAGGCTGTCTTGGACTAGAGATTTGCTTCACTCCATAATTCTGTGGGTTCTGCATCTCCAGAATTTGTTTAGAGCCATTTTTTACAGGTATTTGGCTGGGCTTGGCAGGAGCACCCTAAAAATCCATGCTGTTACTGTGCCATCTTGCCTCCACCCTGGGCCATGAATTCTAAAGCAATTGAATTCCCCACTTTTCCATGCAATTGATGGACATTAAGATAGGGCTAGCTCTTAATTATTCCCCAGAGCCTATAAAAGATTGGCACTCCTTTGTGGATGGAGAAACCCAAGAACTATACTTTTTATTCTTTCTTGGCATTTACAAAGTTTATATGTTAATTAAATGATTTTGCTATTGAATATATGGTTGACATGATCTGTAAGTGACAACTATTGCATTGGTGGGAATGCAGGCTGTGATGAACAGAATTATATCCCAAACCACACATGCTGAACCTCTTAAAAGTAGCCAGAGGCTTCAGGGCCAGGGATGCAGTAGTTATATGTTGCCCAAGAGATATGTTTGCAAAAAAGTATGCATAAATAAAATTTTTGCTTAAGAAATCATGTTGTCCTATTGAATTTCCAAGTTCTATTAGCTTCACTGTTGATCTTTGCATGTAGTAAGGTGGATTTTAGTGGGTGTAAGGTGGATTTTTGATATTCTTTTTGAGATACTGGTTCCTAGGATCCGTGGCCATAACAATCTCTAGTGCCCAAGCTTATGACTTGTAAACACCATCATCATGCTTGCCCATCATATTATAACAACAAATAATACAGACGTTTGAGTTCAGCTGGTAAATACCCACTGAGACTGTGCAGTGAGATATAGTGATGACATAATGTAAACTTGTGTGACTATGGCTGGCAAATTGCCTTATTTGTTTGTTGCCCTATAAATCAAGTGGGCATTGGTCAGTATGTGGGGATTTGGGTAATGTAGAGAAGAATGCATGTACCTGCCTTAACTGGACCCTATTGAAGCTTAGGGGGTAGCCTTAGGGGAACTTGAATGCACAGGCTAGAATGCTGAGCATTCCTTGATCAGCCCCCATCAAGACTTGGGGGGAATTTGTGTCTGTCTCAGTTGGCCTCCAATGAGGCTTAGGGGACCTGTAGGAGTTGTAGCTCTTACTATATTCTCATCTGCCCCTTTGAGAAAATTGATTAGGCAAGATGTAGGAGTTGATGCTCCCATTATCAGCAACCCTCTTGAGAAAACTAGATTAGGATAGTAAAGTAAACTTCTTTAACCCCACATTATATGACTCCATTCCTCTCTGCCTGAGTGAACCTGTGCTATAACACCTGCTAGCAGCCCTCCTGTGTCTCTTATTCCATACCTGGTGTACTTGATGTTGCCTGTGAAACAATCTTCAATCCTGATACTTCAGCTTCAAGTTTCTCTGCCCCTTCTCCAGCCACTCTGTCAGGTAGCTTAATGATCTATAAACAAAACATTTAAATGTCCCAAAGGAGTCCTCTGTGTAAAGGGACCTTGAATCATTTTATAATGGAATAGTCACCTTCAAATTTCTATTTTGTAAGATCAAGTTTTCTGAAAGTGTGTGCGTGTGTGTGTGTGTGTGTGTGTGTGTGTGTGTGTGTGTGTGGTGGGGAAAGTATACCTATAGTTTCAGTAGAGGCAGATTTGTTATTTACTGTACAGTAAAAATTAGGTTACTTTTTCCTTTATGTCCCTTTATCCTAATGAGGGATATCTGAAGGAAAACATGCAGAATAAGGAAGTTTGAAGCCTTTGCTCTGTAAAATCAATCAGTGTGTTCAGAATGGGAATACATCTATCCTAAAGGTTAGGTTCTAAAGTCAATGTTTAAGGCAAAAATCTAGTCAGAATTTCCCTCAAAAACCTTTAAATTGTCTGATTCTAAAAATGGGAAGTTTGACTAACTCATAGATACCACAATCATTCCCTGTATCCAAGGCGATTGACAGTCATCCTAACTTTCATCTGGCTGGAAGTCTGGAAGACTTTGTGCAGCTCTGTCTCACTTAAATTCAAATCATGCACATGATGTGACTGGTCCTCTTCAAAAACAAAGGACAAACAACAACAGAAGCTAAAACTATCTTGTCTGGATGTCTCTCAAACATTTTAAGCTCAGTATTCCCAAAACAGAACTCACCATCTTTCTCATCCAATCTACTACACTTCTGGACTTCCCTCTTACCATTGAGGGTGCCGCCATATTCCTGGTCACACAGTTTTTCAACCTCGGAATCCTCTTTGACTCCTGACTCTCATCCTTCTCACATTTTGAAGCAATTTCCAAGTTTGTTGATTCTATTTTCTCTATACACACACAGCTACCATCCTAGTTTGGGTCCTTATCATCTCTAGATTGGATTTGCAATTGTTACCTCATTGTTTTCCTCTGTTATTCATCTTCCATACAACTGTCACAGGGATATTCCGAGAATACAGGTCAGACTGTGTCATCCACTTGCTCAATAAACTCCAGTAGCCCAAATACAATGCTTCTCTGACAAGCCATGTAAAGCTCTCACAGCTTGACCTTTCCTGATCCATTCTTCCCCAAGCAGTTAGTACCTCTTACACAAATTACTTTGCATTTTGGTGGCATGTATTTGATAAATGCATATCCTGTCTTCCCCAAAAGAATAGGAAGCAGACTTTCATTTTTGTTTTTGTGTCCCTTATTCCTAGTACATTGTCTGGCACATACTAGATATATAATAAATGCTTGTTGATTGATTGCAAAGCCTTTTCTTGTGACCTGTTGCTACTGATAGGAACACAGTAGGTCTCCCAGCCATAAGTCTAATGCCTTTTAGTGATCACTGTTTGTAGTTAGCTAGAACTACCATTACTTTCTTATTCTGATGGAACCCAACTTAAAGGGGAAATTATTGTCCCTATCACCTGAAAGGTCAAATTGAGAATGAAGAGCTGAGAAAGGAGCTTGAACTGTGGGAAAGATTGTCTTTATGAGGCTGATGTTCAAAGCAAACTATAACTGCCTCCCCTTCTTTATGAACTGGCAACAAAGAAGGACGTGGCAGGCTATTTCCTTCCTTAAGAGGACACCTGGTTTTCTGATATGCAGGTTAGGCAATTCCTCCCCAACTTCTCATTCCTCTAATCACAAAAGTTCTAGCCAACTCTGCCAAGACATGGAACACTCACAGTCTCTTTGTTCCCTAATAAACTTTTCCTATGGGTGTGACCAGGGCTGTGAGCTCCACCAGAGATGTGGGCTGATAGCTTAGAAAAAGAAAGGCTGATGGACCCAGAGCATAGAAAACCCAAGGAACATTCATTGATAGGTAAATTCCAGGGTTCAAACTCCAGAGATATACTCTTTCTGCTCAGCAAAATGCCCCTCTATACTTGTTGCATGTTGTTGTTGTGGGGAAAAGTAAACGGTCACTTTGTTAAATATTCGGTGATTTTTGAGTAGTTCATTTTGTCCTAACATTGAACCTGAACGAAGAGGTTGTTGGTATTAAAGCCTCTATCAACTTCTTTTTTCAAAAATTATTTTTATTTATTTCATTATTTCCTAATTACATGTAAAAAATTTAGCAATCATTTTTTTTAAGATTATGAGGTGTAAATTCTCTACTTCCTCCTTCCCACCTCTCCCTTCTTTCAGAAGGTAAGCAATTTGATATTGATTATATACATGAAGTCATGCAAATCATATTTCCATATTAGCCATGTTACAAAAGAAAACATACACAAAATAAAATAATAGAAATAAAATTTTAAAAAGTATACTTCAATCTGCATTCAGATCTAACAGCTTCTAAGGTCATTTCTAGCTTTGTCATTTTGTGAGCTAAATTTGTAAAATTTTGTTTGAAGCAGCAATTTCTGTAATAAGAAGGAGGGAATTGCATATTTCATTTCCCCCCTAATTTTTAAAATGTCCTTCTGAATAAATACACCCATATCCATCGCAGCCTGAAGCTTGTGCATGTTATAAGATCCTGGCCCTTAGATTTTAATGGAAATAGCGGCCAACAAACAAACTGACTGGGTATGAGGAATGTTGCTGCTCTGACAATATTCACATTTCTATCCAGCATCTCAGTGAACCACAACTTGTGGTTCAGCTCTTTCTTTTTATCCCATATCGCTATTTCTAATAAAACAAGATGTTAAAGCTAACTATATGCTCTATTAATTATATGAAGGTGAACTTGAGTCATATTTGTTACTGAAGATGATTAATAATTACCAGTCCTGCACACATTTCTAGAGCATTACAGTAAATAAACAGGGTACATTGTTGGGTAGTAATTGATTAATTAGCACATTCATCCTACACAGCTCAATGGTCTAAGGATGCTGAGTTTGAGATATTGCTCATAATTATTACAAGAAACAAATCTGTTCCATTTCTCAGTTTATTCTTCTGTACCGTTCTTTTTTTCTCCCTAAATCGAATGTTTAATGGTTCAAAACCTTATAGGTTTTATTCAGATAAATCAAATCATGAAAAATTGCTAGTCACAATCTCAGAATTTTGTTTTTGTGTGAAATAGAGTGAAAACTTTTATGTGGTTAATTTTAACATTAGATCTACTGCAAGTACTGTAACTATAGGGCACCTCCCTACTATGCCCGAGATGCTCATTGAGCACCTATGCACCACAGGGACACTGGGATCTCATTTGCTTCTCATCTACATCAAAGAATTCCAGGATTGCAAGTGTCATCAGGTTGGCACTTCTCAGCACCAAGCAGATATACTGTGTCATCTTCAGAGAAGTATAACAGCATGTTATCAGTCACCATTTTTGCTGTGCTATAATTTAATTTCTTTTAGTTTGTTGTAGGCAGCATAGTATGTTGGGAAGAATGAAACTTGGTCATTCCCCAATTGTCAAATGGCCAAATGATATGAACAGACAGTTTTTGGATAAAGGAATCAAAGCTATCTATAGTCATATGAAAAAATTATTTAAATCACCATTGATTAGAATAATGCAAATTAATACAACTCTCAAATACCACCTTACACATATCAGATTGGCTAATATGGCAGAAAAGGAAAATGACAAATGTTGGAGAGGATGTGGGAAAATTGGGACACTGATACTCTGTGTGTGAAGTTGTGAACTGATCCACTATTCTAGAGAACAATTTGGAACTATCCCAAAGGGCAATTAAATTGCACATGTGTGCAGCAGTACCTTTGATCCAGCAATACTACTACTAGGTCTATATCCCAAAGAAATCATAAAAAAAGGGAAAAGTACCTACATGTACAAAAATATTCATAGGAGCTCTTCTTGTGGTGGCAGAGAATTGGGAATGGAGGGGATATCCATCAATTGGGGAATGGTTGAACAAGTTGTGGTATGTGATTATGATAGAATATTACTATACTATAAGCAATGACAAGCAGTTATATTTCAGAAAAACCTGTAAAGACTTACATAAAATGATGCAAACTGAAGTGAGCAGAATTGGGAGAACACTGCACACTGTAACAACATTATTGATGATCAAATATTATTGACTTAGCTCTTCTCAGCAATACAATGAGCCAAAACACCTTTAAAAGACTCATGATGAAAAATGCTATTCACATCCAGTGAAAGAACTGATTGGGTCTGAACACAGATTGAAGCATACTATTTTCACTTTATTTTTTTCTTGATTTTTTTCCTTTTTGTCTGTTTCTTCTTATACAACATGACTAATGTGGAAATATGTTTTACAAGATTGCACAAATATAACCTATATCAAATTGCTTAGCATCTTAGAGAGGGGGAAAATTTGGAACTTAAAATTTTAATTTTTTTCTTTTTTTAATATAATCATTTTATTTATTTTCAATGTTCTACAATCACTACCACAAAACTTAGAGTTTTTTCCCCCTACCTACTTCCCACCACCCCCCCTTCCTCCCCAAGATGATATACAATTCTATATAGGATCTACACATACATTCCTATTGAATACATTTTCACTATAGTCATACTGTGTAGAACTAAAATAAATGGGAGAAATCATATAACAAACCAAAACATAGTACACACACACACACACACACACACACACACACACACACACACACAAATGATCTCCTACATTCTGTGATTGAATTCCATAGTTCTTTGTCTGAACGTGGAAGGCATTTTGCCTTAGAAGACCACTGGGATTTTTTTTTTATGTCTTTGCATTGCTATGAAGTTCCAAGTCTACCAGAAAAAGCTCTCGCACACTGTGGTCATTGCTGTGCACAAAGTTCTCCTGGTTCTGCTCCTTTCGCTCAGCATCAGATCATATAAGTCTTTCCAGTCCTCTCTGAAGTCTTCTTGTTCATCATTTCTTATGGCGTAATAGTATTCCATTACATTCATATACAATAATTTATTCACCCATTCCCCAATTGATGGACATCCCCTTGATTTCCAGTTTTTGGCAACTACCAAAAGTTCTGCTATAAATGTTTTTGTACATGTGGGACCCTTTTCCATTTTTATGATCTCTTGGGGATATAGTCCTAGAAGTGATATGCATATTTTTGTAGCCCTTTGAGCATAATTCCAAACCACTCTGCAGAACGATTGGATGAGCTCACAGCTCCACCAACAGTGAATTAGTGTTCCAACTCTCCCACATCCTCTCCAACATTTATCATTTTCCTGTTCTGTCATGTTTGCCAATCTAATGTGGTACCTCAGAGTTGTTTTGATTTGCATCTCTCTAATCAAAAGTGATTTAGAGCATTTTTCATATGATTATAGATACCTTTAATTTCTTCCTCTGAAAATTGCCTGTTCACATCCTTTGACTATTTATCAATTAGGGAATTAAAATTTTAATTTTAAAATGAATGTACATGTAATTTGAAAAAATAAAATACTATTTAAAAGAAAAAAGAATGAGACTTAGAGCCAGGAGGTCAGAGGTCTTGCCCCAGCTCTACAACCCATAAAAATTTTGACTTTTGGCAAGTCATAACATCTTAGCACCTCAGTTTCTTTTTCTTTAAAATGAAGGAGGTTTGACTAGTTTATCTTGACAGGATCATGGATCACATATTGAGAAGTAGAAGGGTATTTATGGGCTATTTAGTCCAACCATCTAATTTTGCAAGTGAGAAAACTGAGTCCTAGATGAATTCTGGTCACATGGTCTAGATGAACTACATTTGTTCAAAGTATTGGGAGAAGTCACTACCAAGCCACTGTCAGTAACATTTGAAAGAAAATGGAGAACCACAAAAGAGCTACAAGATTGAAAAAACAAACATCCTGATTTTCAAGAAAAGAGAAAGAAAATCATTGATAGACTATAGACCTGTCAGTTTGAATTCAATTCCTGGCAAAATGTTCAAATGGATTGCTAACTGTATGATTAGTTATGGTCAGAATGAGTCAGCTTGGCTTCATCAAAAATATTTCATGCCAAGCTAAGTTCATTACCTTTTTTGGGGCGGGGGGGCAGGGTTACTGAATGGGTAGATCAAGACAATGTAGTAGATAGAGTCTGCCTAGATTTTAGCCAAGTGTTTGGCTCCTGCCAAAGAGCCTTCTGCCTCTCCCAATTTGATTGATTGATTGATTTTCTTTTCTATTTAAAGGGGCCATCCTCTGACTACTTTTTAAAGAGGCCTATTCACTGAATGGGCATTACCTCACTTTATGTGAGTACCTGAAAAGATCTTAGCCTGAAAGGCCAAGGTGTCCCATTGCATTCTGGGCTGTCTCCAGTCATCCTGATGAATATCTGGCCACTGCACCCAGATGGCTCAGGAGGAGAAAGTGAGGTTGGTGACCTGCACAGCCCTCCCTCACTCAAAACAAAGTCAAGTGCAAGTCATGTCATCATTTCTCTGAAGTCATGGTCCTCTTGAAAAATGGACAAACACAACAAGCCAAGTGTTTGATGAAGTATCTTTTGCCATTCTTGTGTGAAAGATGGTGAGATGTAGGCTAGGAAGTAGTATAATTAGAGAGGTTGGGAACTGGTTGGATGATCAAACCAAAAATCTTTAATGGTTCAATGTCAGTTTGGAAAGAGGCCTTCTGCCCACTGATAGAGGGGTCTCGGCTCTGTGCTATTTAATCTCTCTTTTAACGACTTGGAGAAATTCTGAGGTGTTATAGAAGCTCAGCAGAATAGTTAGCATTCTGAATGACAAAGTCACCTTACAAAAAGACCTTAAAAGGCAAGAGGTTAATCTGATAAGGTGAAATTAATAGGAATAATTGTAAAATCTTGAACTCAAGATTTTAAAAAATGAACTTCACAAGTATAAAATTGGGGAGGCGTGGCTAGACAGCAATTCATCTGAAAAAGATCCATGGGTGCTGGTAGACTGTAAGTTTAAGAGGAGTCAATAGTGTGATATGACAAACCAAAAGATTGATAAAAATCTTGGGACACATTGAGAGGTATAGCTTTCAGAAGCAAGGCAGTGAGAGTCTTACTGGGTTCTGACCTGGTCACAGCTAGAATATTTTTGTTTAATTGTGGGTGCCACAGTTTAGAACAGGCATCCAACCTCCAGCTCTTAACTAGGACCAGGACATCTTTCTATCTTTCCTGCTTCCACTTATCACTTATCACTTATGCACTTATCACAAGTGCAACAACTATTCAGACCCTCCTGATACTCCTTTCTCCTCCATCTGAGGAGTTCCTTGGATAAGGAGCTGGTTCTGGGTCAGAGTTGCCCTGGTTGTTCATTGGAGAGTAAATCAATTCTCTATAAGCAGACAGGTCCTGGATTTGAGCCTCATCCCATTTAGCCACCTCATCACAAGTTCATGGCCAGAGTCTAGCAGGTATAGGAAGAATAATAGTCAAATATTGGCATTGCTACTGGGAGAGTCATGACAATCTACTATGTTTGGGCTCCACTCAGAATCCGTGACTCAGTTATAACCTGCCACCGTGGAAGCTCTAACACCTTGCTCCCTTATATCCGTTCATCTGCCCCATTTTTCCTATGTCTCTATTTTTCATATTACATATATTATAAGAAACATTCTGGCCAATACACACTAACATTTTTATTTCATGGGAGAATTCATTTTGTTCACATATTGTTAAAATGATTAAACTTTTTTCACTTTTCTTGTTATTTTCTGACCATGCCAGTGCCCTGTTCAAGGAACATCAGTGTCTCCCTGTTGTCTCTAGGATAAAAAACATAAATTTATTTGACATTAGAAATCCTTTACCTCTGGCTCCAGCTTATATTTCTAGACTTTTTCCATTACATGCCCTCACATATATACTTTGGTCAAACTGGTCTGTATGTTGTTCTTGTACATGACATTTCATTTTTTTTATCTTCATACCTTTGCATAAATGCCCAGAATCCATGAAACATTCTCCCTCCTCTTCGTCTCTTGTGTTCTTTAAAGAGGCTTTTCCTGATACATATAGTTGAAAATATCCTCCTCTTCCCCACTCATTTTTTATGTACACTATATTTACTTATCTGTGGATATGTATTTCCACCCCATCCAGTAGTAAAAAAAAACAACAAAAAACCTGACGTTACAAAAATACTAGTACAAAAGAAAAAATGTGTGGGATGCACTTGTACCATTCCCCTTCCCCTTTTCTCCCCCCTTCTTCCCACTCCATATATACCTATGTAGTTTTTCTCCTTTTAGCAAAAACTTTTTAAATGATTGATTAAACTTGCTGCAATAGTTTTGAAGAATTGTAAGTCACCTAATTTGCTTATTTATGTAAAGTCTCTGAAAAAACTTGTAATAGAGGAATGGCCTTGGAGACAGGAAGATCTGGGTTCAAGTTCTGCTCAACAAACATACTGTGTAACAATAGACAACTTGTATAACCTCTCAGTAGGTAGGGGACTTTTACAACTACAATCTATTAACAATTTGTAGGGAGTTTGTTAAGAATTCCAACTCCACAAGTTCCTTACACTAATGGGAGAGCACCCCTCCCTACTCCTCAGAATCCTTAAAATCCTTGTGATATGGTTATAGATTGTAAAAAGAAATAAAAAATCAAAAATACAGAAAAAAAAACATTATCAAAGGAAACCATAGAAATTAAGAATGTTGGTCTGGGTAATGTGGTTTTGCTCATATAGGTTCAAAAGAATATGGATTACAGAGAAATCAGACATATTGTGGCTACCACTGAGAGAGGAAATAAATCTGAATCTCTTTATATTATCCAAATTCAGCCAGTATTTTAGTTTTAATTTTGAATTTCTACTGGGATCGATCAAAGATGTTATTTTTCTGACAGGATTATGCGACCCTGCTTTTGTCATGACTGGCTTCTAAGTAATGTTGAAATAAGTTTGTTGATTTTTTTTAAACCAGAAGCAACAGCTATTTTAATGCAATAATTTCTCAATGTCTTAGCTATTCAGTATGCTTTATATCAGTTTGTTAAATAAAAAAGACTCAGGAAATGTAGCATTGTGTTTCTGAGAGCTCTTTTTTTTTCAGAGTGAAAATGGTAGAAAACAGAATGTGAACATTTGATAATAAAAAAGAATTACTTGATACACAATTTATGTGACCATAATTTTTCAGTGTTATGTTTTGAGTCTTCTTATAAACATAACAAAAGTTGTTTTTACCAACAGATTTTTAAACAGCAGGGACATGCTTGTTATTTACTGTTTTGGTATCTTTCCCTCATTTACATAAATACCCCAGAAACCAGCAGTTTAAAGCTAATAAAAGCCAGGGCCCTCCATCAAGTGTAATAAAGTTTCACAACCATGAGTTAGACTGTTACAGTGAAAAATAAACCTATATATGTGGTTATGAAGGGCTTTTGGGGGAAACTGTATAATCACATTTCAAAGTTAGAACTTCCCTTTGAAGTAGATAGGTAATAATAATACTTAACATTTATGCGAAACATTTCATCTTCTAAACACTCTCCCAACATAAGCTAATTAATCTCTAAGGCTTCCCTAAGGAGCAGGTATGATGATCTTCCATTTTACTAGCTAAAAGATTGAATTAGAAATGCCAGAACACCAAGAGAGAAGGCCACAGTTTCACTTTGCCAACAGGAATTCTGATGTCTGGACCTTCCTGGTTTAGAACATAGGACTCTGAGTCGTTAGTGGTTTAAATCCTCAGTCTTTTCTGTGCTCCTCTCTCCCCTCAAATCATCCACTGGTTAAGCAAAGTAGTGAATATTCCAAGAATTATCCAAATAAGCAGTTCTCAAACTTTTTTTAAATCTCAGTACTCCTTTCCATTCTTAAAAAATTAGTAAGGACTTCAAAAGAGCTTTTGTTTATATGGGTTATATACAATAATATTTATTATAGAAATCAAAACTTATCAATTTAAAAATATTTATTAATATATTTGCAATAATGTAATAAAACTATTACATATTAACATAAATAATATTTTAATGAAAAATAACTATATTTTCCAAAACAAAAATAATTTTGTGAAGTGTTATTCTTTTACATACTTTTGAAAATCTCTTTAATATTTGGCTTAATAGAGAAAACAGCTGGATTCTTATATCTACTTTTATATTTAATCCATTGTGATATATTGTTTTGGTAAAAATACAAGAAGAAAATTTGACCTCACATACATAGATAATTGGAAAAAGGAGGAGTATTTTAATAGGCAAATAATATCTTAATATCATTATGAGAATAGTTTTGACCTCAGAGATCCCTTGAAAGGGTCTTGGGGATGTCCAGGGTTCTTGAGTCACACTGTGAGAACAGCTGCTCAAGGTAACTTCCTTAGGTCTCTGACCTGACTGGTGCCCCTTTGGTTGCACACAATTTGGAGTAAATTAGAATTCTATATGTAGAAGAGAAACAGCCATACAATTTCAATGTGATCCAACTCTTAAATATGAAAAAAAAATCCACATTGCTTTCTCATCCCCAGCTCTCTTCCCATCAATCCCCTCATCATCTTGGCACTTTAATTTGATTATTTCAAAATAAGATTTACTATGATTAGGCATGTTTTCAAGAGTTGAACAAATCTGTTATGCACATTAAAGCCAGAGGAACAGTAAAATAAAACTAATGAACATTTACAGCTTTGGAAATATAATTAATGTATGGCTGAAGAGTTCTGAAAGGTAAACATTTCAATGTTAAAATACTTATTACCCTCCCCATAGGGACAGTCTTGAGAATTAATGAGATAACAAATGTAAAGTGCTTTGAGCTCTTTAGAAGGTAGGTGCTGAATGAATACAAATGATGATTAATTATTATAGTTATTGCATGGCTACTAATTCATTCGTTGTGATAAAATACATATCTTTACACCTGACATATCTGGACAACACTTATCATCATATAGGCAGGCTGGAAGGAAACAAACCTTTATTAAGCACTTTCTATGTGCCAGATACCATGTTAAAAACTGAACCAATGCACACGCAGTGCATCCCCAGTTCTCCTAAGCTGCTAACTTCTCTCTGTTGCAACCTATTTCTTCTCTCTCCTCTCTCTCCTCTCTCTTTCTCTCTCTCTGTCTCTCTCTCTCTCTCTCTCTTTCTCAACTCAATTTTTTTTTTAAAACAAGGCTAATCACAACCCACTGTCTCATCTTTTCAGCTTTCCTGCATTTCCATTGTGCTCCATCATGATAAACTTGAATCAAAGCCTTGAATCTCCTCAGTGAAGGAGTATCCATTGATGCTTCTTTCCTTCTTTTCCTTTGGTCTGAGAATTCTTTAGATCCTTCAATTCCCTGTCCTATCAATCTTATCTCTTAACTCCTTCAGCAGGAGGTATGAGTGAAGCTGCCCACTTATACTTCTCTTGGCATGTGGCTTAATGATTTGCTTTGTTAATAAATGTAGTTTATCCTAAAACAGTACATACACATCCTAATCCTATTTTCATATAATCTAGTTTGGACATAAACAAGAATTTTATATTCTTCTCTATTGTTTTCTTTAAAAACTCAACATAGAATATGTGACACATGGACATATATTTCTTACATAAGCAAGCTGCTAAGAAGAATTTTCTTTCCTTTCAATTTCCTCCCAATTCATGGCATCCTACTTCAGAAATAAATGGGACATTTTCCTACATGAGAATAGGTAGAATTTGATGTACAAGCTCTAAAATCTGAAGTCTCCAAAATATTTCCCAGTTTCCCATTTAGAATACTATAATGAAATGCATCAATTCAGATTTCACCAGTTTGAAATGTATGATAATTTGGACATATAATCATAACTTGAATTTTTAAATTGACTATGTTTTACCTATTTTTATCTTTGTAGTATGCATAATTTTTCATTATCAATCTATTACTTGTTTCTTCATTATCTACCACTCCTTCCAGTTTTTCAGCAGTTATATATTCCTAAATGCAAGAAGGAGCAGGAATTTTGTCAATATAAGGAACTGCTACTAACTCATCTAAGACTTAGTAGTCTAGGGAAATTGACTAAGGCATATATAAGCCAAGTGCTTTTCCCAGAGTCACAGGCCAGCAAGTGTTAGAGGGAGGTTCTGAGTACAAGCCCAGCACTCTAGCCATAGTACATAGCACATAGCTGCCTCTTTCAATTAAATAATATGAGTGGAAAATATGTTCTTTCAAAAATCTTCTGTAATTCATAGGTTTCACTTAGTCTGACCTTTTGATTGTTTGAATGAGGAAGTATTTGTACAGTTTTCATGGAATATATAAAGGGAAAAAAATGCACCTGATTTCAAGTTATAGGATCTGGATTAAAATCCTGCCTCTTTATTTCACTTTCTTGGCATAGTTTCCTCATTTATCAAATGAAGTGGAAGGTTTTAAGGTGCCTTCTAGTTCTAAATTCATGTAGGAACCTATGATCCATACTCATTCAGAACAGTTTTAATCGTATTGTTAAATATAAGATAGATATGAAGGTCCCCATGTTCTGCAGCAGAGAACTGTGTCTGAAAATAGAACTTTAAGTGTCTGGATCTTGCAGCTTGTAGTTGATGACAGAAGACAGAAAGTGACATCTTTTGAGACAGCAGCAGTGTAGGCCAATGAAGGTAAGGGAGATTAAGCTAGTTCTCTTTGCCAGAAGCCCAAGGCTCAGAAGTGCTAATCAAAATTCATATAAAAAAAGGTCCCTAATAGATTTAACAGTTTTTACTGTTAAGAGAGGGTTCTCACCATGTGAACAATTCCACTGCTGTGCTGAACAAAACCGAGACAGTTTTCTTTTAAAGTCTAGAGCAGATGAGAGACATAAGGAGACAGAGGGTTTCATTTACTCTCAGGACACTACAGTGCCAGTGAACTAATGAGTCTCTGGGACCTTATGTTGCTCTGGCTGGGATTGAAGTTTGACTCTAATGGCTCGTTGTCCTTTCTATCAGTCAAGTGTCTGGACAATGGACATCTGATATGGATTAGAGGGTATCTGGCAACAGGGAAGGGTCATCCTAGTACCTTTTCAACTGCAGGAAAACAAAGGCTGGAACAAAAAGAAACTGGCCAAAATATAGAGTAGGAATGCTCAGCCCAGAGCTAAAGTGAAGTTAAGGAATGATAGAAATTCTATCACAAAAACAAAACCGAAAACTCAACATACTCAAGTATTTTTTTTAAACAGGAGGGTAATGTTTATTTAAAACAGAAATCAACATGACTTCAACATTTTGAATTAACTTTATTTTTTTCCCATTCTCCCACAAAACTGGATTATATTGCAATGTTTTATTAGGGTACTGTTGAAACAAATACTCTGGTTTATACTTGGCATCCTGAATTTTTGACAATTACCTTTAAAAACAGCCAAATACATGCATTTTACTATTATTAGTGAAAATCCTATGACTGCAGTGAACCACAAGTACTGGAAAGGAAGATTGCTCATTCAGTTGACAGGACTGGGGTAATTCTGTAGCTCAAAATAAGAGTACATGCTGCCATCTCGATAAATTCTGTAGCTTTAGTTAGAGCCTAATGGTAGACTGCTAGGGCTCAACCATTTGGAAATGACAAAAGAATTTTTTTTGACTTGGTGTAAAGAAAGTACAATAAAGGTAAGAAGATTTTAAAAAAAAACCCACAACAATTAAAAAAAGGAAACAAACAAGGACATTCAGGTTTTGAAAGATGACAGTGATTATAGGGTAAAAAACAGTTGCTTATTAGAAAAAATACAGTAGACATATTCCTCTCAGGAATAATAAAAATTCCACAAATTCCACCCCCTCCAAACCTACCTACCTATGAAGTTTTAAAAATAGAAGCTTCTTAAATTGAAGCAAGAAAAGACACAGAAATAAAGAAATGCTCTCTTTTACTTACTAGATTTTTTTCTTTTGGTTGCCTAAAAGTGCATACAAACTTAGTTACAGAATTACAGTTACAGTTTAACAAATAAATTAAGATTTCTTAATAGCAAATAACAAAGAATATTGTACCAATTTATCACACCAACAAGTTTTAATTGACTGCTAGAAGACGAGGAAAAAGTTACATCTCCTCCTGTCAGTGAGAAAATCATTATTGTTGTTTCCAGATGGGTACCAAGAATGTTGGAGTTTGCAGATATCAACGAACTATAATTCTCAGATGAACTTATTCTCATCTGTGGCACTTTGCTCTTCAAATCTTATTTTGTTTTTTGATGTAATTCCCAGGATTGTCTCAATATCATCAATAAACCTCTGTAAAGAACATGAAAACAATACCCATTAGTATTGTAGAAAATGTTCAAACAACCTTCTTGGCAATCATATCCAGTCTGATGAATCTCCAAGTATGGATGGCTTCTAGGCAGACCATTGGTCACTCTTCAGAAAAGAGCTCACATAACTTCATTTTAAACATAGCTTTTATTTTGCAAGTAGATTTACCTTCCATTATAGGGACAGAAGCTGTACTTGAGTCAGCTTGGAGAAGGTAAAATCCTGGGCTCAGTAAAAGGAATCAAGAGACCTGGTCATCTGGTCATGGCTCACCACTAACTAAGTACATACTATCAGCCAAAATACTTAATCTCTCAGTACTTCAGTCTCCTTGTCTGCAAACTGAAAAAAAAAGCTACTCTAACTACACCATTAGATAAATGAAGGAGTAGATGGGAAATGCTTTTATAAAAAAAAGTGACACAAATCAAATTCTCATTATTATTATATAGAGATAATAATTATAATGCGATTATTATTACATAGAGGCAGTGAGATAGCACAGTGGATTGGGTATTGGTCTTGCAGTCAGGAAGACTGGAGAATCAATCCGGCCTTAGACACTTAACTCGCTGTGAGATCCTGAGCAAGACCTTTAGCGTCTATTTACTTCAATTTCCTCATCTGTAAAATGAAGATAATAATAACATCTACTTCTCAGGGTTGTTGTGAGCATCAAATGAGGTAATATTTATAGCTATCATCATTATAATTTTTATAATTTTGTTTTTTTAAAAATATTTTATCTTGTAGGACTAAAAAATTCCTTTCTTCCCCCCCCCCCCCCAGTTATCTATCTAACTTATAAATAAGTTATTGGGAAAATATGGACATTTTATATTGATTCCCTTTAGGAGACTGGATGAGATGAATAAGAAATAAGGAGATGAGGGTAAAATTTGGCATTGATGGAAAAGTCAAGGTTTTAATGGTAAATTTGATTTTATGATTGCCATTTAATCAGGAACAAGAACAAGAACATCTCAAAAGATGTTCCTTAGCCAAAGTGAAACTATAATCATATTTGAAACCTGGTTGTTGGAACTTGCCATTTTTAGATGCTATGGGACTATTAAGTGACTGTTCTTCTGAGTCTAACTCCAGGTATGGGTAGCAAGAAAGGCGGTCTGAGCCTCCAATGCACGATGCCAGTAAGCCAGTGAGATGCTGGTATGAATTGCAAAAGGTGATGTCATGGGAAGGGTGGGAGAGCGGCTGTTCAGCATGGGCTGAGATGGGATTCTCCTGACTCAATTTCCCCACTGACACCTGGCAGACTCTAAGCCTCACTGAATGCAACTGGACAATCTAATCCTTCCTGGAACTGACATGAAGTTGGGGAGATATTGTATCCCTGCAATGTCCTTACTCTTGGTGGCAATTTCCTATAGTCAAAAGGTTTGTAAGCTTAATACCAGATCTATTCAATTATAGATTATAGGTAGGGGAACATCCGAGGTTAAGTCTAAAATTAAGCTATTAGGAGTAGGACTTTAGACCAACCACAATAAGTTAGGGTCTTTTAATTCGTAGTAATACTGTGGAGACAATTAGGTCAAGAGCTTGTGAAGTTAGCAACATAAATATTATTTGTGTCTCAGTTGGTTAATGTTTCAAAAAAAAAATTCTTTTGTGGTCATATTGTAAATGCTTTAAAAAGAAGTATCACCTGACCAAAAGTTTGAATTGCTTTATCTGTTACAAACTGTGTTAAAAATAAATTTAAAAAATAAAAAAAAGAAGAACTAAGGAGACGAAGATGTCTTACAAAACTAGCACCTTTGGCCTTTCAGACTTTTCTTTAGACACATTTGTTCTGTTATTTCAAACCATCTATAGAACCTTGTCTCATCTACAGGCTAGGGAACCATTTAAAGACATTTAAAAACAATTGACCTGTCAACCACTTTGAAAGAGTTTTGGGAATATATATTGTTAAGATTATTCTATTTTTTAGTAGAGAGATAAACCAAACAGGGCACCTGTTAGAAGGAACTTTTGAGTTGTTCAGGCTTTTAAGAGCATTGCCTTGTTGATATTCGAACATAGAAAAAGGCAATAGAAATAGTTCTCACTTAAATTCTGCTTGCCTTAGGACTAGGCTAAGAGGCCGACTAGTTCTGGCCTGGGCCTTCTGCTTTTGAATGATCTCCAGATTTGGACATGGCCATCCTTGTCATTGGCAGATTGGTGCCTATGGACAGTTAGTTAACAGGTACATTAGACTAGCAATGAGCCATGATGGAAATAGAACATGTGCCATTTGGGACTGGTCAAAAGTGATACAGCACTGGTCCTGTTTGGAGAGTGACTCTTTAATATGATGGGGCCATATATAATGCTACTACATATGATCATGAATGTGAAAATACCCAGAAAATTATAAACCAGTATACAAGAGGATATATTATTATTATTAAAATAGAACTAGTCTAGAGGAAAATGTATTGAAAAATTAAATGTATTCAAGTACGAATGTGCAGCTTTCTGTTTCAGGAGAAGGGAGTTATGAGGAAAAATGAACGTGGTACTCTGATGTACTTAATCTTAGTTTTTAAGTCATGACTGGTTGGCTAATGATGAATTAGAGTTATGCTTACAGGACCATTTTTGTCTAGTTAGGATTACAGCCTTCTTTGGTATGATCCTCATTCCTTTCTTCTGAACATTTAAGACTTCCAGTCAGTAATCCTGCCCTGAACTTCGTCAGTATCCTTGAAATTAGAGGCCTCAGGAAGTCAGAAATGAAATGACTGTTGTAATTAGATAAAACTGGGAGAGAACACATGACACAGAACGTAGTATGGTATTCCAATGGTCCGTATTAAGACACCTAAGTCATTACCGTTATTAAATTAGCAAGTTTTAGAACTGGAACAGGCCTTAGAGATCATTTAAAGAGAAAGGAAACTGAGGCACACAGAAATTAAGCCTATCTTCTTATGACTTCATTGAGTATGACTCTTACATCTCTTAGGAAATAACCAACCAGTCTGCAGTATTATTTAAAATATATTTTTAGCTCATGATTCTGATTGTGACAAGCTTTTGGCCTCAATGTCACATTCTAGTGGACTCTCTCATTTTTGAAATGTGGAAACGTAGGTTTGGAAATAGCATTAAGTTAAAGTAAGTCTACTAGATTTCAAAGGAAAAGTTTCAAACTATTAAATTTAACTAACAGGTTCAGTGGGAACCTTACAATATTGACCCTCCACATTGTAAAATATGTACTGCTAACAATAAAAAAGGATGGTTTAGCACTTGTTTACAATACAGCATGAGGTATTTTCAGCCCTTGTACAGAAATTAACCAGGATCGTTAGTTAATTAACACCTCACCTTAAAATTGGTCTCGCCTTGCATATTAGGTGATGATATTTCTTGATGGATGATGAAGAGATTGTGAGCAAAGGTCATGAGGACCCCCTGGAGATCCTCTCCGATTGTTCTGTTAATGATATCCAAACAAATGAGTTTACCAATGATTCCCCTCACATGCTTAAAAACAATCACCCTCTCATTTGTGCCTGTCTGGTGATGGAATTTAATGAGTATTTTCAATCTCACAAGGTGGCAATCTTCAGGGAGATATGAAAGATGAAGCTCCATTTTAACTTGTCAACAAAAAGGATTTGTGTAATAAATATTTTTTATTAATCAACTTAGCAGAAGATAGCAATAGGTTCAGTTATTCCAAGCGGAAGACTACCACTGAGCTAGGCCAGTGGTATGAGCTCATAGGTTTTTTAACGTTGCTCTGCACACAAATATAATTAATGGCTGACGTAATTCTCTTGAACATAGAGACATATGAACCTCAGCTTTATTGAGACTTTTGCTATGTCTTTGCTTCCACACAATAGAATTATGATTTTTTTGGTGGTCTACTTTTTCTTTCATACTCATAGGCTGCTATCTAGCTGTGTTACAAAGGGGAAATATCCCATTAATTTATTACATTCACAACAAGCCTATACACAAACTCTTCACACTTTAGCTGTAGGTACAAAATAATCATAAGATGACCTTTCAAGTCTCTTTCTGCTTTAAGATTCTGATTCTATAATATTTATAAGGTTCTTTTCTCATAACAACCTTGTAAGAAAGATAGTGGAAGTATAATTTCCTGATTTTTTTCAGAAAGGAAATAAGCCCAGTTAATATTCTACTGTTTACATACCTGTGTCTTGCATTGACTTCTCTGAAATCTAGTTACTTGACAGTTAAGGCTTTTTGCTCTTTCTGTATGTCATAAAAATCATCGAAATGAAGAGTTGGAAGATATCTCAGAGGCCATCAAAGTCTAACTTTAGCAGCAATATCCTCTTCAAAATTCCTGACAAGCCTCTGCTTCAAGATTTCTTGTGATGGGGAATTCACTACTTTTCAAGATAGTTCTTTTCATTTTTAGATAATTCTGACTTTTAGGAAGTTTTTCCCCTTTATTTGAGCAGAAATTTGTTTTTCATTAACACCCTGGTCTTGGTTCTGCCTGTGGGGTCAAGCAGAACTGCTCTAATCTCTTTTCCATATGACCACACTTCAAACATTTGAAACCATCTATCCTGACCTGCCCTTCCTTACATTCTCCCCACCAAATCTTCTTTTCCCTCTGCTAAAACTCCTTAACTCTTTCAACTGATACTCCCATGCTGCAGTTTTGCATTCCTTCATCATCCTGGCTACCATCTTTTAGTTACAGTCCAACTCATCAATGTCTCTTCTAAAATATGGCACTCTAAAGTATGCACCATAGTGCAGATGTCATCTGGTCAAAGAAACTAAGCTAACATTGCTTACAATGTTAAAGGATGGATGTGGATCCTTTATTTGTATTAATGTAGTCTAACTTTGCATTTTCCCCCAGATACAATGCAGCTCATTTTTGGTCTTTAATACGCTTTGGTGGGATTGAATTGGCTGCCACATCAAGGACAACATCCTGAGCTTTCAGTCAATGGAAGCCTTTAGATAGTTTTCTTTTCTAACCTTTTCTCTTCCTTAGGTCCTTGTCATAGAAATTACTTTCTATCCTTGTCTCTCTAGCCTGTTCTTACACAATTGAGCTTTCGAAACCAAGTCTTTGTGAAGGTGAAGATTTAGGGAATAGTGGTACAAATAGTTGAGTGCCACAAATGCAAAACAAATATACACTTTGATCATAAGAACATTGCCCTAGACACCAGCCCTCAATCCTAAACTCCTCTTCCTAATGACTTTTTCCATTATCTGACAACCTAGTACCCTTACCATCATCAGACCTCCTATTCACCAGGAGGTGGTCAGAGGTATTTTTATACTTAGAAAACTTGAAAAGAAAGCCGTAGCAAGTTTTGTCAGAGTCAGCTGATCATTCAATCAATCAACACGCATGAAGTACTTACTCTGTGCTAGGCAATGGGGAACAAAGAAAGGCAAAAGTGCAAAATTATTCTCTTTGAGGAACTTACATACTCAAGAGAGATAACATCAAATATATCAGTATTTACATGAAACACATGGAGAAGAAGGCAGGTAACCTTAGAGGGAGGGGCATAAGTGGCTGAAGGGACTGGGAAGGCATCCTTCAGAGAGAGCAGAACCTTCTAGCATTGGATCAGGAAAGGTTTTTATAATTTAAAAGAGGAAATGGGGAAAGTATCAGAAATAGCTATAAGACAGACTCAAAGTATCAAAAGAGAAGTTCAACGAATTGCTAAAGAAAAGTTCTAAAGAGAAACCTTTGATCTTGGGTCTGCTCAAGCCAACTCCTACTCACTAAACTCCACTAGCTCCCATTATAGGCACGTTGGTCCCCTCATTAGTATGAAAGCTCCTTAAAAGCAGGACCTGATTGCTTTTGGCTTTCTTTGCATTCCAAGTGCTTAGCCCACTGCCTAAAACTACATTTCTTTCCCTGAAGGAGACATTTCTTTCCCTGCTCACAGATAAAGGTCTAGATTTGTGCAAGCCAGGTAAGATGTACCTGCGGAACCCCTAATGCCTTTACTTAACTAATGTGTTTCTTAGATTCCTAACCTTTGAGATCTGCCCTATTCCAAACCTTTACTACTTTCCTAGATGTCCTGACCACTTCCTGATCTCTGATAACCACAAACTCCTTGTCAACCTCGAGGCACTGCTATTGCTTGGTTCCCTGAGTTCTTTCCCAGTGACTGGCTCTCTCTTGCATCCTAGGGTACCAGAGTGAGAAATCTGAAGAGAAAGGAACAAAAAAATGGCTCACCACTGGCTTCCAGGCTCTAATTATAAATTACTATTTTCTGCAGGGAAGGTAAAAGCTTGAGGATCGGACCTGAGGGACAGCTGAGGGATGGCAGTCAAATCAAAGCTGTTTTCATGTATGTGCTCATAGTAGGTTTATCCTACCATTATAGACAGTGAGAAGAACTTGAACCCAGTATTCTAACTGCATCTTGTTTGCTTATTTCTTGTTACAAGATAAGAGCAAATAGAAAGCTGAAGTGATCTGCATGGGCATGAATAGGTTAAGGGGCACCTAAACAAACAGAAGAAGGCTAAAGACCAGGCAGGTTATTTGTCATCAAAGGCAGCACTTTTTTGGAAAAGCACTGAATATTCACAGAACATCTAGGAGAGGAGTTCTGATCCCTTTCAGCTCTAAAATGTCTAGGTTCTATGGCTAAAACAATATCCTTAGTGCACTGCTAACTCCATGAAGAGCAAGATTTCCTGGAGACAAATGCAAAAATAGGGATGAATTGAGGAAAAGCAAATCTGTAGGAGTCAGCCATAGTGAACACCTATGGAAGACTGCCTGAAATCACTAACAGGATTAAAAAAGGGGGGATGGGGAGCCCTACCATTTTATGAAACCTTTTGAGCCCTTTTCTGAGCATTCCGGTGAAAGGGCTTCCCACCTGAGCAGGAAATGTATTGTGTTTACTTGCATACTTGTCATATTGGTATGTTATAATACTATATTACACACTCTTTGAGGAAAAAAGCTATGCTTTATTCACTTATGTCTATCACAGTGCCCTGCAAATAGCTGATGAAGGAATCTGTGGGTCACATCCTCAATTGTCTTCTTCACTCCCCCAGCTCCTTGTCAGTGTGCTAAGGAGAATGGAGCCTCTGTGGACCCTGGACAGTGCAGAAAGAAGGGTAGCTAAGGGATGTGTATAAAATAGAGCAGGCTCTCAATCCTTTGATTTCTTCACTGCTTCAGAGAACAGCCGAGATGAGCAGAGAGAGATACCTGTGCTGGACTATTTGAGGATATACTGAGGTTGAAAAGGGGCTGCTACATTTGGAAATTGACATCAACTGGGTAATAGGAGCATGGGGGCCAATGGACTTGAGCACAGGAGAGAGATCAGTTGGGTATTGTCCTTAGGTTTCTCCTCTTGTGCTCTAATTGTGGAGCATGTGACTGTTCATGGAAATGTGTTTCAGTCTGGGGTTGGGGCTCATGCCGCATCAGAGTCCACAGATGCCGCACACTGAAAGTGGGAAAGCAATGGTGAAAGCCGTGGTCAAATGCTTAGTGTTGCTTATTTGGACCATCCCTGCTGAGATTATTCCCAGCTTCCCTTCTTCAGAGATGGATGCTGGCAGCAATGTTGGCACTGGGCATATGTAACATGCATGTGTTTGTGTGTATGTGTGCTCATGTGCTTGTGTAGATAGCTGTTACAACTAACCTTTTGGCAATAAATCAATCATATTTTTAAAAACCAATGTGTTGAAGGGCTCCTTTGTGCGATACCATCTGTTTCTCTATGCAAAATTAAATGATCTTGCAAAAAATCAGCACTTTGATTAAAATATATAAAAGCAGAATTGCTTTTGGTTGCAAAGGCCCATTTCTTTGTTTAACTGTACCCAAATATTTCATACTCACAATATGCCCAATTTATACCTCTTCTGAGTTTCAAATAATAAAAAAATTGTTCCTTCTTTTTCCTGCAAAATTGGAGAAGAAATATCTTACTTTTTCTTAAAGAAAACGTAAAGAAAACATTCAACTTAACACCACTCAAAGCATGAAATGAAATAACTGTTTATCAAATGGAGGAGGGATAAAATTTTGCAAGTGTGTGTGTGTGTGTGTGTGTGTGTGTGTGTGTGTGTGCAGCTCCAGAAAGCAGATCTAACACAGATCAGCTGACATTATAAGGAGATCCATGATAAACAACTTTCAAATATTATCATGATCCAAGAACATAAGGGATTATCTTCTGGTAGTAATAATCTCCCTCTCCCCAGAAGCATTCAAGAAGAGACAGCATCTGAGATGCTGAGGAAGGAATCCCTGAGTTAGGTGGCAGGTTGGATGAAATGACCTTTAAGGTCCCTTCCAATTCTATGATTCTATGCTTCTAATTACTAACACATCTAATTACATACTGTCTTGCACATAGCAAGTACTTAATAAATGTCCGTGGAATTGAATTGCAACAAATCACTTTCAGTGAGAGCTTCGTATTTCAGGATTTCTTCATTGACACATGGGTTACATCTTCCTTTGTAATGGATGAAGGTTGTCAGATTTGGCTCTAGACTGACCAGATGTTTTAGTAGCATAACCTATAATCAAATACTAGAAATGTTTTTATATGGCCAAAACATCCCATAAGCGTCCTGTCTCATGCAACTGTGGACCGTTTGGTGCCCTTTAAGAAATGAGGCTAGAATATTTTCCCTAGTCACCAAGCTAAATGTAGTAATAGAAGTGAATGGCTTATTCAGTTTTCTTTTGAGGTTTTATTTTCCATTTTTTAAAATGAGTTTACATTTAAGCTCAGACAACACTGTCATGCAAAATAATAAAGCAAAGATGGATATGTTTTCATCTAAAATTCCTTCCCAGGTAGCCAGTCCCCCCTTACCATTTCCTAGATGCCAGCATCCCCTCCTAAGGTCTCTCGTCCAGGGCTGTCTTCTCTAGCAGCTTCCCAGGACCTTGGTTTTTCTATTCTCTTACCATCATCCCCTCCTATATGAATCTCTCCTGCACACCATTTTCTCTAGCAATTGAAATGCAATATGGTAAACTAATAGCTGTTAAAGTGACAACGACTGACAACTTGTCGTCTTACCTGTGTGTGGGGTATTTGCATTTACACAGAAAACCTTGTAACGTGGCAATATTCTAACCCCAGAGCTAAGGCTATGAGGCAGTTAGGTGGTGTAGGAGGTAGAACGCTGGGCCTGTAGTCATGAAGATCTCGGTCATTCAGACTCAGCCTCAGGCACTTTACTATTATGTGACCTTGAGCAAGTCACTTAATTTCTGTCTGCTTCAATTTCCTCAAGTGTAAAATGGGGATACTAAAAGCACCTCCCTTCCAGGGTTGTTCTGAGGTTCAAACGAGAAAATATTTGTGAAGTGCTTAGCACAGTGTCTGACACATAGTAGGCATTTTTCCCCCTCCCTCCAATGGAATGAATCTCTTGTAGCCAGTGAATTCTGGATCCTAACAGAATTAGGTCCAGACTGTGGATATTTAAAAAAGAAAACTTTTTACAAAACAATATAGTTTGCTTTACCTCTGACCAATTAGAAAACAGGCAACTTCTGAAGTTAAGTTAAGAATTTGTTTACCATGCTAATGGATTCAGGAAAAAACAAATACTGGAATAACAATATATTTAATCAGAACAGAAATGAATAATAAGGCATCGGAAAACAATCTTGCTCACTTTCTGGAAAGGGGATTTTGGAGCTTGAGTTCTACCAAAACTCATGGCTCTCATACGGAAGGTAGAAGCAAAAGCTTAGTACCCTCATTGTTCTCCTGCATCAGTTTCAGGGCTAAAAATTAGGAATTCTGTGATGGACCAAGTCTGAACTAAATGGAATGGATAGCCTGCTTCTTCATGGTCACTATTTCCAAAGGAACTGCCTTCTTAGCTTTCCTGAGACATTACTTGCTTTTCCTGTTCATGGTCAGTTTGCCAACTTTTCCTCAGCCAGGATGCCACAGCTTCTCTCTTTTGTGGGACCTTATGAATACTTCAGACCAATTCCAAGATGCTGCCAGTGCCTCACAAGGTCAGGAACCTTGCAGAGGACACCATTATTGCTTCCTCTCATTATTTTTCTCTGTCAGTTCTCCTGATGCCAATCAGCCTGTCTTGTGGGCCCAAAAGGCCTCATGGAAGTAGAGTCCTTCTCCTAAAGTGTGTTCTTATTCTTAATCTGTCATTGTGGGAAATGTAGTCCCTTTTTTCTCTTTTGATGTCTAGTCATTTTCATTTATGGTCAACTCTTCATGACCCCATTGGGGGTTTTCTTGACATATATACTGGAGCAGTTTTCCATTTCCTCTTCCAACTCATTCTGCAGATGAGAAAATTGAGGCAAACAGGGTGAAGTGATTTGTCTGGGGTCAGGTGGTTAGTAAATGTCTGAGGCCAGATTTGAACTCAGGAAGATGAGTCTTCCTGACTCCAGGTCCAGCACTCCATCCACTCTACTACCTAGATGTCTTTTTCTTCTCTAAGCCATGCCTATTATATCCTCCCTGCTGTAAAAAAAGAAAAAAATTCATTCCCTGAAAGTTATACTGAGAAGACAACATACAACTATTAAGTTACATATTATACAGTTACGGGTAAAATATTCCAAACAAAAAGAGTCACATACAAATACATGGTACATGATTTCTGCATTAAAGCTATATACTATATACCAAATACATAGGGCACATGTAGACACATTATACATAGCATCACATGTTAGGATTTTAATATATATATTTCACCAATGAGCACCAAACTATTCTGATCACCTTATCTTGATTGATACTTTTCACCTTAAGAATATCAGTAATCAGTTAAGTCATTGGTCATACAACCTTCAAACTTCTGTAGCCATCAGCTTTCACATCTGACCCCCTGTGGATTGGTCAGTAGTTTTATACTTATTTGCCCATAGTCCTGATTTTGGGTCAGTGGATGACTCAGGATGAATGGTGATGTCTTCAGACCCCAATAAGTCAGACTATAGGTGGCCACTCTTCTCTTGGGACTCTTAGCATGGAGTGCTAGAAAGAAAAGGAAACAGCTTCTGCATTTATTCTCCCTGCTTCTGCACAGAAATTCATTTCAGCCCAAGGTCTTCTTGATGAATTTTTGTAACCACCAACAGGGTGACAATATAGAGTTTCCCCTTCATCTAGAACTTAACATATGTCTTCCTCCTTTAAAGTATCATCAAATACCAATTGTTGATCTGAAACTGTTTCAAGACTCTCTTTTAGAACCTGCATCCTTGATTACTTCTATTACTTCTCTTGTCCTACTCACCAGGGAGTCCAACGCTCTCCATGTGGGGATTAGGTGGTTAAAATAAAACATTTTAGTAGGTCCTTAATCATTTTTTAGGTCTATTTCATAAACTGACAGTCAATATTTCAACTATTTTGTATGTAGTGGCTCTCAACCAGTTCACTCACTCACTTATGGTTTGTGGTTTGTGTGTTTGTTTGTTTGGATGCTGATTTCATACCAGGTCTTGATTCCCTGGCTGGAGTTCCCAGTAGCAAAGTGGAGCATCATATGATGCCTGTTCCTCCTTATGCTTTTCTAAACTGAGATCATAGATAGGCAATTTGACTCCTTCAGTTGAGAGTCTCCTCACTTTCCTCATCTTCAGACACTCTAAAGCACAAATAAGCAGCCATGACTCTTGCTAAAACATCAACCAGAAGTAAAATCCATGGCATTACATTAGGCAGAATTAAATAAAAGCAGTGGAAGGGCCATATTCTAGTTCCATTGGGCCTCTTGTCCAGGATCCGGGTTCTCCAGAATATTTAGCAAAATCAGTTAAAATGCTCTGGCTTTGGGTATTTTTGTAAATGACTTGTTGTTACTATTGGTCCTTCATTTTCAAAGAGGGCATCATGGGTTGATGTCTTGACTTGCATGTAAATTGGATTTAAGTGAGGCAGAGTTACACAAAATCAGCCTCACTCTCTCTTACAGAGCAAAGCATAGAGCTAGATTTTTTGATGTCTGTCAAATCAAGGACCTCCCTGAAGAGTTTACTCTTAAAATTACAGTCACAGATTCTCAGAGTCGTAAGGGACCCCCAATGCCATCTAGCTCAAACTATACCTGAATCCTTTCTACATTTAACAGACAAGTGGTCATTTAGCCTTTAGGCCTCTAGAAAAGGGGAACCAACTATCTACCTAGGCATCCCTTTTCACTTTTGGATAGCCCTATCTGTTAGAAAAATTTCCCTTTATTTGAATACTTTGTTTTTGTTTATATTGTCAAAATTTGCCTCTTTGCAACTTCCACCCATCATTCTTCATTCTGTCCTCTGGGATCATACTCTTGCACACCATAGCTCTTTCAAACACTTGAAGGCAGCTATCATGTGCCATTTTTCTTCTCCAGATGAAACATCCTCAGTTCCTCCAGTTAGTTCTCGTGTTGTTTGATCTTGAGAGCCTTCACTATGTTCATTGTGTTTCTCTTGGCATATTCCATCTTTTTAATGTAAGGTCCAGAACTCCAGATCCCTCAGGGGCAGGTAAATGGGACTATCCCTTTGCTAATCCTTGAGACTGCCTGTCTTAAGGCAGTCTAAGATCACATTAGACTTCTTGGCTGTCATATCACAGCATTAGCCCATTGAAAAATCCTATGACTTGGCCACCAACTATGAAACTTTAAATTTCTAACCTTTAATTTTATCTTAGATTCCAGCCAATGTTTTAGTCCATTGAAGTTTGAGGTCATGTCTCTGATATCTGATTTGATAGCTATCCCTCCTAGCTTTGTGTTATTTGCACATTTGATAAGCATTCCATCTATATCTATATCCAGTTCATGGATAACAACACAGGGTCAAGCACAGAACCCAGGAACACTCAACTAGAGAAGTGCTTTCTAAATGACACCAAGTCACTAATGGTCATCACTCTTTGGGGCTGGTCATTCAATCAGTTCAGAAGTCACTTGCTCTGTCATCTAGATCAGTTGTCTCCAAAGTGGAGGCTAGGTTCTAACCCCAAAGGTGGCCTGACCCCAAGGGATATATGGTCAACCGATAAGAGAGTAGGAAGATGAGTCACTCCCCAATCTCTTCCCAATAGCCAATCACAGAATTTATTTCCAATAAAACCACACCTATTCTTGTCCCCTAACATTCCCCTACTCTACCTATTCCCTCTGCTGTACACTTAGTTCTCACTATCCCTACTTCTACAGCATGCATCTTGCCATTAAGGTAGTTTTAAAACTAACCTCCACCTAGGCACCCATAGCTGCAGTTGCACAGTTAGCATTGGAACCCACCTCCTACCTGCCCAACCTGTCCTTTTCCCTTAGATCACCTCATGGCATTGAAGATAGGCATGCGAGGGTAGATTTTGCCTCTAGGGCAGTGACTGGGTGGTTAAGAGCCATGCCTCTCTTCTTCTCCCCACTCCCTTTTCATTTTGGGTATGACAGAGTGAGTTGCAGAGATTTGCAATATGTGTCACAGATTTTATTACATTTTTTTCCCTCCCAAACCCATCCTTCTTCCATATTTCCATATTTCTGTTGAGGGTGCCACCATATTTCCATATTTCCAAGTTTGCCATCTTGGTTTCATTTTCATCCACTCATTCATCATCATGCCTGAACTATGGCAATGACCTAATTGTTTTCCTTGCACTTAATTCTGCCCTTGTCTCTAATCCACCCCCCAAACAGCTGTCAAAGTGTTTTCCTAAACCAGTCTCTTCCTTACTCAAAAACTCCTGTGGCTCCCTATTGACAAGGATTAAGTATTTCATCTTTACTTCATGTTTTTAAAAGTCTATTTTTTTGTGTAAAATTTAGTACAGTAATACATGAATATAACTAGGAAATAGGTAAGTATAAATATATTGGAGGGGTATGCCTAATTTTTTTTTTTTATTAATTTTTTTATTTTTTTAATGTTTAACAATCACTGCCATACAATTGCGATTTTATCCCTCCCCACCCACCCCCCACTACCTCCCTCCCTCCCCACGACTGCATACAATTCTGTATAGATTCTACATATACTTTCCTATTGAGTATATTTTCACTATAGTCATGCTGTGTAGTCAGACTAAGATAAATGAAAGAATCCGTATAACAAATCAGAACATGATACACAAACAGATACACATACACAAACATGATCTGCTACATTATGTGAGTGACTTCCATATTTCTCTCTCTGAGTGTGGAAGGCATTTTGCCTTGAGGTCCACCATTGGGATTTTTTTTTTTTTTCAGAAGTTCTTGTGTTATTACAAAAATCTAAGTCTACCAGAAAAAACTCTCACACACTGTGGTTGTTGCTGTGCATAAAGTTCTCCTGGTTCTGCTCCTTTCACTCAGCATCAGGTCATATAAGTCCTTCCAGGCCTCTCTGAAGTCTTCTTGTTCATCATTTCTTATGGCACAATAGTACTCCATTACATTCATATACCATAATTTATTCAGCCATTCCCCAATTGATGGACATCCCCTTGACTTCCAGTTTTTGGCAACTACATAGAGTGCTGCTATAAATATTTTTGTACATGTGGGACCCTTTCCCATTTTTATGATCTCTTGGGGATATAGTCCTAGTAGTGATATTGCTGGGTCAAAGGGTATGCACATTTTTGTAGCCCTTTGGGCATAGTTCCAAATTGCTCTCCAGAATGGTTGGATGCGCTCACAGCTCCACCAACAATGAATTAGTGTTCCAACTCTCCCACATCCTCTCCAGCATTTATCATTTTCTTGTTCTGTCATGTTTGCCAATCTTATAGGTGTGATGTGGTACCTCAGAGTTGTTTTGATTTGCATCTCTCTAACCAATAGTGATTTAGAGCATTTTTTCATATGATTATAGATAGCTTTAGTTTCTTCCTCTGAAAATTGCCTGTTCATATCCTTTGACCATTTATCAATTGGGGAATGACTTGTATGATTATACATTTGGGTCAGTTCTCTATATATTCTAGAAATGAGGCCTTTATCCCCGAGCTTAGCTGTAAAAATTTTTTCCCAATTTACTACATCCCTCCGGATTTTGGTTGCATTGGGTTTGGTTGTGCAAAAACTTCTCAGTTTAATGTAATCAAAGTTATCCATTTTGCATTTCATAATGCATTCTATCTCTCCTTTAGTAAAGAATTCTTCCCTTCTCCATAGATCTGATAAATACACTATTCCTTGCTTCTCCAGTTTGTTCATGGTATCAATCTTTATACCTAAATCATGTACCCATTTGGACTTTATTCTTGTGTACGGTGTCAGGTATGGGTCTATGCCTAATTTCCGCCACACTGTTATCCAGTTTTCCCAGCAATTTTTGTCAAACAATGGGTTCTTATCCCAGAAGCTGGGGTCCTTGGGTTTATCAAACAGAAGGTTGCTATATTCCTTGCCTACTGCGTCTTGAGTGCCAAGTCTATTCCACTTGTCTACCTCTCTGTTTCTTAGCCAATACCAAGTGGTTTTGATAATTGCTGCTTTATAGTACAGTTTAAGGTCTGGTAGCGCTAGGCCACCTTCCCAAGCATTTCTTTTCATTAGTCCCTTTGATATTCTGGACCTTTTGTTTTTCCAAATGAATTTTGATATTATTTTATCCAGCTCTAGAAAGTAATTGTCTGATAGTTTAATTGGTATGGCACTAAATAAGTATATTAATTTGGGTAGAATTGTCATTTTTATTATATTAGCACGGCCTACCCATGAGCAACTAATGTTTTTCCACTTACTTAAATCTGAGTTTATTTGTGCAAAAAGTGTCTTGTAATTGTGTTCATATAGTCCCTGGGTTTGTTTTGGCAGGTAGACTCCTAAGTATTTTATACTGTCTGCCCTAACTTTAAATGGGATTTCTCTTTCTATCTCTTGCTGTTGAACTTTGTTGCTAATATATAGGAATGCAGAGGATTTGTGTGGGTTTATTTTGTACCCTGCAACTTTGCCAAAGTTGTTTATTAATTCAAGTAATTTTTTACTTGAATCTCTGGGATTCTCTAGGTAAATCATCATATCATCTGCAAAGAGTGATAACTTAGTTTCTTCTTTGGCTATTCTAATTCCTTGAATATCTTTATCTTGTCTAATTGCTACAGCTAACATTTCTAGTACCATATTGAATAATAGTGGTGATAATGGACAACCTTGTTTCACCCCTGATCTTATTGGGAATGCATCTAGCTTATCCCCATTGCATATAATGCTTGCTGAAGGTTTTAGATAGATACTGCTTATTATTTTATGGAAAGTTCCCTTTATTCCTACGTTCTCCAATGTTTTTAGTAGGAATGGATGTTGTATTTTGTCAAAAGCTTTTTCTGCATCTATTGAGATAATCATGTGGTTTTTGTTAGCTTTGTTGTTGATGTGATCGATAATGCTAATAGTTTTCCTAATATTGAACCAGCCCTGTAGTCCTGGTATGAATCCTACCTGATCATAATGTATTAATCTCGTGATAAGATGCTGTATTCGTTTTGCTAAGATCTTATTTAAAATTTTTGCATCTATATTCATTAGGGAAATTGGTCTATAATTTTCTTTCTCTGTTTTGTCTCTTCCTGGTTTGGGTATCAAAACCATATTTGTATCATAGAAAGAATTTGGGAGGACTCCTTCTTCCCCAATTTTCAAGAATAGTGTATGTAGTATTGGAATTAACTGTTCTTTAAATGTTTGATAGAATTCACTTGTGAATCCATCTGGCCCTGGAGATTTTTTCCTAGGGAGTTCATTGATGGCTTGTTCAATTTCTTTTTCTGAGATGGGGTTGTTTAAGTATTCAACTTCCTCTTCTGTTAATCTGGGCAATTTGTATTTTTTAAAATATTCATCCATCTCGTTTAGATTGTCGAATTTGTGGGCATAAAGTTGGGCAAAGTAGTTTCTAATTATTGTTTTAATTTCCTCCTCATTGGAGGTGAGTTCACCCCTTTCATTTTTAATGTTAGTAATTTGGTTTTCTTCTTTCTTTTTTTTGATCAGATTAACCAAAGGTTTATCAATTTTATTAGTTTTTTCATAAAACCAACTATTGGTTTTATTTATTAATTCAATAGTTTTCTTTATTTCAATTTTATTAATCTCTCCTTTGGTTTTCAGTATTTCTAATTTGGTATTTACTTGGGGATTTTCAATTTGTTCTTTTTCTAGCTTTTTCAACTGCAAGCCTAAGTCATTGATCTCCTCTTTCTCTATTTTATTTATGTAAGCATTCAGAGATATAAAACTTCCCCTAATAACTGCTTTTGCAGTGTCCCATAAGTTTTGGTACGTTGTCTCACTATTGTCATTCTCTTGAATGAAGTTGTTGATTGTTTCTATGATTTCTTCTTTAACCCAATCCTTCTTTAGAATTAGATTATTTAGTTTCCAATTGATTTTTGGTTTCTCTTTCCATGGCCTTTTATTACATGTAATTTTTAATGCATTATGATCTGAAAAGGATGCATTGATTATCTCTACCTTTCTGCACTGGATTGTGAGATTTTTATGTCCTAGTACATGGTCAATTTTTGTAAATGTTCCATGTACCGCTGAGAAAAAGGTATATTCCTTTCTATTCCCATTTAATTTTCTCCAAAGATCTATCATATCTACCTTATCCAGAGTTTTATTTACCTCCTTAACCTCTTTCTTGTTTATTTTAAGGTTGGATTTATCGAGTTCAGAGAGGGGGAGGTTGAGGTCCCCCACTAGTATAGTTTTGCTATCAATTTCTTCCTTCAACTCCCCCAACCTCTCCTCTAAGAATCTGGATGCTATACCACTTGGAGCATACATGTTTAGTAATGATATTGCTTCATTGTCTATGGTGCCTTTTAGTAGGATATAGTTTCCATCCTTATCCCTTTTGATTAGATCTATTTCTGCTTTTGCTTTGTCTGAGATTAGGATTGCTACTCCTGCCTTTCTTACATGAGCTGAAGCACAATATATTCTGCTCCATCCTTTGACCTTTATCCTATGTGTATCCCCCCGTTTCAAATGTGTTTCTTGTAAGCAGCATATTGTTGGATTATGGCTTTTAATCCATTCTGCTATCCGTCTCCGTTTTATGGGAGAGTTCATCCCATTCACATTCACAGTTATGATTACAATCTGTGTATTTCCCTCCACCCTCTTTCCCACCATTTGTGCTTTTAACTCTCCCGTCTCCCTTCCCCTCCTCAATAGTATTCACTTTTCTCCCCCTCCTCCTGCAGCCTTCCCCTCCTTCTTTTAGCCCCCCTCCCTTTTACTCCCCTTTACTCTTATTGCTTCTTTCCTCCCTTTTAGCCACCCTCCCCTTTCTTCCCCCTTCCCCTCCTACTACCTATAGAGCTAGTTAGGATTATCTGCTTAAGGTTATTGTTCCCTCCTTTGAACAAATCAGATGAGAGTACCTCTCAAACAATGCTCATCTCCCTCCCCTCCTTCCCTCTACTATGGTTTTGTACTTCTTCCTGTGATATAATTTGCCATTTTCTGCTTCCCCCTTTCCACACCTCCTATTACATTCCCTTCTCATACTTAAATCATATTTTTGCCATGACATCATTTACTTTATGCCCGTTCCCTCTACATATATCCCTTTTATCATAATAGCTGCACAGTTCTCAAGATTAACAGGTATCATCTTCCCTTACAGGGAGGTAAACAGATTGCCCTAATTGAGTTGCAAGTTTTTGTTTTTGTTTTTTCCCCTCTGTTTACCTTTTTATGATTCTCTGGAGACCTGCATTTGAAGATCAAATTGTCTATTGAGTTCTGGTGTTTTGGTCAGGAAGCTCTGGAAATCCCTTATTTCGTTGAATGACTTTCTCCTTGCCTGAAATGTTATGCTGAACTTTGCTGGGTAGTTGATCCTTGGTTGGAGTCCCAACTCCTTTGCCTTACGGAATATTGGGTTCCAATTCTTTCGATCTTTTAATGTAGAAGCTGCAAGGTCCTGTGTGATCCTGACTGTGTGACCTTGATATTTAAATTGTTTCTTTCTGGCTGCTTGTAGTATTTTCTCCTTCACTTGATAGCTCTGGAATTTGGCAACTATATTTCTTGGGGTTTTGATTTTGGGATCCCTTTCCGGTGGGGAACGGTGGATTCTTTCGATGACTATTTTGCCCTCTGAGTCTAGTACTTCTGGGCAGTTTTCCTTGATGATTTCCTGGAAGATATTGTCCAGACTCTTTTCTTCATCATGGGTTTCTGGCAGGCCAATAATTCTTAGATTTTCTCTCCTGGATCTATTTTCCAGGTCAGTTGTTTTTCCAATTAAATATTTTAGATTTTCTTCTATCTTTTCATTCTTTAAATTTTGTTTTACTGATTCTTGTTGCCTCATTGAGTCATTAGTTTCTACTTGCCCAATTCTAATCTTGATCGTATTGTTTTCTTCAGTTAGCTTTCGCATCTCCTTTTCCATCTGGCCAATTTTTCCCTTTAAGGAGCTATTTTCTCCATTTAATTTTTGTACTTCTTTTTCCATTCGACCAATTTTCCCAGTTAGGTTTTGGGTTTCCTTTTCCATCTGATCAATTTTCCCTATTAGGTTTTGAGTTTCCTTTTCCGTTTGATTAACTCTTCCTTTTAGGGAATTATTCTCTCCAGTTAATTTTTGAACTTCCTTTTCCATTTCTTCAATTTTCTTTTTCAGATTGATGTTCTCATCAGTGAATTCTTTTTTTATGGTTTTAAAATCATTGGCCAGTTTTTCTTTTATATCCTTCTTCAGACGTTCCAGGTAATCTAGTTGTGCTTGCGAGAAATTCATAGTCCCATCTGAGGTTTCAGATGGAAGTACAGTCTCAGCTCTGACCTCTTTGGTGTTTGTGTTTTGGTCCTTATCCCCATAGAAAGATTCTATGGTTTTTTCACTTTTCGTCTGCTTTTTCCGATTCATGATGTTGGCTGAGTGTTGTAGCTTTTGGTTCTTTCAGTCAGAAGATACAGATCTTTTAAGTTGAGTTGATGTTTGTCTAGGCTAAAAGCAGGCTTTTTTTTGTTGTTGTTGTTTCCCAGATCAACCCTGGGTTTAGCTTGATAGGTGTGTGGGAGGTGTGGTCTGGTCTCAGGATATCTCCTCAGCTGGCCTGAGGCAAAGGCAAGGTCCGGGGGATGGTGATCCCAGCTTCCCTATTGTCTTCCCTTTTCCCCTGGAGGGCTGGGGTACGCCTAGAGGCTAATGCGTGTTCCCGCCCCTCCTGGGGCTCGTCTCCCGGGCTGCGGCTTGCTTGGGTCTCAGTGCGAATTTTTCTCTGCCCTGGGTCGTCTGTCCCTCCAGATAGCCTCCACCACGGTAGGAAGAATCCCCCTTTGCCACCTCTCCAGCCTCTGGTGTTATGAGACCACCCGCCCCCTTCTGCTGCTCCCACTGATCCAGGATCAATCTGGGGAAGAATTTTATGGTTCCCTCACGGTCATCGAGGGGGAGGGGAGAGCACTTACTGATCACTCCGGCATCCCAGCTCCTGGATGTTCAAGTAGTGACCCACTGAAGTCCCGTCTTTAGGCTGAAGATTTCAAAGGCTGTTGCGCTGATATCGTTGGCTCGGCCTGGCTTATCTCCTGCTCCGCTGGTCTCGCCCGCCACTCTCGGGCCCCTTGGGTCGCCTCCGCCCTGCCGCGCCGACCGCGCTGCGCTGTGCGCCGGGGTCTTACCCCCGCGGAACAGATCCCTCCCGTGGACCCCCCAGTCCAGCCTGGGCTCCGAATCTGTCAAAGTCCGTCTCCCACTGGATTCTACACCTCCAAAGCCTGGTCAGACTCTCCCCCCAGATATATCCAGAGGAGTTTCTCCAGGAGCTTAGGTGAGTCGTAGCTTTCACTCCGCCATCTTGGCTCCGCCCCTAAGGATCTGCCTAATTTTTTTTTAACCAATGGGGTGTGCAATAAAGACGTTAGAGACTTCTGCTCTAGAGCTTCTCTAGAAGCTCTCTCTGCTTCTTTTCCACAACAGCTGTAACAACGCTGGCTAATCATTTGCTAAAATCTAGTTTAAATGACATCTGTAACATTTCCCAGTCTGCCAGTCTAGTAACTCTAGCATAAAAGGAAAGGAGGCTAGTCTGGATTCCTGCAGTACCAGTACAGGTAACTTTCAATCCCCAAGCATTTATGAAATGCCTATGATGTGCTAGGCACTGTGTTTGGTGCTGAGGATACAAAGATACAAAGAACACAGCTTACATGCTAAAGGGGGAGTAAATGTATACATTTTTAAACTATATGGTGAAACTTTGACCTAAAGCATCTATCTTAATCCTGGATAGACTCCAAGTAGATTATAGGTATAACCAGTTGTGGACCTTTGTGTACTTAAAGTCAAACCATGTGGATTTTTAATTTTTTGCATATTTTATTGATATGTTTTGTTTTTATATCAGTTTTATTTTTGAATACGTCCCTCCCCTACAAGTCAATGGATGAGCCATCATCCCTTGTAACAAAGAATTTTTGAAATGAGAAAAAAACAGCTAATCAAAACTGTCCAATATATCAAACAATCTGACAGTATATTCAATATTCTATACCCATAATTCCCCACCTCTGCAAAGAAAGGAGGGAGATACATTTTCTCAGCTCTCTCTCAGGCCAGGCTCCTTGATATTATAAATTACACAGCATTCCGTTTCATTCCTTTATTTTTTCCATTGACATTGTTATAGCCAGTATGTGCATTGTTTTCTTGATTCTGCTTATGTAAATATTCCCAAGCTTCCCTGAATTCTTCATATTTGTTCGGTGCAGTAATATTCCATTATACTTATGTGCCACAATTTGTTTAGCATTTCCACAATTGAGCATCTATTTGTTCCCAGTTATTTGCTACTACAAAAATTGTGGTTGTGTCTGTCTGGGACCTCCTTGGGTTATATGCCGGCAGTGGGAACTCTGAGTCAAAAGACATGGACTTCTTGGTCACTTTTTAAGAATAATTCCAAATTGTTTTCCGGCATGATTAGATCAATCCACTGTTTCATCAATGGTATATTAGTGTAATTATCTTTCCATAGTTCTTCCACATTGACTATTTACATCTTTTGTAATCTTTGCTAATTTTCTAGATTTGAGGTAAAGCCTAAGAGCTGTTTTGAGTTGTATTTGTCTAATTATTAGTGACTTGAAGCAATCTTCCATATGATTCTAAATAGTGTGCAGTTTTTCTTTTGAGAACTATTTGTTCCCTGGTGATTTTAAAAATGGTAAATTTGCTTATCTGGCTTGCTTTTCCCTTATCCAATTAGGAAACTGGGAACTTAGCTAGTTATTCAGTTATTTGCTTGGCTAACAGATCCAGACAAGGAACAGTATTAAAACAGTAAAGCATTTAATCTGTACAGAGATGAATAGTAAAGCAAAGAGAAACAATCTCATTCACACTCAGAGAGAGCTGAGTTTCATTCCCCCTTTCCTTCAGAGAAATTTGCAACTTAAGTGATGTTAAAATTTATAGCTTTGATAGGGATGACATAGGTAAAGTCTCAGCAGGGTCCAGGACAGGTCTCAGGGCTGGAGATGAAGATTTCACTATAATGCCAAAGCTATATTCAATTGCTTGCCTGCTTCTTGGTCTATGTCTCCAATATAGCTCTTGACTTGGCTTACCCTAGATGCTACTTGATGCTTGTGTTCAGTTGTAATATTTTCCAGATTCAGGATATCTCATTGTCCTTAGTTCTGCCAGGTATCAAAGATGCTGAAGAATTCATGAGTTCTTAGACACTTTCATTTCCCTATGTGGCCATGAACCTGACAGAGAGTATCAAACAACCTGGAAATCCTGGTTCTCCCAGTGAGGGTTTCCATTTTGAGTCTAGTATTTTGGGAAATGTATTTTCTGGGCCTCTGCCATGCCTTGAATGCTCTATTTCATTCAGAAACTTCAGGCATGAGAATGTAGGATCTAGAGCAATATGAGACCTCAGAGCTCAAAACTCTCATTTGACAGGTAAGAAAATTGAAGGTCAAGAGAAATTAAGTGACTTCCGCAAGTAACACAGGATGTTACACAGTTAGTAAGTAGTGTTGGGATTTGAATCAATTCCTCGACTCTTGTTAATATCACTACAACACAGCTGCATGATGACAGCTGGTAGGGGAGAGAGGCATTTAGAAGGGCAGGGAAAAACCATCAATGACATCACATAAGGAACTACGAATTTGCCTACAGAGATAAGTACAACCATGGCCCCAGAAGTCTTTGGTACACACACACACACACACACACACACACACACACACACACACACACACACACACACGCACACACATTTATTTATTTATAGCATTCATCTATCTATTCACATAACACAACACATACCAACATGATTATTTTCATTACCTGGCAGCCATTATAAGGCTCATTTAGTTTAAGGATCAATGGGAGGATTGCAGTAGCTTCAATCTAGTTGGTAGAAATGAAAACTTACCAGGGCTGAACCCAATCTCAATGAATTCACTTTCCAAGGAAAATATGTCAGTTGTAAGTTCATATTGCTCTTTGATTGAGGCTTTGAAAAGAATAAAGTCATTTGATGTTTCTTCAAAAGAATGAGACCAGCACATTATAAGCAGTGGAAACAATCTTGTATAGAGAAAATGGACTCATGGATTCTGCCCATTTCTGTATACATTTCTCATATTGCTTAATTATACTCTTTCATTCAAGGCCTCTTAAGGCTTTGGCCATAGATGGCTAACAACTTGGCTACTTCTTATTAACTTTGAATCTTGGAGGCTCCTTTGGATCTTTTTATATTTCTACCATCCAAATAATTCATTGCTTAGCTACAGGATTAAAAGCCACTCCTGGCTGAGATGGTGCATTCTAGATGCACTGAGCTAGTGTATTGACAATTCTAACTTGCACCAGTCTTCTGGAGACATAGATTTCTCTATAGGGCTACTTATATATTTTCTATAATTTTTTCAATAGTTTCTTTGTCAGGTCTGCAGGTCTGGGCCATCTCAGTCAGTGTACTTATTATAACTGACCTTGTCCTCTGATTATCACTGTTGAGTAACTGCATCATATTTAATTTTCTCCTCTGCATCCATCTCAATAGACAAGGCATTAGACATTTTTTCTTTCCTCTCCTATCCAGTGGATATTGGGTCATATGTGTTTTTGGAAAGGTACCTCCATCTCCAAAAACCTCTAGTAATCTAGGTATCTGACCTTTCTGATACCTAGATGGGGGAGGTTCTCTTCATGACTAGACTAGCACATTTTGTTTTGACCTCTGTAACCTTGCCCTTTCTTCAGCTTCAAGTTGGTACTGATAAAGCTGAGCCAGAGCGGACAAAAAGCTGGGCAGTGCCGATGGCTGAGTGGGGAGGAGTTTCCTAGGCAACAGCATGGGGCCAGGGATGAAGAAGGGCATAGGGAGCCGAGGTTACGGTGAAATGACGGTTTGTAAAAAAGTGCACACACACACGCACACGTGCACACACATATGCGCACACACACACACCACACACATGCATACACACATGCACACACACACACACCAAACCACTTTCAGATCCAACTCTACCACAGGTTGACTCTGCAATGTTATAGAAATTCTTTAGTTTCCTAAAAACTGAACTTTTTTTATCTGCAGTTTGTAGACAGTAACATTTACATCCATGTTTTTGTTGCTCTTGATCCTCATTAACTCTCATTGAAATAGCTTTGTAAAGTTTCCAAAGTGTTATACATACATAATGCCATGTGATTGTTCCAAAACAAACAAACCAACCCTGTGGGGTAGGTGGTGAATGAGGCTGAGAGGTTTAGTTACTTGGACAAGAAAATAAAGCGAATGGTTAACATGATGGTGGTTCTAAAAAGACACCTACAAGAAGCATTTCATTTAAAGAGGGGCCTCCCACCTCTATTCAAAGGTTTTCCTAAGGGATAACACTGTAGGAAGTCATAGACACTTATCTAATACATGGGGAAAGGTTCTAAGGAAGGAGAAATGGATGGTCTGTTGGACTTTGGAGTAGTCGTGTAACCCACAAGGAAATTTCTTGTACCAGATTTTTATTATCACACCATTTTAGTATCTCTTTTAATGTCTTTTCCCCTGCTTCCTTTTGTAAATTTCTACTTTTTATTCTTTCTTTTCCTTCTTCTTTTTATAATTTTCACATGTCCTCTGCTTTTCTTCTGTTCTCCTTTTTCTTCTCTGGACTTTTCTGAACTGGCTAATTGCTCAGAAGGTAAGAGAAGACTTGAAGTCAAGAAGACCTGAGTTTAAATCCCTTCCTGGAAGACTTACGATCTATGTGAACCCAGGGAAGTCACTTAACCTCTCTCAAACATTAGTTTCTTCATCTGTAGTAGTACTTACTTCACAAGATTGTTGTAAGGCTTAAATGAAATAGCATGTTTTTTTCCTCTTTTTTTCTTTTTTAATAATTACTTTGTTTTCAGTGTCCTATAATTACCTCCATATATCTTAGATTTCCACCCCCCCCTCCTCTTTCCCTCCTTTCTCCCCCTCCCTCCCTGAGACGGCGTGCAATCTTATATGGGCTCTACATATACATTCCTATTAAATACAATTTCACCACAGTCATGTTGCATAGAAAAATGAAACTGAATGGGAGAAGCCATAAAACAAAACAAAACAAAAGAAAATAGCCTGCTTCACTCTGCGATCCAATTCCATAGTTCTTTCTCTGGATGTGGAAAGCAGAGATAACATACTTAAAGTACTTTGTAAACCTTAAACCATTATATCAATGCTAGTTATTTAATTTTGTTTCTTCTCTCCCAACTGTTTTTTAATTCCATTCCATTTTTTTCTTTTATCCCCACTTTCCTCTGGGAACCCAGTTTTAATATGTCTGCCTCAGGGGCAAGTACATTGTTAGGGAGTTGAAGTTCATCTTTGGAACCCCTAAGCCTCCCTCCCTCCCCCTTCTGGCTTCCTTCCGCTCTCTAGGTACCACCTCTACATTTTCTCCTCTCTTTTCCTTCAGAATGTAACTTGAAGAAAATATCCAATAAATTCAAATCACCCTAAGGTGTAAATGACTGATGAGACCTAAGTGTGTAGGCCAGATCTTTTAAACCAAATGTGGAATTATGGGATTTCAATAATCAGTAAATAAGAGGGAAAGTGCCTTTTGGCAGGGTGGGGTAGCAAGAAAACTTCAGTGTCCCTCAAATTGTTCCTTCCCTGCTTTGAGGAATCTAGAGTGATTAGAATAACCTTGAGGCGGATAAAACACCAAGTTAAGTTTCGGTACCTGGGCACAGGAAAAGTGTTTCTGTTCAATCATTCGAGGAATAAAACTTTAATTCCAGAGGGGCTGCATGCTGTATCTGGAATAATTAATCCCAACTGCAGTTGTCTGGGTTGATTCATTCTTTCTTCATTCAGTCAATTATACTGAAATATTTGGTTTGCTGAGGTAAGTGGGCATCGTTAGATGTGCATGCAAATAGAGGTAAGAACATTTAACTGCAACCCTGCTGGTTATGCAAGCTCAAAATAAAGGTACTGCAATGTGAAGGATAAATACTTCTGAAAACCACGAAAACCTATGAAGGACCAGTTAGAGGTATTTTCTCAAGATGATAAAATGGACAATTGGCTTAAGCAGGTGACTGGTACTGGCTAACTTTCACTAGTCCTACCTGAACATTGTATCCTATGCCGTGGGCCTTACACATCTGGAGGAAAACACTGTGGAAGACTAGGGAGAGGTTGCTGTGTATCAGGCTGGTGGACATCACTGCATAGCGAATGGATGGACCAAGCTGGAAAAGATCATGGAATTAGATGCAAGAATCTGAGCTTACAACAATCTGTTGTGTGTTTCTTGATAGAGAGTTTAGGACTTTTCTTTGATATCATCCCTTGTGTATCTCTTGCTGATACCAGTGGGAAGCCTGCCAAAGAGTTCAGTTATTGTAAGACCTGAAGTCTTTAATATTTCCTGAAAGTATCTAAAATACAATCACTAACAAATTTATGAATTAGGAATCTGGCAGCCCGTCAGCCTTTCAATGTGCCCCCGACAGACACAATTTATTTTCTTCTGGAAATCAGATGTGGCCTGTTCTTGGAAGCTGTGTTGTGGTAGGAAGAACAATGAATTTGGAGTCAGAACACTTAGATGTGTGACCTTTCACTTCATTGGACTTCAGTTTTTTTCATTTATAGAATTGGGATAATAATAATAATTGTGTTACTTGCCTTACTAATTTATCTTGAAATAGGAATAGGGGCTGCATCTGTGATTTCGTTGATATAGGGAACTTCTGGGTAAGGAAACTATTTCTATCAATTCAGGCTGGATCTTCTTTACAATTTATAGCTGTGGAGGGTGCTCTAGAGCATGAGGAGTCAAGTGATTTACCCAGGGTTACATAGCCAATGTGGGACTTGGACCCATGTCTTCCTAGCTCTATCTCCCATGTAAAGTGACTAGTAAAATGTAAATGTGTCATATCATGATGTCGAAGTTTACGATGACTGTAAACCTGGAAACCAGAACATGTAGCCACAGTCATCATCATTCCTCTGGTATGGAATGTTTGGATCCCAATCCCGGGTAGGGATTGTGTTTTAGGAGACTGTGAGGTGCTGTAAGAAACAGGCACCCAGAGTTACTCATGGATCTAGGGTAGCCATGGGTGAAAGGTAGAGGAGGAGTGGATTCTGCGTGCAAATACTAAAGAGATCCAAGCTTTATTCTCAACCACTATATTAGACACCCTCATCCTCCTTCCACTATGACCAAAGAAGTGACTCTGAGGCTGGCTATCTAGTGACACTGGTCCCTCACACCCATACAGAGGTTATTTTTAACTCCTTTCTCATCCTTTCCCCCCCTTTGACAGCTTAGAATTTTGGACATTTAGAACTGGAAGGAGAATCAATAAGCAGCTATTCCAGACTTCCCATCTGAAAGATGAGGAAACTGAAGCCCAGGGAAGGGTCAATGGATTCCTCAAGATCACGCAGTTTTTAAGAGGCAGAGCCAAGATGAGAACCCAGGATTCTTGATTCACAGTCCAGTGCTCCCAATTGTTTTCATGGGCAATATTTCCCATCTTATGTTGCTGTTTCTAATTTTTGCTCATTTTTTTGTTTGTTTTGCTTTGTTTGTTGTTCTTTTGATAAAAATTAATTCTCTGTGAGCTTTAGCCACCTAGCTCTCACCAGTATCCATCCTTCCTTCCTTCCTTTCTTCTTTCTTTGTGTCTCTGTCTGTCTGTCTGTCTCTCTACTGGTAAGAGGTTCTGTTTTGAGCCTCTCATAACCCTAGACATATCTCTATGTGTAGCCATTGTGATTCAGCTTCAAGGAGTTGTGAGTCCTATTCCTCTATTAATTCTTCTGGCAATGTTTCATCATGGAGATGACCCTAGGTTCTCAAAAGTTGCGTCAGCAGAGCACAAGTTCTTGCTGGTTCTATTAGGATAGAAAGGCATCTAGTCAATGGATTTTTTTTTTTAACTATAGGAATAAAGGGAACTCTTTAGCATTATACCAGAGAGTAAGAGTATGACTTTCTAAACTGGACACCCCTTTCCCTTTCCATCTGTTGTTTATTTGTTGTTCAGATAAAATCATTTAGGGACTTCCAATCAGTGTTTGCTGTAATGGGATCCCAAGGATACATGGGATATCAGCAGTCTCTTATAAAGAGATAGACTGCTTCTTCAGCACTCATCCAGGGTCATCCAAGGGGTAACAAAGGTAGTCTAGGGTTAGCACGGATTAAAGCACGACCAGCTCTGCCTCTCGGTCATCACCAAGTACCATGGCCATGAGGCCTAGGCGTTCGGCTGCACTGGCCAGTAGCATGTTCACTTCAAAAATGAAGGCACGGGAGCCAGAGCAGTCTGGAGATATGAGTGAACTGTAAGTACTCTAGCATTCCATTGTGGTTACTGAGCATGTAATCGCACGGTAATTACCATGAATTCACAGGGTAATTCCAAGGTTATTTTTGTCTTCTAAACTTCTCTTATGCTCCCATCGCATAAAAACTAACCGAGCTGAGGCTAGGCCAAAGTAAACAGGAAAGTGGACGCCGGGCTGGCCCAGTCTGTAGCGCGGCTCCAGAGAAGGTGAGCCATTAGAGTCCACCTTGTCTGTGCTGCGGGACCGAGAAGCATGGTCCTCGATGTCCTCATTTGTACAATGAAAGGGGTGACTTGGATGGCCTTGGAGGTGCTTCCAGATAAATCCTATGATCGTATGCATGTAATTTTTGTGTAGTGAATAAAAAGAGATGGTATCTTGGGTGTCTCCCTGATGAAAAATGGGTTGTCAGTCTCGCCTCTAAAAAACAAGTAGTGCTTGTATTTCAGAAAGAACATTAGAGCCCAAATACCCCCATTTCCTTTGGTCTGAATGACCTGTTTTCTTCTGTTTGCCTCATTCTTAACTGGCTAGCAAGGCCTAGCTCAAATCCTTCTTTCTCCACAAATCTATACTGGACCACTCTAGCCCTCAGGGAGCCCTGCCTCCTCCGAGACCCTTATTGTCTGTACAATAGTACAGTTTATCAAACATTTGGTTTCTTTCCTGCTACCTTATCAGTTGTCTTTATATGCATATGTTTTCTCTCCCCAACTAGAGGAGAAATTCCTTGAGGGTAATTGCCGTGGCATGCAGATAGGCAATGCGGTGGAAGGGAAAGAACATCAGACTTGGAGCCAGGAGACTCCTGTAAAGTTTATCATATCTTGGCTCCCATCTTTATTAAAGGGGTGTGGTCATGGGCAAGTCCCCTAGCTTTTCTGAACTTCACTTTGCCCCTCTGTGAAATGAAGTATAATTATACTTGCATGGCCTACCTTACAAGGTTGTTGTGAGGAGGGTGTTTGGGAAACTTTAAAGCACTGTAAACACTATAAAGTATGCTAGTATGTAAAATAACAGGAAAGCATGCTATTGTGTGAAAGTACTACAAATGTATCTCCTTAGTACAGCCACTAGTCCGTATCCCTGCTGTCAAGTGCACGGCCTTACAGCGAGCAGGTAAGAGATATCTGAGGAGGTTCATGTTGATGATGACTTTCTCCCTAGAGCAGCATTGATCCTATGGCCATGTATTTAGGAATAAAAGGGACCCTGGAAATCATCTAATTCACGTAAAGATCAAAACCATCGAGAATCTTGAAAACATAAGTGGATAGTACATTTTTAACACTTAGCCAACTTGCCTGTAGGTGAGTTATGTCCTCTCCTGAGGTCTTAGCTTCCTCTGCTGTAAACAGAGGGAATTAAGTTTGATGAGGGCTAGTCCCTTTCAGCTCTGAGTTTCTCGATTCTAAAATGAATTCCAAAATCATAGTAAAGTGGAGAGAGTATCCGCTCTGTAGTGAGAGGACCTGAGTTCAAATCCTACCTCTGAGGATTAATACCTGTGTAACTTTGGGCAAGTCCTTTAATGTCCCTGGGTCTCAGTTTCTTTTTCTGTAAAAATTAAGAAGACTGGAATAGTGAACCTTTGAGGCCTCTCTAGAACTGTGATCCCGAGATTCCAGAAGTCTTTCCATTAAAAGCATTTAAATGTCAGGGGCAAAGAGGGAAATTTAAGTCTAGCTTATATTGAACCTGACAGATCAGATAACAAAGATAACTGTACCATCTAAAGTCAGTGGTTTCACAAATATGGATCATCCTTTTTGGAAAGGAAAACAAAAATACAGTCAAACTCTTTTTGGTTAGAAAGAAAATTAAGTGTTTGTATAATTCACCTTCTGCCTATAGTAGGCAATCAACATCAGTTTGTTAAAGATGAAAAAAATCAAGTTTGATTTTGAGGGTTGAGTTGAGAATCCATATTAACATTACATATCATAGCTCATTCTGCCTGTAGGTGCCAGGGCCTGTTCTGTCTTCTGCAGGACCACATGCTTCCCCAGAAATATCTGTGAGCAAGTGGTCTCTACACCACTGTAAGAACTGATGTTTTTTAGATGTGTGTGGAGGAGTGATATGGCAGGGAATCTCTGTCCACTGCTCTGCTTCCAGCAGAGTTCCCAGGGCTGTACACAACTCTCTCTGTAATGCATGAAGTGTAGGAGTAGAGCGCTCATGGGGAGAATTGTTCCTTCTCCAATGTGGGGAAATGAATTTTCCTGCCCCACAGAAACCCACAAGTTTTTCAAGAAACAAGTACAAGAGCTTACTTGTTGCATTTTAGGGTATTTTTTTCACATAACAGATAAATTATGGTTCTTCCCATTGTTGATAGTGGCTACATTTAGATTTACTATTTTGTGTGATTAGTATTTTAAATTACATGGTATAATGAAAAATGTCCTTGGGTATTACTCCTGGTTCTCCTACTAACTTGTCAAATGACTTCACTTTTCTCTGCCTTGGTTTCTGTATTGGTAAAATGGGATATTGAACTAACTGATTTCCAACATCCTGCCTGGCTCTGAAATTCTATGATTTTAAGATTCTATATGAGCTTTGACTTCAGTAAAGAATCGGAACTTCATTTCCATATTATAACTCCCACAAAGGAGATGATTCCTTTGAAACAGGGGTTCCCAAGCTTTTTTTGGATTTTTTGGCAGTTTGCCTGTGGACACTGCCTCAGAAAAATGTTTTTAAATGCATAAAATGTATTTAAATGCACAGGATTTCAAGGAAACAAAAGGTCAGTGAAAATAAAGATTTAATTTTTTCTCATCCAGATTCAAGGACTCTCTGTAATCTATCCATGGATTCTTTCAGAATCTGTGGATACTAGGTTAAGAATCCTTGATATAAAGGTTCTAAAATCAATTGCCTAAGACACTAAGGCTAATTACCTACTACCCAAACCAAACATGCCTGATTATATGTCTCATTTGTCCTAAAGGGTTGATTCTCATCCTGGGTATAATTCCCTAGGTGTTTGATGTCCTTCTTGTGGTGAAAACACCTATAGTCTATGAAGAGAGCCTTGTGAATAGACTGGGAGTGCTTGCCAAAAGTTAGTCTGATTTCTCCTAGGGATTTCTGTGATTTCCATCATCAAAAACATTTATGCCAAAGTCCATCCATTGAACAGGCTTCATGACTCCTCTGGGATGCGCTGTGGGCATTTTGTGGTTGATGGAATGAGACCAAGTGGTTACAAGACTCACTCAAGGTCACACATATGACCGCTGCCTTTGTGTAGTCTGGGCTGGAAGAGCCCTCTGTAAAGTGATGGAGCACATCAAGTTTGTCTGTCACTCTTTCATCCTGCCTTCGGTGTCCCTGTGCCTCTTCCTGGTGCACCTACATCCTTACCTCAAATCCTTCTGCTTGTTCTCATACCTGTATTTGCTAAGAGGTTAGCTGGTTATTGAGCTGCTAATAGTTTAATATAATTCTTCCTGAGGGTGCTTAAATGGGAATAATAAGAGAACTAAATTCCAAAACATCGTCTAAATAATAATATCTCCCATTTCTGGGTACTTTAGTATTTGCATGGGGCTTTCTTCCCAACAACCCAATGAGATGGGTAGAAAAATGATTAATATCTCCATTTTACAGATTAGGAAATTGAGACCCAGAGAGGTTAAATGACTTGCTCATTGTTACCCAGGGAGCAAGTGCCATCGCTGGGATTTAAACCTGATCTTTCCAGATTACCATTCCTGATACAATTCTACAATTACAATTCCTGATTACAATTTCCACTATACCACACTGCTAAAAGGAAAGGAACAAAAAAAGCAGAGTGAAGATGAACGATAGGGTTGGGCATAGGGGTTCTGCTGGAGACCTCTCACATTATACCATCTAAGGCATTTACCAAATCTGTCCACGTAGGTCTGTGCCAGCCTGGACCTTCCTTTAGGGCCCTGCTCTGCCACTGCTGAACAGTTAGGCATGACTAGGAAAGATTGACTCTCACTGGAAAAAGAGGAAAAATCAAAAAAGGACAAAAAAGTTCTAGGGTCAAACTTCAGTCTTCTTTCTAAATCACAATCTAACAAGAATTCTTATAGCTAAATAAAAGAAGCTTTAAAACACTCTTTATCGTTGGAGAATATCATTTTGCTCCAGCCATAATTTAAATCGATTTCTCTCTGAGCTTGAGGACTGGAAGTGCAGAGTGCATTTCATTTTCTCCATGATACTTGTTTTGACAGTGATGTATTTAAGTTGACATAGTTGAAATCCTTGTGTAATAAATCTCTGCCTGAGAATTAATCATGTTTATAATATTCTGAGAATTAATAACACCCATTGCTCAAATCATTAACTGAAAAAAGGAGCTTCCAAAATCTGTTCTCTGCAGTAAGGGACCACAAATAAATGAATGTTTGATAAAATAATCCAAGTAGCAGTTTAACAAGCGTAAACTTGAATGGGGCTGCAATAACACAGAACTATTGTTTAAGGGTTGGCACGAGGCTGATGAGGTGCTTATTTTGGTTACAAAGCATGCATCCACATGCATAATGAACTGCACTCTGAATTATTAATGTGCTGCTTATTTAGCCTCATCTGTCTAGAAGATAATGTATCCTAACTCTAATGAGTGATTGGTTTTGTACATAATTACAGTAGCAGCGGTATCTAGGAAATTTGTTCTTTCAAAGAAGGATTTCTAAAAATAAAGTCATCACATAAACTCCGCTGTTGTTCCGTTCCATCAAAATCAAACCCGGAGCATTTGAGAATTCATAATAAATTAAAAGAGGCAGAATCATTATGAACATCATAATTTAACACAAAAGGCTTTACTTAATCATTCATTACAGATCATATGCTGTTAAAATGCTTATGAATGTGTTGGGTTATTTTAAGATGTTTTCCAAAACAGTCCTTGTTACTACTCCTTGAAAACCCAGGAAGGAAAAGTCAGAAGGAGAACAGCTAGGTAAAAACTGATAGGAAAAGATGACAATTTATGCTAATTCTGACAGAATTTTAATTAAAAAAAGTTGCTACTTGATTACTTTTCATTTTTAAAACATGTACTTCTGGGACTAATCATATCCAATTTACTCTTTCTCCTCAAAGTGGTTGCTTGACAAGAACACTAGATCAGGAGCTCATTAACCTTTAAATTATAATTTCTCGCCACCTTCTTTGGGGTAGGAATGGGACAATATTTCTCCTGTGAGCACAGAAAGAAAAAGTTTGGAGTTTTGTTTTGCTTCTTACGCAAAGTGCCTCTTCAAGTCAGACATACTTTATGGGTTCTAAAAGCCTTTGTATTTTCATAAACATTTTATCTTTGCTCCTCTTTTTACCACATTCTTCAAAGGAGCATTGTGAAGTCAGAGAGAATGATATCTTTGCTCTCCAAAAAGTGGAATCACAGTCTGCACAGTTTTCCACTAAGATTTCTGTTTGGTTTTAAATGCAGACTACTATGTATCTGTCTACACATGTATGTACCTGTGTGTACCTGTGTATGTCTTTGTTTCTGAACCCAAAGACAAACTTATCTATAAGCACATACTTCCAGCCACACTCAGGTTAAGACTTTTATCTTTCTAAAAATCAAAAAATACACTCAGTTCCGTACTAGATTATATGGACCTTTGGACTATTCAAGAACATAGTGCTTTCCTCTCACATGTCCAGAGTAAAGTAAAATTCGCAAGACTTTCCCTCTGAAGAATTCCACAATATTGTCTGCATTTAGGAAGGAAGCCAACAGCCACAATGGGGGAAACCACTGAGCGTGTCTCTCATCCAAAATACAACATATGTTTTTGGCTAGACTGCTCTGAAGCAACATATTTAAAGCAGCAAACTGTAATTTAGGGCAAGGTTGCTGACTGAAAACCACCACCGTCTGCAGCATTCTTTTAGAAATAGCATGGAATTGGAATGGCCCATCCTGGAACTTGTGGCCAGAAGGACAAGAGGTTGACTTGTACATTTTTCTTTAGTGCTGCAGGACCAACAGCCTGGTGGTCCTTTCTGAAGATGGGGATCTGGAACTACTTTCTATAGGGAGTTGGAGCTTGCTCATCATGGGGCCATCTTTTTTGTCCCCCTTTCCCTCCTAATCAAACTTTGCTCTTCACAACCTGACTCCCTACCCTGCTTTCAGTCTTATTATACCTTCTTCCCCTCCGTGAAGTCTATGGTCTGGCCAAGCTGGCCTCCTTACTGTTCTTTACACTAGACATACCATTTCCTCTATCTATGCTCTCTGTACCAGCTATTCTCCATGCATGGAACAGACTCCCTCCCCACCCCTGTCTCTTGGAATCCCTTGTTTACTTCAAGACTTGACTCAGGCTCTGTTTTCTGCTCTGTCTTTCCTGGTCTCCTGGTTCCTCCTAGCTAGGAACCCCTGCCTTACACCCCCCACCCCAAGCTTACACTGTATCTATTTTGTATGTGTTTTCCTATGTGTACATGTGTGTTCATGTGTACATGTGTTCCTGCTATCTCTCTTGGTAAAATGTAAGATCTTTGAGGCCATGAACTTTCACTTTTGTCTTTGTGTCCCTAGTGCCTAGTACACAGTAGGTACTTAGTAAATGTTTGATGATTGATTAAAAAGGTTAGAAGGAAGAAGGATAGCCATGTAAGGAAGCTCTCTTACATGAAGCATTTTTCCAACTAAGCTGCACAACAGATGCCAGGAAGATCTGAATTCAAATCCTGCCTCAGACATTTACTAGTGGTATGATCCTGGGCAAGTCACTTAAATTCTCTTTTAGCCTCTATTTCCGCATCTATAAAATGGGGATAATAATAAAAATAGAGAAATCACTTTGCAGACATTCAAGCACTATGAAAATGCTGGCCATTATTATTGCTGTTATCATCATTCAATTGCCTAACTAGACATGCAGGTGATGTCAACAATGAGTGCTTTGTGATTGTTCCTCTTGAATTGGCACAAGAACAGGATTTAGAAAAAGATCAGAGGATTTTAAAGTTGGAAGAAATCAGTTAAACTACTCTTAGGCATCCCATTAAAAACACTAAAGAAGTGGTCTCCCAAGATGTGGATTGCTTGGCTGGGTGTTGTGGAAGGAGTACAAATTTGGAGTTAAAACTGTGGATCCCAGCTCTGTCACTTACCAGCTTGGTGACCTTAGGTAATGTCTTGGGTTAGCCATTTCCCTTCCTGGGACCCAAGGCTCTTCATCTGTTAAGTGAGGGGGAAGACTAGATGATCTCTAAGGCCTCCTCCAGTTTTAAACCCTATGATCTTACCTATTATAGACAGGAGGCTGCTAAGGGGAGTATATTTGCTCTGATGATGGCATGGTTTTTAGGGCAGGAGTGCCCTGTACAAGGAGATGCTTAATAATGTTGCTTGATAAGGTCATTGACTCATACCATACCCTCATTTCCCTATTTGAAATGCCTCCCACTCCTTCTCTCTGCCTCTTCCTGTCCTTCAAAGCTCAGCTCATGTCTCACTTCCTCTGTGAAGCCTTCTGGATGAATCTAGCTCACAGGGGACTCTCCCCTTGCAGAGCTCTGGTAGCACTTGGCATCTTTGTCACTCCTTCAGCACTGACCACATGTTACCTTGTATGTTTAGGCAACTTTGCATATGGCTATTAATAGCAGGGATTTCTTCCTTAGAAAATTACTTGTTCATATCCTTTGACTATTTATCAGTTGGGAATAGCTTATTCTTATAAATTCGATAACTTCCTTACAGATCTTAGAAACAAGAACCTTCTCAGAGAAACTTGTTGCAAAGGTTTTTCCCCCCTAGGTTACCCTTTCCTCTTGCAATTCTAATAGCATTGGTTGGTCAGCTTTTCCTCTGTATCTCTTTTATCTCCTCAATAGCAGCAGGGTTTGGATCTTTTTAATTTTTTTTTATTTATAGGTATTCAGGAAATGCTGGTTGATTGATTGATACTTACTGGTTCTATCTTGATCTGTTGGAGGGACTTATCAAGTTTCTTTACAGAGGGTGCCACTTCTAAGACACTAGAAGTGAAATCCAAATTTCCTCTGGTCACATACAAGACAAGCTGTGTCAAGGAAAGCTGGTCACTATAAAGGAGTTCAAGGTCTGTTGCCCATATCTAATCAAAAGAGGAAGAAAAAAAAAAAGAAGAAATGAGACCAGCAAAAGAAAAGGGGGTGACTTTGATATCTTTTGCTTCTATTTCTGCATCATTCACTTGAGTGATGGAGCTGCCATAAACCCCTAATCAAAATAGTCAAGATGATCACTGCAGTTACAGGAGTGCAAATAACTCAGCAGTGAAAATCGACCCAATCGTCCTATTACCTTATTTGAGAAGAGTTAACTAAATTCAGGAAAGCTGAGGTAGTCTTTGATTTTTCTACTCATGGCTGAACATTTCTAAAATGGACAAGGCAAAGGAATTTCTCGATTCTATTGAGAAAATTGAGTAAAAAATGAACTTTAGGGAATTTGGGTGTTGGGGGTAGGGAAGTGAAATGGACAGAAAGAGGAGGGCCTGATGCAAAGAATGAATTGTTGTGACAAAGGGCTCACCCCTTGCTGGAAAATAAAACAGAACTGAACCTCCTATCCTTCTGGTCATGGTGTGGCTGGCTATTGGAAAAGAAAACAGCCATATGCTCCAAGAATTTCAACATGCCATAGAATGAAAGCACAAAACTCTGAGTCAGGAGGCCTGGTGCCTAATTTTTTTGTGTCTGAATCGCTATTAATGAGTTGTGTGACTCTAGGCAAGTCACTCTACCACTCTCCTCCTCAGTTTCCTCATCTGTCAAAGGGGAATGATATCTGTACTACCTGCTCCAAAGGCTTTTGGGGAGGTTCAAATGAAAGCACTTTGAAAGTTTACAAATTCATACCATTTGCCACTGGTTAGTTTTGTTGCTTTAAGCTGAGTAAGCGCTCTGGGAATCAGGTTCCTCAGCTATAAAATGGGGCAATAAGGCTAGAGCTCTATTGATCTAGGCCATTATTTTAATCATTCTAATAAAACCATAAAATTCCATATTTTACCATTGGGCAAATCAAGCTATTTGTTTTGGAATGCCAGTGACACCTGGAGGAGAATGACCTGAGTCCAAGTCCTATCTATGCTACTTACTGGCTGTGTGACCTTGAACCAACCACTTCCTTTTTTCTGAGATTCAGTATCCTAAGCTATAAAATGGGAAGAATTGTTGCTCGTAAGGATTACCTGACATAAAGTATATTAGCACTTCTCTGCCATATCAGAATAATAGTTCTGGAGTCAGGAAGACTTGGATTCAAATCCTACTTCAAACACTTACTAGGGTCACTAGGGTGACCCTGGGCTAGTCATTTAACCATTCTGTGCCTCCGTTTCCTATTCTGTGTATGGTGCAGTGTTAGGAAGGTTCATCTTCCTGAATTCAAATTGGCCTCAGACCCTCACTAGCTGTGTGACCGTGGCCAAATCGCTTCACCCTATTTGCCTCAGTACTTCATCTGTAAAATGAGCTGAAAAAGAAAATGACTAACCACTCTAGTATCTCTGCCAAGAAAGAAAACCCCAAATGGGGTCACGAAGAGTCAGGCATGGGTAAAAATGACTGAAAAACATCAACAGAATGAGGGAGTTGGTCTCAATGACCTTTAAAGTCCCTTCTAGTTTTAAGTCTATATTATGATCTTATGCTATGCCTTTCCTCCCCTCTGGGGTCAGAGGACCTAGGTTCAAATCCAACCTTTGACACTTACCTTTGGACCTATTGCCCCTCATTTACAAAGTGAGGGAATTGAACTTGTGAGGTCCTTCCTAGCTCTATGTCTATGATTCTGGGATCCCATATACCATTGCTGTCAATATTAATGAGTGGTTCTGGTTAGGGGGCTTACTGATGAGAACCATGTTGGATTCTACACTGAGACTTAGAAGCTCAAGGGTGAGGCTGTGAAGACCAGTCCTTGATCCTCCATTAGCAGACTTTGTACAACTCTGCCTTGCTTAAATCCAGTTCACTTGCAAGTCAAGACATAGCCCCATGATGTCACTGGTCTTCTTCAAGAACAAAGCATGAACAGCAGCAGCACTGATGCCCTTGGCTCTTGTGAGAAGTCTCTCCCGACCAGGTACTATCTTTGGTTGAAAGTAAGAGCTGGAATCACTAGGTGGTCAAAAGTTGGCTTGTTTGTGGTACGTGGTGGCTCAGCCTACCCTGGGAGAAAATGTGACGTATGTTCTAGCTGGACTAGGCTGTAATTAGGAGTCATGCATTCTCACTGTAGGAAATTGGAATCTAACACATTTTCATAAAGGACTTGATTAAACCCCCTTCCTTTATTTTCCTGTTAAAAGGCGGGTAGAACATGTGCCTAACATACCAAGGCAGTACGTTAACACGCATAGCGCCTCTGCCCTACAGTGGCCTCCTTTAAAACAAATCTAGCAGTGAGTGACTTGACTAAGCATTGAATGGTAAATGGCATCATTATAAGAATATTAAGAGGTCAGGCAGTCAAGGCCTCTTGCTAAACTGGAGCTAATTTCCCAGTCATATTCACATAGTAATGCCCTTTTTATAATAGCAAATAAATCACATTTGTAACAATTGTTAAAAACTAACTGCCAAATATCTGTTGCAGTATTAAATATCCTATTTGTCAACTTAAATATTTCCTGCTACACTGTGTAAAATGTAAATCAGGTGGGGACAGCAACTTTCCCTTCAGAATAAAGGGAACTTTCCATTCTTACAAGGCAAGACATTTTCTGAGAGTTTGGTTAACCTTGGTAATGCTCTGGATGAGGAGGAAGTTTATTTGATGACAAAGTACTTGGGTTGACTGCAAAGCACTTTAGCTTTGGGGTGATTCACCTTTTCATTATTGCACATTAATTTCATACTCATTTCATATTTGCCTAGCTCTTTGATACTTCCCCCCCAAAGCATTTTCATACTCTCATCTCTTCTGCTCTTTACAATAATACCCTCTCCTTGCCCCTAGGGCAGCCGGATGGGGATGGGGGCATGGGGTATTACTATAATTCCTATTTCATAGATAAGGAAACTAAGGCTTTTCTATGAACTACAGGCTGAGTGACTTGGCCAAGGTCACAGCAGTACTGGAAGGATAACCTAGGTCTCTTGCTAAGTCTAATCTTTCCGTTATACCATATCATCTTTCATCAAATCACAACAAAACCTAAACAGAAAGGACATCTTAAACCTTTCCTTCATCATTTCCATTTGAAAATTTAACATGCCATCAGTAGACCCCTTAAGCAAAGCTACTTAGAAATCATAAGGAAATATTCATAACCTTTTCATCAAAAGCAAAGTTTTGGGGTTTTATTGGAATTATCCACTTTACTTATGAGAAGAAGTATGATCCTATGGAAAAGGACGTAGGTTCAAACTCTATTTCTACTTCCTAAAACCTGTGATTTTAGGCAAGTCACTTTAAACCTTGAAAGATACCTTAGGTTTTACTAGTTAGATTTCTTTATCCTTTAAATTTTTTAAACCAAAGCACTCTGGCATTCACTGATTGGCCAACAACAGGTCCCAGTCCAAGCCTCATTTGGTCATTGTTTGGCCTTTGGGGGTTCAAAGTTAGTGTAAGTAATAATTGTTTCTGTTTTCACCAGAAACCCTGAGGGTCTTTCCTTCCTGGGACTGATTTTTTTTTTTGACTAGGTAAAAGGGGTTATTCTTTGCCTCATTTCTCACCCAGCCTTAATCACTAAATGGGCATGGCCTCAGACAAACTGAGATCTGGGAAAGGCCTTAATTTTTAAAGGTCAAGGTCTCCCCCTGTATCCAGGGCCATCTCTAGTATTCTCGATCTCTATCTTGCCACTGGACCCAGATGGCTCCAGAGGAGAAAGTGAGATGAGTGACTCTGTACAGCCGGCCTCACTTAAATCTGTTTCACTTGCATGTCCTGGCATCACCTTTCCAACCTCACAGTCCTCTGAGAACAAAGGACAAACAGCAGCAATTATACCACGCTTGGCCTCAGTAAAATGAAGGGGTTGGACTAAATGCTATGGAAGGTCCCGTCTAGTTCTATGACATTATTATGTAAAAGTAGCCTGTGTCATAACTGCTGCTTCTGTGCAGTCACTAGGCCATCCATGGGACGCTCATGAGTCTCCTCCTCTGGGTCTCTCCATTGAATCAGCGAACCTGCCTGATGGATACTACATGGGGTAAAAGATTTTTGTAGCCATTTGCTCCCATGGCCCTGGGGCTCTTCCTTTAGGATTCAGGGGTCCTCTCTGTCTTCTGATGTCAGGGACACCCTGTGGTAATGTCCAAATGGAGCAGCTGCCTGAGCTTAGGGGTCTGACTATGAAGAGGATCGGACGGACAGAGCTGCTTGGTGACTTGAGTGAGAATAACTAACAAAAGGATCAGCAAACACAGGGGAAGTCATTTACAGGCCATGTTTCCTACTGGAAAGGGGGTCAGTTTGGGAGTCAGAAAGACCTAGCTTCAATCCTGTCTTTGATATATACACATATATACACATACATATGCATACACATATATACATATGTATACATATGTACACATACATGTATACACACATATATACACATATACACTCACACATATATATACACATATATCTATATCTACATCTAGATATAGATATATATGAGTTGCATGACCCTAGGCAAGACACTTAACCTGAATCTCAGCTTCTATGTCTATAAAGGAGAGAGCATGATTGTGTCACCTACTTAACAGGGCTGTTATGAGGAAAAGTGTTCTGTAAATCTTGAAACTCTACAAATATGGGAATGATGATGGAGTGTAAGAGCAAGAGGGAAATGTGAATGCAGCAATTTCCAGTCTCCACTCTCCAGTCTTGTAGAATGTGGAAAGGGGCCCACTATGAGCCCACAGTGAAAATGGAACTTTTATACTGAATCTCTACTTCCTAGTAGGGTTTTTGTGGATTGTTATAGTTAGGGTTTGTGTTAGGTATAATTATGAATTATGGGGACATTTGGGGTCAGCAGCTTTTCCTTTCTGAATCCCCATCCCATTGCCCAGTGTCTCTCAGCTACTCCTTTGCTGCTAGGGTCTCACATCATACCACCTCATCCATTTTCTTTGGGCAGTGTCCTATACTGCTCCAATTTTTTTTTACCATTATTCCTTCCCCCATTCTGTTTTTTCTTCTTTTTTTGGTCCTATATCCTTGGGACTCTTTTCCTTTCCTCTAGAATGGACAAAATGCTAATGTATTAATTTCTATTAATGAGTTGCTCCTCTTCAGATGAAGTATTTAGATTTTAACAGGGACTTTCTGGAGGCAATGTCAATGAAAGGGCTCCTATTAATATGTAAATTTTAGGCATATTTGAAAGAATCTAGTAACAGTTATCTTTAAGCCCAGGGGAGGTTGGAGCTTGAAATATTCACAGTCAAACGAGCCTTTTGGTGTTTCTCAAATCATATTATATGGAATACAGTCAACGTTGCCTATGCAATAGAGCCAGACCTAGGTTCAAGATGTTCATCTCCTTATCTGCATTGTATTTGGCTTCTACAAGTGAAGGTTTGGTCAAGTCATGTGGGAAAGGACAAAGCGGATGTACCATCTTGGATGTACCAACCAAGAGTGTTCAGTGATGAGGAGGTATAGGAAAGTCCCCTTACTGTCAGGTTTCCTCCTATACCACCATTCCACTGCAGTGTTGGTGCCAGTCATTGGTGAGGGACTCTGCATGAGCTAAGCTGACTTTTGCATCAGAAGTATGTTTTGGGGGGCTCGATCTAGTTGGGATGTGTCCCTCTGCTGAGGTTCTAATCTCAAGTCAACAAGCATTTATTAAATGCTTACTAGGTGCCAGGCACTGGGCTAATCTCTGGAGATACAAAGAAACCAGTCCCTGATCTCAGGAGGCAAACAAACAAGCTACGTATAGGATAAAATTGGAGATAATCTCAGAGAGAAAATCCTAAAAGATTAAGGAGGACCAAAAAAGGCTTTTTGCAGAAGGTAGGATTTAGTTCTGAGATTTGAAGGAAGTCAAGGAAGACAGAGATGAGGAAAGATACAGAGACAGAGATGCAGAGAAAGAGACAGAAGGAGGAGAGACACCCCTCCCACACACACACACACACACACATAGAGAGAGAGAGAGAGAGAGAGAGAGAGAGAGAGAGAGAGAGAGAGAGAGAGAGAGAGAGAGAGAGAGAGAGAGAGTCATAGGAAAGAAGGATAGTCAATGAAAGCTGTCACTTAGAATCAGGAAATAGAGTATCTTATTCAAGGAACGAGAGGAGGCCAGAGTCCCTGGATTATAGAGTGAAGAAAGATTAGAGAGGGAAGAAAGCTCTAAGAAAACTGGAAAGGTCAGAGGGGAGCAGGGTGTGAAGGGCTGTCCTCTAGGAAAAGTCTTATTTCCCTGATCTGACCAGAGATTGATCTGGTATACTGTAATCACCAAAACAGCAATTGCTCCAACAATAGCTGATCTCTACATAAAGCTTTAATGTTTGCAACATGTTTTACACACATTATATTGCTTGATTCTCACATCAGCCCTGTGAGTGAGGTGAATGAATGAATAAATGAATAAAAAATTACTTGTTAAATCTTTAAATGTTGTTCATTTGTGTCTGACTCTCCATGACTCCATTTTGGGTTTTCTCAGCAGAGATACTGGAGTGGTTTGCCATTTCCTTCTCCACTTCATTTTACAGGTGAGGAAACTGAGGCAAACAGGGTTAAATGACTTGCCCAAAGTCATACAGCCAGTAAGTATCTGAGGCCAGATTTGAACTCAGGATGTTGAGTCTTCCTGGTTCCAAGTCCAGTGCTCTGTCCACTACACTGCCTAGCTGTTTTTATCTTGCAGAGAACTCTTAAGCACTGAAGACAAAAAGAAAAAATGAGATAGTTCCTACTTCTCCTGAAGTTTATATTCTAATAGGAGACAACACATAGGAAGGAGTCAGCTGCAAGGTAAATGGAAAGGTCTTAGGGTACATCCGTAGGGCAGACTGAAATTGTTTAGTCTTTTTTTCACTGCCTTCTTCTCATTCTCTTTTGGAGTTTTCTTGGCAAAGATACTGGAGTAGTTTGCGTTTTCCTTTTCCAGCTCATTTTACATTTGAGGAAACCGAGGCAAATCGGGTTTTAAGTGATTTGCCCAGGGTCACACAGCTAGTAAGTGTCCGAGGCCAAATTTGAACTCAGGTCTTCTTGCCTCCAGGCCTGGCACTCTATCCACTGCACCATCTACCTGTCCAATTACAGATGGCCACATCTATTATCATGCCCAATTTTTTTACAGTTATAGACACAGAGAGTTTAAGTTACTTGCTCAAGTTCACATAACTAGTGAATGTTTGAGCTGAGATTTGAATCCGTCTTTTTGACTGCAAGTCTATCAAGCTATCTACTAGACTCATTAATCTACATAAAAGTTAAATACCGCTCTTCAATTAGCACCCCAGGTCAGCTAGAAATGCCCTTCTCTTTTCCATCCCCTTCCCCTTCATCCTTTGAGGCCCAGCTCAAACCCTACTGAAATGAGTCCAGTAGTCTCCTGCTCTCTGATCCACCCCGCCTCCACTGAAGCTCAGATCTCCCGAGTCCCCTTAGCAGCGTAAGACCAGCAATAGCAGCTCTTTTCCCAGTAACAAAGGGACTCAATGACCACTAGCTGCCAGTTGCCCAGGAGTCTCACCATCTTCCCTCTCCCATCCCTGTCAGCACCAAGTCCCACGTCCAAACTCTTCCTTCACTCCCTTCTTTCAATGCCTGGTCCTCAACCTGGCTGAGAAACTCTAAAATGCCACCAGGTTTTATGGGTTGGGGGTACTCCATTTTACCTGGGGTAGCTCACTCCACCCAGACCCTTGCTGGCAAGACTGGCCTGTTTCCATCCTTCTTGACTGCCCTTCTTGGTACAAACTTCAACAGAGCTGGCTTGTTTTATTGTCCATGTATGGGACTTTAGTATATTCCTAAACCTTCCTAATTCTTTAGTAAGACATCTACCTCCTCCATGAAGCACACAGACCCTTCTATGTAAGCCTTCTGCGTGACCTTGGGCAAATCACCTAGCACAAGGCTGGGCACAGGAGAGGTCTCAGGAGGACTGATTTCCTAAGGTTCCAGTGTTTTCAACCCTTTTCTGCGATGTTCTTGTAAAATCAGAGCACAATGGCAAAAATAGTAGCTCACATTTCTATGTGAGGTAGGTTGTACAAGCATTACAGTTTTTGGGTAAAGAAACTAAAGAATAGTTAAGTGGAACAGTGGATAGAGCATCAGTCCTGGAGCCTGGAAGACCTGAGTTCAAATCTGGCCTTAGACACTTATTAGCTGTGTGACCCTGGTCAAGTCACTTAACTCTGTCTCAGTTTCCTCATAGGTAAAATGAGGGGGAGAAGGAAATGGCAAGCCACTACAATATCTCTTCCAAGAAAGAAAACCTCAAATAGGGTCACAAAGAGTCAGACATAACTAAAAAACTTAATAACAAGAAATTACAGGACAGGGTGGTTAAGGAATATGCCCAAAGTCACACAGCTAGTAAGTGACTCCAAGCCAAGTTTCCTCTCAGTCCAATGCCAGAAAATCATCTCTCCTTTCTACATTTAGCAAGAAGAATGTTTTTCTTTCCTTTTCTTAGCTTTCTAGAAAACTAGGACTCTTCATTTCAAAGCACACTCCTTCCCCAGGACTGGTTTTCTATTCATCTTCCTTTCCAAGAAAGCTTCTTTTAGTGTGGAATGAAAAAATACAAACAAAATAAGCATTCAAAATACTTAGTTTCTGAAATGAGTGTTTCTTTTGTGAGGGGGTGGGGAACCATATCATCTGACTGCTCCATTCCAGAATGCCTTCCCCTCCTCCTCTCTCCTAATCCAAATCCTATCGTCCTTCACGAAGGACCACACACGAAGCCTTTCTGACTACCGAAGATCTGTATTGACTACTCTTTTCTTGGAATTTCTGTTGCACTTAAGACTCAGACCCATCTAGTTTACTTATTTATATATTTTTAAAAATTAATTTTTAAAGCTCCAAATTGTCTCCTTCCTTCTATCCTTCCCCCAACCACTGAGAAAACAAGAGATATTATACTCATTATACATATTGAAGTCATGTCAAACAGGGACCCTTCCAGTTTAGGGTGATGTAACTGCTGTCTAAATGCTTCATGTTAGCATGTTGTTTCCCCAGGTAGGCTATAAACTCCATGAGGACAGGGACTATGTCTTATGTATAAGCACGCATAGTGCACAGGTTGGTTGTAGTCAATACATCTTGGGACAAGATAGCATTGCTATCAACCCTTGCCTTCCAAATACCTAGAGTCCTTTACTTCATCATATTCTTTACAGTAAGAACACAGTGTAGTGTGTGTAGAACCTATTGAAACCCTATTAATTAACTGATTAGGGATAGTGTTTTTTGTCTCTCTGAAACAATCTATGCTTTTTTGCTTTGAAGACTGAACTAGAAGTCTAAGGAGATTCTCATCAACTTGGGAGAGAAAGGGGTATGGTTTCCTTTTGGGCTCTTGGGGACTGTGCCAAGAAAAACCTGTTTCCACTGCATTAATCAGCTTTTTGGTATGCATAGCAATGAACAGAATCATGGAGCTGGGATGGCAGATTGGGCAGTTGTAGTGGTGAGGAAACTTTAAGCAAGAGCACCGATGCAGAGGCAGAGGGGAGGGGAAAGTTACCTTCCCTAGGATCTTTCTCTGGCCCTAGGGCCTACCCCTCCTCTCTGGGCCACAGGCTTTGGAAATAAATTGTAAAAAAGAGACTTTGGAGGGTTCTTGGCATTCAGTTTCTTTTCTCCTACAGGCTGTCTAATTTGGGGAGGAAGGGAGGAAAAGAGAAGGGAGAAATGATAGCCAAGGATCACGTTCTGGGATGCTCCCATTACCACTGGCAGCCTCTTGATGTTTTGTCTTTACCCCAAGCTATAGCTGTGCACTGGCTCCCTGGGGGCTCATATGTATGTTAGACTCAATACCTTATTACAGGTCACTATCCTAAGGGTCTTGGCCTCATTCATTCTCTTTGTAAACCCTGTTCTAACTTGGGCTGGAATAGTCATGGGGTCAGAACTGGAGGGGACTTGAGGGGTCATCAAGTTCACCCTTCCTTCCTTGTCACCCCCATTTTGAATATGAGAAAACTGAGGGCCATGGAAGTTAAGTGACTTGCTCAGAGTAATATAACTAGTTAAAGAGTCAGAGCCAGGATTTGAGTCTGGGTCCTCTGGCTATGGGATTTTGTGCTTTTTCCATTTCTCTCTGGTGTCTTTGCCAAGAAAACCTGAAATGGGGTCACAAAGAGTCAGACACAACTGAAATGACTCAGCAATAAGGCTTTAGGAGAAGTACTGAGCACCAGGTTTAGGGGCAGAGTCCAATTTACAATTTAATTCCACAAGCATCTGTTAAGCATCTACCACGTTTGAGGCATGTAACAGCCCTGCATCCACCACTTACTACCTGTGTGATGTCACCCCTTTGGTGACATCTAGGACCCTCACTGGTCTGCAGGGGTTCTTAACCCTTTTTGTGTCAGAAATCTGGTGAAGACTATGCATCCCTTCTCAGAATGTTTTAAAGCATATTGCCAGGTCCCAATGAGTGCAAATAAATGGTCACCCATATTTGAATTTGTGTAATTAGAATTTATAATTATGTTAAAAATGTCGTCATTGGTTCTAGCTCTATGGCAATATTCAGTGAGGATCTGAATAGTACAATCATTTCCAGGGATTCTTTATTTGTATTAATCATAACCTAGCTGTATAAATCCATAAGAGGGGAGTCAAGATGATGGAGTGACTGGTAATTGCTATCTCCCTCCCTTTGTTGACCTTGATGAGCCCTGAAAATATCTCCCTGGGATAAATCTGGGAACAATGGGAACAGCAGAAGGAATAAACAGTCTCTTAGCCTGTGAGGCTAGGAAAATCACTAAGGAGTGTCTCTCTTGCTGTGGCTGAAGGGGACAAGTGCAGGACCAGAGCTGTCCCAGACAGCCCCACCTCAACAAACCAGGAGAAGATCCTGATCCCCAGTGGGGGTGAAGCCCATAACCACCAATACCGGGACCCCAGGGCATGCCTCAGCACCCCAGGGGAATTGGGAAGATGCTAGCACAGATGAGATCACCAACCACTGAGCTTGCTTATGCTCCAGCTCAGCAGAGGAGACCTCTTGTGGCCAGGCCAACCCTCCCTCAAACTTAACGAGCTAACTCCAGGGTAACTGCAGGGAATCCCAAAAAGACCTCACCCAGCCTCTGCTTTCCAACACTAGCCAGCTCAGCACCAGGTAAGCGGCAGCATTGTAGCATCTAGCTGAAAGAACCAGAGGCTACAACATACAAAGTCTCAAGTTTTAGGCACAAGAACTGTGGGACAGAGCCCCTTGTGCCCCGGATGCAGAGATCTACTTTAAAAGTCAGGAAAAGGGTGATTATCATGAGTAAGAAGCAAAGGAGAAAAGAAAAGACCATAAAATCTTTCTATGGGGAAAAGGACCAAAAAACAAATACCAAAGAGGTTGCATTGAAACTGTACTCCCATCTGAAACTTCAGAAGGGAATATAAACTGTTCTGAAGCACAAAGAGCCTTCTTGGAAGAGCTTAGGAAGAATTTTAAGAGCCAACTTAGAGAAATAGAAAAAACTGAACAAGGACTTTAAAAAAAATATAAAGTTCACAAGATTACAAAGTGAACCAGTTATACTGGAATATAGTTATCAAAATTTGGATAAAAATAACTTCATGCACCCAGATTTAGATTCCCTGTTGCAGTGGGATGGGAGACTAGAATGCTACAATGTAAGGGACACTAGATTTGGAGTTAGGAAGACCTGGGTTTAAATCCTGCCTCTGACCCTTACTAGCTAAGTGACAATGGTAGGTCACTGAAACTCTCCATGATTCAATTTACTCATCTCTAAAATGGGGATAATAATACCTCTAATACTTCATAGGGTTGTTATGAAGCTCAAATGAAAATTTGTACATGAATTCCTTTGAAAATCTTAAACCATTACAAAAGTCTGTTATTTTTATTAATTAACTTCTAAGATATTTTTTAGTTCTAAATTCTACGATGCTAAAAACTTGGCCACATCTGCTTGCAGGTACAGAGATCAGAGTAGAGTGAAAACCAAGTCAGATTATGGAGTGAAAGGTCTTATGTGTAGGGGTCTGAGCAGAGCATCCCAAAAGGAGGCTCTGGGCCACTGCAGATAGGATCACCTAGCGGTCTAGGATCTAAAGATGCTTCTTGCAAGTGCCAAGAAGATGCCAATGGGAGCAGTTGTATAGACCATTTCAAGCCTTGAATAATTCTCAAATCACTTCTGTCTTTTGCAGTGCAATTTATGCAGTTCGGAGAGGGTAAAGGATAGTGAATTTAATACCCTAATTATAATTTTGTTAGGCTAATGGCAAAATTAGTTTGCAGTTTTGGACTATCCACCTACTGGAGGTGCAAGCAGGAGAAGGAGGAAGAGGCCTTCTTGGGACTTACAGGTTTTCAGTGTAGAATAAAAATAAATCAGTAACTATTTATTGTCCTGAGTTCGATACTGCAGGCATTGCACTAGGTTTGCACTGTCCAAATAGAGCATATAGCATATATTCTCTCACTCTCTTCATTCATTCATTCGTCTGTTCAGCACAATTTATTGAGCACATGCTATCAGGCACTATGCTGGTAGCTGTAGGAGATAACTAGATGATCAGAGACTTCTTCTCTGTCCTCAAGGAGGTTAAAATCCAATGAAAGAGACAAGAATCATTCACAAATATCTCTAAGATAGAAGCAGTGTGTTATAACAGAAAGAACACTGGATTTATATTCTGAAGACTTGGATTTCCCCCTGAGCAAATCAGTTCTCTGGGTCTTATTTTTAAAAAAATCAATCAATGAACATTTATTAAGTGGCTACTATGTGTCAGGCACTGTGCTAAGCCCTGGGGATACAAAAATAGGCAAATGACAGTCCTTGCCCTCAAGAAGTCTGCAATCTAATGAGGGAGATAACAAACAGATATATACAAACTACTTATAGATAAATAGGATGTAATTAATGGAGGGAAAATGCTAGAATTAAGAGAAGTTAGGAATGGTTTCCTGCACAAGATGGGATTTTAGTTTGGACTAAAAGGAAACCAGGGAAGTTAATAAGAAAGGGTGAGAAATGAGAGTGTTCCAGGCATGGAGGAGAGCCAGAGATGAAGTGTCTTGTTTGTGGAACAGCCAGGAGACGAGTGTCACTTGATCAAAGAGGATGTGGTGGGAAGTAAGGTAGGGCTGAGACTAAGTCATGCAGGTGACAAGGAGTCACTGGAGTTTATTGAGTGGGGGAGTGATGAGGTTGTACTTGTGCTTTAGGAAAATCACTTTAGTGGCTGAATGGAGGATGGACTGAAGTAGGGAAAGAAAGACCTGAGGCTGGCTGACCCACCCTCATTGTTGCTTTTGTTACTTCAGTCGGTCAAACTCTTTGTGACCCCATTTGTTATTTTCTTTCTTGGCAAAGATACTGGAGTGGTTTTCCATGTCTTTCTCCAGCTCATTTTTACAGATGAGGGGTCTGAGGCAAGCAGAGTTAAACAGACTTGCCTAGGGTCGCACAGCTAGTAAAGTGTCTGAGGCCAGATTTGAACTCAGAAGACGAATCTTCTTGACTCCAAGGCCAACACACAATCCATTTCACCACCTAGCAGCCCTGACCCAGCATCAGACTATTGCAATAATCCAGGTGTGAAGTGATAAGGGCCTGTAGGAGAGTGGTGGCAGTGTCTGAGGAGAGAAGAGGCCATGTAGGAAAGATGTTGCAAAGGTGAAATCAACAGACCTTGGCAACAGCTTAGATATGTGGATGGTGGTGGTGAGAGTTAGAGGGGAATTTAGGATGATAATTTTTCAGAGAAGCAAACATAACCAGATGATCTCTAAGAGCCCCTAAATTCTATGATCCTATAACATACAAATGCACAAAAAATACTTTGTGAGTTTAGAAAAAGGTGAGATCACGATTTTGGAGTAGGTAGAAAGGTAGAATAAACTTCATGGAAAAGGTGACATTTCATCTTGGCCTTGAAGGATGGATTCTGCATTAATAAACTATATATTAAAAAACAGCCCAATAAAAATTGAGTAGATTAACTCCTGGGAAGGAAGAGGGACGAGTCACTGAATCTTCACTAGTACTTTATGTTATGGTTCCCCTTGAAGGAAATTCCTGTCTCTGAACAGGTTTCCATGCCCACTGATGTATGGCAGCACTAGAGTTCCAGAGTGCTTGATTCTCCCTTCCATTCTGCAGCTTTCAGGGTTTCTAGGAGAATTTTGGGCACTTTCAAGTGGCTGTGATTTTAAGTAGGTTCTTAAAACTCAACTTCAAAACAAATGGATGTTTAAAATCACCAAGAATTTAAAACATGGCCAGAGGTAACTGAGCCATGAGCCAACTGATGGGGGGGAAAAAGTCAAGCAGCATCTCTAAAGACATTCCTACAGTTTTTAAAGGAGTAAGGAATGAAATCAATTCATTCATTCAATAAACGTTATAAGGATTTATTAAGCTCCTACAATGTGCAAGCACTATGCTAAACTGAGTCAAAAATGAAAGTCTTTGCTTTCAGGAAGTTTACTTTCAATTGGGGGACCACACCATTTATACATTTACAAGCATTTTGGTTTTTTCCAATTACATGTAAATACATTTTTAAACATTCATTTTTTTAAATTTCACTTTTAACATTCATTTTCACAGAATTTTTGGGCTCCAAATTTTCTCCCCCCTTGTCCCCTCCCCCCCCCAAAACACCGAGCATTCTAATTGCCCCCATCTCCACTTCGCTTTCTTCTCCATCATTCCTCTCTGCCCTTGTCTCCATCCTCTCCTCTGTCCTGTTGGGCCAAATAACTTTCTATACCCCTTTACCTGTATTTCTTATTTCCTAGCGGCAAGAACAGTACTTGACAGTTATTCCTAAAACTTTGAGTTGCAACTTCTTTTCCTCCCTCCCTCCCCTCCCCCTCCCTTTGGAAGGCAAGCAATTCAATATTGGCCAAATCTGTGTAGTTTTGCAAATGACTTCCATAATAGTCGTGTTATATAAGACTAACTATATTTCCCTCCATCCTATCCTGCTTCCAATTACTTCTATTCTCTCTTTTGATCCTGTCCCTCCCTGTGAGTGTCAACCTCAAATTGTACACTCCTCCCCATGCCCTCCCTTCCATCGTCCCCTCCACCCTGTTTATCCCCTTGTCCCCCACCTTCCTGTATTGTAAGATAGGTTTTCATACCAAAATGAGTGTACATTTTATTCCTTCCTTTAGTGGAATGTGATGAGAGTAAGCTTCATGTTTTTCTCTCACCTCCCCTCTTTTTCCCCAAACTAAAAAAAAAATCTTTTGCTTGCCTCTTTTATGAGAGATAATTTGCCCCATTCCATTTCTCCCTTTCTCCTCCCATATATTTCTCTCTCACTGCTTGATTTCATTTTTTTTTTCAGATATGATCCCATCCTATTCAATTCACTCTGTGCACTCTGTCTCTGTGAGTGTGTGCGTGTGCATGTGTGTGTGTGTAATCCCACCAAGTACCCAGATACTGAATAGTTTCAAGTTACTAATATTGTCTTTCCATGTAGGGATGTAAACAGTTCAACTTTTATAAGTCCCTTATGACTTCTCTTTGCTGTTTACCTTTTCATGCTTCTCTTCATTCTTGTATTTGAAGTCAAATTTTCTTTTCAGCTCTGGTCTTTTCATCAAGAATGCTTGAAAGTCCTCTATTTCATTGAAAGACCATTTTTTCCCCTGAAGTATTATACTCAGTTTTGCTGGATAGGTGATTCTTGGTTTTAGTCCTAATTCCTTTGATTTCTGGAATATCCTATTCCATGCCCTTCGATCCCTTAATGTAGAAGCTGCTAGATCTTGTGTTATCCTGATTGTATTTCCACAGTACTTGAATTGTTTCTTTCTAGCTGTTTGCAATATTTTCCCCTTGACCTGGGAATTCTGGAATTTGGCCACAATATTCCTAGGAGTTTCTCTTTTTGGATCTTTTTCAGGTAGTGATCGGTGGATTCTTTCAATATTAATTTTGCCTTCTGGTTCTAGAATATCAGGGCAGTTTTCCTTGATAATTTCTTGAAAGATGATGTCTAGGCTCTTTTTTTGATCATGGCTTTCAGGTAGGCCCATAATTTTTAAATTGTCTCTCCTGGATCTATTTTCCAGGTCAGTTGTTTTTCCAATGAGATATTTCACATTATCTTCCATTTTTTCATTCTCTTGGTTTTGTTTTGTGATTTCTTGGTTTCTCATAAAGTCATTAGCCTCCATCTGTTCTATTCTAATTTTGAAAGAACTATTTTCTTCAGTGAGCTTTTGAATCTCCTTTTCCATTTGGCTAATTCTGCTTTTGAAAGCCTTCTTCTCCTCATTGGCTTCTTGAACCTCCTTTGCCAATTGAGTTAGCCTATTTTTCAGGGTGTTATTTTCTTCCGCATCTTTTTGGGTCTCCTTTAGCAGGGTGCTGATCTGTTGTTCATACTTTGCTTGCAAGTCTCTTATTACTCTTCCCAGTTTTTCCTCCACCTCTCTATCATGATTTTGAAAATTGTTTGGGCTCTTTAAGACCTTTTCCCAGAACTGATCCCCTTGAGTGGGCTGGGATGTAGAAGCACTGACTTCCGTGTCTTCCCCTGATGGTGAGCACCGCTCTTCCTCATCAGAAGAGAGGAGAGGAGAAACCTGCTCACCAAGAAAGTAACCCTCAATAGTCTTGTTTTTTTTCCCTTTTCTGGGCATTTTCCCAGCCAGTGACTTGAGCTCTGAATATTCTCCTCACACCTACCTCGCCTCCGGATCCTCCCAGCCCGCGCTTGGGGTCTGAGAATCAAATGCTGCTTCCCAGCCTCAGTGCTTTGGGCGGGGGCAGGGCTGCTATTCAGTGTGAGATTATGTTCAGGTGGGGGCAGGGCCGCCTCACAGGCTCAGTTCCCTCAGGGGGTTTATGCAGAGACCTTCAACAATGGATCCGGGCTCCTGCCTGCTTGGGGAGCCCCAGTCTGCTCCCGCCTCCGCTGTTGCCTTCCAAGGGGGCCTGAGTATGGGGGCACCCCACTTTCCTCTCGACCCACCAAAGAGACCTTCTCACCGACCCCCGTCACCTGTGGGTGGAGGGACCCGTGTGGCCGCTGGAGATCCTGTCCCTGAAGTCCGCTCGGATCTGTTCCTCTCGTTGCCAGGGCCGGTGCAGGGCTGGGCTGGGCTCCGTGTCCGCAGCGTGACGGACCTTTTGCAAGAGGTTTGCAGGTCCCTCTGGAACAGAAATCTTATCCGCTCCACTATTATGTGACTTCTCCTGCCAAAGTTGCTATACAATTTTTAGTTCTTGGGGGAAATGGAAGTTAGAAGTTAATTTGGGAAAAAAATTTTGGGTGATTTGGAAAAAACAAAAAGTAAGTAAGCAGATTCTGCTGGCATAAGAAATTCTGTGTATGATCTGCCCAATACTGGGAACCCCACAAACCATATGGTTCTCATGGAAGATGCATAGAGAGACATTAAGATTTTTTTGTCTCATTTTATGTCTGTAAGGTGGGCCTTATGTGAAGGTGGACTAGATCACTACCTACATGTTGTGGATTTATTTTTTAAAGGGCTCCCATGGAATAGGAGACAAGATGGCAAAGAAAAGGTAGGGACTCACTTGAGCTCTGCCTAAAACCCTTCCAAGCAACCTTAAATAAGGCACCGAAACAAATTATGAAGTGGCAATGACATAGTTCAGGACTTGGAAACTCTCTCTCCCCCTAAATTTCCTTGAACTTTTCCACATGGTCAAATCTCTGGAGTTTTGTCTGAGGCATCAACCTATCCCAGTCATCCTTTCAACTGACCATTCATTGTGGCCTCATGCCCAAATCTCCAGTTCTCTGTTACCTCTAACCTAGCCTAGCCCTTCATCATCTAGATGCCCACCCCCTACTTTCCACCCTTAATTCCATCTAGACCCCCTCTATGTTATCTCCCAGTCACCCCAGCCTATTTGTCCACTTCCATTCAAATATTCCCACAGATCTTTTCCCTATAAAAGGGTTAGTCTTATCTATCAAAGCATGGATTCTTAAAATCTCGCCCACCCCAACCAGTGTTTTAATGAACCTTGTCTCTGACTGAAAGAAGGCTTGGGTCAGATTCATTCAAGGAAGGACCTGTGTCATTTGCCCTTGAATTTCGGGGCTTTCAGAACCCCTAGACCTCAACAGCAGAATCTACAAAGTAAGTCATTTCTCCCAATATCTCTAGGTCATTGATTCTTTCTCTCTTTGGACTAGATTTTCTGTGTCAAGAACTCTCTTGTCAGTCTAGTAAAGCTTATTATTCTCAGAATAATGCTTTTAAATAAATTAAAGACATAGGATTACAAAGGAAACAGAATCTATTTAAATACAGTTATTAAAAAAAAATCCAACATAGAGTCCTTAGGAGTTCTTGCAGGGTAAGATCTTCTAGACCGGGTGACCTATAGTCCCTCCTAGATAGGGCAATGTTGAATCCCATGAAAGGAATGCAATATTGAGGTGTGCAGAAGATATATTATGTCTGTTACTCAAACTGACCCATTCAACCCTTTTAAAATTAGGTTATTAGGATATGGATTTGGAATGTATTCTAGCCCAGTTTGGGAGCACAGCAGATAAAGTGCTGGGCCTGGAGTCAGGAAGACTCATCTTCATGAGTTCAAATCTGGCTTCAGACACTTATTGGCCCCTGGTCATATCACCGAACCCTGTTTGCCTCAGTTTCCTCATCTGTAAAATGAGCTGGAGAAGGAGATGGCAAAGCACTCCAATATTTCTGCCAAGAAAAACCCCAAATGGGGTCATGGAGAGTCAGATATGATTAAACACCAACTAATCTAGTTCTTTCATTTTACAGATGGAGAAACTGAGGTTCAATAACATACCCAAGTTCTCATAACTAGCAAGTAGTAGAGCCAAGACCTGAATCCAGACCCTCACACCAAATCTAAAACTTTTAGTTACCCTTTCCTTTCTGATTGTTCCCTATGGCAGCTAGCTGCTGATCTAAGAAGTTAGGTGGACCCATTGACTGAACATGGAGGCTTTACTTTACTCCAAACTGTTCTTTCCTGGTGTACACCTCCTCAAGGAGCTTCGTGACCCTCCATTTCAAGGAGGCTTACTATATATCTGTACTAGATTTACTGTGGACACGATTAGCTTTTGCCCTAGTACAAAACTCCTGAACTGGAGGGATATACCAGTTTCACCCTCTCCCCTCCCTCACCCACACCCATACCTCGGAATAACAGGCATGTAGCACCACATGTCACCAACACTATTTTTCAAAAAGCAGTCAGTTAATGGTATATTTCTAGTGGCACAGAAGGGGTATGATTTCTTTCTGGGGGCAGATTTTCATTTGGCAATGTAGTTCCCCTAACTGAACAGTGTGAGTACGGGTGGGCACCAAATGGGCCTAGGACAATGAGATTGCTTTAAGCCTCAGGGCCAGATTGTAAAGAAGTGCAGAGGCCAGGCTCATTGTCAGTGGCAACAAAGCTGAGAGAAATCAGATCCAGGTTCAGTACCTGTCTGCATTGTGCATTTCCTTACTTACAGGCACAATCTAACAGCTGGGGCTCCAGAAATCCACAATGTACTACAGAAGGAGGGCAGGCAGATGACCCACTTCTTCCTTTCAAAAGGAACAGCTTTTAGCTGTAGCTTCAGGAATAAAACCAAATGCTCCGTTATAACCACTGCCTATTGCTGCTATTGGCTGCAACTGGAAAGGACCCTGTTGAGCAGCTGACAACTTCACAGTGGCTGGTGTGGAGCCAATTTTTATTTTTTTTTTTTAGGCAGGGAGTAGGGTAATGGTTATTCAACAGGCCAAGTAGGAGGGTCACTAGCACCAGACAACTACTGGGATTTAACATGGAAACTTGGAAAACTGCAGAATTTAAGGTTTGAGAGGCACCACGGTGTGGAGAAAAGAGTACTGGACCCAGAATCAGATGACCCAAGTTGCAATCCTGCTTCAGATACATCTTAGTGACCTTGGGCAAGTCACTTTCAACCTGTATGAGCACCAACTGCAAAATGAGGATAATAACACTTCTGCGTTTCAAAGTTGTGAGGAAGGTGTTTAAAGTGTTACACAAATGTCAATGGATACTGTGGAATATTTTCAATATACTCTTTCTTCACTCTTTTCCCTTAAATCTGGCATCTTCCCTTGCCTCTCTCAATTTCTCTGAGCCATCTAGTATACTTGTGTTCTATCTTACCCTGTCAAAACCTGCACTTTGAAAAGAACCTAATATTAATCATTCAAGTAATTGATGGGAGGTGGGGGTGGAGGGAGAGAAAGTGAGTGGTAGTGGTTAGACCTGAGGCCACTGGGTCCCTGAAATCATACCCCATTGGTTGACTGCCTCTGCACAAGGCTGGTCCTGTCTAGGCTAGCTGCATAGATCAAATGTTAAACTTGGTCTTCTGTACTTTATTAGGATATAATGTCAAGTGCTACTTTCTTTTTGTCAGCACGCAATGCTTTTAAGTAGCAGGGAGGGACCAGGTAATGGACATAACTCATCTTTGCCAGGGGAAAGGATGTTGTATCCTCTGATGCAGAAAGAGGATTATTCTGTGGTTTGTGGGCTATTTTATTATGCTAGAGATGGAGATGATTGCCCTTGGGACAGTGAATTAACCTAAGAATGAACAGGACATGGAGTTAAGCTCCTGATGTCTTCTGGGAGACAGCTGTGGTCTGCATACAGCTGCTACCCTTGCAGGTTCTGGGCCTAGGCCTAACTAGCTAGGATGGCCTTGAGCGGCTCATTTCACCTCTATAAAAGGGGCTAATCATGTTCACCTGCATTACAGGGGGAGGAAAGAATTAATCAGTGTTAGTGAAGTGTCTTTTTCTATCATGGACAAGACTATGTTAAGCAAGAAGATCAGGACCACCCACAGAAGGATTGTAGATTTTAGAGCTCATGTTACTGATGGGGAAACTGAGGCTTAGAGTGACTTTCCCAAGGTCATATTACAGATGACTTCATTTTATAGATGAGGAAACTGAGGCTCAGAGAAATTATGAGGCTAAGTTCATAAAAATAATATGACTCAAAGCCAAAATAGAACCAAGTCCTCCTGCCTTTTACTATCATGCTCTAATCCACTAAGATGCCTCTGGATAAATATTCATTGATTCAGCAACAGACTTCACAGTGTATCATCCAGTGTTGATACAGGTAAAACCAGGTTAAAATGAGCAAAGAAGGTAACCTTGAAAGAGAAAAAAGGGCAGTCTGAGAGGGCGGGTGCTGCAGGGGGTAGAGCTATTTATAAATATGAGTCTCCAGGCTTGTAAAGACCAGTTGATAGAGCCCTCTCTTCCCCCTCACTTTCCTTCCTAAGCAACATAGTCTCTCCTCTCCCTCTCCCCCATCCCCATTGTTTCCCACCATTACTGACCTAGGTGAGCAACCTAATTTGACCATACTCTAGAGGTAGACGGTCTGCATCTGCCCTACATAGCTGAAGAACTTGTGCTTACTGTCAGGATAGAGGACTCACTCCCAGTGTGGGTGCTTTATCCTGAGACCATAACCCTGGCTGCCGGAGGCACTTAGAGGTTAAATGACTTGTCCTGGAGGGCACAGCTAGTGAATATCACCAGTGATTTGAACTCAGTTTTCCCTGGCACCAAGACCAGCACTCTAACCATTATACCATACAGCCTCTTGTATCTCACATGCCATGGTCTGTGCTTTTGTGCTTTGCTTTACTATAGTATCCCCACCCTACCCCAAGCAGGAGGCTATGTGTACACTGCATTGGAAAGTCATAAGGGTTAACAAATGAATGTCTCATGGAAACCATTATCCAGCTCTTTGGGGCTCCTGGAGTCCTTGTTATAAATGAGTTTTTATAGTGACCCATAATGGAGACCAGAGCTCAGATAGACCCAAGGAGGACTGGACCCCATAGGTGTCCATCAATACGTCAGAGCAGTATTTTTGATGGAGGTTTTATTTCTTGAAACTGTGAAGGTGATAGCCACACAGTGAGTGTCTGGAGGAAACACGCTACCTCTCATCACAGCTTCGTGTGGGGCTGCAAGCTGAAAAATGCACTTTGCAGTCTTTCTTGTACACAGGACAGAGCACAAATCCTTCAAAAGTTACCAAATTCCAGCATTTTCTCTCCCTTCTTTTGAATATTTTATCCCTAGACAGGACTGACGTCTCTGTTCTTGTGCCTTTTTAAAGGAAGCTGGGGCATTGGCTGTAAAAGAGGTCAGATAGTAAAGTACTAATGCAACTCCATTTCTGGAAAGACTTCTTTCTGTTCTTTTGGAAATTCACCATAGAAGCAGACACTATACTGCTTTGGTTAGCTCTTGTAGCATCTTAATGGGGTGCCACCTGGTGGTAGCTCTTGTGTAATCCCCAATATTTTTTCAAGATAGAGCTATCTGTTCTGTTCTAACGACTTAGTTTTGTCTAGTCTCTCTACCTTCTGCCTCCCCTGCCCCCGGCCCCCACTTGGGTGAGGGTTTGGAGAGAGAGAAAATAGATTTCTGCTAATTTTTCAAAGAGAGAGTTGCGGGGTATGCTCCAGATGTACAATGTTGCTGGTGCTTTCAGAGGAGGTTACTGTATTATTGGTTTTATTTCATCATTTTATCTTGTTACAAACTAGCTCTCATGGAATGAGAGTAACTTTTTTTTTTAAACAATCATTTATTAAGCACCTACTACTGCAGTGCTTTGTGCTAAGTGTTTTACAAATATCATTTTAATTGTTTCTTCACAACAATCCTGTGAGGTAGATATTATTTGTATCTCTACTTTATGAGGAAACGGAGGCTCAGAGTGATTAAGTGACTTGGCCAGGGTAATACAGCCTACTAAGTGGGATTTGAACTCGATTTTTTCTGATTCCAAATCCAGGGCTCTATCTATTTAGCCACTACTTAGCTGCCCTGGTAAATGTTTATAATGTGAAAGCATGCCCATAAAATGTGTTCTTTCCATTAAAAAAAAAAAAAGAGCTCTAGATCTCCCACTAATGCCCCCTCCCCGATGTTTCATTGTGGCTCAGAGGTTAGCCTGGCTTCTGAAAGTCTATGTCAATGCAGATGACGCCCTGGGAGGTTTTCTACCAAGTTGGAAAGGCTTTGAGGTCAAGTCCAGTTCTGACTTGACAGCACTTTGGAAATATTAAACTATTGCTATAGATAAGGTAAATGAAAGAAAACATTAAAATGTCAGACCCTGCTGTTTCTTTCATACCCAGCAACATGTAATGGATTGCATTTGATAAGAGGATCTGGAATTCAGATGAATTGAAGGAAAAGGGGCAGTTAATGTTGAATCCTGGGAGAGTACCAAACAGATGGGCTTATTCTTTAAAGTGGCACAGACACTTAGGGCTACACAGACTAAGCCTGGTCTCAGCAGAGACATACAGGAGTAAAGGAGGAGTAAGAAAAAGCATTGTCAAAGTCTAGGGAGAATGTTACATCTCTGGACAAGACATGGAGATGAGTCAGGGACAAGAACTGGACTCCAGGGTCTGATCGGATTAAATCAGACCGTCAAATAAAAGACTATATCGTTGTTGCTCAGCAGGCCTATGCCTCTCTACCTTACTTTGCTTAAATTTCCTTCTTATCTTAAATTCCTTGGCAAAGCCTTTTAACCTTAACCTTGTCACAGTGGACATGAGGAAAGGATATTTGCTAGTTCACAGTACAGAGATTTAAAAAGATTGTGCAGGTTTCTCAGTGGTTAGGTTTCAGAGGCTGACAGTGGGAGGGAAGGAAGTAATTCTTTGGGGAAAAGGCATTGGGCTTTGCCTGAGGAAGTTGTTTCTGGTCTCCTGGGAGCATTTCTTCACACAGTCACCATATGAGTGCTCTATACACGGTCACTTATCATCATAAATACAAATGCACTTCACACCTCCAAAAAGAGTGTTTAGACTCAGCTTCCATGTCAGAACCTTTAAGCAACAAGAACGGCAGCTAAAAAAAAGTTAGAACAGGAGAAAAAAATCTCACAAGAAAATCCTTAAGGAGGAAAAATTAATCAGTAGAGAGAGAAGTAGGAGATAAGCAAGCCAAGAAAAGCTAGTGATATAATGAAGTACTATGGAATAAGATAATGCCAGGAGAAAAATCCCAAAGAAGAGAACGATGCTACATTATTCACCACTTGAATCCCAGAAAGAATGGAGTGTAGAGAGGTTAGGAGAACTATATAAAATAACTGAATGAATGAAGAGGTCCGGGTGAAATTAGAACCCTTAATAATCAACTAAAGAGAAGAATCTTCACAAAGCAGTGGAAACATTGAAAAGGGGGGGGCAGGAAATGGAAAATACAAAGAGAAAAACAAGAATTATTCCAGCCAAGTCAAGAGAATAAAATTTGAAGACTACTTGAGCTATCTAAAAACTCGATAGGAAAGACTAGTACAGAATACTTAGAGGGAGAAAAAGAAGTGATATTGTGGTGGAGAAGTCCACCAGAATAAAATGGTGAGGAGTTTTGGAAATGTATGAAAAACCTGACCTAGATGAATGCTATAGTACTGACAGGAGGACCTCAATTGTCTGGATTAAGTCAATAGTAAAGTCATATTTGTATAGCACGCTAAAGTTCATAGATCACTTTCCTCCATAACAATAGTGACAGACAGGCAGTACAAGTATTATTATTGTCATTTCACTGATGAGGAAACTGAAGCTCTTAGAAGGGAGGTGATTTGTTCAAGGTCACACAACTAGACAATATGTCAACTATTCAAATCCTGGTCACCTAGGAAGTTCAGCATTCGTTCCACTATGAAACATGGCTGGAGCTACCCCTCTGCTAGAATTGGAGCAATTGATAAATTCTTTACTTGCTTTCATACTACTTTCATCCTTCAAAAGGTGGAGGAAATGACAATGGCAAGTGCTACTTTTGACCTGATTTTGATCAATAAAGAGGAACTTGATAAGATAGAAATGAATGATAGGAACTTTGGGAGGAAGTAACAATCCATCTTAGAGTTCATGATAGGAAAAACATGCACATGAAATATTGAAGGAAAGATATTAATACTGTACTCTATATTTAGGCACCATGCTGTCAGAAATAAATGTATTTAAGAAGAATTTAATTCATCAGAAATGAGAGGGAGGGAGGGAAGGAGGGAGAGAGGAAAAGAGAGAGAGAGAAAGAGAGAGAGAGAGAGAGAGAATGGCAGAGCTTTCTCTTGCCTTCTGACATGTTTCTGTCCCAAAGACAATTTAGATAAAATTTACAGGAATTCAGAGAAACAAAATCAAGACATATACAGTTTTAGGTTAAAGTTATGAATAACATTCTGAGCTAGGGTCAAACCTCTTGGACCATTTCTCTCAAATAATAAAAGGAATCTGCCTTTGAGATCTATGTGGAAAATCTTAAAGTGATTAAGAGGCAGTGGGAGTTGATAGAAGAGGACATTTCCAATGAGGTAGAACTGTCCTAGACTAATCCTTTCAGGCCAATATCCTAATCACTTCAAGGGAAGGAAAGAGAAGGAAGGAAGGAAGGAAGGAAGGAAGGAAGGAAGGAAGGAAGGAAGGGAGGGAGGGAGGGAGGAATCAGCATTGGTTAAGTGACTATATTGTGCCAGATGCTTCACAAATATTATCTAATTTGATCTTCACAATGAATCTGCTATTATTATCCCATTTTACACTTGAGGGAACCCATCTAGACAGAAATTTAGAGAGTAGGTTGGGGTCACACTGTAAATATATGAGACTGAATTTGAACTCAGTTCTTCTGGACTTCTGGTCCAGTGTGTTCTACCTAGCTTCCTTAAAGCAATGATTTTTATCTAGACAAGAGGTACTCTTTGTTCACTTTCTGGTTACTTTCCTTTATCCATTCACCTAAGGAAAGGCATTTAAAAAAAAACCAAACTGTATTCTGACCTAGCCCACCTTCAAACCTAGAGGCAAGGAAAAAAAGATCTTTATTTAAAGTTACAAAAAAAAATTCATAATATATTTTAAAAATAAGAATTTTTAAAAATTTATGTTTCTACAGGGTGTAGTCTGGGGCACATCTTTAATTAGAAAAGCAGGCTTCTAAGAGTTCAGAGAAAAAGTAGGTAGGATTCCATGGCTTAAAATTCTAAGACAAAGTCAACTGAAAGCATAGGAGAGCTCTAAATGAAATGATTCTGATGTGGAAGATAAGGGAAAAGAGTCTAAAGGGGCTCATGCACATGTACAGGGAACTCATCAGCTAACTTAGGTATCAGAAGCTGAGGGTGAGTATGAAAGACTCATGAGACATGTTGTTGTTGGTCCTACTTAGAAGAAGACTAGCAGTATTGCAGAATGATGTCTTGACTCACACCTGCACTGGATTTAAATGAGGCAGAGCTGGCCAAAGTCATCAGACTTACTCTCTTCCAGAATCTTCAAGGTCGAGTGGCAAGACAAAAGTCAAGAGGACTGGCGATGGCCCAAGATACAGGGGATGACAGCACATGGAAGGAAACTCAGTTTGGGGATACTAAATGACTGCTTTTGGTCACAAAGTGAGGAGATGAGGGAGCCAGGATAAGCCTACATACAGTTCCTGATTCCAAGTCCAGGAGGAACTCATTCCACTAAACATTTTAAACAAAATGCTTGATTGTATTGTTACAACACGATATGTGACCATTTAGAAAGGAAAGTGGTGATCAGGAAGAGCCAGCATATATTTCTGGAGAATAAGTAATACTAGACAAGCCTCATTTCCTATCTTGATAAGGTTGATTGGTCAATAGAACATCATAACATACTGTACTTTAAGTAAGACCTCTCACAGTAATGGGCAGCTAGGTGGTGAAATGGTTAGAGTGCTGTGCTTGGGATCAGCAATCAGGAGGACATCTTCATGAGTTTAGAGTTGGCCTCAGACACTAGCTAAGTGACCCTGGGCAAGTCACTTAACCCTGTTTGCCTCAGTTTCCTCTTCTGTAAAATAAGCTGGAGAAGGAAATGGTACTATCTTTGCCAAGAAAACCCCCAATGCAGTCACAATGAGTAGAACATGACTGAAATGACCCAACAAAAGACTCACAATAATATTAGTAATATTTATGTAGCACTTTAAGGTTTAAGAGACATTTTGCAAATGTCATCTCACTTCATCATCACAACAACCTTGGGAGATGGGTATTATTACTATTTCCATTTTACAGATGGGGAAATTGTTGTATTCATCCCTCGTTGGCAAAGAAGACCACGCCATCAGAGAAATGATGTCATGACTTGCTCTTGACTTTGTTTTGAGTGAGGGAGGGCTGTGCAGGTCACCAGCCTCACTTCTCCTCTGGAGCCATCTGAATCCAGTGACCAGATATTCATCAGGATGACTGGAGATGAGCCAGGATGCACTGAGGGACCTTGACCCTTTTAGGCCAAGGTCTTTGCAGGTACTAACTTAGGGTGAGGTAATGCTCATTCATTGAATAGGTCTCTTTAAGAAGTAGTCAGGGCATGGTGTCTGAGTGTCAGAGTGCAATAGACTCAAGGGGAAGGGAAGGGGAGGGGAGGGATACTAGCCAGGAAAACCCAAGTCACATGGGGTAGATGGGGAAATTGATGCATTAAGTGAATTTTCCAGGATCACACAGATAACAGTGTCTGAGATCATATGTCTTCCTGACTCAGGGGTGGAGAACCTGTGGCCTTGAGGTCACATGGGGCTTTCTAGGTCCTTGAGTGCGGTCTTTTGACTGAATCCAAGTCTTTTTATTAGAGATTTGTTCTGTGAAGTTTGGATTCAGTCAAAGAGCTACACTTGAGGACTAAGAGGGCCCCATGTGGTCTCAAGGCTGCAGGTTCCCCATCTAGACCCAGTGCTTTACCTACCATACTACCAAGCTGTCTTTGTTCTCTAGCTATCCTTGAGGATGAGGTTGGGAATGTGTGGGTTAGGTGACAGTACAGTTGAGTGATTTACAAACTAGTTGAATATAAAGTATAATTATTAATGGCTTGATATCAATTTGGAGGGAGGCCTTGAGTGGCCTGAATATTCACTTGGCCATATCCTGGTTCAACATTTTTATCACTGACTTGAATGAAAACATACACTGTCAAATTTGCAGATAATCCAAAAGTAGGGTCTAACATGTTGGATTGTCTCAGGGATTAGTGAATATTTATCACTGAAAGTCATTAAGTGAATGATCTCTTTGGGGGGAAATTGTAGAGGGGATTCTAATTCATCTATACTTTGGGCTAAAGGTGATTCTATTAATTCTCTGAATTGTGGGGAACTTTTATACTTATACTGATACTTATTAGAACCAATGTTATCTCCTATTTGCTTATTATCAGTAAGAGGTATCTGTATTTGCCTGAAATTCACTGACATATCAATTTGCATTCAAAATTTACTTTAAATGGTAAATGTGGGAAATCTCAAAACTTAAATCTTGTCCAACAGTCATTAATTTAAATACAAAGACAAAAATTGACGTCAAGTATTTTGAAGACTTGTTTTTTTCATCTTTTCTATATCTCAAGTCTCTCTGTCTGTGTTTCTGTCTCTCCCTCTCTATCTTTCTCTTGCTCTTATCTCTCCCCCTACCTCTATGTCTTTTGAGGTCTTCTCACTGTCCCTCTAAATGGATGATCTAAACGTTGAAATGATTTGTATTCCAGAAGGTGCCAAGTCATAAAGATGTCTTTAAAAATACCTTTTCCTTATTGTTTCTCTATTATGTACTTTGTTGAATTTACTCTCTCATTTTGACATTGAATACTGAACTATAATAAACATGTAAACAGCATTTTTATAAGCCTATTACAGGTTTCCAGGTTTAGTAATTCTATATGGTGCTTCGATAGCAATTCAATATAGTAATTCCATACTGTAATATAGTTATTCTCAATCTTTAATTTAAACACTATAAACGTCAGGACTGGTAAATGATTTGCTTAGTCCAGAGCTGTTCCTTTTAATGATACTACAAATGATCTCCAAAGGGGTTTTGTATAGATTTTCAAAGTAGAAAAAACACTTGCTATATAGCCACTATCAGGGAGAATTATTTCAAGCTGCCTTATTTGATAAAGGAGACACATGACATATAGTAGCAGGAGTTTCTTTTTTGAGTGGGGATCAACTACCCTCCCTAGGCAGAGGGCAGACAATGGCTTGGCAGAAGAGACTCTTTCAATAGTTTCAGGAATGTAGAACTGAAAAGAAAAAACCCTAACATTTATAGAGCACTTTAAGGTTTGCAAAGTGTTTTAATACATTATCTTATTTGATTCTTATAACAACCTTGGGAGGTGGGGGTGATTATTATCCAGATTTTATGGATGAGGAAACTGAGACTAAGAGAGGTTAAGTGATTGGCCCAAGCACAGATACATTCGAGCAGGGGAGGAAGAGATGTACTTATGTGGGTGAGATAAGGACCTTTCCTGCTGAGGCCTTCCCAAGTAAAGGCTGTGAGTTTAGTGACTCAGTCAGTATAAGTCAACAGCACCAGGGGAATAAGGCTGGTGATCTGATTGACATTTGAGATTGGCCCCAGGCATCATTACTATTACTATCACTGCAAAGGAAAATCGTGAAGTTTTATGAAACAAAGAATGAGTTGTAGTACCAAGGCAGCTAGGTAGTACAGCATTAGGAGTGCTGGACCTGAAGTCAGGAAGACCTGAGTTCAAATCTGACCTCAGACAGTTCACTAGCTGTGTGATCTTGGGCAAGTCAATTAACTGCTCCCTGCCTTGGTTTCCCCAAATGTAAAATGGGGATAATAATAGCACCTACTTCCCAGGGTTGTTCTAAGGAACAAACGAGATATTATTTGTAAAGGCATAGTGACTGGCACATAGTAGGAGTTATAAGGAATGCTAGTTAATTTCAACTGATGTCTGAGGTTATATCCCTGAGATTTTCTTCTTGTCTTTCCAGAAGCTATACTCAAGGAAGGTAAAAGTTTCCTAACAACCAGCAAAAATGGCCTGAAAATCTGGTCTCTGAATCTATTCTGTGCGTTGATGCTATCTATTACATACTCTTAGTGTAGTAGCTACTATACTACAGTACAGTAGCCTTCTTGATGGTCTCCCAGCATCCTGTCTCTCCTTGACTGCAGTCCATATCATACACTATCACCAGATGTTAGCCTTTCTGATGCACAGGTCTTTTACATGCCACTCTGCTCCTCAAAAACCTTCAGTGGCTCCCTACTGCCTAGAGGACAGCCCTATTAAATTTGATCTTATTAGATGATCTAGTCTGTTGAGATCCATTTGGATTCTGACTGCCATCTACTGTTAGTTCTCTGATCCCAGCTTTGTTTTGGTCTTCAAATTTGCTACATATGTTTTCTATGCCTTTATTCAAGTCACTGATACTTAAATATTAAATATCTCAGGGTCATAGCTGGGATATTCCACTAAAGCCCTCCTTCCAAATCGATACTGGATCATTAATGATTGCTCTTCAGAGACAGCCAATCAACCTAACCATACAGTGTGCTCCCAAGTTTCCTCGGTTCTCTGGGTCCCTCTGGTAACCTCTGTCTGTTGGTACCTCTGGCTCTAATGCTGACCAGCTTTGGCTTTCTCTCTTTTCTTCTCTCTCTGTTTTACCTCCATCTCACTATTCTAGGTTCATGCCAAAGTCGTAATTTGAAATTTTGTGTTGGCAATTGGGAGCTACTGAAGATTTTTAAGTAAGGGAGACACATGAACAAATCCAAGGTTTCAGAAGACTAGGAGGAAGGCTTGGAGTTAGGGAGAGGTGGAAGCAGAGAAGCCTCCTTTCCCTTAGCTTTCTCCAATGACTAACACTACTTGCCCATCATACTGTATTCATTTTGTCACCTCTTTAAGGACAACAAGACTGTTGTGTTTCAGTTGTTCGGTTATGTCTGACTTCTTCTTGACTCCATGGACCACAGTATACCAGTACTGTCCATGGGGTTTTCTGGTCAAGAATACTGAGTGGTTTGCCATTTCCTTTTCCAGAGGCAAACAGAGGTTAAGTGATTTGCCTTGAATCACACAGCTAGTAAGTGTCTGGGGCTGGATTTGAGCTCAGGTTTTCCTGACTCCAGACTCAGTGCTCTTTCCACTGAGCCATCTAACTGCCTCTAACAATACCATACAACATTTTAAAAATTAAAAAGGGCTTTCCTCACAATGACCTTGTGAGGTATATACTTTGCTTTATCATACAATGGAAGAAATTAAAGCACAGAGTGGTGAAGATCATGCTGCTAATAAGAGGGCAGAGCCATGATTTGGACTAATGTCTCCTGTCTATAAATCCAGTAGTCCTTCCACAACTTCACAGCTACCCCACTTCAAGGAATCAGAGCAGAACAATGTACATGTACTACACTTGACTGTACCCCACTTGTCATCACCATCTAAACAATTTAAAAAATACAATGAAAACAGACACATTAAGTTGTTTCCATAGTTCATTCCCATGAAAAGAGCTAGCATAATATAAATATCAAAATGGCGACTTTGTACTTTGGTTCTTATATAGCAGCAGAATGAGGAGGATGGGATGCAAGCAACACTGGGCAAATATTTCTGTTCCCTGAGGTAGAATGCCCAAGGCTTCTGTGGTGGCAAGTCTTAGGAACCCCCCAAGAGCATAGTTAAAGATATCTTAAGGAAAAGGTGAATTATAAGAGACACTTCTTGCTATTGACGTTGGCTAGGCTGGAGTAGAGAGATGAAATTGGGGTGTTCTGCTTCCCTTCATTTTAAAGGATTTTTTTCTTCTCAGAATCAAGTTAAGTACATAAATGAAAATAACTCAGTACTTTCTATGTACCCAACAATGCTTATCACCATCCTTAAAGAATTAGAGAATTGTAAAAGACAGTTCTAGAAGCAACCTTTAATCCAATGACAAGGTGGATAAATTGTGATACATTACTCTTTGATTTTATTATGATGCCATTAAGAGCAATAAGCATGAGGAAGACACAAATTTGAAAGAGAATTTTGAAATAACGTTAAATGGGGACAAAAAGGAAAACCAGAAGAATGGAGTACATACTAACCATGACTATATGAAAAGAAAAATGGATGAGAATGAATAAATGAAGAACTGTGATGGAGACTTTAAGAGAGACTGAAAAGTTGTTGTAGTTTATGTATTAAAATTAATTTAAATGTAAATTTAGTTGGTTTTTCTAATGTTTAATATGAAAATTTAAAAATAAAATGTAATTAAAAAAAAAGAAAGAAAACTACTTAGCTGACCAGTATGCTCCTTGTCTACAGTGATGGTCCATGTCTGTCAAGAGGAAACTTGTCTGGGAATTTTGAAACCTGGAAACCAATTCCAAGGTGAAGTCCCTTTCCCGTTTTATGGGGCAGGTAGGGTGACTGGGCAATCACAGGTGTGGATGCTTGAAGCAGGGAGAAGCACTGGGTCTTGAAGAAGACTTGCCATCAGTAGATTAAATTGGATTTCTTTGCTAGTTTATAAGGGATTTGTGGCTTGGATTCACCATTAATGGTGGTATAACACCACCTTGTATTTTTGTAAAGTTCTTTGAGGTTTTTAATCACTTTCACATTGGTTATCTCACTGGCACTGATAGCAGCCCTGTCAGGGGAGTAGGGCAAGAATTATCATCCTTAATTTACAGATGGGGAAATGGAGGCCCAAAGAGATTTAAATAACTTGTCCAAGGTCCCATAGCTAGTCAGAGACGGAGCTGGTACTTGAATTCAGGTTTATTGATTCCTGCTCTAGTACTTGAAAGTTAAAATAGTAATAAGAAGAAGCAGCAGCAGAGATGAACATGGTTGCTTCTGCAGACTGCTGTCGCATATCTAATGAGCTATATTAGTTACATGACATAGCACCGACTCCTTCAGAAATCAGCTTTTTTTTTTACTTATTTATAAGGGCTTGAGGAATTAAGCCCAAAACGTTTATACAATATTTAGAAAAGCAAAATACATGCTTAAAAGGATTTGCTCATTGCTTAACCAATTCTATTTATGCAAAAGATTCATGTAACTTTATAAAGGTTTTCAGGGACTTTAAAGTATTTTAAATGTTCTGTTAGACTGTACTAGTAACAGATGTTTAATGACATGTTTAAGTTTTTGTTTTGCTGAAAAAGCAATAGATTACTTGATATTTTCTTTAAAAATCACAACAAAATTCCCACAACTTTTAAAGCAGGTCTAAGACCCATCATTTCTCATGCCTTCCTGATGACAAATCAAGGGGCTATTGAAAAATTCACATGACAATAATGTAACAGCAAGATTTCTCATTTGCCTAAAAATAGAATCCTTTACAAAGCACAATCTTTTGTGACACTTCTTGTTCTTTTTCATAATAAGACAGATGGTGTCAGTAATTGCCTATATATTTAATTAAGTAAAAAAGCTGCATGGGGAGGATTTGGCAAAAGTAGGAAATTTCAACTTATGCTACGAGGAAAAGGAGAAAGTGAAACAAGGCAGAAGACCAAGATTTATCACTGAGTATAGGAAATCTTATGTGTACCCCCTTGATAGCCGCTAATATATGGGGCTCTCCACGATCATCTCTCCTAGAGGGGCTAAAGGTCCCTGTCCAAATGCTGAATGATGGGGGCTCTGCCAAGGAATTCCAAGTTTCAGAATTATTTGTTTGCTTGTTTTTGTTTTGCAAACAGGTTTTTGACCAGCTAGAAGGTAATGGCTCCATCTGTTCTTTAAATCTCTGTCAAATGTTGATAAGATTCTTCCAGTGGCCATTCCAATTTCTCCTTTCAAACAGGCTGTTACCCAGGTTTACATAGCCAGCAGGCTAACCTTTCTGAAAGGGAAAAGGAATCTCAGGGAAGGCACTAGCTTCTCCTTATGGTGGGTGGTTCAGGAAAACCAATTGGGCATTGGAAGTGCATTTGTTTGCTAGGAAGCTACAGTCCCACATGAATCCATCTTTTGGATCAATAGACACAAGGCAGTTTTCGGTTGCAGTTGTAACTGTGACCTTCAACAAGCTATTTGACCTCTAACTCTCAGTTTTCTCATCCTTAAAATAAAGATAATAATCCCTGCCCCCCCTACCTCACAGAGTAATGTGAGAAACAGATTAGATCATTCATTCACTCAATAAAATTTTTAAGCACCTACTGTGTGCATTGTGCAAAGTGCAAAAAGGGAAACAAAAAAGCATGGTGCCTGGCCTCATGGAGTTTATAGTCTAGTAATGGATGTGAAAACACTTTGTAACCATATTATTGTTGTTATTTAATTTAACCATTTCTACTTGGACTCCTGAAACTTAAAAAAATGGCTATCACTTCATTAAGTTCATTGCATTTCAACTTGTCAGTCATTCTATTAAATTCTGCAGACATTTGTTAAATATTTTCTACAAGGTTTTCTTCTCTCCATTCTTATCTCCCTTCCAATTTATCCGCAGATTTCTCCTGCCTCCAGAGGAAAGTTAAAGCTCCTTTGTCTGACATTCAAGGCCCTCCACACTCTAGCGATACCCTGCCTTTCCAGTCTCATCTCCTATATCTTCTCTTCATGCACTCTCCTCTGATTAAACTCAATCATTCTCTGTCAGTTGAATAATTCTGTGCTTTCCTACCTTATTCAAGTCAGCTAGACCACACTACTTTTTCCCCAGGGAACAAGAAGGAACATGCAGATAGGAATAGTTAGCGATTGATGGACATTCATGAGTGCATCCCTTGTTTCCAAAGGAATTCTATCAATCCTTGTGTCCAACCTCATAGAAGACTTCTCATGACTGTTGCGTTGAGAGGTGTCTGGGTCTCCTTACTCTACATATGGTGAAGCTGCTAGCTCTTTTTGTCTACTTCAGTATAAAACAATATAAACCCTAATATCTATGGGCCATGATGAACTGGGTGAGGGTCCCCACCCATTGGGTTACCTGGATTTTATCTATCTAAAGATGAAGCTTCACTTCCCTGAATCAGGCCAAAGTCAGCACCTAGGATGATAACAAAGCAGAGGGTGTGCATATCTCATACCCTTTGACACAACTATCTATAGTTTATGTAGATAGTTTATATATGATTTATATACTTATATATATTTTACAGTTTATATATTTTTTTATATATTATTCAACAAACACTGTAGGTAGATAACCGTGTAGTCTAGTAAGGTATCCCAGTTGATGCGTCCCACTTTCCAAGCCCATAACTTGGTATTGTATCCTGTCCAAGATTTATGTATGATATAATATTTACACATACTTCTCCAGTTTCATAAATATCTGTCATGTGAATATATGCTGTATTTTTTTAATCTCCTCAACTAAACTCTAACCTCCCTGAGCCTTCTTGTGAGGCAAGATTCAGGACAGCCCTCATGATTCAGGTTCAGGATTGGGGTGAGATAAGGTCCGTCTTTATTTCTTGAAATCCCAAGCTGGTCAAACCTTCCTGCCTAGAACACTGTCCTATATTCCCTTTTTATTGACTGGATTGTTTGCCCTCCTTCAAAGTCCAAGTCAAATGCCAGTTTTTCCTGTAAGTCTCCTGATAACCCAACTGACAATTATCTCATTCTCAGGGTCCATATTTCACATCTTTAATGAATTATTACATAATGTAATCATGTAATATAGTTATCTGTGCTTTATGTCCCTACTAGTTTGTCAGCTCCTTGAAGGTAGGAACCATGTCTTATCTAAACTTTGTGTCTCCCTCCAGGGGGTACTTAATGATTGTTGACACTTAATTGGTCTAGAGGACTAAGGCTTGGGCCTCTAATTTAACTTCCTCCTGCTATCTACATACAAAGGCCAGAACAGGAAAAGTCCCTAGCTTTAGTCTCTCAGGTTTAACACATGCACTTCTGACTGGGGTACTAACACAGCCAATAATAGAGGCAGAGAGGCTGTATCCAACTGAATTAATTAATTCTGTATCCTTTCCAACTTATACAGACTTTCTTTTGTTAATTATTAGATGGTCTATAAAGGCCACATCTGACTCCAATCCTGAACCTGAACCATGAGGCTGTTCTGAGTCAGGTTTGCCTCACGAGAGGCCTTAGAGAGTTTAGAGTTTAATTGAGGAGATTAAAAATATACAGCATATATTCACATGAAATATATTTATGAAGCTGTAGAAGCATGTACAAATATTGTATCATACATAAAATCTTGGACAGGATACAATGCCAAGCATGGAAACTAGGACCCATCAGTCGAAAATAACAGTCAACTACACTTAATTAGGGGTATTTGAGAGTGGTTCAAAGGGCATGAGTGGCCAGGAGGGCCATTTCTCCCTTACAATTTTATAGCATTAAGCTGCTTCAAATTTACCCGGCCCCATTTGGTTAATCTGTCTCATGATAGCTTCAAATTTGTTTTTGCTCCTTGGCCCTAACTCAAGTCTAATCCTGACATATTCCACCCCTACTCCCTCCCCAGGCAGGGCCAGTGGGACCAGGAAGGACACCAAGGTAAGTCACATTGCAGCCACCATTACCCCAATGTTGCCAACACTACTACACAGGCAAAACCAGGTTACAATGAACATCAAGGACAACTTTTAAGGGAGAAAGAAATTATTCAAAAATTAACGTGCATGCTGAATTATCA